>NW_026114235.1:0-600000 GCF_018139145.2 Gymnogyps californianus | reverse complement strand
ATCATTTTACCATGTAAAGTAAAATATCTTTTTACTGTGAATCAAGTTTTTATTTTTAAAAAATCAGAAAATCTAATGCTAAGCTATTACCCTGAAATAAACCAATATTAGATACTACTGAGCCTACTAAGGACTCCCAGCTCACATGACAAACATAATCACTTCTGAAGAAAAGGAAGAGTTTATAATGGTTCCCTGTGATTTTTGGAGACTAATTTACACTGCAAATGTTAATTAGATAATCCCTCCACTTTGAAGAAATCCTGATGAAAAGAGAGACGTAAATGGTTCCCATACTGGACATTTCAAACTCGAATTGTTCAAACTTTAAGCCCACATATACCTAAGTATCTTTTCTAATCTTTGAAAAATAGATACAGTGGTCAATATTTCCGGATCTCATGAGCTGCGATGCAACAATCCTGGGGAACAGAATCTAAGCAAGAGGTGTCTGAGAGGAAATTCAGGTCAGCTGTATCTGATTTGGGTATTAAAGGACTGGAATATCACACTGATTCATCAGGTTTTTAAAAAAACAACAGAAGATGTAGGTGAGGTCTGTCCAGACTTAAAATGGGAAGGAAGCCAGAGAGCTGTAGCAAGAGAAGCTATTTGGCTTTTGCTGAAGTGGATGGGGAGAAGAGAGCTGTTTCCAATCAGTGCAGCCATTGTTTGTTGGGGCATATAGAATAAAACACTTTGCTGACCTAAGATGTCACTTAGACCACATGTCATCATTTTTTCTGAACTTTGACAGGGGAGAATCACCAGTGCGTTTTGCATTTTGTTGTGGTTTAAACCCAGCTGACAACTAAGCACCACACAGCCGCTCGCTCACTCCCCCCAGGGAGGGATGGGGGAGAGAGTCGGAAGAGTAAAAGTGAGAAAACTCATGAGTTGAGATAAAGACAGTTTAATAAGTAAAGCAAAAGCCACGCACACAAGCAAAGCAAAACAAGGAATTCATTCACTACTTCCCATGGGCAGGCAGGTGTTTAGGGCCATCTCCAGGAAAGCAGGGCTCCATCATGCATAACAGTTACTTGGGAATACAAACACCATCACTCTGAACATCCCCCCCTTCCTTCTTCTTCCCCCAGCTTTTAATTGCTGAGTATGATGTCATATGGTATGGAATATCCCTTTGGTCAGTTGGGGTCAGCTGTCCCGGCTGTGTCCCCTCCCAACCTCTTGTGCTGCACCCCCAGCCTACTTGCTGGCTGGGCAGTGTGAGAAGCAGAAAAGGCCTTGGCTCTGTGTAAACACTGCTCAGCAGTAACTAAAACATCCCTGTGTTATCAACATTGTTTCCAGCACAAATCCAAAACATAGCCCCATACTAGCTACTATGAAGAAATTTAACTCTATCCCAGCCAAAACCAGCACACACTTACAGTTTTATGCTGCTAGGAAAGTCCGTGACTTCCCTCAGCAATTCCTTTTCCAGTCTACATCCAGCTTCCTGTTTAATTCTGAAGCTGTCCATTAGGTAGAGTTTATGTGGGTACCACTTATCAGTAGCTTTTTTTTTTTATTTCTTTCATGTACATACATGTATTTGCCAAGGTGAGCCTCCTGCTCTTGTCTGCCAGATTTTCCCCTTGTCATGAACTCTGCTAATTGCAACTATTTGCTTGTTATGATGGTACTGAAAATACTGGGAACATTTAGATTAGTTTTCTGTGGCATGGACACAGGTGCCCTCCTTTGGCTTTTTGTCTTAATCTGTGGCAGCATTCAATGCAGAGGCTGACTCAAGAGGTAAGAAATAAAATGATCTTTCCTAACCCGCTCAGAAGAAAGAGACAGATACATAATATGATGAGGCACTGCTGGTTTAGTTGTCTTAACCATCCCACGCCTTGTGCTTTGTCATTCACAGAGAAATTTGGTATGTTACTAGTAATGGTATTTATATTTTCTTTTCTCTCTCTCATCCTGTTTGTGCTTTCCCTTTTCAGTATGTTAGTCTTCCATCTCTCCCAGTATCTAAAATTTTATGTTAAGAATGGCTCTCCTTGTAGACATTTACTCCTTGTAGAAATAATTTTTTTTACCAGGATAACGCACTTTCTGTCACTTCCACATTTCTTCAGGAAGGATATCAGTGACCTTCTTCACCTAAGGTAATATCCTTTAGCCACCACT
Organism: Gymnogyps californianus; assembly: GCF_018139145.2. NCBI lineage: Eukaryota > Metazoa > Chordata > Aves > Accipitriformes > Cathartidae > Gymnogyps > Gymnogyps californianus. The sequence goes on along the minus strand of NW_026114235.1, from coordinate 597,852 downwards.
GCCTCTGAGTAATAAAACTGTTGTTAACTTAAATTTCTTTTCAAACTGTTTCCATATGTGGTTAAAGATGGCACAACATCTGTTTAAAGAATATAGTCATAGCTTTCCTGCTCAACAAAGAGAGGCTACTAATGGCCTCTGCCCCACTGGAAATGTAATACATCTTCAGAAAGGCAGCAATATTTTCTAACTCCAAACTTATTAAAAAAGATGTTTTGAAATTGTTTTACTGAGAGGCCAAAGTGTACTCCACATTTTCTCTTTTAATTTCCCCATATAGCAAACTTAAAAGCAATGAAGTGTCCTTATCAAAGACATACAAATACAACAAATTTGTTGCCATGTACTCTGACCTAGTGTCGTGGTTTAACCCCAGCCAGCAACTCAGCACCACGCAGCCACTTCCCCCTTCCCCCTCCCAGTGGGGTGAGGAGGAGGAAAGAGGGGAAAAAAAAGTAAAACTCGTGGGTTGAGATAAGAACAGTTTAATAACTAAAGTAAAATATAATACTAACAATAGTAATAATGAAATATAATAATAATAATAGTAATGAAAAGGAATATAACAAAAAAGGAGGGGGAGGAAGGGAAAAAACAAACAAACAAACAAACAAACAAACAAAAACCACCAGTGATGCACAATGCAATTGCTCACCACCCGCTGACCAATGCCCAGTTAGTTCCCGAGCCACGATCCGCGCCGCCCGGCCAACTCCCCCCTGTTTATATACTGGGCATGACGTTCCATGGTATGGAATACCCCTTTGGCTAGTTCAGGTCAGCTGCCCCGGCTCTGCTCCCTCCCAGCTTCTTGCACATCTGCTTGCTGGCAGAGCATGGGAAACTGAAAAGTTCTTGGCTTAAGATAAGTGCTACTTAGCAACAACTAAAACATCAGAGTGTTATCAACATCATTCTCACACTAAATCCAAAACACAGCACTGTACCAGCTACTAAAAAGAAAGTTAACTCTGTCCCAGCCGAAACCAGGACAATATCCACCCCTTATTCTATACCATTTACGTTATGCCCAGATCCCACACTTTCTGATACATTTCCAATTAATCACCATCACCTTTCCTGTCTTTTAATATATACGTATAGATATCATTCCCGCGGTCTATGGGCCATCTCTATCAAATGTCTGTTGAGTTCATTCAGTCCATGACTTTGAGCTCCATCTGTCGTAACAGTCTGTCTGGGCAGGAGGGATGGTGCAAAGTCCGCTCAGTCGGCAGAACAGGATTGGGCTTCGGTGTGATGTGGCAGGCAGGTGACATTGGGCGCAGCAGGAGGATGGTGTGTGGTGTCGGATTGTTGCATGCTGAAGTCAGTCCTGGTTCCATCACTACTGCACTTCACTCAGTTTTGTCAAAGTTCATTCTTCATTAATCTAAGTCATTCTTACTGCAATACCATTAATATAGCACATAACAATTATAATAATGATGACATACAGTGGCAGGATTATATAGCAATTAATAGCATACAATTTAATCTATTGGCTGTTCTCACCTAAAATCAAATCCCCTTGAGGCACACATCAGACTTCCCCATCCTTCTGCATCACCCACCAAGTGCACCCAGGCCCTTGAGCAAAAGCAATCCCACAAATGGTTTTGCCTTTGCCTGAGGCAGGACTAACCCAGACTGTTTTTCCTAGCATATTTTTTATGTGCACTACAGGGACTTTATCCCCTTCTACAGTATGTAAAAGTTCTGATTGGGCAGGGCCAGCTCGATTGACGGATCCTCTAGTGTTGACTAACCAGGTGGCCTTTGCTAAATGTGTATCCCAATGTTTGAAGGTCCCACCACCCATTGCTTTCAGTGTAGTCTTTAACAGTCCATTGTATCGCTCGATTTTCCCGGAGGCTGGTGCATGATAGGGGATGTGATACAACCACTCAATGCCATGCTCTTTGGCCCAGGTGTCTATGAGATTGTTCTGGAAATGAGTCCCGTTGTCTGACTCAATTCTTTCTGGGGTACCGTGTCGCCATAAGATTTGCTTCTCAAGGCCCAGGATAGTGTTCCGGGCAGTGGCATGGGGCACGGGATATGTTTCCAGCCAGCCGGTGGTTGCTTCCACCATTGGAAGCACATGGCGCTTGCCTTGGCGGGTTTGTGGGAGTGTGATGTAGTCAATCTGCCAGGCCTCCCCATATTTGTATTTCAGCCATCATCCCCCATACCAAAGAGGCTTTAACCGCTTGGCTTGCTTCATTGCAGCGCATGTTTCACATTCATGGATAACCTGTGCGATAGTGTCCATGGTCAGGTCCACCCCTCGATCGCGAGCCCATCTATATGTTGCATCTCTTCCCTGATGGCCTGAGGTGTCATGGGCCCACCGAGCCATGAATAATTCACCCTTATGCTGCCAATCCAGATCCACCTGAGCCACTTCAATCCTAGCAGCCTTGTCTACCTGCTGGTTGTTTTGATGTTCTTCAGTGGCCCAACTCTTAGGTACGTGGGCATCTACATGACGTACTTTCACAACCAGGTTCTCTAGCCGGGCAGCAATATCTTGCCACAATGGGGCAGCCCAGATGGGTTTACCTCTGCGTTGCCAGTTACTCTGCTTCCATTGCTGCAACCACCCCCACAGAGCATTTGCCACCATCCAGGAGTCAGTATAGAGATAAAGTATTGGCCATTTTTCTCATTCAGCAATGTCTAAAGCCAGCTGGATGGCTTTCACCTCTGCAAACTGACTCGATTCACCTTCTCCTTCTGCAGTTTCTGCAACTTGTCGTACAGGACTCCATACAGCCGCCTTCCACCTCCGATGCTTTCCTACAATGCGACAGGACCCATCAGTGAACAGGGCATATTGCCTCTCATGTTCTGGCAGTTTATTATACATTGGGGCCTCTTCAGCACACGTCACCTCCTCCTCTGGTGATATTCCAAAATCTTTGCCTTCTGGCCAGTCTGTGATCACTTCCAGAATTCCTGGGTGACTGGGGTTTCCTATTCGACTTCGTTGTGTGATCAGTGCAATCCACTTACTCCATGTAGCATCAGTTGCATGATGTGTACAAGGGACCTTCCCTTTGAACATCCAGCCCAGCACCAGCAGTCAGGGTGCTAAGAGGAGCTGTGTTTCAGTACCAACCACTTCTGAAGCAGCTCGAACTCCTTCATATGCTGCTAATATCTCCTTTTCAGTTGGAGTATAGCGGGCCTCAGATCCTCGATATCCCCGACTCCAAAACCCTAGAGATCGACCTCGGGTCTCCCCAGGTACTTTCTGCCAGAGACTCCAGGTAGGGCCATTCTCCCCGGCTGCGGTATAGAGCACATTTTTAACATCTGGTCCTGCCCGGACTGGCCCAAGGGCTACTGCATGAACTATCTCCCGTTTAATCTGTTCAAAGGCTTGTTGTTGCTCAGGGCCCCATTTAAAATCATTCTTCTTCCGGGTCCCTTGATAGAGAGGGCTTACAATCATACTATAATTTGGAATATGCATTCTCCAAAAACCTACAACACCTAAGAAAGCTTGTGTTTCCTGTTTACTAGTCAGTGGAGACATAGCTGCTATTTTGTTGATCACATCCATTGGGATGTGACGACGTCCATCTTGCCATTTTATTCCTAAAAACTGAATCTCCTGTGCGGGTCCCTTCACCTTACTCTGTTTTATGGCAAAATCGGCTTTCAGAAGGATTTGGATTATTTTCTCCCCTTTCTCAAAAACTTCTTCTGCTGTGTTGCCCCATACGATGATGTCATCAATGTATTGCAGGTGTTCTGGAGCTCCACCTTTTTCCAGTGCATTCTGGATTAGTCCATGGCAAATGGTGGGGCTGTGTTTCCACCCCTGGGGCAGTCGATTCCAGGTGTACTGGACGCCCCTCCAAGTGAAAGCAAACTGTGGCCGGCACTCTGCTGCCAAAGGCATTGAGAAAAATGCATTAGCGATATCACTTGTGGCGTACCACTTGGCTGCTTTTGACTCCAGTTCATATTGAAGTTCTAGCATGTCTGGCACGGCAGCACTCAGCGGCGGCGTGACTTCATTCAGGCCACGATAGTCTACTGTTAGTCTCCATTCTCCGTTAGACTTTCGCACTGGCCAAATGGGGCTGTTAAAGGGTGAGCGAGTCCTGCTGATCACTCCTTGGCTCTCCAGTTGACGAATCAGCATATGCATGGGAATCAGGGAGTCTTGGTTGGTGCGATATTGCCGTTGGTGCACCCTTGTGGTAGCGATCGGCACCTGTTGCTCTTCGACCCTCAGCAACCCCACAACCGAAGGGTCCTCAGAGAGTCCGGGCAAGGTGGACAGCTGTTCAATTTCCTCTGTATCCAAGGCAGCTATACCAAAGGCCCACCGATACCCCTTTGGGTCCTTGAAATACCCTCTCCTGAGATAATCTATGCCAAGGATGCATGGGGCCTCTGGGCCAGTCACAATGGGGTGTTTCTGCCACTCATTCCCAGTTAGGCTTATTTCAGCCTCCAATACAGTTAGCTGTTGGGATCCCCCTGTCACCCCAGAAATACAAATAGGTTCTGCCCCTTTATAGCTTGATGGCATTAGGGTACACTGTGCACCGGTGTCTACTAGAGCTTTATACTCCTGTGGATCTGATGTGCCAGGCCATCGAATCCACACAGTCCAGTAAACCCGGTTGTCCCTCTCCTCCGCCTGGCTGGAGGCAGGGCCCCTCTAGTCCCGGTCGTAAGATTCTCCACTCACTCGTTGTAAAAATGGATTAGAATTCCTTCTCATAGGATCAGGAGTAAGATCAGCCCTTCCACTCTGTCGGCCACACCGGTCACAGTGCTCACTGGAGCCTGAAGCAGCAATTTTCCTGGAAGAACCCTCATTTGTGGTTGTTTTTCCTTGCAATTCACGTACCCGTGCATCTAGGACCGAGGTAGGTTTTCTATCCCACTTCATCATATCCTCTCCGTGCTCAAAAAGGTAAGACCACAGGATACCCTGTGAGGTGTACCTTCTATCTCCTCTCTCTTGAGGAGAGGGACGCTTATTCCTAATAGCTGAGATATTGGTCCGTGCAGGTGGGAGGCAGAACTTATCCTCAAATCGCTGGAACTCTTGGGACAGTTTCTCGGCTAGTATGTCTGGCAGTTTCTCCACAGCCGCGACGAGGGAGGAAGTGAGACTTTCTTCGTATTGCCGGAGTCGGCGAGCCAATTCATCTACTGTTGGTCCCTCCTCGTCTTTCCAGTCCATTACTGCTAATGAATTGGCATATGACGATGGTGCGCTTCGTACAATCTTCTGCCACATGGGTCGTGCACATTGGACTTCATCTGGATCTGTGGGTAACCGCCCATCATCTGGGTCATAATAAACCATCTCCTGCACGGTTAATTCCCTCAGGTACTGGATACCTCTTTCCATGGTGGTCCACTTGCCTGGGTGACATACAACATCTTCCTTGAAGGGGTACCTTTCCCTCACACCTGAGAGAAATCACCTCCAGAGGCTGAGGGCTTGTGTCCCTTTTCCAATCGCCTTATCAATGCCACCTTCCCTAGAAAGGGATCCCAGCTGCTTGGCTTCCCTACCCTCTAATTCCAGGCTACTAGCCCCATTGTCCCAGCATCGGAGCAGCCAGGTGATGATGTGCTCACCTGGACGACGGCTGAAATCTTTTCGCATATCTCGCAGCTCACTCAGGGATAGGGATTGAGTGATTATCTCCGGTTCTGCCTCTTCCTCCTGTTCTCGTGATGGCCCTGCTTCACCTTCATCCTTTGCTAAGCGAGCTGTCTTTTTTGAGTATTTCTTCTTCTGTACAGGGGCAACTGATACTGGCATGGGTTGGTTCTCTGGTTCAGCTGCAGCGCCCGTCACAGGCGTTGCAGTAACCGTAGTACCTGTTGCCGGGGCCGGAGAGGCTGCAGTGTCTGTCACGGGGGTCGAAGTGGCTGCAGTGTCTGTTACTGGGGTCGGAGTGGCTGCAGTGCCTGTCGCCGGGGCTGGAGGGGCTGCAGTGGCTGTCATCTTGTTGTCAGATCCAGAGACCTTCGCTTCCCCTTGAATAGTGTTAAACAGGGCTCGGTAGGCATGAGCCAGGCCCCAGCACATTGCAGTGATTTGTGTCTCCCTGGAATTGTCGGGGTGACAGCATGCTTTTTCCAAATGTTCTACTAGTTTTTCAGGATTCTGCACTTGTTCAAGGGTGAAGTTCCAAAACACTGGAGTTCCCCACCATCCTAGGCATTTGCCCATGCTACCCCACACACCCTGCCACTCATAACTCTGCAGCTTTGGGGCAGATCTCTTTGGGGCAGATCTCCTAAATAGTTGTTTAACCCTAAACAACGCCTGAACCACATTCAGGAACAAGCTAGTTCCTAGCAATAGAACCATGTTAGTTTCAACATTCCAAGGATATTCAAAATTTTCAAAATTCTCAAACACTACTGTAATTAGCCTGGAGGAGGAGGGGAAGGTGAAGGAAGGTGTCTCCCCCATAGATTGGCTCTCCGAGGAGAAAAGGTAAAGGGTGTAATTATTAACAGTTTCCGCTAGATAGCTCCCGAAGTACGGAGATAACGGCAATGCTGAGTACAAATACCGGATTAGTCCCACAACCGATAATTTTATCGTACCATAAACCAGTGTTACACAGTAAAGCAAAGCGAAAACCTTAATCCACCTCACCTTATGGGTGATAAGCAGCAGCACAGAGACTCTATACGGCAAGTGAGGTGATACATAACACAGCTCTAAGAACGAACGCCACAACTCTAAGAGCCAATAACCCAACATTGTGACCGGCGACCACTAAACTAATACAATACAACAAATAACAAATTTATTTTAACACGCTCTGGTCAGATCTGTTGTTATCTCAACCCTTTACGCCCCACGTTGGGCGCCAAAAAGGCTGTCGTGGTTTAACCCCAGCCAGCAACTAAGCACCACGCAGCTGCTTCCCGCTTCCCCCTTCCCCCTCCCAGTGGGGTGAGGAGGAGGAAAGAGGAAAAAAAAAAGTAAAACTCGTGGGCTGAGATAAGAACAGTTTAATAACTAAAGTAAAATATAATACTAACAATAGTAATAATGAAATATAATAATAATAATAGTAATGAAAAGGAATATAACAAAAAAGGAGGGGGAGGAAGGGAAAAATCAAACAAACAAACAAAAAAAACCCACCAGTGATGCACAATGCAATTGCTCACCACCCGCTGACCGATGCCCAGTTACTTCCCGAGCCACGATCCGCGCCGCCCGGCCAGCTCCCCCCTGTTTATATACTGGGCATGATGTTCCATGGTATGGAATACCCCTTTGGCTAGTTCAGGTCAGCTGCCCTGGCTATGCTCCCTCCCAGCTTCTTGCACACCTGCTTGCTGGCAGAGCACGGGAAACTGAAAAGTCCTTGGCTGAAGATAAGCGCTACTTAGCAACAACTAAAACATCAGAGTGTTATCAACATCATTCTCACACTAAATCCAAAACACAGCACTGTACCAGCTACTAAGAAGAAAATTAACTCTGTCCCAGCCGAAACCAGGACACCTAGGTAGAGGAAAGGAAAATGTGGGTTGACTCCAGCACACACAAGAGACTCAAAGAAGATGTCCCAAAGTTGATTAGTTCACAAGTCAGATAGAAGCTCCCCTTATTTTAGATTCTAGGCAGGTCATAATTTAAAAAATAGAATTTACTATTTTTTCTATCCTGATGTAGGTCTTCAGTATTGGGGAACCTAAAAAAAAAAAATGGGACTGAGTTTCAACACTGAATGTGCAGAATGAAGAATGTGAAAAGAAAATTTAAGAAATAACCTTGCTCATCAGAACTAGCCTTAAATTCTAAATCCTTCAATTGACTTAATTCCTAAATTAACGAGGCTTACTCAGTGTCAAAAGTTTAATTTTCTAATCTTGGATTTAATACTGCTGTTAAAGCAGTAACAAAACCACAATTTAGTTTGTTAGGAAGTTTGAAATGTAGCAGTATAAATCAAAAGTGTGAAAATAATTTTCTAATTTTTGTGAAGACAAGACACAGATTTATTATTATGAAAGGTGATAAGAATTAGAAAGACAGAAAGGTCAGGCATACTATCCTTGTCCCCACATGACAAGCACAATTACAGTCCAGCTCACTCAGTGCTGCTAAGGAAAATGATTGTGCTTAAGGTTTAAACATATAACAAAGTAAAGAAGAGCTTAAGTTTCCTATCTAACCAATGAAGATGTAGCTGTCATTCTGAAGGCCTCTGGAGCTATCCTGTCCATCTATTTTAGGCATGGAAAATGTAGGCAGATATGACCCTTTCCAGAGGGATCAAAGACATCTACTTCTTTAATGTCCAAGTAATTGCTTATTTTAGGAGTGCTGCATCTTTAAAACCTTAAAAGTAGGCACAAATTAGCTGCCTAAGGAAAATAGGGTGAATGCAGCCATGGCCTTCCCTATGTATGTGTTATAGGGACAGGTGCACTTTCTTGCCCTGTCAGAGTCCTGCTTGCTTTAAAGAAGGCAAGAAAGCAATGATGGCTCCTGCCAGGCTCAGAAGTCATTTAATGGGACAAGACCCACTTGTATTCTGTGTTCCTCCAGAGATCCCCACTGTAAAATATTACAGTGAGCAGAGGAACCTTGAATTTTCCTGGATTGCCTTGTGTTGTGCAATGCTTGCTGAGGTTTTACAGTTGAGGAATGCAGTCTATAAGATAATAAAACCCTAATTGAGCTAGGACTATATTGGGAACTGATGTGAAATCACAGACTCTTTTGGAAATTTTATCCATGTCTTCAGAAAAAGACACTGTCGTGGTTTAACCCCAGCCGGCAGCTAAGCACCACGCAGCCGCTCGCTCACTACCCCCCCACCCCTGGGATGGGGGAGAGAATCAGGAAAAAAAAACTCGTGAGTTGAGATAAAGACAGTTTAATAGGACAGAAAGGAATGAAAAACAATGATAATAATAATAATAATAATATGACAATAGCAATACTAAAAGAATTAAACTATACAAAGCAAGTGGTGCACAATGCAATTGCTCACCACTCGTTGACCGATGCCCAGTTAGTTCCCGAGCAGCGATCTGCCCCTCCCAGTTAACTCCCCCCAGTTTATATACTGGGCATGATGTCATATGGTATGGAATAGCTCTTTGGCCAGTTTGGGTCAGCTGTCCTGATGGTGTCCCCTCCCAGCTTCTTGTGCCCCTCCAGCCTTCTTGCTGGCTGGGCACGAGAAGCTGAAAAATCCTTGACTTAGTATAAACACTACTTAGCAACAACTAAAAACATCAGTGTGTTATCAACATTCTTTTCCTACTAAATACAAAACACAGCACTATACCAGCTACTAGGAAGAAAATTAACTCTGTCCTAGCTGAAACCAGGACAGACACAAACTAAAACCGGGATGTGATAGATGATTACCATGAACCATAACAAAACATGATAAATATTTTCAAAGCTTAAAAAAAGTTTGGGCTAAATACATTTGGAAAATTGGAGTGGGAAAAATTATCTCTCCATTTCTAATTGATACCAACTGCTAGAGCAAGCTGAATTTGATCATTAACTTTCAGATTTCCTATCTTTCTGCAATCAAACATTTTTGAGCTTTCCTCAGGCTCACATTTTGCTCTATCATGTTGTTTAAAACCCTGATTCTTTAGGATTAAAAAAAAAAGAAAGAAACCTCCAAATGAAGTGTTTTTCCATGTGTAGAAATCTAATTTTTTTCCACCAGGTCTGTATTCCATTCCTGCAGAAACTTTAAGATTCTTTAAAAGTATGTTCAAAATTAGGTGACGGGAAAATTATGAATTTCCCACTTGTAAGAAAGTGGCTTAAATTCTATCCAATTATTTGCCATGGCAACCAGCTAAACACAAAAGGGCTGGAATGGATCTAGAGTACTGCCTCTATAATCATCACTGTATGTCCTTCAAATCATGGATAGGCAGCACGACTATCCCAATCTACTTCAGGGCCATAAGCCTACACAGTAATTATATGCTTTGAAACACTCCACTTAAGTGCATCAATAATATAGTGAGTAAACACGTTCTTTAATTCTGCACCTGTAAATGGAGGAAAAAAATAAAGTAATATCTCTACCAGACAATGGGGAAAAAAGGAAATTAGATGACCATATTATTTTTTAACCTACTTTCTGATATATCAAGTCCAGCAGGTTGCTAATTTTAAATGATCTATTAATAATCAACAAGTAAAAATGCTGGCTGAGTATCTTTCAGAACTATGATATGTGTTTACAAAGCAAGTAAAAATGAGGAGCTCCAGATGAAGGGCTTCATCCCATCAATTGTTTCTTTTCCATGGGGCTCGCTGTGTTTCCACTAGTGGATTTCCATGACTTTGCAGGGGAATAATTTTGCAGCTTGGATGAGTGATTTGCAGAACTGGGCCCCACATTGTCTATAATACAGTGACATATGTAGGGTCCACCTTGACCTTCATACGTGTAAGTCTCTCCTGTTAAGGGTTATGAGGGAGGAAATGTAACTTGCCGTTTGTGTTTCAAATGCTGTCTAGGCAATTTGGGCCTGGATTGCAGACCAGGAGATTTGAGTTCCTCTCTGGCTCTGTTATTGAGCTGTTAAAGCTTCACCTTTGTGTGCCTGTTTGCCCTCCTGCTCTTCCTCCGCTCAGTGTTTGGCCTGTGAACTCAGTGGAGCTGAGTTAACTCTATTTTCTGTTTGTATAGTGCTTTGCACAATGGACCTCCACTATGCCTGTCTGTAGGTGCTAATACAAAATATGGTCAAGATAAACTCAGGTTAGCTTTGAAGTTTGATGCTTCTATTTCAGGTCTAATAAAGGCTTGTGTGTCCTGGTTTATTTTTTCCAACTGTATTAGTTGGTTCATAAAAAAGATAATATTTCTCCCCATTAATCTTGCATTGTTTATATTCTTAGAATATAAATGGCTATTATGATAATAATAATTATTAATGATAATCTCTAAGATTATTAATGCTACAACTGCACCTAATAACGGTTAGCTGAATACTAGAAGGGATGTTACACAGTTTTAGGGAGCTGACTGATTAAACATATGGGCCTAGAGGTGAGCATGAAGTGTCAGTTTTGGAGCTATGTACTTCGTACAAGCAACTGTACATTCATAATTGTAGATTTTTCTTAGACAAGGAAAGGAAGCAGCCAACCCCAGGCAGGGTGGAGCTGACCTGAGTGAACAACTCTGCAGCACATCAAGGCAATTTAATGGCATTAAAACACAAAACTAAACTAAAAAACCCTCAACCTTCTAAGACTGATTAATCCTACCCTAGATGTCTCAGCTCACACACAGACTTCTAAAAATGCTTTTCACTCCAGTGAGCTAACTCTTGTACTTGTGTCAGGAATTTGTATTTTAGATTATATATTTAACAGTGATAACTACCAGACTGATAAGATTTAATAAAAACTCAAAATTTAAAAATGTGTAGATGCTTAAACCTCACAGTTCTGCAAAAATATCGAAACTGTGAAATGAGTGTCCTTTAAAATGAAGAATGTAGACAGCAGATGAAAAGAACCTGGCAAATATCATAACACCACCACCAGAAACTTCATGACTTCTGAGCAGATGTCCTGATTTCTGAGAATTAACTTTCAGATTTTGAGCACTTTAGATTGTTGATAACACTATTTATCATACTTAGAAAGCAAAAAAATGAAAGCATCTGGGAAAATTTTCATCTATGCATCTCTCCTACATCAATTGCAAGGTGTTAGAAAATGTCATGGCCTACGCATCCCTCCTGAATACAAGCAATAGTACACCATAAGAAGTCTGTTAATGCTGGTGCTTATGTATAAAGACCCCCCAAATAATGACCTTTATTTCTCTACCAAAATGAGACATCTGACAATTAAAAAAAAAATCTTTTGTGATTTTTTCAGGCTGTTAAATTTTTTACATTTAACAACATTATAGAAGTTAAAAAAATTTTATACATACCAAGTTTATTCCCCAGAAAAAAGAAAGCTTTAAGTCTAAAATAATTTCCATAGTTTACTTTAAAAAGGCAACAATTAAAAAGTGGGTCTTACCTGATAGTATATTACTCACAACTTTTTTACAATAAAAAATTATTAAAGGTGGAACAGTGATCTGATTAGATATACATTTTACCTAGCAGAAACTGTGCTTTCTGTGCCTGCCACACAATACATTTTGTGTATGAGGAAAACCATTAGAGTTTTATGAGGCAATTTGAACTGCCTGTAACACTGATAGGGGCAAAACTAGTTGGATTTTTAACAACTCACAGTCAAGCAGAATATGTGGTGCTTTCACTGACAATTGTCATTGTTCCACACAAAAATGGAACCTGATTTCCACAAGTGAAAACAAAATAAAACATCAAACAAATATGACATTTACTCTACTTGTATGAAAATCGTGACCTTCATGACTTTTTTTCAGGAAGTATTTCAATGCTTTTTTTGCACAAAAAATAAAGCAAAGTTCAGGTCAAGTCTGTCTTATCTATAAGAAATGAATGAAAGTGTCAATTTTTCTATTCAAGTACTCACAAACTAATAATTGCAGAGTCCCTGTAATCATAGCTAGAGCGATCACATAGAAATGATATTTCATATGCATTCTCCACTTTATTCTGAAGAATCTTAAGACATTTTTCAAGCCCCACTTTCATAAAATCATTGAAAAAAAAAAAGCCTAAGTGTAGCACCAAAGTTGATGGTGTGTTTCATGTGGTCTCAGAATTCATGGTCCCAAAGTAAGCTCCTTGTCTTACAGGAAGAGCTCATGCTGGGCAATAAGACTTTATTTCTTCAATCGCATCCAAGAGCCATGTGATCCCTCCTTATAACCTTTATAATTTCCTTGCACGATGACTTGGCATTCTTTCTCTCCTTTTCATACGCTCACTGATTTATTATATCCACTTGCCCTCGTTTTAGCCCTGGGCTGGTGACCCCACTACAGCAGCCACCTGGGCAGGCTGCTTACCTCCCACCAGTGCCTACACCCATGGCATGGTTGGCACTGGGATTTCTGTAGGGCCATGCACCTATAGAGAGTGGGTGTCTCCTTGTAGCTCCTGGTCTGGGCCAGGCATTGGGTTCCTCTCCAGCACCCAGCTCTTGGGAGCTGCACCATGGCAGGTATCTCCAGTGCAGGGGCAAGGCACCAGGCAGATGTTCATACAGCTCCCAGCTCAGACCTGGCCACGGAGCAAGGATGACAGCAGCCACTTTGTGCCACTCAGGCAGGCTGTGAATGAGAGATTGAGTCAGTGAGATTTAAATTTGTTGCCTCATCGCAAACACACTTAAAAATCCCAATTATTGTTTTCCCTGTTAATGTTCTCAATAGGAGTTTATGTTGTATTCTCTGTTGTTGCTTATATATGTAGAGTTCACCAGTAAGATCTTCATAAGTGCTGTCTTCCCGTTATCACTGCCGTGATGACTACAATAGACATAGCAGGGAACTGCTAAAGTTTTAATGACAACCACCCTTAGTTAAAATTTCTCAGTAATAATATTGAGGAGTATGAAACACGTGGGCATACTTGAAACACGCTCATATGAGAAAAACTACTCTACTCTTTTTTGTTGTTGTTGTAATCCAATGAATGTTTATGAATGATTGCTTTCGGTGAAAGGTTATTGCTTAGTTATATTAGTACTTGGAGATGGGGGGGAGGAGGTAGAAGGAGTTACTAAAAAGATTTCAAGAGCGTTGTTTAAGACTTGCATGTTTTTTGTTCGACCAAACCAACTGTCTGTATTATCAAGCATGCTCTACATCTCTAATTGACATTAATGGGTGACATTAGTCATATGATGTTGCTTTTATGAATTTATACACAGACACATGGGACTAAATTTCTGTCCACCACTTACTTAGAAAATTAGGCCATCTTGTGTTAATGTAACATCCATGCAGACCTGTCAGCCTTGGATACTTATAAATTTTTTATTGAAAAGGTAGTGTAACTGTCAATTATTAAAATAACATAAGAGGATAATTTCAAACTTGCTTCCTCTTTTCCATTACCAAAAACTAAATCTCAGAAATTCATACCGAATTATCAATTTTGACATTCCTTTCAGCAAGGAAAAACATTTCTTAGTTCTTATTATCAAACCCTGTAGCTTTAGCTCATTTTGAGAGAAAGATGAAAGTAACAGAGAAGGGCAAAACAGTTAATTCTGGACTGGTATAAATACATGATCCTGCACCGAGGTTTGACAATACCAAGTTTTCACCTTGGGTGGATTCTCAGAGATGAATTGTAAGCCACCGCAACTGGGAAGTTTGCCGTAGGAGCACCAGCAGACTCTTGGCTGTGGCAATACAAATGATGCTTCTGTAATAACTAATTAAAGGTACACACAGCAGGGAAGGAGAGGTAATGTTTGAGATCTACTGTCCAAATGATCATAAATTCCAAGCTCTTTGCACTCTAGGATAGTAATTAGTAATATTAAAGTAAGGTAACTATTAATACTTGCCAGATCACTTAATTTGCGTACCTCTGTAATCTTAATTACAACCTCAACAAGAATGTCACCTTTTGAACAGGCAGATGAATAAAGAATAAAAAATCAGGTCTATAGGAACTATCTCTTGGTGTCATCTAGTGGTTACATTCCCATACTGCAAAAAGGAAATTGTGTGGAGTTTTATTTTTATATATATATACACTCATGCGAACACACACATATATAAACTATGTTTGTTTCTGACTGAATGGAGTAAAGGAAACTGCCATTTTTAGCAGACAAGGCAAGGTTAGCGTTTCTCTGCTCTTCACCCCGGCCTTTTTGCTGTGTCTTCTTATGAGGTCAAGACACATCAACAGAGAGCTCAGTTAGCATACACTGGTGTGAAGGTGCTGCCTGCTGCCCCATTTAGGCTGCTTGACTGAGCGACCGGGTGTTGTTAAAGGACATCCTCTGCCAACACACAAGGTATTTCCTTATGACTGACTGAGTAGCACTCAGGGGATGCTCACAGATTGAAATGACATGCTACCATGCACATGGCACTGGAGGAAGACTCAGAGCAAAAAAAGAAGCATCCCCTGACCCTCCTGCCAGCTCTTTCTGCCTCTCCTTGTCCCGAGAAGGGAATGGTACAGCTGATACCGGGACAGGCGGCACTGCAAGAAACACTTTGCCATAGAGGTGCTGAAGTGCCATTTGAAAAAAGAAAAAAAGACAAGACTTTTTAATATAACTCTTACAACTGGGAAAGGGAAAGGCATTAAACCTCTGCTTAGAGTGAGAATGGATTAAAACCCACAAATTTTGCCAGAGATACTACTCAGGAATATACACGATATTCAGACTTGGAAGTCCTTTCCCAGGAAGAATAGCCATTAATGCCAGTGAATTGTCTATAATCTTTCCAGAAGGATTGTAACATGTTTTGTGGCAACAGGGAAGGGAGACTTATAGCCTTAGAGAAGTTTTGATTCCAAAGAGAAAAGACTGAAGGAGGCTTTGTCACTGAGTCAGTAAACTCAGTTTGTCATTCTAAGTCAAGATTTCCAAAACTTACATTGATCTCCTAATATGTGATCTAATATCCAGAAAAACTTTGGCTGCAGTGCTACCCACTAATTTTTTGGTAGGGCTTATTGAGTGTTCAACCCTTCGGAAAATACTTTGAATAGTGATAATATCTACCTTTTATTGATGTCCAGCAACTTTACCAGTGCTTTGCTCAGATATTTATGAATCTATATAAGGGTCCTGTCACCCATACTTCAAAAAATTGATCAAACTTGGTCCAAGCTGAGTACAATATTTAAAAAACACAAGTATCTAAATGTACTCCAAAAAACATTTTGACTTTCCATGTAGTTTTCAAAAAGTAGTCTGATGATGGAAAATGGGAATATGAAAATAACAGAATGTTTGAAAATTTGTAAAATGTCTTTCCAATTTCAACAGAACCCATTGTTTGGGAAGATACACACAAAACCATGTTCCTCGGCTCTGCCTCTTAGCAGGGCAAAAGGAGCAAATACCAAGGAATTTCCTCTATTGGAGATTTTCATGGTGAGGGACAAGAGGGATTCAGCACCAAGAAGGACTGCTACTCTGTCTGCCTCCAAAAAAGTCCTGGAGCCAGGACTAGGAATAAATAAAAAAGAGAGAAAGACCCAGCCACATCATGCTCCAGCAGGCAAAGAGACTCTAGGGCACCACTACCAACTAGCACAAGCCAGAGTAGCATAGAAAAGCATCCAAGTGCCGGAGACCCCATTTACTCTCCTCCAAAGGTCACTCCTCACACAGCTACCTGGTAGCCACAGTCATAGACACCAGGTCTGCCCATCCAGTTTTGGAGAGTACTAGACTACCTGGACCTGTGGTCTGAATCAGTATAGCCATACTTGTGTTTTTGTCTTTCATATTAGCATTTCACAAGCTCATAAGAAGCCCTACTCCAGGCTGGAGTTCAGTTGCATTATGCATGGCACATATATCAAGCATCTAGAGACTTTAAAAAAATTCAGCCCCAAATGCTTTCACATTTTAAACTTGATTAGAAATAACTCATTCATATGGATGTTATGCAAGGGCACTAAAATATTTACTGCTCTGTATAAAAATAACTGCTCCAAATACTGAATTTTAACTGTAGATAGAGAGGGAAACTATCCAAGTAAACCAGTAAAAAAATTATTGAAAGAATAAGACAAATTATACAATTACACATGCTCTATCAGGCTGATATTGATTGAAATTTACCAGTAAAAATATTTTTAATCTTGTGTCATGGTTTAACCCCAGCTGGCAACTAAGCATCACGCAGCCGCTCGCTCATTCTCCCCCAGTGGGATGGGGGAGAGAATTGGAAGAGTAAAAGTGAGAAAACTCGTGGGTTGAGATAAAGACAGTTTAATAGGGAAAGCAAAAGCCATGCACACAAGCAAAGCAAAACAAGGAATTCATTCACTACTTCCCATGGGCAGGCAGGTGTTCAGCCATCTCCAGGAAAGCAGGGCTCCATCACGCATAACGGTTACTTGGGAAGACAAAATGCCATCACTCCAAACGTCCCCCCCTTCCTTCTTCTTCCCCCAGCTTTATATGCTGAGCATGATGTCATATGGTATGGAATACCCCTTTGGTCAGTTGGGGTCAGCTGTCCCGGCTGTGTCCCCTCCCAACTTCTTGTGCACCCCCAGCCTCCTCGCTGGTGGGGTGGTGTGAGAAGCAGAAAAGGCCTTGACTCTGTGTAAGCACTGCTCAGCAGTAACAAAAACATCCCTGTATTATCAACACTGTTTCCAGCACAAATCTAAAACATAGCCCCATACTAGCTACTATGAAGAAAATTAACTCTATCCCAGCCAAAACCAGCACATCTTGTTAAGATTGCCTTATAAATTGTCACTAACATCTTGACTACAGCAAAGCATTTAAGAAAGGGTTTGTCTTTTCACTTGAGTAAACCATGGGAGCCAATGAGTTTTTATATGTGCTTAAAGAGAAGCACATCCTTACTGCTTTCATTTTTTTTCTTTTTTGAATTGAGGATTATAACATCACTACTGGAACTGCACCCTACCATCCCTGGGACAGACCTGTCAGGCAGACAGGACACACAATATGGAGGATTCCCTATCCTCTCTCCACCTGACAGAATGTGGTAACTTAAGGGATAGAGGAGTATGGCAACAAGTTCCTGCCCAGTGCAGCAGGGCACATCTCCTCTGTGACTACCTTACCTTCCCAGGTGCCCTTGTACAATAGGTATGAGGCTCTGCAAGTGGAACCGAACAATGACGAGGATAATGGTCCATCTAGGTTGGAGATGTCACCAAGGTTAAGTCAGCCTATGTCCCACATCAAAACCACTTCCATAAAGAAAAAAATATGGGTTATTGTCATAGGAGACTCTCTTCTGAGGGGAACAGAATATGCCCAATATGCCGACCGGACCCACTTCTTAGGGAAGTCTGCTGCCTCCCTGGAGCCTGGGTTAAAGATGTTACAAGAAAACTTCCTACCCTGCTATGGCCCTCGGATTATTATCCATTATTGCTTTTTCATGTAGGCAGCAATGAAGTTGCAATAAGAAGTCCAAGGACAATCAAGAGAGACTTCAGGGCCTTGGGACGACTGATTAAGGGATCAGGAGCACAAGTAGTGTTCTCCTCTGTCCTTCCAGTTGCAGGGAATGATGTTGGAAGAAACATTAAGATGCAGCTGATCAATACCTGGCTCCGTGACTGGTGTCACTGTCAGAATTTTGGGTTTTTTGATCACGAGTTGGTCTACACAACACCAGGCCTGCTGGCGACAGATGGGGTACACCTTTCTCAAAGGGGGAAAAGGATCTTTGCACAAGAGTTAGCAGGGCTCATTGAAAGAGCTTTAAACTAGATTTGAAGGGGGAAAGGGATAAAATCAGGCTTGCTAGTCATAAGCTGTGGGGCAGCATGCCAATGTTTGAGGGATGGTGTGCTAGCGAGGTCCTTCACTCTGCTCCATGATGTGCTGAGTACACTGGAGCACATTTGAAATGTCTCTATACTAATGCGCACAGCACAAGGAATAAACAAGAGGAGCTAGAAGCTTTGGCCCGGTCCCAGAGCTACGACATCATTAACATAAGCAAAACCTGGTGGGATGAGTCCTGTGACTGGAGTGCCGTGATGGATGGTTATAGGCTCTTCAGGAGGGATAGGCAGGGCAGGTGAGGCCCTTACATACAGGGTGGCGTTGTATGTAAGGGAGGGGTTGGATTGTGTGGCGCTTGCAGTTGGCAATGACACGGTTGAGAGCCTCTGGGTAAGGATGAAGGGGAAAGCAAATAAAGCGGATGTTGTTGTGGCAGTCTACTATCAACCACCCAGCCAGGACGACGACACCAATGAATTATTCTACAAGGAATTAAGGGATATCTCTAGATCAGCTGCCCTTGTCCTTATGGGTGATTTTAACTTCCCAGCCATCAACTGGGAATATCATACAGCAGACACAAACAGGTCCAGGAAATTTCTGAAGCACACTGAAGATAACTTCTTGGTGCAGGTACTAAGGGAGCCGACTAGGAAAGGTGCCCTCCTAGATTTGTTGTTTATAAACAGAGAGGGACGCGTGGGCAAAGTGGTGATTGGTGGCTGTCTTGGTCACAGTGATCATGAAGTAGTTGAGTTTCAAATCATTGGCGACAGGAGAAAAACTGCCAGCAAAACCTCGACACTGGATATGGGGAGAGCAGACTTTGGGCTGCTGAAGGAGCTAGTTAGTAAGGTCCCCTGGGAATCTGCTTTTGAAGGTATTGGGGTCCGTGAATGCTGGTCACTTTTTAAGAGCCATCTCTTAAGACCGCAGGAGCAGGCAATTCCAAAGTGTCAGAAGTCAAGCAAGCGGGGCAGAAGGCCGACTTGGCTGAGCAGGGATCTTCTTCTAGAACTTAGGTGGAAAAGGAAAGTGTACGGACATTGGAAGCAAGGACAGGTGTCACGGGAGGACTACAGAGATGCTGCTCGCCACTGTAGGGAGAAAATTCGTGCGGCCAAAGCTCAATTAGAGTTCAAGCTGGCCAGCACTGTGAAGGACAACAAAAAGGGCTTTTTAAAATATGCTAACAGCAAAAGGAGGATCAGAGATAACATTGGTCTGTTACTTGATGAGGTTGGTCACCTCACAAATAAGGATGTAGACAAAGTGGAGATGTTTAATGCCTTCTTCACCTCTGTCTTCAACACCGATGATGGGCCCTGGGACCCACGGAGCCCTGTGTTGGAAGACCGTGACTGGGGCGATGATAAACTCCCAGCCGACCCTGAACTTGTTTGAGACTTGCTGCTCCAGCTGGATGTGCATAAATCTATGGGGCCCGATGGGATTCATCCCAGGGTACTGAAAGAGCTGGCCGATGTTATTGCGGGACCTCTCTCCATTATTTTTCAATGGTCTTGGGAGTCTGGAGAGGTCCCAGTCGACTGGAAGTTGGCAAATGTTGTCCCAATTTTCAAGAAGGGTAAGAAGGAAGCCCCTGGTAATTACAGGCCTGTCAGTCTCACTTCAGTGCCTGGTAAAATTATGGAGAAGGTTATTCTGGGAGTTACTGAAAAACACTTGAGAGACAATGCAGTCATTGGTCATGGCCAGCACAGGTTCATGAGGGGAAAGTCCTGCTTAATTTCCTTTTATGTCAAGGTAACCCATCTAGTTGACCAGGGGAAGCCAGTAGATGTGGGGTTTTTTTTATTTTGATATTGTCTCTCACAGTATCCTTCTGGACAAAATGTCCAGCACACAGCTAGACAAGTCCATAATATGATGGGTGAGCAATTGGTTGATGGGTCGGGCTCAAAGGGTTATAGTAAATGGGGTTACATCAGGCTGGCAGCCAGTCACCAGTGGGGTGCCCCAGGGCTCAATTTTAGGGCCAGTGCTCTTTAATGTTTTTATAAATGATCTGGACGCAGGAATCGAATGTACATTAAGTTTGCCAATGATACTAAACTAGGAGGAGCTGTGGACTCCCTCGAGGGTAGAGAGGCCTTACAGAGAGATCTGGATAGACTAGAGAGCTGGGCAGTCACCAACTGTATGAAATTTAACAAGAGCAAGTGCAAGATTCTCCACCTGGGATGGGGTAATCCTGCTTATACATACAAATTGGGGGACGAGAGACTGGAGAGCAGCCCTGCCGAAAGAGATCTGGGGGTTTGGGTCGATGGCAAGTTGAACATGAGTCAACAGTGTGCCCTGGCAGCCAAAAGGGCCAACCGTGTCCTGGGGTGCATCAAATACAGCATAGCTAGCCGGTCAAAGGAGGTGATTGCCCCCCTCTACACTGCACTGGTGTGGCCACACCTCGAGTACTGTGTGCAGTTCTGGGTGCCTCAGTATAAGAAGGCCATCAAACTATTAGACTGTGTCCAGAGGAGGGCGACCAAGATGGTGAAAGGCCTCGAGGGCAAGACTTATGAGGAGCGGCTGAGGTCACTTGATTTGTTCAGCTTGGAGAAGAGAAGGCTGAGGGGTGACCTCATTGCAGTCTACAACTTCCTCAAGGGGGGCAGCAGAAGGGGAGGTACTGATCTCCTCTCTCTGGTGACCAGCGATAGGACACGAGGAAATGGAATGAAGCTGCGTCAGGGGAAGTTCAGATTGGACATTAGGAAAAGGTTCTTCACTGAGAGGGTGGTCGGTCCCTGGAACAGGCTCCCCAGGGAAGTGGTCACGGCACCAAGCCTGTGAGAGTTCAAGGAGTGTCTGGACGATGCTCTTAGTCATATGATTTAGTGTTAGGTAGTCCTGCGAGGAGCAGGGAGTTGGACTCAATGATCCTTATGGGTCCCTTCCAACTTGAGATATTCTATGATTCTACAATTCTACTCTATTCTTCAAATATATTCTTGAACAATATGAAAGAATAACCCTACAATATTATCAGAATGGGCTCAGTTATGAGGCTTATTTCTCTCCTTATTTCATTGGCATATGTTCATGATATCACTGAAGTGATATTTGCTATGTGTATCAAACTAAAATGGTTAAAGCAGTTTCCTGTGTGCCAGACTGTGGCACAGGCCTGCCCCTTGTGCACGCTTCAGCTAGTCCTGGGCTCCTCAGTGAGAAGGAAACCCCATGCTTTGCCACTGAATGTGTGGCAAGGCTAGGACCAGCATGCTGGGAGCACCCGACCCACCATGGGCACACAGACATAGTCTTTCATTGTGGTTTTTACACGACACCACAGCTGCATTTTAACTTCTATATAGTACTATTAATCTCACTTTAGATTGAAAAATATTTCATGAAACATTTGTAATGGATAGGTTTGGTGAACACAGATACCTGTCCCTACTGCTCTAAGTTGGACAGTAGACCCAGGGCTATTGCTATATTTATTAATAATTTTAGTAATTTCTGTCCTGTGTGTCACAATTGCATCCTGGCATCTTAAAAGTGTTAATGGTATTTGATTATGAAAACCTTCATAAGCTATGACTTGGAAATCTGACTTGCAAAGTCAATTTTATAAAAGATGTCCAGAGAGATGACAATAGCAGGATTAAGATCTTGATTTAGCTTTTCTTTCTGACTACACTCCCACCACTCACAGCACAATCCCCAATATAACAGTTTCATTTAGTTTAAGTGCAGTCAGAATTGTTTATTCTGAATGAATGAGCTGAAACTATGTGGAACAACCACATGTGTCTAAACCTGAGTCTGAACATGAGACCAACACTCAGGAAAGTCTGAGGTAACAGGAATTTATAAAAGAAGACAGGATATGAAAAAGGGAAAAGAGGGAAATAAGGAAATCACTTCTTCAAAAAATATCTCCAAATCTTCTTCAAGAAAGAGTGAAGAAAAATGCTTTTACAGTGAAGGCTTCTATTTTTTATCAAAAAATGACAGTTGCAGAAGTCACATTAAATAAAAGCATACATAAATAGTTCAATACTATTAATTGCTAGCAATGTTGTTTCAGTCAGAAAAAAACCTGTTATACATGAGCAGAATACTCACAATCTGCTATGATTGTTTTATCTTTCTTTAATTCAAGCTTTTACAACTGAAATGTACAAAACTTAAACCCAATGATTTTGTTGTTGTTTGTGGGAGATTTGCAAAACTAATTAAACTATATATAAACAGATTTTTTTTTATGTGTGCATGCAAACTAATTTTATCTCCTAGATTGCCATCAGGAGACATAATTTGGTCACTAACTGCTATTCAAATGATGCACCATGCTACGTTTTACATTGACAAATTAAAGCCTTAGCCAAATTTCTGTAGAAAAATGTTACTCAGAAAAATCTGAGAGTAAGACTTTGCATTTGTTTTAAGAAAACAGAACACATTTCTGATAGGTAGACCTTGGAGCTTTCTTATCTTAGTACTTATTTAGAAAATGTGACAAAAATGCTTTGTTTTTATTAATATCAAGACTTGCAAAGTGCCTAAAATACAACAACAACTAATTCTGCCATTATTTTTATTTGAGCACACTGAATTCCTCCTAATATAAGACCCAGCAATGCCAGCACCAAATACAGTAAAATTTCTTATGCTGTCTGAATGGAAGAATTCTATTTTTTACTCTCTTTCATTGCTCCTCCACTATTTTCTTCTACTCTTTAATGCACCAGTTCCAGCAGGGCTGTTTTACTGCACTTGCCAAATAGAAAATTAGGTTAAAGGAACTCTACTTCTTTCCCAAGGTAAATTACATTAAGTGCTGACCCAGAGACAATTTGATATAATAAGAATACTTTTGTAACTTTTTCCCCATGTAGCCATAACCTGATTTTTCTCTAAACACAGAGAAACCAAGGTTATAACTCAGGAACTGAAGTACTAACCCTTTTAACAGACTTTTTTTCAAACATAATGTTACTGTGTAGAGCTAACAAAAGGCTATATATTGTCCACTTTTTCTCTTGATGTTTGACACCTTCCTATGTGAATAATCTCATTGGAAAAAAAGGAGGAATATTACTATTTCCTACTTGAGAAATGAAACTGAAGTGTATAGGTCATCTCATCATAAATACAGTGGAAAGAATACAAGACACCTTTAAAGCTTTGTTCAGAGCAACTAAGACAGGTGCTGGGTTAGGTGCTTTGTATGATGCTTTGAAGAGATTAACTTCTGTGGCATTATATCAGAAACAGAAGCAAATAGGTGCTGAAAGTTTGACAATATGGAATATGCTCAAAAAACATTATTTATGAAATAAGCTGTGCATAATTATGAATGACAAAATTCAAGGCATAATTTATCTGTGGTTCTGGTCGTACAAGAGATTCTTCAGAAGTGGTATTGCATGTTCCCCTTTATAATCTCTTATGTTATATTGTATAATGTGAGTAACTTTAGCCACTCCAATAGGGTTATCGCAGTTACAAAGACTTTTTAAATTGAATTTTTTAGTTCAAGTTTTCTAATTCATAAGTAATGCCAGAAGAAATTTTATATTAAAAAACAAAGGATTAATCCATTTGGTACCTACTCACTGGCTAAAAATATTTGCTGTATTATGATTATTGTCTGATCACTTGTTAGTTTTGTGTCTGTAAAGAAAATGATATCAAAATTGTCTCTTTATAAATGATTTAGTATGGCTCTTGTTTTTCCATGCTGAAGCCAATCTTCTTCTGGTCTATGAGCACTGCTTTTAAAGTGGGTTTTTGTTAATGGTTTTTAAAAATCTTTTTCCCAGGGATGGGAAAAAGACCCTAAGTGAACATGTCTCAGAATGTGTAAAAATTTTCTCTTGTTCCTTATATCTCTGTTTTTGGAATTCTTGCATGTGGCCTGCTCCCCTGTGTGTATGTACTTGAAGAAATAGATACACACGTTTTATTTTGACATGAAGGCCTTTTCACCAAATCAGTTGATTCCATTCAGTCTGCACTTGACTGACTCACATCCGGGTATGTGAGAGGCCTGCAACTGCCTCCCCAACAAGTATCTTCAGACTTGATTGTCTCTGTCTGTTTTGCAGGTCCTTTCTGACATTTGAAAAATCTTTGCTGAAAAAGGCATTAAAACCATTAATTGAAAACAAATCTTTTTCTTAGATTTTGCAGTAAATAAGTAAAGGCCAAGTGTTAATAGACTAATTCTTCTGGCGCCTTTAGATTTCCAGAAAAATTGATTATAATCAGTACCACAGCGGTCACTACTAGTGTCCAAATTCAGTCTACACCTTTCTAGTTATCAGTTCTTTTTTCAGCCTTTTTTTCTTCTGCTGCCTTTGTTTTATAACATTACTGGAAGTATGTAGAAAGTAAGATTGTGGATATGATTTAATATTCAATTTGAAAGAAGGAGATTGAGTGGATCTTTGTTAGCATCTCTGCCTGCTTTGTCCCCAGCTCTTGTTTGTTTTAGTAATGTCTGCCTATATCAGTCATGGAGAAAAAGGCTTGCTATATGAACAAAAAAAAATCAATTAACCCCCAAAATGCAGATGTCTCCTTGGCTGTATACACAATGAAGCAATCTCTGCAGGTGAGCATCATACTCTTCCTTAATTAACTTAATCTTATCACATTTTTGTCTCTTCAGAGAATTATCTGAAAATCTCTGGGACAATTTTCTCGATGGAATGATGTCAGATTGCACCAGATTCAACTCACTGTTTCATTGCGTACACTACATATATATCCAGGAAAATTAATCTGCTCAGTATTATGTTAGTTTCAAAGCAATATAATATAGTTTCATACCTTGCCATTTACCAAATCCACTGTACTGGTTTTGGCTGGAATAGAGTTAGATTTCTTCATAGTAGCTAGTATGGGGCTATGTTTTGGATCTGTGCTGGAAACAGTGTTGATAATGCAGAGATGTTTTTGTGATTGCTGAGCAGTGCTTACACAGAGTCAAGGCCTTTTCTGCTTCTCACACCACCCCACCAGCGAGGAGGCTGGGGGTGCACAAGAAGTTGGGAGGGGACACAGCCGGGACAGCTGACCCCAACTGACCAAAGGGGTGTTCTATACCATATGGCATTGTGCTCAGCAAAAAAACTGGGGGAGGGGGGAGGTTGGCAGGGGCTGCAGTTGCTTAGGGACTGGCTGGGCATCAGTCGATTGGTGCTGAGCAATTGTTTTCATTTGCATCACTTGTTTATCTTGGGTTTTATTCTCCTCTCTCTTTTTTGTTGTTTGGGTTTTATTACATTTTAATTTTTTTTTTTAAAAATTATTAAACTGTCTTTATCTCAACCCATGAGTTTTCTCATTTTTACCCTTCTGATTCTCCCCTCCATCCCACTGGGGGGGAGTGAACAAGCAGCTGTGTGGTGCTCAGTTGCCAGCTGGGGTTAAACCACGACATCCACACACTTAAAAGCAATGAAATCAGTATTTAATGCATCAAATTTGATTTTTTCTGACAATAAGCATACTCAGTTTCCGTCCCAATCATAATCTTTCCCCCATTCTCTAAATCAGCTGAATATACAAAGAAAATGTTCTACAGTTATATGTAGAACATATACAAGCCAAAAGTCTTACAACTATTCTAGTTCACAATAAATTCCAGCATGTGAAGGCCACAAAACTGAGTTATACTCTTCTCTTCTTGTACTAAGGATAAATTTGATGAAGTAAAAAAATCTGGCCCATTAATCTGATAAACTAAAATAAATGCATATCACACCAGAGTATAATTCTGACCTTTCACTAAATAGTATTAGTCCTCATGTATCTTGAAATATAAACAATATATAATGTGTTTTGAAAAAGAAGTGTATGTATATATATGTACATATCCCATATATATACACAGAGAGACATAGATGTAGAAGTATATGTGAATACTATGATATTATTTAAAAACTGTGAAAATATATGAGAGAAGAGCTCACTCCTGTTCTAACTAATGCTGATTTTTTCACCAACAAAATATTAGGGAATTACTAGAATTACTCTTAATCTGCACTTACAAAGTCAGAAAGAATCAAACACACAAAATCAAGATAATAACAAAGTTAACATAAGAATTCCCAAATAAAGAGGTTTAAAATCATGCCACAGACACTATACTCACTGAATTTTTTTTTCAGGCCATTTTGCATTGAATTTCTTAACATTTCTAAAAGGAAAATTTAGTGATCCACATCATTGACATATTCATGCAAGTTATGACAACAAATTGTCTTGAGCCTAGAGTCATACTCTTGATCTTTGAGCTACAGTATCTGATGAAAATCAGAATGTTAATGAGCATATTTACCACATACACCTACAGCTTATATAATTATGTAGACAAACAATTATTTTTTATAGCAAATCCTTGAGCAGAGCCATGGCTGAAGAACTCTAGTATGTCCTTTCCCTGACAAATATTATTAGTGGTAAGTTAAAAAATTGCCTGCTGTCACTGTGACCCTAGCTGACCTCTTAATTTCTTGAGTTCAAGTCCAATTAACCTTTGGGAAGAAGTACAACTGCTCTAACCAGACAAGTCAATAGAATCTAATAGCAATCATTTCATTTTCTGGTTTGTCAAAGGGCAGTGGTCCCACCTCAACCATTTCACACAAAGGTGGTAATTTGTCAGTGCTTAGAATGATTTGTACTGGACCATACCCAGCCCTCTCTCAAGTGCACTAATCAATTAAACAGGCCATATCTCAGTCTTGCCACCCTGTGTGCTGCCACAGAAGAAGGCGCCAGTTGAAAAATTACTCTCTTCTTGTGATATTTGCTGGTTTAGTTTCAAGAATGAAAATATTGATATATACTTCAAGCTCTTGTTGCCACAAGAGGCTTGAATTAGATCTATGAGAGTATGGTGGGAAAACCTGTCTGGTGTGAAAAACTACTTCTCAGCATTGCCTCTCTTCCACCACCTCTTTGTACTTGTGTAGCTGCTGTTGAGTTTATTGAGAGTTAGCCATAGCATAATGGAGGGGCAGAAAAGCATCCCAGGAGAGTAGGAGAACAGGATTAAAGTTGGCTCCAAGATTAAAAATAGGAAAGGGGAAAAGAAAGGCATGACAAAGCCCTATTATTTCAATGATACTTTCTGTCTTTCAACTCTGACACAGTTGGGAGAGCATCCCTGACCCACGCACAAAAACACCGTCACCAGGGAATGGCTCAGTGTGCAGTGGAGAGAGACGCAGTGGCACTCACACCAGTGGCAAAGCTGCGCTGATATTTCACCAGCTATCTAATCATGGGTACCTGAGTATTTTATGCAAATGTGCGAAGACAGGCTGGATTGTATGGCAGGGGCTGGTCAATAAGAGGAAAGAGCAGAGGGAATCTGCTAATAGAGTCAAGTCTAAAGGTTCAGTCCTGAGCCAAACTTCCTAGTGCTTCTCTTCTTTAAGGTGACAATCAGGTTTTGCTGCTGTCTTGTGAAATAAAAAGGAAATATGGGTTGTCCTGAGATTTAAGAGGGCTGAAATTAGATTTTTCTTCCCAGAGCAAGCAAAGATGAGAAGATTTTGGATGAAGATATGGAGCAGCAAGCTAGGTGCTGAAATATGGAGCCCCAGGCTTAATGTCACAGTTAAGAGAAAAGTCCCACAAAGATTCAGCATTGGCCAAAAAGATTAAGTCCTAGTTCTGGGAACACCTCATTGTGGAAGCAGCACCCAAGTTCCTTGTAGCGTCAATCCACCTTCCTAGACCAGAGCTAAACAAAGAAAGGGCAATTCTGGAGCTTACAGGGATGGAGTTTTTCCAGTAAGTGAACTACAAATGAACTTCCTAACCAGATGTTTACTTTAATAAGAATTTTTATTTCTAATTAATTACTTTCTGCTTGTCTAATTTAAAGAGGATGTTTTTAATACTTCACATATAAGTAATTTTTCATTGACTTATGACTACATTAATATATAGCAGTATTTGACAGACATAAGATAGAGACTCTAAATTCATCATTCACTAAGAGCAATAGTAACATTTTTATTACCAAAGCTAAGTTTGAAATAATAAGAAATCTTTAAAATATAACTGAAGCTATTTTTTAATTTACCTCTTTCTTGATTATTCTCATACAGAATATACAAAGAAGATAGTAAAAGAAAAAAAAATCCTTTAAATTAGTTTTGCAGTTTCCTACTGTCCTATATTAAAAGCAGCCTGATAGAATTTATAGGAGTAGAACCCTTTTAGGCAGCACTCTTTGTATTTTTTATTAAGTCCATACTTGCAGAATCTACTTAATGTCAATTTTGTACAATGGTTACACTGCACAGAGTATTTTATTTTAAACCTGCAGGACACAATGATAAATTGATTATTGACCCCAAGGCCATAGCAAATAAAGAAGCCCTGTTTTTCATTAGTACAGTATTACATCGTTGTTAGGGGAAAGGAGAGCGATGCTAATTGAGTACTGAGGAGTTGCACAATTAAGAAATCATCCATGGTTTTAATTTCACATGTTTAAGGTTGCAAAATTCCTAATTGTGAACAGTAAAATAAAATAAGATTAATGTGAGATACAATTATATAAAGTTTCACTATCCAGAAGCAATTTCCAGCCCTCTATATTTATATAGACTGCGTGTTCACTAGGGGTACAGTCAACAAATACTGTACTTTTCCTTTTGTCTCTCTGCTCCTCTAAATCTATAGTATTTCCCAAGGCTTCAATTATCTTAGGATTCAGAGGACAAATACTGTGTTGGTTGTAAAAATGAGGGTGCTTGTTTTGAAATGAAACTCCAGAGCCCCCCATTATAAATGAGTTTATTTTGTATTAGGCTTTCTTATGTTAAGACCAGGGCTCATTCATATTCCAATCAGAAGCAGGCTAATTCTGTGATGGAACAACATGGAATCATGCACAGTATATCACAACCTGTTTTTTGGTTAGTGTTAATTAATTGAATGTGATGTTTGTACAGTTTCCCAAGCATTCAAAGTTTTAGCACCTTCTTACACATGAAATTAGCTGTGACTGAGAGTGCTCCATTAAGGACCCTATAATTCAGCTCCTGATTATTTCTTCCCCTCTCCAGCACTTTTGGATTCCTTTAGCTCATGCTTGCACAGTTGCCTCAGTGCAGTTTGAATTATCCCCAAGCTCAAAGCTAGGCTGTGTTAATTCCTGAATTATATTCATCTTCCACAAAGGCGGTATGATAGTGATTGCAGCAGCACAAGGTTCCTGCTACCGATGTTGTATCGGGTTCAAAATCAGCAGTGAAGTCCCAGACCAGTTACAGTGGGAAGAAAGGGACATGTCCTGACTACTTGGGAGAGCCACTGCTTCACACTGAAATGTTTAATAATATAAAAAGTTAGTAATTCATAAATAAAGTCTAAAATTTAAGAGTCGGGCAGTAATATGTTCAGGTCAGTCAAGCATTGATAACACTATCCCAAAGGGATAAAAAGCTCAAATGAAATTAAATCTCTAGGTTCTGGGAAGCCAGTTAGTGTACCCTGTTTTGTCACTGTGGTGGGTTGACCCTGGCTGGATGCCAGGTGCCCACCAAAGCTGCTCTATCACTCCCCCTCCTCAGCTGGACAGGGGCGAGAAAATATAATGAAAGGCTCGTGGGTCGAGATAAGGACAGGGAGATCACTCACCAATTACCGTCACGGGCAAAACAGACTCGACTTGGGGAAAATTAATTTAATTTATTACCAGTCAAATCAGAGTAGGGTAATGAGAAATAAAACCAAATCTTAAAAACACCTTCCCCCCACCCCTCCCTTCTTCCTGGGCTCAACTTTACTCCCAATTTTCTCTACCTCCTCCCCCCCAGTGGTGCAGGGGGACGGGGAATGGGGGTTGCAGTCAGTTCATCACATGTTGTCTCTGCTGCTCCTTCCTCCTCACACTCTTCCCCTGCTCCAGCGTGGGGTTCCTCCCGTGAGAGACAGTGCTCCATGACCTTCTCCAACATGAGTCCTTCCCATGGGCTACAGTTCTTCATGAACTGCTCTAGTGTGGGCCCCCCATGGGATCACAAGTCCTGCAAGCAAACCTGCTCCAGCATGGGCTCCTCTCTCCACGAGTCCACAGGTCCTGCCAGGAGCCTGCTCCAGTGTGGGCTTCCCATGGGGTCACAGCCTCCTTTCAGGCTTCCACCTGCTCCAGCATGGGGTCCTCCATGGGCTGCAGGTGGATATCCGCTCCACCGTTAACCTACATGGGCTGCAGGGGGACAGCCTGCCTCACCATGGTCTTCACCAGGGGCTGCAGGGGAATCTCTGCTCTGGCACCTGGAGCACCTCCTCCCCCTCCTTCTTCCCTGACCTTGGGGTCTGCAGAGTTGTTTCTCTCACATATTCTCACTCATCTCTCCTGGCTGCTGTTGCGCAGCAGGTTTTTCCCCCTTCTTAAATATGTTATCCCAGAGGTGCTACCACTGTTGCTGATTGGCTCGGCCTTGGCCAGCGGTGGGTCCATCTTGGAGCTGGCTGGCACTGGCTCTATCGGACACAGGGGAAGCTTCTAGCAGCTTCTCACAGAAGCCACCCCTGTAGCCCCCCCTGCTACCAAAACCTTGCCATGCAAACCCAGTACAGTCATATGTGGGTAAAGCAGAAAATCAGGATGTATACAAAGTACCATAAGAGTTTTCCCATGTGACCTATCCCAATCAACTGGTATTAAATGCAAAATGTCCTAGAGGAGGAGATGTAGCAGCTGAAATATATAAAAAAAAAAAAAGAAAAAAATTCTTAGAAAATTTATTTGGATGGTTCAGTCAAGAAAAAAAAAGTGATTAAAAAATACAGTTCAATCATAAGTCATGAGTGATTTTGTTCAGGCTGGACAATTCACACAAGGATATAAATCAGATCTGTTCTGAGTGAAATACAGCTTTACAAGTTAATCTAGAGCAAAGCATATCTGGAAGATAATAACATTTTACAATTTAGTAAAGATTCCTGTTTTGTTTAGTGGTACTACCACACAATCCAGTATTTTTGCTATTTACTTCTCTAACATCTCCATGATTCATGAGTCTTTGCCATCTTTTTTGCTTTTGAGCATAGCTTCCAGGTCTAATCTATGATATGTTTGAAATCAGATTTCAGCTATGAGGAGTATCTTTTCTTTCAGTACCTTGGTAAAATTACTTTCCTTTGGAATGATAAAGAACAAGAGTATAATTGTGAGAGAACCAATATTTCCATTGTGTGGAAAAATTCTCCTTTAAAAGAAGAAATTACAAACTGGGATAAAAAGCTAGATATATGGTGCTTTGGAAATGGTGCATAAACCCTCTGGCTAGCTCCAAAGGTGCTCAGCAGACTCGCCAGCTGTCTGTTACAGAGTTTAGGAGATTGGGAACAAGCAGCCTGCCCACCTGGCCTGTGAAGGTCCTTCACTGAGGAAGCCCTGAGAGCTGGGACAAGAAGAAAGTCATAATCCAAGAGCCAGCCAGAACCCTCTCCCTGCCGCCTACCCACAAAATACTTGGTATAGGGGATGGGCAAGCTAGAGGAGGATGGGCAAGCTGGCAGGAGGCAGGGAGCTGGGAAGTCCACGGCTGTCAGGAAAGCAGAAACCCTCTGAGCTTAACAGATGAACTGGCAGGAGTCAGATGGCCTATCCACCTGGCTTGCACCAAAACCACAAAACTGATATTTCCATCTAGCTGTTATTGTCTGAAAATTGTTCCTTTGAAAAAAATATGTTTGCTAGCCTTATCCAAACTGACAGGTGCTCAACAGCCATTGTCTTAGGTCGGCACTGTTATTTTTTGCCACCCCTTCTATTGAAATGCTTTAATAGAATTTCCTGAGCAAGACTTTGGGCTTATGAAGACACAACTATGGAGCTAGAAGGCAACAAGAAGACCATGTGGGAGAGTATTTATTCTGTGCATTTCAGAAGGAAGTGAACACTTACAGGAAGAAGGTCCACAGTAATAAATGAGTAAAGGGAAAAGAAAAGCATAGGCTCAGCAAGACTACTATTATAATCAATATTTCTTTAAACTCACTTTCTCACATAATATGAGAAAGCAGCTCTTCCTGTGAGACTTAGCTGTTGATAAATTATGGGGTAAGCATACAGTCACATATCTGGAACCAGCATATGCCATGGGAAGAGGAGCGCTACTTTTCTACTTCATACAGGACGTTTTCTCTGATAAACAAACACGAAATCTTGATTGGAGGAAGCACTTCACAAAATCCTGAACTGTAACACAAAGAATGGTGGATAACAGGGAGCAGAGTTTAAAACATTTAGAACTCATTTTTTATCACTGAAAATGAGATAAAAGTGACTATTACCTCTTTCTTGAAAAACCCAATGAGTATTTAATTCCATAAAAGAGTAGCATAAACTAATCACATGTTTTCCTAAATGATGCAGAGCCCTGGTGAAAATGTGAACCCTATTTCAAGAGCTCTGTGACTTTACAGAGTCAGTAAGGAAGAATACAAAATAAGTCATTTAAAGGTTGGATTTCTGAACAGTGAATAAATCTTGCTGTATTTTCTTTCTATTTTCATTATGATGTCATTAACAACAAGAAAGTCTTGTCAAAGAGCTGTAGGAGCAGCCCCTAGTAATGATTAAATTCTGGGTGAATCAAATGCCTTCTGCTTGGAAGCTGCAGCATCCTTAACTGTCACCCCTAAAGTAGTGCAACAGTCCAGGTGGGTCACAGATGCAGACTCAGTGACTGATGCAAGTGGTATCTGCTCCATTAACAATCTGAAAAGTTGCCTCATACCAATAGTAGGAACATTGGCTGAATGTTGCGGATCCTGACTTTAGGCACCTCCCTCTCTAGGGAAGAATATCCTAATTCCACAAAAATTCAGTTTTGGGCATTAATTCTCTTATTGGAGCAGCCTAATACATAAGAGTAAGAGAAATGGTAAATGAAGACAGTTTATATTTCAAAGCAACCCTTCCCTTCTGACCAGCATTACTTCAGTTTTACACAGTTTATTTCTGAGATAATCAGAAATAAGGCGGTGGGTGTCATACCAGCTGTCGTTATCTGGACACTGAGATCCCTGTAGTAGAGTTAGTCACATCTGTGGAAAACAAGATACACAGATGAATGTCATCCGTATACCCATGTCAAGAGGGCCAGTCTCATCTCATCACCTCTCCAAGTCTAGATCATGAAGTGAAGGGAAAACAGGATGGGTCCATTTGAGATGCTCTAACAGTTGACTCATGAGGATGATGGGCATTTATACACCACTATTCTTTGAATTCCTCTTTTAAATATATTATTAATACTGGAAAGATCTTGCACTTTTCCTATAGTCTCAACTTTCTTTAAAACCAAAGTCAGTTCTAGATGCATAAGGAATGAAAAATAGGCTCATATATAGCATGTGCAAACTCACAGTACATTGAGAAGTAGCAATTACTTTTTTTGTCTTAAATTACATTTTAATGTTGTGGTGAGTTGACCCTGGCTGGATGCCAGGTGCCCACCAAAGCCGCTCTATCACTCCCCCTCCTCAAATGGACAGGGGAGAGAAAATATAATGAAAGGCTCATGGGTCAAGATAAGGACAGGGAGATCACTCAGCAATTACCTTCACGGGCAAAACAGACTCGACTTGGGGAAAAAATTAATTTAATTTATTACTAGTCAAATCAAAGTAGGATAATGAGAAATGAAACCAAATCTTAAAAACACCTTCCCCCCACCCCTCCCTTCTTCCCGGGCTTAACTTTACTCCCAAATTTTCTACCTCCTCCCCCACAGTGGCGCAGGGGGATGGGGAATGGGGGTTTGGGTCAGTTCATCACATATTGTCTCTGCCACTCCTTCCTCCTCAGGGGGAGGAGGACTCACACTCTTCCCCTGCTCCAGCATGGAGTCCCTCCTACAGGAGACAGTCCTTCACGAACTTCTCCAACATGAGTCCTTCCCATGGGCTACAGTTCTTCATGAACTGCTCCAGCATGGGTCCCATCCATGGGGTGCAGTCCTTCAGGAACAGACTGCTCCAGCATGGGTCCCCCATGGGGTCACAAGTCCTGCCAGCAAACCTGCTTCAGCATGGGCTCCTCTCTCCATGGGGCCACAGGTCCTGCCAGGAGCCTGCTCCAGCACAGGCTTCCCACAGGGTCACAGCCTCCCTTGGGCGCATCTACCTGCTCCGGCATGGGGTCCTCCATGGGCTGCAGGTGGATATCTGCTCCACCGTTAACCTCCATGGGCTGCAGGGGGACAGCCTGCCTCACCATGGTCTTCACCACGGGCTGCAGGGGAATCTCTGCTCTGGCACCTGGAGCACCTCCTCCCCCTCCTTCTTCCCTGACCTTGGTGTCTGCAGAGTTGTTTCTCTCACATCTTCTCACTCCGCTCTCCAGCTGCAACTGCTACTCCCCTGTAACTTCTTTTTCCTTTCTTAAATATATTATCACAGAGGCGCTACCACTGTTGCTGATTGACTCGGCCTTGGCCAGCAGCAGGTCCATCTTGGAGCCAGCTGGCATTGGCTTTATCGGACATAGGGGAAGCTTCTAGCAGCTTCTCACAGAAGCCACCCCTGTAGTCCCCCCTGCTACCAAAACCTTGCCATGCAAACCCAATACAAATGTGAAGAGAACATGTATTCTAGGTGAATAACTGACAAGTAGAGAAACTTTATTAGGTTCAATGGGATTGCCAGTACTATGTATTTTCTTGGATACAGTATATTTTGTCTTGCAATATTATTTTGCATTTAATACACTTTGTGCTCTCTGTCCATAGGGCAAAATGACACCACAGATAATGATGATTTTCCTTCAAGAGCATTTCAATGCTTTGCTAGCAAACTTTCAAAATGCTTTAAGGATACTAATGGAAACATTAAAAAATGCAGGCTGGTAAATATGTATTAAGAGAATAACTATAAGTGACTAATGAAATGTTCTTTGGAGTTATTCTCTTTGTATAGTAATTGAAACAGATTGGCAAAATATTGCAAGATATAAGTGATACAAATATTGGAAACCCTTATTTTACCAGTGGTCTGTTCAAAAAGATGAGTTCGTGTATGGCGCATTGTCTTCCAGGATCAAAGTGTATGCCATTCGATCCATGAAGAGCATTATAGCCAAGAACAATTCAGTTACGCTTGCAGATTTTATCAAGCAGCTCTCTTTAGTAGACCTACACCTATGCTAAGCAGAAAAACCCCCAAAGCTTTCTGTCCTTGTCTTTGACTAATCTGTTGTCGCTATAATAAGTGTGAAATCTCTAAATATACGCACATTTACTACAAGCAAACAAGCTTTCCAGAATCCAATTAGACAGAAATCTGACCATCTGTTCTGCATTATCACGGGGTTTGCTCACATGCATTTTGTCTCATTACTAAAAGGCAGAGAGGCAAATTGAATTGAGCTGGACTTCCTCTTAAAGTGGGATCAGGACATGAAGTCAGACCCTTGCTGTGAACCAA
This sequence comes from Gymnogyps californianus, assembly GCF_018139145.2. Taxonomy (NCBI): domain Eukaryota; kingdom Metazoa; phylum Chordata; class Aves; order Accipitriformes; family Cathartidae; genus Gymnogyps; species Gymnogyps californianus. Next base: position 562,007 of record NW_026114235.1, on the reverse strand, counting down.
CAAAGCACCACTGGGAGAAAGGCTTTTTTCTAAAGCCACATGTCCAGTGTTTACTATAAGGCCTAAGGGGGTGCTAATACCATTGTTTGGCACAATACAGCACACACTACAACCATATAAACCTTGGTTTCAATGAAAATTGTTTGCTTTTTTTCTTAGTCCCTTGTGTCCCATGTCTTTTTATTACTATCTGCACAAGCATAAAGCTTGTTTAATGGAAGGTGGGAAAGTTTCATCGAAGCAAACTTTTCTTATAAAAATAAAGAGAAAAATGTCTAATTTTTTTTTTTTTTTTTTAATTACACATTAATACCTTAATCAGGCTTTTGAAAGTGCTACTCAAGGCCACGTGCTTCTGAGAGTATTTTTATATGGAAGTAGGAAATTTTATATGAACATGCTAATTTGCATATTTTCTGATCACTTATATTATTAATACCTAGCACTTACAAGCATTTATATATTTCTCCCATATGAGCACTTTGTGTCAGCAGTGAAAAACTCACTATTGTTTCTGAGAATAAGCATTTCTAGTGGACTGTTATTACATTTCTTTAGCAGAAACAGAGAAGTTTTATTTATAGTTGTGAATGCTATAAATGAATAAATACTGTGAAAATTAGTAGTTTCTGAAGATTAAGCAGAATAAATACAGGATCAGTTCAGATATGCATTCAAAAGTTAGAGTAAGTAAGGAAAAACTGGAATATATTTCTACCTTTTGCACAGTTCTCATTACTAGAGCATTTGAGCACATCACAAACTTTAATTTGTTAATCCTGCTTAATGACAGCTCCCTGAAAAGTGTAGGACTTGTGTGCCGGATCGTCCCCAGGAGCCCCCTTTTCCTCCTGTTGCTGGGGACTGGTTGCTTCACTCCCTGGAGTCCATCTCATCTGCTTTCCTCTGGCTCTATGACTTCTCACTGATCAGATTCAGTAGATCAAAAGAAATGGAGAGCAGATCTACTTGGGATACTACAGAGACTATTTGCATAATTTTTATGCTAATGATAGGCAGATAAACCCGGGTACAGGGAAGAGTATATAACCTTTCCTCCTGGTTCTCTGCACCTTGAGCAGAAGGGAGTTTGTATAACTGAAACAGACTGGATCCTCCTGTGCAGTCATGTACTTTCCCAGTATACCTAATTATATCCTCTGCTCCACTCAGAAAGCATACCAGCCAAGGTTGGACATTTTTCATCCAATGGCAGTTTAGTGTAAAATGGAGAAAGTGGCCTGAGAAATAGGACCAGAAACAGAGCTTATTTAGGACAGCAAGAAATTATGTGTTTTCACGTAAGCTCAAAAGAGCTGGTGTCCCTTATGGGAGTAAATAAATAAATAGATTCGAGCAGAAAATGAAAACTATTTTACAGAACAAATAACAGGAATGTTGTCACATTTAGTTTCTGATATTAACATTTTTGTTTAAAAAAATGTAGAGCCCATAAAACTTCAGAAAATATCACAAAATTATGTCCCCATAGAAAGCGGAGTCTCTTTGAAAGTGTAGAAAGGAAAAGGTTAGAAAATACTAATAAATTCCCATGACAGGATTCAGTTCAGACTTACAACTGCATTTCCTCCTTTACTATGAAAAATTTTACTGATGCTGTGTATAATGTACAATCTCACACAAAGATTTCATAGGCAGTGCTGGGCCATGTCAGCCAAAGCAGCTCAGGGCTTGACTGCATTAATCCTGCACACATCAGAGAAATGGAATAAGAATGTAGGAAAACAAGTGAGTCATGGTCAGAAACTAAGAGCTAACTAAGGGTTATAACACAGAACAAAGGGGAGGTAATATGTCATGGAAAGAAAGAGCGAGAAGAGTTAAGGAGAAGAGAGAATTTACATGTACAGGTAAATGTCTACAGAGAGATACCTAAGTTTTCTTCTAGGAAGAATCCAGTTTTAAAATTGCCTTTGTGATCCATTTAACCACATATGTTATGGGAAAATCCAGAAATAATTTGGAAGATTCTCTTGTGGATTTATTTGTGCATACCAATATTTGCCCTGTACTGAGAGTGGCTCTAATAATAGATGCTATGGAATAGAAACTTCAATGCATAAGACGACTGACAAAAATAGGTGCTCTTGTATCTTTCTCTTTAAATTTTATTTTTTTCTTTACACTTCTTCTGTTTTCTTCTCTTTCTAACAAACATTTAATACAATTTTGCTGCTCTGATCTATATATTGGATTAAAATATACTGTGCAATACTGGTATTCATCTCATATGCATACTCTAAGGCCATTATTTATCCCTAAGTGATTTAATAAATACTTGCTTTTTACAATTTTAACACAGTCCCCTTTTGATTCTTGCAGCTATCCAGAGTCCAGCCAGCGCAAAGGTGGCATAAAGCCCAGAACTATATATTCAGTATTTCTCAGTTGACATAATACTGAACCTAACTTCATATTTCCTTCTGGACAAGTTGTCCAACTGTGGGATGAGCAGATACACGGTGTGCTGGGTGAAGAACTGGCTGAAGGGCAGAGCTCAAAGGGTTGTAGTGAATGGGGCTACATCTGGCTGGCGACCGGTCACCAGCGGTGTTCCTCAGGGCTCAATTCTAGGGCCAGTTCTGTTCAATATTTTTATCAATGATCTGGATGCAGGAGTTGAATGATACTAAACTGGGAGGTGCTGGTGACTCTCTCGAGGGATGAGAGGCCTTGCAGAGGGATCTAGATAGATTGGAGCATTGGGCAATCGTCAATGGCATGAAATTTACCAAGTCCAAATGCCGGATTCTGCACCTAGGATGGAGTAATGCTGGGCACAAGTATAGATTGGGAGAGGAGTGGCTGGAGAGCAGCCCTGCAGAGAGGGATCTGGGGGTGCTGGTTGACAGCAGGCTCAATATGAGTCAGCAGTGTGCCCTGGCAGCCAAGAGGGCAAACCGCATCCTGGGGTGCAGCAAGCACAGCATAACCAGCCGGTCAAAAGAGGAGATTATCCCGCTGTATTCAGCGTTGGTGCGGCCTCACCTTGAGTACTGTGTGCAGTTCTGGGCCCCACAATTTAAGAAGGATGTTAAGGTCCTTGAATGCGTCCAGAGGAGGGCAACAAAGCTGGTGACAGGGCTGGAAGGCATGTCCTATGAGGAGCGGCTAAGGACTTTGGGTTTGTCTAGTTTGGAGAAAAGGAGGCTGAGGGGCAACCTCATTGCTCTCTATAGCTTCCTGAGGAGGGGAAGTGGAGAGGGAGGTGTTGATCTCTTCTCCCTGGTATCCAGTGACAGGACATGTGGGAATGGTTCAAAGCTGTGCCAGGGGAGGTTCAGACTTGACATTAGGAAGCATTTCTTTACCAAGAGGGTGGTCAAACACTGGAACAGGCTTCCTAGAGAGGTGGTCGATGCCCCATGCCTGTCAGTGTTTAAGAGGCATTTGGACAATGCCCTTAATAACATGCTTTAACTTTTGGTCAGCCCTGAAGTGGTCAGGCAGTTGGACTAGATGATCATTGTAGGTCCCTTCCAACTGAAATTATTCTGTTCTATTCTATTCTATTCTATTCTATTTTTCTGTCGTCTGTATGGAATGCATTTCTTACACGTGTTGCACAAATCATTAAAGAAAAATTAAATAGTAATTATTTCCTTTTTTAGGATCTTATTATTTTCTCTTTATTCACAGAGGTGGAACATGAGAGAAGTCTACACCTTCCCCATAAATACTCATTTGCCAAAAGGAAACAAAATATATTTTCCCTTTAGACAATCTGCATTAATATATTGAAATAGCAGGGAAGGGGAAAAAAAGCCCATAATGCTTCATTAGTTAATTGCGCAGAGTACAGCTCTTTAGGGGTAAACAAGTGAAGGACATTTGCTGAATGGTCTATGCCCATCATGCATATTATGGTCTAATGGTGCTAGTAATGGTAGGAGGCTCCTGGAAAGTCATCTGTCAAATTAGCACACTGAATTATTTATTGCCTCAGAGTAAAAGCAGCTGAGACCCATTTGTAAGAAAATACAAGATAAAAAATCAATTCCTCCCCAAAATAACTAGTATAACTGCTTTGCATGTTCAGTAATGTCACTGGCATTTGTAAACATCAACAATATTTAAATAGTATGTGCATGTAAAGATATTGAGATGTGCATATAAGTTCTGATAAACAATAAATACTATATATAGATACATTATCTTTATGTGTCTACTACAAAGACATGAAAATATGTATAGATGATTAGCATGATGCCAATCATCATTATTGTTTCTACTAATGCAACAGTGATTGCACTAATTTATACTATATATTATATACTAATTATGGAATGTAAAAATATATATTGTATATAATATATAATTTATATGTTTGAATTTTTATAAAATTATAATCTATAAAATGAAAGTTTTAAAATCCATTAAATAGTGTACTTCAGTTGGAATCACTTATTCTTTCTTTGCAAATCTCAGAATGTAGGTTCTCAACATATACACAGTGTTAAAATTATTTCATAAAAACATGAAATCATTTTTGTAATCACTGAAGAATATATCCCTTACTGCAAGTGTATCTAGAGATTATGAAGGCATGTAAGATTTTTCAATTTGCATTGTGATAAAAAGAGTCGCTGCTGGAGTTCCTCACTGGTAATAACTTGAAATTAATCTTTATTGCTCAATAACTCTTTTTTGCTCCCTTCTGTCTTTATCTGCTGTAAGTTATCAAAGTCATGGTAACTTTCCAACGCTTCTGATGATGAATGTCTACTGTGAATAGATCTTCAGCCCCAGGTGCTTTTTACTGCAGCCAAGTGTCCTGTATCTTAGTCATCAGGCTGGCTGTACATCTACTTTCCTCAAAGTTGTTTAAGTGAGATTTTTTGTGATGTCTGACACCATAAGAAGATATGTGCTATGTGTTATCAATAACCTGTTGAAGGTATTTTAGACTGCATATTAACTTAACTAACTTGCATGATACAATTCCGTAAGGCACTGAACAGTCCCATGAACCATTCCATCATGATTTTCAATAGAACTGATCACCAAGAATACAGTTAAACATGTTAATATATGCTCTGCTGCATTTAAAAACACAGATCCCCTATGAGACCTTTTACAGATCATTTACTTGCTTTTAAAAGTTGGTAGCTGCAGGTTTATAATTTCAGATATTTCTCTTACAGGTCTTTGGAAGAGGATATTCCCCTCCAAATACATAGATTTGTTAACTTAATATCCTAGCCACCAAACTAACCTCCCCATCTTCAGATAATCCAGAGAACATCAATAGCTGCCTTTTTGCTGTATCAGATATTCATTGTGCTGCTATCTAGATTTGCTTTCCCACTATGGTATAGAGCTGAAAGTGGGATTTGGAGGCTTTCTTATGAGGACACTTCTTATAAAATATTCTTTAACATTTTATAGAAATGATTACCGCTTCACTGATAGCTTTGAGTTTTCCTGTAGCTTGTTGCCCAAAGACAAAAGCAGCCTCTGGGGAAAAAGCAGGATCTTCCATGGAACAACGCTTCATAATTTTTTATCTATGTTATGGAGATAGATCTTCAGGACCAAGACAACTAACAGATAATGCACATTGGCTAGTAATAACTACATGGAGAATTTACTACTTCAGACAAAGATGTTATATACTTGAATCCATCTAGAAATCAATGTTACCAACTTTTCAAATACTTATTTGTGCAATTTTGTTCATTTTTGTTGCAACGTTAAGTTCAAGGGCTCAGTATTTCTTTTTCTAAATATCATTTAGTCTCCCCAGAGCTAATATTTCAAAGCTTCCACCCACGCATTAGGCACTAGGAGAGGAAGAACATAAACCTGCGACATGGAGGAAGAGAGCCTCACCTCTCTTCAGCATGCTATAAGACATGCTGATAACCAGTACTAGAAATATCCCTTGGCATGAATCTCATGCGAAGAGACTTAATTAAAGGAAATATTTCTGTTGGTAAATGTCTGCAAGCCAGAACTGGTATTAATATTGATGATCAAAAATATTGTGGCACTTTAAAGAAAAAAACTATGGTCCTGAAAATATTTCTGCCTCAATTATTTTCTCAAACTTTATCTCCTTAAATGTATGACTCTCTCCTTTTATTTCCTATCTCTTTTCTTTCCCTTTCTCACAGAGACAGAGTAGTGCACACATGCGCACGCGCGCACACACACACACACACTGGATCTTTAATGCTGCCATTTTTATCTATATATGTGCTGGTTTAAAACATCAGTAAGTGAGCATTTTAGGAATGACAGTGTACAGTTGTTAAAAACATATCCCATGAACTAGCACTTGTAAAAATCTTGCCACTTAGATGTAGGCTTGCAGATATTTTTGTTTAATTGTATATGATTTGTATAAGAAGTAAAATTAGCAACGACGACTGGACAAAGAGAGGAAAAAAGCTACTTGTCTATATAACACTGGATAATTGTTCCTCCATATTTCACATTTAGATGGCTTGACTGCTTGATGATTATTCATTTGAATAAACTTTGCCTAAAAATGTGGCCTTAGAATAAAATCTGAATTTCTGAAGGCCAAAGATTTTTACCTGTCAATCTAACATTTCATTGTAAGTTTTTCTCTCACAGAGAGAATGAAATTATACTTCCACTCCATGTTCACTGCCTAGCAGAGAGAAGAAAGCACAGAAGTAATAAAGAACTGAATTACCTTCAAGTCCATATGACAAGCAGACCACCACCTAAGTGCCAGAGGATAGGCAATATTTAGCTGTTTAAGTCCATCTAAAGCTGAAAGAAAGGAACCTATCCTCTGAAACAAGGTGTTGTGGTTTAACCCCAGCCAGCAACTAAGCACCACGCAGCTGCTCACTCATTCTCCCCCGGTGGGATGGGGGAGAGAATCGGAAGAGTAAAAGTGAGAAAACTCGTGGGTTGAGATAAAGACAGTTTAATAGGGAAAGCAAAAGCCATGCACACAAGCAAAGCAAAACAAGGAATTCACTCACTACTGCCCATGGGCAGGCAGGTGTTCAGCCATCTCCAGGAAAGCAGGGCTCCATCACGCATAACGGTTACTTGGGAAGACAAAATGCCATCACTCCAAATGTCCCCCCCTTCCTTCTTCTTCCCCCAGCTTTATATGCTGAGCATGATGTCATATGGTATGGAATACCCCTTTGGTCAGTTGGGGTCAGCTGTCCCGGCTGTGTCCCCTCCCAACTTCTTGTGCACCCCCAGCCTCCTCGCTGGTGGGGTGGTGTGAGAAGCAGAAAAGGCCTTGACTCTGTGTAAGCACTGCTCAGCAATCACAAAAACATCTCTGCATTATCAACACTGTTTCCAGCACAGACCCAAAACATAGCCCCATACTAGCTACTATGAAGAAATTTAACTCTATCCCAGCCAAAACCAGCACACAAGGCCAACAAGTAAGACATCATTGCCATTTGTTACCCAGTAAAAAAAAAGAGTTTCAATGGGAAAACACCAGCTCCAGTGAAGCAGCTGATGCAGTAAAGGACAGTTTATTGTACTTTGATTAGCATCTTGTGAGCTGATCAGTCCCCCCCATAAAGATCTAAACTAAATGTGCTCTGAAGAACAGTTTACATGTGTTTGCAACAAACAACCTGTGCCTTGTAAACAGCTGACATCTGCTCAGGATCACAGGGGAGCAGAGTCTACTTTCTTTACATTTAAAACTGTTATTCCAGGAATAAAAAAGCCAAATGACAACTGAAAAGTGTCAATTCAGAATTATGATAAAAATCCTTTGTAAAAGAACACCTAAGTCCCTAGCTTGCTTAAAGGATGTGCTGGTTTTGGCTGGGATAGAGTTAATTTTCTTCACAGGAGCTAGTATGGGGCTATGTTTTGGATTTGTGCTGAAAACAGTGTTGATGATAACACAGGGATGGTTTTGCTATTGCTGAGCAGTGCTTACACAGAGTCAAGGCCTTTTCTGCTTCTCACACCACCCCACCAGCGAGGAGGCTGGGGGTGCACAAGAAGTTGGGAGGGGACACAGCTGGGACAGCTGACCCCAACTGACCAAAGGGGTATTCCATACCATATGACATCATGCTCAGCATATAAAGCTGGGGGAAGAAGAAGGAAGGGGGGGACGTTTGGAGTGATGGCATTTTGTCTTCCCAAGTAACCGTTATGCGTGATGGAGCCCTGCTTTCCTGGAGATGGCCCTAAACACCTGCCTGCCCATGGGCAGTAGTGAATGAATTCCTTGTTTTGCTTTGCTTGTGTGCATGGCTTTTGCTTTCCCTATTAAACTGTCTTTATCTCAACCCATGAGTTTTCTCACTTTTACTCTTCCAATTCTCTCTCCCATCCCACTGTGGGGGAGTGAGCGAGCGGCTGTGTGGTTGCTGCTGTGCTGTGCTTAGTTGCTGGCTGGGGTTAAACCACGACAAAGGATTATATGTGAACCATGCGCAAAAGAGAAAGCCTGTTTGTATTTTTAGTTATATCAGCTCAAAATATCTTTCGAAAGCAAAAAATATTTAATAATAACCACTTTTCTAAATTAATTTTATTTTGTTGTCACAAGGACTAGGTTCTGTCAGCCTTTCTATTGTTGAATATTACTTTGCTTCCAGAAGCATTGCTGGAATCAATCAAACTTTGTGAAGGCAATTATTTTGCATACAAACCTGGATTAATAAGTTGTCATAGAGCAGATAGGGTCTTGGGGAGTCTGTATTCTGATAACTGAAAATACAGGATCTGTGCTCTTCTGGATCATGCAGTAGCACATGTTTGATCTGGATTAAGCATGCACACATAATCATGTCATTGTCAAAATAAAGAAAACATAATGCAAAGATTATACTTGCCTGAAGTTTTCATATTGGACTTGTCCTGGCTGCAGGAAGGCAGGCAATGCCAGATAAACATAAAGACAGGGCAGTATATACTGACCCTTCTTGCTGTGGTAAAGTTCACTCGTCAAATGTTTTGGAACAGATCTGAGTATAGCAGATCAGTGCTTTATATCCTGAGGCTACAGTGCTTTGATGAAGGTGCAGCTAGCTTTAAACTATTATGAAGTTACAGCTGCAGTAGGTACATCTAAATGATCCAGTTTGCTTAAATATGAACCTGCACCCAAACTGGAGTTCTTGGATTGCACCTACTGCACATCCATTGACTTGTACTGTGGCTGAAGGCTGGTCCAAGCCTAGGTCTAGCTCACTTAGAGAAACATGGACACAGCTGGAGTAGTGGCTTGAGCTTGAGCATATCGCCTTTGGGAACTATGGATGTAGTACTGGCTAGCCTTCTCCCAGTCCTCACTGGGTGATCAGACAAGCTTCTTCTCCATTGCACTGCACCATGCCACCATGTCCTTGCAATGCTCTACAAAAATTAATGCAATCTAGGATCTATACTTCTGATTGTTATGCCAGTTCTCCATGACTATTAGGAGGAAGGTTATTGTATACAAAACACGATTTGGAATTTGCTAGCAAGGAGGCATGTTTGGGTGCCCCAACAGACACCTCTCTATTGAGTACCCATAACTGAGGTTGAGATTTGCAGAATAGTCTAACTGTTCAATATCAGAATAAGATTTTGAAGATTGCTCTAAAATGAGGGACTATATTATTCTTCCTATTAAAAGTCTGGCAGATTTCCACAGAGATCCTGATGGTTCATGATAATGAAAATGTGAGGAAGAACAAAAAAGTCAAGGCATTGGGAAAATACCTTCCCCTGGCCTGATCTACAGTCCCCTTCTGTGTTTAAACCTGGAAAGGTCCCATGGGAGTGGACTTCTGCCACAGCCCGGGAGCCAAACTCCATGAAGGTGGTTTTGTGTAACTGCTTCATGGAACAGAGGGGCACAAGAGTTACATTAAAAGACCAGGTAGAGTATACTCCAGCTGTGGAATTAAGGACAAGCAACATAGCAGGTCTGAACGCTTTTAAGGACAAATCATACAAGGATCATCACTGCACAAGAGGCCTTCTCCCTATCTCCTCCCTGGGGCCACATGGGGACCAGAGCAAAGAGAGGGCCCTTGTATGCTGCAGCTGTATGAGTGCAGGAGGTTTGTAGGAGATGCGCAGAAAACAGAAGGACGGGATATGCACAAGGGAACAGTCATGAAACAGAGGTGCTGTACTTAATGGTATGAAGCTGTGTCAGGGGAAGTTCAGATTGGACATTAGGAAAAGGTTCTTCACTGAGAGGGTGGTCGGTCACTGGAACAGGCTCCCCAGGGAAGTGGTCACGGCACCAAGCCTGTCAGAGTTCAAGGAGCGTCTGGACAACACTCTTAGTCATATGGTTTAGTTTTAGGTAGTCCTGTGAGGAGCAGGGAGTTGGACTCAATGATCCTTATGGGTCCCTTCCAACTCGAGATATTTTATGATTCTATGATTCTACTTTATTGAAAGATCAATAGAGGGCCACTCTGGCCAAGCCTGAGCACCTACCCCAGCACATTACTAGCTTATGCATGGTATTAAGGAAAACAGTAGTAAGGACTGCAGAAGAAGATGGACAGCTAAAGGTAGCAATAGGGAGGGAGAGGAGAAGGGGTGAATGGGTGAGGAGACTGTGGATAGGAATAAGGTTTGAAGTTGTGGAGAAATGTTGGTGTATCTGGCTTCTTGTAATGTTCTTCCCATAATAGGGTCAGGCTTGATGGCTGGCATTTTTGGAGTTGGTATAAATGAATGTTGGTGCTCTTCCCTGTTCAGCCCAGCCTATTTTCCCTGAGCACTGTGAAGTGCTCAAAGACCTCTGCCTGGCCATTAGCCACCTCAGCACACAGTCCTTAGTAGCCTGCAATTGGCAAGGTCCAGCTCTAGGACCTGTAATGGTCGACATTGTCCTGCAAGGGACCGAAGGCTTTGACAGTAAGAGGTATGGCAGGAAAAAGAGGCCAGCCTCTCAGACAGGAGCATCTTCTGGTGCACAGAGTGGAGATTAAAGTGCAAATGCCCCAGAGGAGATCTGCCAGCAGCAGAAGACATCATGCACAAACAGCTAGGCCAGTTTGGATGTTTTGGGACCTTGTGTGGCAGGTACACCTGCCCTGATTGAGAGCGAAACTTCTCAGCCAGTGAAAAGAGAAAAAAACCCTAGAAGCCACGGTTAGGGAGTTGAGCTGCCCTGCCTGCATGGTGGGGTCAAGTTATGACCGCCACATACACACTTTGGTCGAGGAATAAGGAAGTGTTGGCCCTCGGCCAATGAGGACTAACATGACCTTATTTGACCAGAGATCAGATTAGACTAGGGTATAAATGGAGCCCCGCCAGGGGGCAAATTGAGTCAGTCCTCCTCGGAGCAGCGGGTCTGCAGTTGGGGACTCTCCCCTTGGGTCAGGACGCTGCCCAAGGTAACTCCTTGAGGTTGAGAGCCCTCATCTTTTAGATGAGTGATATGCGCATTTTGGGTTATCATTTCTAAAGCTTAAGAATTCTTAAGTAAGTCAGTTGTGTAGTATTAATTTCCCCTTACATCATTGAACCTGTGGTTTACTAATGTTGTCGGAGTTCTGAATGATTTTGATTGAAGAATAAATTTCATCGAGTTTAACACCTGTTTAATTTGATTGTGTGAGCCTCCGCGACACCTCGTAAGCAAGTTTATTGCACAGAATATGCCAGAGGGTTATGGGATGTGCCCAGTCTGGACAAGTTGGATCAAACATGGACTAGAAAGGTTGTAAAGGCATGAATGCAGCTGAGATGAACACATCAAATTCTTTGATGGACTGAATTCTTATGAGTACAACTACTTCACAAAGATTTTATACACTTACTGCTTCTATTTTAATCCTACTCATACGCATGGTTTATTTATGAAACTCATAATTTACAAGCTGCCTCTTAAACAACATAGTAATTGAAATCTTCTCTTTAATTTATACGTTCATAAAAATACACTAGCTCTGTAAATGTTTTCTAACCAAACTCATATTGGATCATTGAGAATTTGTATTTTTGTGAAGAGAAGATATAAAGATGCCTTTAATTTTTTTTTCTCCCATGAAAGGCCACCAAGATTATCTGTGTTGAAGTTTCTAGCATTTACTGCTGTCTTTGCTATGTGCCCAACTCTATTTATATTAAGTGACTTTTAAGTCTCTAGTCTAAAGCAATAAAATGAAGGCTTCCTGTCATTGATTTGGTGAGGCTTATTTGCACACTAATAAAGTGGAACCCACTTTACTAAAATACACTTTTAGCCAATGTCTGTAAATGAACCTGAGTCTTGACAATTTTGGAAGAGGTTAACCTAGAGTAAGCAGGTCATATCTGTGGTAAATCAACTTCCAGGAACAGATCACTGGACACTATAAAAATCAGGAGTGTTTTTTTAAGAGACCAACTTGAACTCTCCTTAACCAGATGTCGTGGTTTAACCCCAGCTGGCAACTAAGCACCACACAGCCACTCGCTCACTCCCCCCAAGCAGGGTGGGGGAGAGAATCGGAAGGGCAAAAGTGAGAAAACTCGTGGGTTGAGATAAAGACAGTTTAATAGGGAAAGCAAAAGCCATGCACACAAGCAAAGCAAAACAAGGAATTCACTCACTACTTCCCATGGGCAGGCAGGTGTTCAGCCATCTCCAGGAAAGCAGGGCTCCATCACGCTTAACGGTTACTTGGGAAGACAAAATGCCATCACTCCAAACGTCCCCCCCTTCCTTCTTCTTCCCCAGCTTTATATGCTGAGCATGATGTCATATGGTATGGAATACCCCTTTGGTCAGTTGGGGTCAGCTGTCCCAGCTGTGTCCCCTCCCAACTTCTTGTGCACCCCCAGCCTCCTCGCTGGTGGGGTGGTGTGAGAAGCAGAAAAGGCCTTGACTCTGTGTAAGCACTGCTCAGCAATAACTAAAACATCTCTGCATTATCAACACTGTTTCCAGCACAAATCCAAAACATAGCCCCATACTAGCTACTATGAAGAAATTTAACTCTATCCTAGCCAAAACCAGCACACCAGAAAATAACATCTGACCTTGGCAGTGAAATTTATCACAACATTTCAATTAAATCTTGGCAGCCACATAAGCAATACATTGTGCTGTTACAACTGACCTTATTGCAGGAAACATATGGGAGGGGAGGCTGAGGTAGGCTGCCAGCTCTTCTGTGAATATGAAGAATATACAACACAAGTCTTTCTGGTGTTGTCTGAGGTTTACTAAGAGCCTCATTATCATTCTTTCTCAATAAGGAAATTACTGGTTGCCTAATGATGTTGATAATCATTCAGTATATGTTTTACATTTCTAAGTACATGTACATTAATATTAATGTAGCTCTGCTTACATCTTGTGCTTCATGATGAATGAAAACTGCCTTATATAACAAATAACTATTTGGTTTTCTAGAATATTAAATCTGAAAAGGAATGGAGGTAAGTTTTGTCCTATTTTGCGGTACCTCCCCAAACAACAAAGAAGGAATTGTCCAATGTGAGCCATGTGACTTGCTAGGTAAGGCCTCTATAAATGTTATTTTCTATTTTACTGAGCTGGTTATCACAGCTTTTCCTTGTGGAGCATGCAGTGTGCAGTGGAGAACACTGCTTCCCAAAGCCACGGCTCTGCCAGGCTGTGAGGGTTTGGCAAGGAGGCAGAGCTGACCTAAAAGAGCATCTCCTGAAGGGAATGGTCTCGCCTCTCCTCTCCTCCTGACGTTCGTTGCAGAGTCTCGCCCCACGTGCATCAGCTCCGATCCAGTGCTGAGCCGCTGCCAGGCCAAGCATGGATGCTGAGGCCAGGCCAGGGACAGAGCTGCCAGTGGGGCAAGGACCAAGTGCAGGACCGGAGCAGGGCAGCCCCTTGAAACAGCTGAGCCCAACTTACTGCACTGCTCTCCAGCTACCGTGGCTAGGGGAGGAGTAAGATTTCATACACTTTCTGCTGGCCAACTCCAGCTATTACAGTGGGCCTCAGCTGCTGATAGGAGTCAGCAGGGCTTGAGAAGGGGGAGCGAGAAATACCTCCATTTTCCCTCAGACAGTGACAAATTATATTAGCATATCTGCTAATGAGAAACCAGAGTTCACCTTCTGTCAGGCTCTGTGGAAGAAAGGACCCGCAGGAGAGCTTAGAGCTGCCCTCCACCCCTCTGAGACCTGTGCCCAGTCAGGATTTTTGAATATCATGTGACTTCTTTAGATCCCTTGCTTAAGATGTGCATGCTTTTCTCCTGACATACATATCTAGCAAGCCTAGTTTTAGGTCATAAGAGTTTTAGAGTTACATTTTCTTTAGCAGTTTTTCTTCAACAGTTTTTCACATTTTAATTTTTTTCTTCAACAGTTTTTTAAACTGGTCTTCAAAAACCTCCAACTGTTCTTTCAATGATAAAGACCCTCCCTGCACACATGCACACACACACAACTTCCAGTAGGATAGAAATAAACTCGCTAGGAAAGATTTTCTGTAGTTTCTGTTGTTATTCTAATAGCCATGTTCAGGCTGCTCAGCCCAGATACCCCCTCCCTCCCACAGGCTGTATTCTGCCAGGTGCTTGCAGGCAGAACTACCACAAACAATGGAAAGTGCATCAGTAAATCAAGTGTCTGAAATACATATTTCTTTTAACACTTAAAACCGGTAGCAGCTAATATACCACAGGTATGCACCAAGTAGTATTATGGGAAGCCAATGCATAGGCAAAAGGAATGATCTCAGTTTCAGGTCAGTGAAAGAAATTTGCTTTTAATGAGCTGAATTTGCTTTATAGATTTATTCCTTTTACAACTAGTTGTAAATAGACCATACAAAAGCCTGCTACTAAAACATCATGGCTTGTATTTCACCATTCTGACCAGAGAAAGCAGGCAAGTTAAATTTTCTCATGCATGGCTACGCTTCATCCTTGTTTGTGATCAGGCTATTTTTTATTCAAAACAATCATCATTTCACAAGTGTTGACATTTTATGACTTGAATTTTATGGTGTCATCTCCTTTCAATATATACAAATATTCCTTTGCCATTAGACATGGAAATTTTCTTATGGATTTCCAAAAAGGGGCCATATCTTCCCAGGCTTGATTTAGTTCCCTATGCTGACGTCAATCACTACCTGAGATTTTGTGTTTCGGGGCTCTCATC
This sequence comes from Gymnogyps californianus, assembly GCF_018139145.2. NCBI lineage: Eukaryota > Metazoa > Chordata > Aves > Accipitriformes > Cathartidae > Gymnogyps > Gymnogyps californianus. The sequence goes on along the minus strand of NW_026114235.1, from coordinate 546,920 downwards.
CTGTCTAACTTTTCTCAGAATATGGGACCTCACCTGCCCATCTAAGTAACTGGACTAATTCCAGTTTAAACAAGAATTTAATACAGGAAGTTCTTGTGGCTTACATTATTTAGTGGCTCAGACAAGCTGACTAGAGAGTGCCTGCTCATTTTATAACCTATGCACTTATAATTCAGATTACACTGAATTGAGTCTAGACTCAGAAGTTTCTTCGCAGAGTCAGGATACACAGTGAATTAGCAAGAATCTGACAGAAAGAGAAATTAGCAAGAGGACTAACGGGATCCCACAGCACAGCAAGGTCCAAGCACCAAGATACCTTCTTCATCCAACATACTGCAGACCATGACAGCAGTCATCTGCTAGCAGAGATGTAGGTGTGATGCAGACATGCAGCATGTCTGCCTTTCTGGGCTGCAGGGGATGGTCCTGAGAAAGCATGAATGGGGTACTGACCCCTTGTGGCATAGGAACAGCTTGGGTGAGATGGATTGTTCCCTTCATGAGAGAGGACTGCTAATTCTATGGACAACATCCTTTGATAGCCCCTGCAGAGCAGTTTCTATAACTTATTTTTCACCTGTGGGAATAAATCGGAAATATTTAGGCACTGGCTTCTCCCACTGGAGCTCACCAGCAATCAGACTAGATGAATTTTGGGAGTTAGTGAACATTTATGTATGAATAAATGCACCCTCTAAAAGACAAAGAGAGACCAAGAAAGAAAGAAAAGAATAAAGAGAGGCAAGAATGATACCTCACTGATGGACTAGGTTCATTTGCTTGGCACATATGGCTAGCTTTAGTTCTCTGCTACTCCATTTCAGAGCAGTAGGCAGGCATTCAACATAGTATCCAGGGAAAACAGAGAAGGGGCCACTCTGATTCAGATTGCATAGATGTACAAGGCAATACAGAGGCATGAAGTGACCCTGCTCTGAATTTACTCCCAAACTAACTCTAAAGCAATTATTGCATTCATGAGTATTTTGTTCCAACTAGCAATGTGCTAGTCATTTTTAAATTAATTTCTCCTCATCTACTATCAGCTTCACAGTAAATGCATGTATTTTTTTACATGTTTTCAGGTTCTACTTCATAGAACCACCCTTGAGAGGCCCTGTTTCCAGGGAAGACATTTAACACAGTGTGCGTATAGGCACTAGTATGCCATTATTAAGATACAAGCTTGCAGGATATTCCCACAGGACAGGAGCGTTGTTTTCTTTTGCTCTGTCTTGCTTTATTAGATTCTGTTATTTATAATGTGATTCATGCTTGAGTCTGAACCAGTGTAGACTAAAAAGAGTGCTATTTGGTACAATTATTATTGCCCATATTCTTTCCTGACTATGAGCATTCCACATTGGGATGTAAGGGGTAAAAAACCCACTTATTATCCTTACATAGAGAACATAAAAGCCAGCCTTCACTCTGGTGAGCAGAAGATCTGCTTCCTTACCTGCTCTCTTGGGCATGTACATCCATTAAGTAGTCATTGGATAAAATATAGAAGCAGTCTTGGGAGCAGAGCTGTGGTCCCTTACCTCACAAGTGAGTGCTGTAATCATTGGGCTAGAGCATCACACTTGCTCTTGTGAGCTCTTTCTGGCTGAATAAATCTTGAATTCCTTCTGCACAGTGGCACACCTTCAGCAGAAGGAGTATGCCTGCCTTGCCTCCCCAGGCAGCTTTTATTCCAATGGCTTTAATAGAAATTTGAACACCTATGGCAGGAGATGGGATTGAATCTCTGTGTCTCACTTTTTTGTTTTTTTAATAATAATTTGATCCACTGAGCTGCAAAACCAGCTTTTGCTTTGGTTGTACTTTAGAACAAAGTGTCTGATGCAACAGTACTTTGCAAAGATGCAAGTCCTGTTGGGGTGTGTTAGGCTCATTCACTAAAGGTACACACAAGTTTGAGCCTCTCTAAGGGAAAGATAGATGGCTGGGAAACTTCAAAGTCACAGAGTAGTTTATGACGTTCAGACACCTCCAGAGTTAGCTGGCAACTGAGAGTCATAATTTAGGATTTCAGTGACTAACTTCTGCCCAAGTCTTGCTTGCTTTAATTCCTTTATTGGATTTGGCCCTAACATGGTGTGGGCCTCCTTTAGGACCACTATGATTTTGTGGTAGGAGTATAGCAAATTGGCAGATACTTAAACCAATATTCCCTCCAGATGAAAATAGCTAGTTGGAACAATCCCTTCCTATTAAATCTGCAACCTGATTATAATTTTCTTCTATAGCCTACTCTAGAAATACAATGACCAAGATTAAATGAATCATGTTCTGCCGTGACTTAAATATACCATGCAATTTAAATGAAAAATGTGGTTGAATGAAACAAGGTCTCTGGTTTAAATTGTGCAATATTTGCATTCTTATCTTCATTTTAAAAAAATGTGCCTGATATTGATACATAAATATACTCAAGAACAATAGAATCAGATAGATTAGTGATTGTGATTGAAAAGATATATTCACCCTGACATATCATATAAATTGAAGATTTGAGTGAGAAAATCTGTTATGTAGCAGAGATGTCTCTCAGACAGAAATTGAGAACATTAGGACACATAGTATTATCTGAAAAGTGTAATTGTAAAACTACTGGAGTAGAATATGTACCAATTATTAATTAGTTCTTACAATTATATGGGAAAAAAAGATAATACTGTCACTGCCAGAAATGGTTAATAACTGCTTAGCAATTATTTTTTAACCAAATGGTTAGAATAAATATAAAAAAGGTATTTAAAAATTGATTTAGATATTTCATGGTATTACATTTTCACTTTAATATTAATTTACAACTGTATTGGGTTTGCGTGGCAAGGTTTTGGTAGCGGGGGGGGGCTACAGGGGTGGCTTCTGTGAGAAGCTGCTAGAAGCTTCCCCTATGTCCGATAAAGTTAATGCCAGCGGGTTCCAAGACAGACCCGCCACTGCCCAAGGCCGAGCCAATCAGTAACAGTGGTAGTGCCTCTGGGATAACATATTTAAGAAAGGGAAAAGAAGTTACAGGGGAGTGGCAGTTGCAGCCAGAGAGAGCGGAGTGAGAAGATGTGAGAGGAACAACTCTGCAGACACCAAGGTCAGGGAAGAAGGAGGGGGAGGAGGTGCTCCAGGCGCCAGAGCAGAGACATTCCCCTGCAGCCCGTGGTAAAGACCATGGTGAGGCAGGCTGTCCCCCTGCAGCCCATGGAGGTCCACGGTGGAGCAGATATCCACCTGCAGCCTGTGGAGGACCCCACGCTGGAGCAGGTGGATGCCCGAAGGAGGCTGTGACCCCGTGGGAAGCCCGTGCTGGAGCAGGCTCCTGGCAGGACCTGCGGAGCCGTGGCCCCATGGAGAGAGGAGCCCATGCTGAAGCAGGTTTGCTGGCAGGACTTGTGACCCCATGGGGGACCCATGCTGGAGCAGTCTGTTCCTGAAGGACTGCACCCCGTGGGAGGGACCCATGCTGGAGCAGTTCGTGAAGAACTGTAGCCCATGGGAAGGACTCACGTTGGAGAAGTTCGTGAAGGACTGTCTCCCGTGGGAGGGACCCCACGCTGGAGCAGGGGAAGAGTGTGAGTCCTCCTCCCCCTGAGGAGGAAGGAACGGCAGAAACAACGTGTGATGAACTGACCACAACCCCCATTCCCCATCCCCCTGCGCCGCTCGGGGTGGGAGGAGGTAGCAAAAATAAGGAGTAAAGTTAAGCCTGGGAAGAAGGAAGGGGTGGGGGGAAGGTGTTTTAAGATTTGGTTTTATTTCTCATTATCCTGCTCTAATTTGACTAGCAATAAATTAAACTAATTTTTCCCCAAGTCGAGTCTGTTTTGCCTGTGATGGTAATTGCTGAGTGATCTCCCTGTCCTTATCTCAACCCACGAGCCTTTCGTTTTATTTTCTCTCCCCTGTCCAGTTGAGGAGGGGAGTGATAGAGCAGCTTTGGTGGGCACCTGGCATCTAGCCAGGGTCAACCCACCACAACAACTTTCTCACACACTTTATTGAATGTAATTTTACTGAAAAGTAAAGAGATCTTTTCAGTACTATCTTATTCTGATTCCATTAGCACTTTTAAGAAGTCTACAAAAAGAAAAAAAATTATACAGTTTATTTGTGCATATAAAGGCACACTATCAAGAATTATATACTCTGGCACCTTGCTGAAATAGCCATTTCTATCAGGAGAGCACGGAGAAAGGTGCAAGTCAAGTGGGGAAAAACAATTAGCTTTTCCACCTCCAATATTGCAAGGTCCTACATGACATTTTTTCCTTAAACCAAGGCATTTCTTTCATTGAGCTGCAATAAAAAGATATTTTATCTGTTCAGGTTAGATTGTTGTAAATATTATTATTGTTATCATGTTCATTTTAGGCCTTATCTTGTAACCTATTATGTTTACCCATTTTGCAGACAGAACAGGTTCCGAGTCAAATGTAGTCACATGCAAATTGATATTCTTTTACATAGCTACCTCACATCTTTATGTTTCACTATTTTAATTCCTTATTGTTATGTCATAATAACACAAAGATATTGAGAAACTTCAGGAATGCCAGCAGCAGAGCCATTCTCCTCATAACACTACTGCTAGTGAATAGACACTTCTGCTGAAATTCAAGCAGGTCTTACTGAAGGGAAAACGATACCTCTCCTATAAGACTGCAGATAACTCACAGGCCTTATTTTTAACTTCCTGAAAATTTTAGTTAATGAAATGTATTTGGCCTCTACCCTTCACATTTACACTACATGTAAGAGAGATTTATTTTTATTATTGTTTTATTCTTGGCAAAAGATTGGCCAAAACCATTTCTGAGACTACGAAAAAAATACATACTTCTTTGGTATCTGCTTAAGTGTTTGGTTGTGTCCCTCTACTGGTAGAATAAAATACAGCTTGCTGCTATCATTTTACGTGTTTCTCCTTTCCATTCCTATGATGTTTCTTACCTGTCTTACCATGAGTTCAGGAATTTCAAGTTTTAGGAAAATCTGAAGGCAATTGTTTAAATCACTGGAAATGTGTATTTACTTCAAATATCTCTTCAGATATTGATTCCAAGAATTTATGTGGAGATAACATGCCTTAAAAAAATAAAAAGAAGAGGCTATAAAACCTGAAATGTTCAAATATCATAGCAATCCAAGATACAAATTTATCCAAGTGAAATGGACCTGTCTAACTCGTGATCCTTCAAGTCTCCAATGAGATCGAAAATATGACAATCCATGATTAAATACAGCAAGAACTGAACAAAGTAAGAGTAATTTTTCTGCATATTTCAGACTGGCTGAAAGTGCTGCTCAGAACTAGAAACAATCTAGATGAGTTCTGGCCTACATTCAGTAAGTTACATCATGAGCTGGACAGAGAACAAATCTGATTCATATTTGTTGTTCTTGCTTTGACCTCATTAACTACAGGCATAATTCAGTTTGCAATGAATAGGGAACTATTTTTTTTAAACCAGGAACTGGACTGGTTTTTAAAAAGAAGATAATCACTTATGCCAGTATTCTCTTGCAACTCTTATATTTCCATATTCTAGCAAAGGCCACAAAAACCTCATGCTGGTTTTAGAATTAAATTTTCACCAGGAATAACAGAGAAAGTTATACCAAGAATTACCATGTCCTTCTGCTAGACTGGGGCTCTACTTTTAGGCCATAATGCCACAAAGCAATTAGGCAAGTTTATGCTTCTATGTGCCATTGACCAGGATATCAGGTCTTGTTATGACAAGATGCTGAAAAGACTTAATATCTGTCCGATATCTCACCAGATCAGATCCCAAATTTCTTCTTTACATGTGATCCAAATATAGCAGGAATGCAAAGGAATAATGCCTCCACTAGCCCTTTTTCACTCTATGCAGCTGGATGAATGGACATGTTCAGTGCGCCCAAAAAATTCAGGATGGACCCGGGGATAGATCACATGAGAATCTGACACTGTTTCCCAATGACTGCAAGCGATACATGAAGAATTTGTGTACTGGCTTGGTAAGAAGGAACTAGCAGTGCAAAGAAGACAGTGGCAGGCAGAAGAGAGCTATTTTATATAGACAGATGGTCTGTCAATTATTTAGTTAAACTGTGTACAGAATAGAAGAAATCTGGGGTAAAATCAAAGATATTTTATTGCATGTGTTTACAAACATTTTCCTTCTGACAAAAGCATGTTCATGGGATAATTTTTTGCAGATTCCTGATTTTGTATTAAGTTCCTCTTATGATACAGGCCAGGCAGTTATCAGATTTAATATGGATATGCATTTGCTTTGATTTTTCTCAAGGATTATGGGATGTGTTAAACTGCATATAGTTCTGCATTATGGCTGAATACAAATTACAGAATATATAAAAATTCTCATTGGTTTTAACAATGCATGCTGGTTTTGGCTGGGATAGAGTTAATTTTCTTCATAGTAGCTAGTATGGGGCTATGTTTTGGATTTGTGCTGGAAACAGTGTTGATAATGCAGAGATGTTTTAGTTATTGCTGAGCAGTGCTTACACAGAGTCAAGGCCTTTTCTGCTTCTCACACCACCCCACCAGCGAGGAGGCTGGGGGTGCACAAGAAGTTGGGAGGGGACACAGCTGGGACAGCTGACCCCAACTGACCAAAGGGGTATTCCATACCATATGACATCATGCTCAGCATATAAAGCTGGGGGAAGAAGAAGGAAGGGGGGGACGTTTGGAGTGATGGCATTTTGTCTTCCCAAGTAACCGTTAAGCGTGATGGAGCCCTGCTTTCCTGGAGATGGCTGAACACCTGCCTGCCCATGGGCAGTAGTGAATGAATTCCTTGTTTTGCTTTGCTTGTGTGCATGGCTTTTGCTTTCCCTATTAAACTGTCTTTATCTCAACCCACGAGTTTTCTCACTTTTGCCCTTCCGATTCTCTCCCCCACCCTGCTTGGGGGGAGTGAGCGAGTGACTGTGTGGTGCTTAGTTGCCGGCTGGGGTTAAACCATGACACAATGTTAACAACACATTCATAAAAAACACGAAAATTTATAGGGAACTCAGTACTTCTAATTATAGATTTCCATGATGTTTGTGACAAATACATGCTAATAAGAAAACCTTCCCTGGCAATTTATATTTACAATTCTGATGTTTGTTAAAGTTAGTTCCCTTTAATGCCACACTATTTGATCACTATTTTGTGTACAGATAGCAATAAACTTGTTTCATTACTATACCTTTTTATATAAGCAGTTATCTTTTACACATACAAATCTCATTGTGTGTTCATGCAAACAATCATCCATGCTAATTTTAAAAAGAAACTTGCTATGTCTTGATGACCAAGTCCACTGAAGTGTCCTTTGCTGAAGATGGGGAACAAACAAAGGGTTTGTTTTGTTCATTAGAACAACAATAATGACAACAAAGATGACACAAAGGAAGAAAATCTAAGAACATCTTATTCTATTTGTCATTTAAATGACATGGAATTTTCTTTCTCATTTATTCTCTTTTTGTTCCCTTTACCGATTAGGAAACGAAGATACATGAAACATTTCCTGTCCTTTAAATGACAGAATCAGACCTGATTTTTTTTTAATTTGTAGTGGCTGATAATAGACAATGAGGAATTTCTATCTGTTTCTCCTCACTGGAGAAATTTTGAAGTCTTGTCACTTTCAGAGAAATTTGAGCTGCTGTCACTGTCATGGTATATAATTGAGGGAGAGCTTTAATGTAGATGCAGTGCCCTAATGCAGAGCAAGTCTTAAGTCAGTAACAAATTTATATAATGTAGGATGCATCTTAGTACCTACTGTTTACATCACTAACTGCTGATCCCTGCAGACTGTGATTGATGTGTTGCTGATGCTGCTGTTCTGCCTGACACTCATGCAAGGTAAAGATATCCCATCAAGGTATAGAAGAGAATTGGGGCAGCAACACTGTAGAGGGAAATGACATTAAACAAGCGCTTGTGAGATTTAATCACCTCCAAAGCTTCTCCGTAGGCAGAACTGAGCTTCTACGTGTTGTGGAGTCTGTGAATAAGGCATTTGACATGCTGACCTTTTCAACAAAGGTCAAATGCATAATTTTGGAGTGTTTCTCCCCACCATTTTGGAGTGTTTCTCCCCACCTACCTCACCCTTTCTCTCTCTCTCTCTAACTTGATTTTCTAGTAGGCATCTTATTTGAATGAATATTTCAAGAGGTCAAGGTGGACAAATTTCAATGACCAGCATGTTTTTGAAGATGTCATACATTCTTACTTTCATCTGTTGTTTAAAATCAACTGTAGTTTGGATGTTGTGGTCAAAAACTTTGTATCTTTTTGATGCTTTTTCCTTCATATGAAATTTAGAAGAGTTGATCAACTGACTTTGTAGAAAGTCTTTAGCTAACATTATACTTTAAGGACATATTTAATTGGATCACAGCTTGAAGTGGTAGCAAATTGAGTTTGCCCTTTGCCTTAATGTACCTAGGAATCCTGATCTATATTCCTGATTGCTATTGAATTTTCTAGATTTCATTATAAAATCAATAACCGTTGCACATGGTAAAATAGTTTACAAGAGCTACAACATATTGTGGACTTCTGAAAACATACTGAGCTCACTGAAGCCACCCAGGCAGCCAATTAGGAGAAAACATCTATTAAGGAAAAACAGGGCAGTCCCATTGACTGGTATTGATTTTCTTAGCCCTGTGAAAAGACAATCAATTAGATAAAGAAGGCTAATGTTACAGCTGCAATTTAATAACCCCTAAAGAAAGGAGGAGGGCTATTGATTCCTGACATGGCATGCGGAGCTTATTGAAATATACTGAACTTCACCTGTCTTATAATCAGGCCTCGAGGAAAGAGGAAGGTCTTTTGGGGACTGAATGTAACTTGTGGCATAGAATCTCAACTATTAAACTGGCTTGGTGATGTCAGACCTAAGAGATGCAAATGAAACAAAACTTTAGAGGAAACACAAGCCCAGGGTTGAATACTAAATCACAGGAGCTATTGACAGATGCTGTCTTGGTGAAGGTTGTTTCTCTTTTTCATACAGAAAGCACCAGAGTACCACCTGTCATTTTCAAAAGCAAAGTCAGTTTTGCCAACCAGCCGTGAATGACAAATAAAGCTTTATATGAAACACAAGGGCATATTATGTGCTATTGTGTGTTCTGCTAAGTGCTAATTTATCTGGCTTGTTCTCTTCAGCAAACGCATGCACAGACACATGAAATAATCCATCTAATTATGTAGCTATTTAGGAGAAAAACAAAGTAAAGTGTTTTTGTCTGATACAGAAGGTACATGATACAACAAAGGTTTCAACAAAACCTAACACAGTTAATGAAAATAAATGAAGTGCTGTAAGCTGTAACAATTTTAGAACAAATAAACTTTTGCCAGTTTTATATTTAGGTTAGACCCAGCTGCTTTTCATAAATAGATGAGTACTTTCATTCATTTTTTGAGAGTCCCTAATTGGAAATGGCTAATAGGTCTTGTGGCTTTCCACTATAAAATCTGGTCTAAAATATCTTATATAGATATTTTCTTTATGTTTTTTTTCTTTTGCTTGTATTTGATCCTTTCTCTCTCATTATATATATGCCGATTTTTTTACCAGCAGACAGCTGCTATTCACAATAATTGCCAGGGCAGTCAATTATACTTTAAATAGGCCTACTTGAGGGCAAATGAGCATATGGTGGTCTAAATTGTGCTGGAGACATATTATACACAAAGACTGTCATTTCAAGCATCTGGAACATGACAAATATTATTTGGAAGCAGTGCGGTGCCTATATAGTATGTGTGCTCATTATTATATCAATATAGCAATATCCAGTGAACTGTGCTTGCATGTTTTGTAATGCAGGTGTGTATATATACTTGTACACACACACACACAAACACATACACATATAAATATATATAAAATGCACACAAACGAACACCTAGACTGTATGGCAAACACCTGATTTCCTCAAATGCACGTCCATTTGTACAAACTGAGAGAGGGTACAAGTGATCCAATATAACAGGGTTTTTCAAAGATTTACTTTTTCCTAATATTATAGAGTAGTATGGAACTCCATACAAGCAATAAGCAGTTAATTTGTTAAATCAATTAGTAATTTTTCTTCCTTGTGTGTGCGTGTGTTATAAACACCCTTCCTTTACTAAGGTAATATTAAGGTTCTAGAAAAGTCAGCCAGGCTAGAATAACATTAAGATCAAGATAGTTAAAGCCGCATAAGAAATGTGCAACTTAACTCAAGACAGCACTGTGTACAACATTATGTGAATAATGATGAACCAGCAAAAATCCAAAACATCAGGACAGAGCATTTGGACAAACACAACAAATGACCTAAAACATCTGAATTTCGGTTTACACTGAACATCCAAACATTCAGTTTAGCGAGTTATTTTTATACAGAAACAGCCTTAAAGGATTGCAGAAAAGCAAAATTTTGTAGTTAAGGAAATAAAAAAAGGAACAGATATGAAAACTGGAATTAATTCTTATAATGCCATTAAGTTCTTGCAGATATGACAATTTATATTGGAAGGTCTGGTTCTGAGAGATGCTGAGCATTTCCTGTTGGTTCCCTTGGGAGTTCTGAGTATTCAGCTCCTTTTAAGATCAGGATGCTCATAATGGCTCAATTCTACAGGAGGAAGTAATAAAATCCATCATTGCATGGATGCAATAATACAGATAAGATGCATCTTACTATATCCATTCTGAAAAGGAAGAATGCACACAACAGACAGGCCTAAAAATTGGTTCTGTAGGTGCTTCATTATTGATAACTAAAGCTGTAGCTCAAAATAGCCTTTTATTTTTAATGCATAAAACTAAAAAAAGAGTAGCACAGTACAGGTAGCACAGTAGGAAAGACAGTCAAACAATATACACAAGCTTGCAGATACAATTTTTGAAAGTGGATAAAAACTAACATTGGGAGTGGGAACTACTATAAAGAAAAGTTCATTAGCAAATAAGAAGGTTGTAAAAGGCAATTCAAAGCCCATAGAAATAGTGAACTTAGCAACATACACAAGAAAAAATGTGTTTGCAAGGAACATGCCCAATTAAGATTTGACTTCTTGCAAACTTAATTGCATCACTTTTCAAATATCAAATATTATTTTAAAAGGTTGGGATTATCAAAGGATCATACTCAATAACAGTGAGTTTCATGTGCCTTTAAAGCTTTGTAAAAAACTCAAGATCTCTAAGTCATTGGCCATTTTACAGCTGAGAAAAGTCAGCCAACAATTTTTTTCAAATTAAGAATGTATTCCTTGATGATTCAATCATGTATTTCACACACAGCAAGGGCAAGATGTAAGAAAAGACTTGAGTGCCTGTGTCCAAAATCCAGTTGTGAAAAATCCTCCACTCAGCCATTACTTGATCCTGCAAGCCTAAATTCGGTTGATGCCCCAGATTTGAAGTTCTGGTTCTGCTTCCAGCACTACTTCATTTTTGACAGGAACAAGCAGCTCAGCACCTTTGCTGTGAACTAAAATTTATCAGGAGTAAAACTGTAGGCACTCTTCCACTGGAATTGCCTGAAGGGCTCCACCTGTCAGTGTTCTACAAATGCACCTTGCATATACCCTTGGGGTCTCTACAGCAGGCAGGTATGACCACAGATTGCTTTTAGAACATAATGATAAACAGACTCCTTCTTTTATGTAGTAGCATATATACACAGTGCTGGAAGCACCTCTATAGCATGTAGGAGACCATATCTGAGCCTACATCTTCCATTTGGTAAGACTGAAACCCAACCACCAGTTGTGGTTGGAAGGTTGTTCCCCATCTGTCTTGTATTTATAGCACTGCATACAAATCTTCAGGATTTAGCAAACCAAAAAAGTAGACTCCAGTGAGTGTTACTCTTTAAACTGGAGGGTTTTGGTATGGGAAGAGGAAGACCTTGCCTCTGATCTCTGCCCTCAGGCTCCCTTGTGTATTTTAAGTGACATAGCCACTGAGGAAAAACAACCACCCACAAAAACCATAAATGGTAGTGGGAACAGAAGTTAGTCCCAGGAGATCTCCATGTTTACATGAATGCCATAACCACTTGGCAATGGAAGCCTGCTTACTCATACACCCACTTCTCTCCCAGAGTTTTTGCACAGCTTAAACTTGAAAGGTAAGCATAGAGGCAAAAAGTCTTCATTTCAGAAAAATAGTTATTCTTCAGTTGCACTGTAAATAGTTAATAAGACAAATAACTAAGTGCATTCATTGTTCTTTCTGTGCTGCATAAAACAGGAGAAATGTGTCTTGAAAAAATCTCTGAGCAGAAAGAGATAAAAGTATTAAGATGTCTGCATGTCAGTCAATTAGAAAGGTACCTTCTTATCATTACTGCTCATCATAACTGAAGGAAATGGGCCCTCCCAATTGGCAGAAATTAGTTAAATAAGCTTAGACTAGATTCAAGTGCCATCTGTTCACTGCTCTAAATACAAAATACAAAATCTATGTTAATAACTAGAGAGAAGGTAACTAAAAGTTTTAACATGCTTCTGCTTTTTATGTAAAAGATGCAGTTCTAAATCTGAAAAAGGCTATTCTGTTCATAATGTCTTCTGGACACCTGCCTTTATAATTCCTCCTCTGCATAGGTTATGTTTTCTTCTTTACATTGCCATCAAATGGAGCAAATAAGAATAAAAATGATAGTGTAGGAATTTTCAGTTGCTAAAGAAGCACCATAATATATAGGTTGGGGGTAGATCAGTATAGCAGTTCAAAAATCTCAAAATTTGGAGGCTTGCTAATCTCATGAAGGGATATATTTCTTCAGAGACTGACCAATCTCCAACATACCAATGAGTAGGATAGAACTGGAATTAAAAGACATTTTTCTTACAAAGTACAGCGGATGTACAGAAGTTACAAATGTAAGAGGAAAAGATAATTGTAGTATAATGAACAACTAAGCAAGCCAAATTCCAAACATTCAGGTAGGTGTTATGAGAGTTAATGCAAGATTCAACTTTTGAATAAGGTGGAAAATGTAGATATGCCTGGTTCCCATTAGCACTTGCACAAAGCAATTTGAAGTCAGTAAACAAAATGTCAAAAGCATATCAGTGAAGATGTCTTGATCAGGCAATGAAGCAGGGAAGTAGCAGTCTTATCTGACTATAACACAAAGGACTCCATGTTTGTGCAACTTAAAGTTATATTATACATAACTTTAATATATAACATTTAAGCAAATGCCTGAGTGAATTTACTGCTCTTTCTCTAACCGTCTGCAGGACAAAACACAGTAATACCGTGGGTATCAGATTGCTCTGCCTGAGCTCTGAGCCACCAGGGCTTGAGGTCCCTTGATCTAAAATCCACATTGGTGCATGCCAGGCAGCTGAATGGACTTGCTTTTTGGGGACAACTGTTGTGCTAAGGCAATGTTATGGGTTGACCCTGGCCAGCAGCTAAACACCCACACAGCCACTCACTCGCTCACTACGCCCTCACAGTGGGATGGGGGAGAGAATAGAAAAAGCAAAAGTGAAAAAACTCATGGGTCAAGATAAACACAGTTTAATAAGTGAAGGGAAAAGGAAGGAAAAAAAGAAAAAAAGTGATGCAAAGGCAATCACTCACCACCTCCCACAAGTCGACTGATGCCTAAACAGTCTTTGAGCAGCAGCTACCTTGGAAGACAACACCTTCCCCTCCAATTTTTATTGTTGAGCATGATGTTATATAGTATGGAATATTCCTTTGGCCAATTTGGGTCATCTGTCCTGGCTGTGTCCCCTCCCAGCTTCTTGCCCACCCCCCACCAACTCACTGGGGGGCAGACTGAGAAAAAGAGAAAGCCTTAACACTGTGCAAGTACTGGTCAGCCATAGTCAAAGCACTGGTGCGTTATCAACACTGTTTCGTCACAAATCCAGAACATAGCACCATATGGCTGCTATGAAGAAAGTTAATTCCATCCCAGGCACACCCAGTGTGGGCAGTCAGACAGTTTCAGGTGAGGGCTGCATTTCAGCAGGATGGGACACAGGGCAAATGCACACAGGCTGGCACACAGTCTACTGCTTTGGACACGCTGTGCCTGTGCCTCTCTGGGTTCACACACCCCCGATGAGCTCTCAGCACATCCTCCCAGCTGTGCTAGGAGAAAATGTCTGGCAGAGTTGACGAGCTCCACTGAGATCAGCACTCAAAGGAGGCAGGAATAATCTAGTGGGCAGTATTCTAGGTGTTACATGATATGAGTAAGGCCTCACGGATGTGTTAAGCTCAAGATTCCCACTTCCTACAGACCTAACTTGTAAGCAATAAAGTAAAAGCTGTGAAATAGCATCACAACCAGCATCACATGGCCATGCTTGAAAAGAAAGCTCCCATAGCCATATTTTGTAAATAATCCCAGCTGGTCAATGTATAGTAGGCATATTCTGAAATAGCTTAGTGTCCACTGGAAAAAGAGAGAAAAATGCCTAAGTTCTGGTTCGTGGTGTGGCATAAACTGGAGGTAGGTGCCAACCTGCTGAGATGTAGGGAACTTTCCAATCAAAATAAAGACACCTTGTATGTTCTGTGGCCTCTGGGGCTAGGAAACATGTAGACAGGAGTTCTCTGAGATGCAGTTTTGGTCCCCATGTTTGGTCCCCAGGTTAGGCAGCTAAAACTTCATTAAATCTAGTCCCCAAATGGCTTGGAAAAGGACATTCCACTTTTGGCTCTAAAAATACCTCCCCTTTAAATGCAAAACATCTTTTGAAAAAATACTTTCTCTCTAAAATGCAAAGAAAAGTTTAAGAGGACCAAATTCACAATCTATGTAGTCATGCAAACAATATTTCAGAAATAAGTCAACAATAAAGTCTCTAGCTTCCCCTGAGTACATAAACAATAGCAAATGATGCAAGTATTTTGATTCACTTTTTTATTAATGACAGAATAAGGAGAAAGACAGCTGTCATTCTAATTTTGGAAAAGGAGGTATGTTTTGTTAATAAGAAGTAAATATTCTTGAAACAAATATTAATTTTAAAAGGTAATATTCCTTTGAACAGTATGGCATGCTATGTTGGGCAAGAATTTACAACTGTCTGAAACAATATTACTGCAAAACTGTCTTGTTTCATCTCGTCTTCTGTAGAGGCAGAATACACTGATGAATCATTATCCCAATAGGATTACATGTTGAATATCTAAGGCCATTTGTGAAAAGAAGACTATAATAGAAAAACAGCTGGTCTATTAAAAAAAAAAGGCAAACAAAAAAAATCCTCACTGTGCTTCCAGATGTTATCTTAATTGAATAATTTGCTTTACATACAAAAATAGTAGATTTCTCCACCCAAAGCCATGGAATAAAATGACCATTCCCTCCTCAGTTCCAGTCTTAAATTACTACATAATGGAAAGCTCTGAAACAAAATGTTGTCATGTTACAGATAAGCAATGCTTCCAAAGAAGAAAAAGGAATTATGAGAAAGGCGTATTTGAGAATAAACTAACAATTTTGTTTTCTATAGACTGTTTTTGTATAGATTGTAAATTGAGCAGGGTGTATAGTTCATAATAAAAAAAGTGTCTGACAAGTTTTGCTTTTTGTTCTGTTTGCAAATTGTGCAAATCTGTGAATTAATTGCAATTTTCTTGGATATGTTTGTTATTCATAATTATATGCCAAATAATGTCTGCATAATTATTGGCCTGAACTGATTCATAAATGGCTTTTTGCTGGTGCTCAACATTTTACACTGGCTGTGACTCAATGTTTTGAACTGCCTCCTTGCTTGGAATGAACCTGACATCTCCAGAACTCCAGCACCATGGAGGTCAGGGAAATTACTGCAGCTGAAGAACAGATCAAACTTTTTTAAAAAAATACTTCCTTTCATCTCTGCCACAAATGTGAAATACTCAGAAGCACCAAGAACACCACAAGTTTTAATAAAGAAAAAGATGAGCATTCTTGGCATCTCAGCCTCCCTCTGCACTTGCCCCTTTTGCCCCTTAGATACCTACACCACTTCCCTTCAGTGGTTGTTTTTCTCATATCCATTTTATGCCATTTAGTTTATTTATATTATTCAAAACTGTCCACTTTTCCCCAAACTGAGATGATTTCTATGATATTTGCCACATTCTTCACACTTGATTCTGCTCATTATACATTAATTTTCTTTTAGTTAGACTTGTTCCTGCTTTGCCAAGATTTTTGAGGCATGAATAGCTACTAATCTGTATAGGGACAAGGATTTACTATTTTTTAGGATCTACTGTATTGAATAATAGTATCAAGATGACATAGAACAAAGAGAATTTAAAAAAATAAAGATGGACACCTTATTTGAATGATACTTGAATGGTAACAAACAAGACAGCAATCTCTGAAGGTGACTTTCTCACATGTTAGAAGGTAGAGAATGAGAAATATAATACTGTGCAGAAGTCTAGAACACTTCCTTTGCAATATAAAGGTCATTCAATAAAATCTGCTAAAGAAGTACTATCTTTTTTTGTGAAAAAATCGCATCCCTTTTTACCAAAAACTAAACTGTCAGTGGAAGTTCAAATGCAGAAAATTTCAGTCCTCTATTGCTAGTAAACAGGCTCTTACTTGGAATATTTGCATTGTATTGGCCATTTGCTGGAAGTTAAATGTCAGTAAGACTTAGCATATTATTAATTGTACAGCATATTCAAAGAATGGATTAAGCAGTTGTACACTGGTTTCTTTTAAGATATTAAGCCTTGTCTTAGACCTTAGGAATTGTCTTTAGCAGTTCCTGTTACTACTTAGCCATACAGACTTCAAGGTTAAAAAACCCAGTTTTAAGTTATAATAATCCCTAAATGATCTATTGGGGAAATAATGTGAACTTAAGAGACTGTAGTTCATCTAGTAAATCAAAAATCATCAACAATTTTCCCATGTCCAGTTACGATGTTTTTTGAGGAGAGAAGAAGGGCTAAAGATTACCATCAATGAAAAAGGAAACATAATTCAAGGCTGTCTCTCCAACATTGCCCCCCCCTCACCAGTAGGCTGGGGGTGGGCAAGATCTTGGGAGGGGACAGAGCCAGGACAGCTGACCCCAACTGACCAAAGGGATATTCCATACCATATGACATCTGCTCAGCAATAAAAGCTAGGAGGAGGAGGAGGAAGGGGGGACATTCGTTTATTTACGTTTGTCTTCCGGAGCAACCACTACGCGTACTGAAGCCCTGCTTCCCGGGAAGTGGCCAAACATCACCTGCTGATGGGAAGTAGAGAATAAAATCTTTTGTTTTCCTTTGCTTTTGTGTGTGACCTTTGCTTTTGCTTTATTAAACTGCCCTTATCTCGACCTACGAGCCTTTCGTTTTATTTTCTCCCCCTGTCCAGTTGAGGAGGGGAGTGATAGAGCGGCTTTCGTGGGCACCTGGCATCTGGCCAGGGTCAACCCACCACAACAGGAAGTGGAAACTACCCGGTCCCTCACCTCATCAGAACTTCGAGACATGCAGAAAGATTACAGCCGCCAGCCAGGTGAGCGGATTGCTGCCTGGCTGCTCCAATGCTGGGATAGCGGGGCCGACAGTCAGCAGCTGGAAGGTAAGGAAGCCCAACAGCTGGGATCTCTTGCTAGAAACCGGGAATTGAGAGAGGAATTGGAAAAGAGGCAGCAATTTGCAGTCTCTGGAGACGACTCTCAAGTGTGAGGGCAAGATATCCATTCAGGGAAGATATCCATTCAAGGAAGATCTTGTCAGCTCCCCAGGAAAGTGGACTACTGCAGATGAAGGCATCCAATACCTGAGAGAATTAGCGGTGCTGGAAGTCATCTACAGTCATCTAGATGATGATGAGGTCTCCAAAGATCCAGAGGATGTCCTGTGCACACGGGCCATGTGGAGGAAGGTGATTCAAAGTGCTCCAGCGTCATATTCTAACAGCTTGGCAGCAATGTATTGCCCAGATATGGATACACCAACTGTGGAGAAAGTGTCTTCTTGGCTCCAAAACTTTGAAGAAAATCTCTGTCCCTCCTCATCCCTACAGAACAGCGCCTTGGCTGTTAGGGGCGCCCCAAGAAGTCAGTCCCCTCCTGCCCCGGTCAGAGGGAAAGGGAGCCCCAGGCGCATGCCGCATGGTGCACTCTGGTTCTTCCTGCGTGACCAGGGGGAGGACATGAGGAAGTGGGATGGTGAACCCACCTTTAAGCTGGAAGCCCATGTACGTGAACTGAGAGGGAAGACTGCTGTTAAGAAGGGGTCACCCAAGAAGGCTGTCAGCGTAGTTGCTGTAGAGACACAAGAAGGCAATCGGCGATCTCCCAGACATAGAAGAACTGAAATCACCTCCCTTGATTCTGGTGAGGGGACTTCTGGTCTGGCACTGCAAGGGTCAGACAGTGAATACTCTGACCAGGAACAGGAATAGAGGGTCCCTGCCTTCGGCCAGGAGGAGGAAAGGGATAACCGGGTATACTGGACTGTGTGGATTCGATGGCCTGGCACATCAGACCCACAGAAGTATAAGGCTTTGGTAGACACTGGTGCACAGTGTATGCTGGTGCCATCAGGGTATAGGGGCACAGAACCCATCTGGATCTCTGGAGTGACAGGGGGATGCCAAGAATTGTCTGTATTGGAGGCTGAGGTGAGCTTAACAGGGGACAAGTGGGAAAAGCACCCCATTGTGACCAGCCCAGAGGCCCCTTGTATCCTTGGCATAGACTACCTCAGGAGAGGGTACTTCAAGGACCCAAAGGGGTACCCATGGGCTTTTGGTGTAGCCACTGTGAACACAGAGAAGATAAAACAGCTATATCTACCCTGCCTGGCCTCTCGGAAGATCCCTTCTGTTGTGGGATTGCTGCGAGTTGAAGAACAGCAGGTGCCAATTGCTACCAGGACGGTACACCGGTGGCAATATCACACAAACCGAGACTCCCTGGCTCCCATCCATGAGCTGATTCATCAACTGGAGAGCCAGGGAGTCATCAGCAAGACTCACTCACCTTTCAATAGTCCCATTTGGCCAGTGCAAAAGTCTGACGGAGGGTGGAGGTTAACAGTAGACTATCGTGGTCTGAACGAAGTGACACCACCACTGAATGCTGCTGTACCAGACATGTTAGAGCTCCAATATGAACTGCAGTCGAAGGCAGCCAAGTGGTATGCTACAATTGACATCATTGCCAATGCATTTTTTTCAATTCCTTTGGCAGCAGAGTGCAGGCCACAGTTTGCTTTCACGTGGAGGGGTGTCCAATACACCTGGAATCGACTGCCCCAGGGGTGGAAGCACAGCCCTACCATTTGGCATGGACTAATCCAAGCTGCACTGGAACAGGGTGATGCCCCTGAACATCTACAATACATTGATGACATCATCGTGTGGGGCAACAAGGCAGAAGAAGTGTTTGAGAAGGGAAAAAGAGTCATTCAGATTCTTCTGAAAGCTGGTTTTGCCATAAAGAAAAGCAAGGTCAAGGGACCTGCACAGGAGATTCAGTTCTTGGGAATAAAATGGCAGGATGGACACTGTCATGTGCCCATGGATGTGGTCAACAAGATAGCAACTATGTCTCCACCAGCTAACAAGAAGGAAACACAAGCTTTCCTAGGCCTTGTGGGGGGTTCTGGAGAATGCATATTCCAGGTTATAGTCAGCTTGTGAGCCCTCTCTATCGAGTAACCCGAAAGAAGAACTATTTTGAGTGGGGCCTTGAGCAACAACAAGCCTTTGAGCATATCAAACAGGAGATAGCTCGTGAGGCAGCTCTTGGGCCTGTCTGGACAGGACCAGCTGTGCAAAATGTACTCTACACTGCAGCTGGGGAGCATGGTCTCACCTGGAGGGAGCCTCTGGCAGAAAACACCAGGAGAAACCCGAGGTCGACCATTAGGGTTTTGGAGCCGGGGGTATCGAGGATGAGAAGCCCACTACACCCCAACAGAAAAAGAGATACTAGCAGCATATGAGGGGGTTCGAGCTGCTTCAGAAGTTGTTGGTACAGAAGCATATCTCCTCTTGGCACCACGATTGCCTGTGCTACACTGGATGTTCAAAGGAAACATCCCCTCTACACATCACGCAACCAGCACTACATGGAGTAAGTGGGTATGACTGATCACGCAACGAGCTTGACTGGGGAAACCCAACCACCCAGGAATCCTGGAAGAGATCATGGACTGTCCAGAAGGCAGAGATTTTGGAGCATTGCCTGAGGAGGTGGCTTGTGCCCAAGAGGCACCACCACCATATAATGAGTTATCAGAAGATGAAAGGCATTATGCTTTGTTTACTGATGGATCCTGTCGTGTGGTAGGAAACCATCGGAAGTGGAAAGCTGCTGTGTGGAGTCCCACACGACAAGTCGTTGAGGCCACTGAAGGAGAAGGTGAGTCAAGTCAGTTTGCAGAAGTGAAAGCCATCCAGCTAGCCCTAGAGATTGCTGAACGAGAAAAGTGGCCAGTACTCTATCTCTCTACTGACTCCTGGATGGTGGCTAATGCCCTATGGGGGTGGCTGCAGCAGTGGAAGAAGACCAATTGGCAGCACAGGGGTAAACCCATCTGGGCTGCTGCATTATGGCAGGACATTGCTGCCCGGGTAGAAAACATGGCTCTAAAGGTACCTCATGTAGATGCTCACATGCCCAAAAGCCGCGCCACTGAAGAACATCGAAACAATGAACAGGTAGACAAGGCTGCCAAAATTGAAGTGTCTCAGGTGGACCTGGACTGGGAGCGTAAGGGTGAGCTATTTGTAGCTCGATGGGCCCACAAAACATCAGGACATCTAGGGAGAGATGCAACATACAGATGGGCTCGTGATCAAGGGGTGGACCTGACCATGGAGGCCATCACACAGGTCACTCATGAATGTGAAACATGTGCTGCAATCAAGCGAGCCACACAAGTAAAATGTCCCTGGAATAGAGGGCGGTGGCTGGGTTTTCAATATGGCGAGGCCTGGCAAATTGACTACATTGGACCACTGCCACGAACACGCCAAGGCAAGCGCTACATACTCACCATGGTGGAAGCAACTACTGGCTGGCTAGAGACATACCCTGTAAACCATGCCACTGCCCGAAACACCATCTTAGGCCTTGAAAGGCAAATTTTCTGGCAACATGGTCCCCCAGAAAGAATGGAATCAGACAATGGGACTCATTTCCGGAATAACCTCATAAACTCCTGGGCAAAGAAACATGGCATTGAGTGGGTGTATCACATCCCCTATCACCCACAAGCCTCTGGAAAGACTGAGAGATATAATGGACTGTTAAAGACTATGTTGAGAGCGTTGGGCAATGGGGCATGGAAGCACTGGGATATAAATTTAGCAGAAGCCACTTGGCTGGTTAACCCCAGAGGATCTGCTAACCGCCCTGGTCCTGCCCAAACAAAACCCCTACATACTGTGGGAGGAGACAAGGTCCCCATAGTGCACATGGGGAAGTGGCTGGGGAAGGCGGTATGGATTGCTCCTCCCATGGGAAAAGGCAAACCCATTCGTGGGATTGTCTTTGCTCAAGGACCTGGGTGTACTTGGTGGGTAATGCAGAAGGATGGGGAGACCCGGTGTGTGCCTCAAGGAGATTTAACCTTGGGGGGAAAAATAATCTGTGATGTGAGTTGTACGTTGTACGAAGTAATGCAGCAGGAATGACCTGAACCGACAAAGAGTGAGTTTTCACAAGAAACCAGATGAGTGCAATGATGACTGAAACCAAGCCGGTGTTGGTGCCCAACAATCGAACATGCTGCTTCTCCTGTCCTGAACACCCATCTTGACAGATGGGGCCCAAGTCATAGCCTGTTTGTGAACATCTGGAGGAGTGGAGGAAGCCCATGGAATGGGAGAGTAATATCTCTCTGTTAAAGGACAGAGGATAGTAGTTAATGAGAATGTGTAAATCTGTATGTTGGGTATAAAGGTGGTTTAAGTATGTAGTTTAAGTCGTAAGTGTTGGTAAGAAGGGATTTCAGTAATGAGAATTAAATACGATGGGATGGTTAAAAGATATATATATGTGTGTGTGTATTAAATTATGTGGGACCTGAGCATGATGCAAATGGTATGGAATAAGGGGTGGAGATTGTATTGGGTGTGGCTGAGATGGAGTTAATTTTCCCCACAGCAGCCCTCATAGTGCTGTGCTCTGTATTGGTAGCTAGAAAGGTGTTGATAACACACCAGGGTTTTGGCTACTGCTGAGCAGTGCTCCCACAGCATCAAGGCTGTCTCTCCAACATTGCCCCCCCCTCACCAGTAGGCTGGGGGTGGGCAAGATCTTGGGAGGGGACAGAGCCAGGACAGCTGACCCAAACTGGCCAAAGAGCTATTCCATACCATATGACATCATGCCCAGTATATAAACTGGGGGGAGTTAGCTGGGAGGGGCAGATCGCTGCTCGGGAACTAACTGGGCATCGGTCGGCAAGTGGTGAGCAATTGCATTGTGTATCACTTGCTTTGTATAGTTTAATTCTTTTAGTATTGCTATTGTCATATTATTATTATTATTATCATTATCATTGTTTTTCCTTCCTTTCTGTCCTATTAAACTGTCTTTATCTCAACCCACGAGGTTGTTTTTTTCCAATTCTCTCCCCCATCCCACTGGGTGGGGGGAGTGAGCGAGCGGCTGCGTGGTGCTTAGTTGCTGGCTGGGGTTAAACCACGACAGTCCTTTTTGGTGCCCAACGTGGGGCAGTACGGGTTGAGATAACGACAAATCTGACTGGAATGTGTTAGAACAAATTTGTTATAAACATACATTATATTAGTTCAATAGTTGCTGGTCACAATGTTGATGTATTCGCTCTCAAAGTTGGTGCACTTGTTCTTAAAGGTGCGTTATGTAATACCTTACTTGCAGTATATGCTCCCTGTTGTGCTGTTTATCACCCGTGGGAACTGGGCCAGAGTTATCATGTTGTTCTACTTTGTAAAACTGGCTTATGATACGATTGAATTGCTGGTCGTGGAACTAATCTGGTATTTGTACTCAGCATTGCCGTCACCTCCGTACTTCGGGAGCCGTCTATCAGAAACTATTAATAATTACACCTTGTACCTTTTCTCATCAGAGAGCCAATCCATGGGGGAGACACATTTCTTCAGCTTCCCCTTCTCCTCCAGGCAAATTACAGTGGCTCTTGAGAATTTTGAATATCCTTGGGATGTTCAAACCAGCATGTTCCTATTGCTATGTCTCCTGAATGTGTTCCAGGCCTTGTTTAAGGTTAAACAACTGTTTAAGAATACCTTTCGGAAATCTGCCCCGAGGCTGGATAGTCATGGGTGGCATGGCACGTGGGAGAATATGGGCAGGTATCTAGAGAACTTCTCACCTCCAATGGCTTGGAACTTCACTCCTGAACAACTACAGGACCCTGATAAAGTGATAGACTATCTGAAAGGAAAATGCTGTGGCTATTCCAAAGAGGCACAACTTATCGCACTGTGCTGGGCCCTGGCCAGGATCTACCAAACACTGCTCGATACTGTGCAGCACCCTCAGGGGGAAGGGAGGGAAAACAGACCTACAGATACTGCGGCTACTCCAACCCCTGCGACAGGCACTGCGGCTACTCCGACCCCTGCAACAGACACGGTGGCTACTCCAACCCTGGTGACAGGCTGTTACGACCCGGACCGGACAGACCAGAGGGCCGTAGAGGTTCTGAGATTCCCCCGGGCTAAATTAAGGTGAAACGACACCAAACGATCACTTTGAACGCTTTATTCGAACAATCCAAACTGCGAAAGGCATAACGGTGGGCAGCGTGGGTTGCAGCAAAACGTTCACAAGAAGAGAGAAAAGAGAGGAATAAGGAAAAAAGAAAAGAAAGAGGGGGGGGGAAAGAAAAGAGATAGTCACCACCCTTGGATCCCGCGGTGTCGGCGACGAGCGTGGCAATCTTCCCGCGATGTCGGCGACGAGCGTGGCAATCCTCCGGTGATGGGCGCGCGCCAAAATGGAGAAGGGTTCCCTTTTTTATACAGTCTCTAGTCCCTGCTTCCGTGTCGGCTGGTCCTGCGCCGGCAGTTGCTAGGTGGTTGTAATCTGCCTCCTGGGGTTGCTGGGATGAAGGCCGAAGTCCTGGCTGCCCCTACCCCCACATGTCTTTAGATACTCAACATCTGCAAGGGGGCCCCCACATTCTTTAGATAACCAAAGAATGTCTCAACACTTGCAAGCGATTTACTTATCTTCCCGACACTGTTTGAAACTCAGGGTTTTACTTATCTACAATGTTTGAGACATTGACAGCTTCCAGTCCTTCACACCACCCCGTGGCTCAAACATTGTCCATACAATCTTCATCCAGGGTGGCGACTTCACAGACAGCAGAAAAGAGGAAACACAAAGTAAGAGTAACAAGAATAGGTGAAACAGGAACCCACAGCCCTAACATTATAACAATATTCAAAAGTCACTTTCCCTAAGGTCTTCTTCGACCGTTGTGATCCGTACTTGACGAATAGATGTAATGGGGGATAGCAAGCGAGAGATCATACACCTGCCTATTGCAAGGCCCATTATCAAAAATAAAAATCCACACAGTATCATGAGACCAATGTTTACAAGCCATTTTCCCCAACCTGTAAGTCCCAGAGAGCCTGCAAGAGAGGTGAGCCAAGTTTTCGGATCCCAGCCGTTAAACCGATCCTTGGGCTGCATCGCTTGAAAAAGTTCTCCGGTTTTCTCTGTCACCTCTCTCATCTTCTCTTGCGCTTCTTCTATGGTGGTAGTTGCATTGTGTATGGTGAGACAGCATTCTCCATCGGTGAGATTTAACATTCCACATACACCTTGCTCCTTTAACAATAACATATCTAAAGCTAATCTGTTTTGCAAAGCCATTTTAGACACTTGTTGAACCTGTAAATTTGTTTCCCCGAAAGCATAACGGGTCCAATTGCTTAGGACGTGTACTTGCCAGGTCAGATTTTCTAAAACGAATTGGTGCCTTTTAAGGGTCACATATGGGGTAAATATATTCTCCAACATCAGAGATGTTGTCATGCCCCAGGTGTAATAATCAGGCACCTGAACTCCACGCACTGCCCACTCAGGTCGCGTCTCGGGTCCATCACTTTCCCGGCGCCTTCTGTTATGATGGGGCACTGAGAAATTGAACACTTTAGAAGGGCACATTGTTGGAACGCCGATGGTACAGCGTAAACCTGCCATTTCGTGTACATGCAGGTGTGAGTACATTTTCCCATTCGAACATGCCCAAAAGGTGCCCTGAGGGGATGGATATCTCATAGTGGAGCACGTTAATGGGTCATAGGATTTAGTTACTCCGATTCCTCCTTTCCACACAAGGTTCCACTTGGTTTCGTGGGTAAGTGTGACTCCACATTTTAATGCAGTTTTTCGACTGGTAATGGGCCCTTTACACCTGGGGTCTCTAGGTTTAAATCCTGGTACCGGAAAACCCCAACAAGTACACATATCCCAAATGAAAGTTCGCAATTCTGAGACATACCATGTTTCTATAGGGTCCCATGTTAACGATTTACAACCAATGGTCCGTGAACAGGTCATTAAGGGGGTGTTCTTATAGGGTAGGGGATCTATTTCCCGTACATCAATTATATTGTCTGGATCAAGTAAAGCATGCTTAAGGGACCAAGCATATTCATAGCGAGAACGATTCTGGTGGGCATAGCCACCCCATCTGCGAGGAATTTGAATACACCAACCTGGGGATAGCGGAACATTATATTCATGTTGTAGGGGTTCACTGTGAGGGGGAGGGTCCCACCAACGTACCAGATTACAAGGGATCTCCTCCTCCCGGGGACACCACTTTGAATTCAGTACAGACATGCAAGGGAGGTGCACTTCCTGGGGACATGCTGTCCAACCCTCTCGGGCTGCAAGGGTAGCACTCATAGTTCCTATGCAGAGCTGTTGCTTCCAGCATGTAGCCTTCCACATATCCCTCCAGGTCGTGTTAACTGGAAACTTATAGGCTACCGGAGAGGGTATGTAGTCAGCTTCCCACCCCAGAGAAGGTGCGTAGTCAATTCCCCACAAACATTGTCCCTTCCAGAGAGTATTCTGAATACACTTTTGGTTTAACATTTCTAATTTTGAATTTAACACTCGTGAGAGATTTAACCAAATAATGGCAAATTTGAGACCCTCTGACGCGGACGTAGGGAGGTCCACGCAAAACCCTTGGTCTGTTCAATTCCAGATTCG
Organism: Gymnogyps californianus; assembly: GCF_018139145.2. Taxonomy (NCBI): domain Eukaryota; kingdom Metazoa; phylum Chordata; class Aves; order Accipitriformes; family Cathartidae; genus Gymnogyps; species Gymnogyps californianus. The sequence continues at coordinate 520,687 of NW_026114235.1, read as the reverse complement.
GACGAAACCAGTAATCAATTCCCATGCCAGGTTGGGTTGGTTATTCAGATTCCCCGTTGATTGAGACAAGATTATACATTCACAAAGTAAGAATATAAACTTTCCCCACACCATCTATTCCCTAATAAAGAACAGCAACGGGCCTAACAGGATCAGGCAAACAATGCAAAGAATGACCCGCTGAACAACTGAAACCCTAAGTCCCACGATGGGCTTCTGTCAACCTGTAATACATATATTAGAAAGACGGGATTATCCATCGGGTGTGAATGCGATGGTCTTTCCCGTGGGCATCAGTAGCCACCCATGTGTAAAGATTCAGTGGGGTTTTTAGAGTGAGGGGTACTTCCCCTATAGTTGGCAGATCAGCCAAAACTGGCTGTCCCAGATAATGGAGGGGTTTTTCTGGGTCTTCATCTTCCCTTTTTCCCGGCAGTGAAGAGGGGGGTTTGGACAGAAAGCAGTGAGTTTGGGACATCCGTTCTTTCCCCACCTGTTGTTAACCTTTGCCACAGCATCCGGGAGCCGTGCGGGCCACCCAGCACTGTGCAGCTTGAGAGCATGTTTTAATAACCCATTCGTTCTTTCTACTATCCCGTTAGCCTGGGGATAGTAAGGGGTATGGAATGTCCATTGAACTCCTTCATCCTTTGCCCATTCTTGAACCACCCCGGCAGTAAAGTGGCTGCCATTGTCAGATTGGATAGATTTAGGTTTGGGTAGGTAACTGAACCATCGCTTTAACACTTTTACCGTATTTTCCCCGGTAGCTCGTGCCACTGCTTCGGCTTGAACAAGGCCGGAGACGACTTCTACCCCAACCAAAATATACTGTTTTCCCTCTGATTTTTTGAAAGGACCTATGTAATCTACTTGCCAAGTTTCCCAGAGACCCTTTCCGTCCCGTAAGTGGAGAGGGGGTCCTTGCAAGGGATGCCTCTCTAATCGGGTGCGGCACTGACTGCAAGCAGAAGTGATCGTGTTACACAGTTCCCGAGTTACTGGCCAGCCTCTGCTACCAGCCTCCCTGAAAAGATCTTTAACTCCTGAATGACCGCGTCTCACGTGTAACCACTCCAGCAGGCGCTCCCACTCTTTTTCTTCGGCTTCCACTGCCATTGGAGCTAAACGTGTCAGCGAATCTACCTGATTGTTCCAAATATGGGCTGGGTGATCCCCCCTCTGGTGTGCGGCTACCCATCCCACCAAGAAAGTCCCCTGTTTAGCAACCTCTAATATTTCCTCCCACTTTTCCCTCTGCCACACGGGTATGCGATTAACCTCCCATTGATTCTGTTCCCAGAAGGGGAGCCACTCGGTACATCCTTTGAATACAGCGTATGAATCCATGTAAATAAAAGACAATTCTTTGTTCTCAGCTTCTCTTTTAATCACACTCCACACTGCCACCAACTCCCCCACCTGAGCACTTCCCTCCCCTTCTGTTATAATCCGCTCCCCGAATCAACATGTAAGGCTACTGCCCGATATTTCCACACCTTTCCCTCCCTTTTTGAGGACGCATCAGTAAACCACACATTTTTCAAATGAGGTTCAAATGGAGGAGCTGGTTTTATAAGGGAAGGAGGGGTATCCTGGTTGGATTGGCCATCAGGTGGCTCCTGTATTTGGAGTACCTTAAGTGCCCCTTCTTCTACCCTTCGTGCATGACAATAGTGATCTAACTGCGCATACCATTTCCTGACTGTTTCTCGCTGTGCAACCCCTGCCGGGGGTGGGGTCCCAGCCAGCACTGGCTTCAGGACCTTAAAGGGCCCTCTCAAAATAATCGGTTGTTGCTTTATGATTTTTTCAGCCTCCTGTAGGGCTAGATTAACTACAAAAAGACCCTTCTCCCAAATTGAATATCGTTTTTCAGCATCTTTGAAGCTTCTCGAGTAGAACCCGACAGGGCGAGTTGGTCCTTCAGGTCCACGCTGCCACATGTGTATTGATAGGCCGTGGATGGCAAAGCCCCACTCAATATGGAGTGGATCAGTCGGGTGTATTGGCCCTAAAGCCTGGTATACCCCAGCCTCAAAGATCAATAGTTTTAAGGCTTCCTCATGGACAGGGGTCCACTCCCAAGAGGTCCTTTTCCTCGTCAGGTCATATAAAGGTCGAGCTATAATAGAAAAGTCCGGAATATGTTTTCTCCAGAATACCAGTAGGCCTAAAGCGTGTTGAAGCTCCCTTTTGTTACCAGGCGCTTTCACTTGCTGGAGGGTAGTTAAGGTCTCTGAGGGAATGCACACTGTTCCTCCCCTCCACCAGATGCCTAGAAATTTCACTTCAGGGGACGGGAGTTGTATTTTCCCTGTTGGAATCTGGAGTCCTAAATTTTCCAAAATGGGTAATTATGTCTTCCTGAGTCCGTCCTACCACGGAAACATCAGGGCCACCGATTAGCACATCATCAATATACTGATATATTTTGACTCCTTCCCTGGGGGTAATTTGGGCAAGTTCCTGTGCTAAAGCATAATGGGCAATAGTCGGTGAATGACAATAGCCCTGGGGAAGGCGAGTGAATGTGTATTGTACACCTTCCCATGTGAAAGCAAAACGCTCTCTGTCTGAGTCCTGCAGGGGAACCATAAAGAACATATCTTTTACATCAATGGTTGCCAAAATCGGGTGTGCTTGTTCCTGGATGGTTGCGATTAGTTCTGCTATGTTTGGCACCGCGGCGGTTAAGGGGCCTGTATTGGCGTTTAGGTGCCGATAATCGACTGTTAGCCGCCATCTGCCGTCTGGCTTGCGGACAGGCCAAACGGGAGAATTATAGGGGGAATGTACAGGGATAATTATTCCCTTTTCTTTCAGGTCTGAAATCACAGGAGCAATCCCTTCTCTAGCTCCTAGAGGGAGAGGATAGGGTTTAACATTCACAACCTTAGAGGGGGTAATTCCGGCGCGGATTGTAGCAGTCGCACCGTGACTGTCGGTAAACCAAACACCCACTCTTTTCCCTTCGAGTCCACCCAAGCACGCCCTCGGAGCAAATCAAGTCCCAAGATGTTCGTCGGCAACCTCCCCAATATCATCAAAACCTCTATCGGGGATTCGTCCCCAGGCAACCAGCATTTTACTCGAGCAGTCGGTTGAGGTCTGGAATTTCCAAACACATCAGTAACCCAAATTCGCTTTTTATCCGCCACTATCCCGTAGCGGTTAGCCACGTCCTCCCGGAGAGCCGACATCTGGGCTCCGGTATCTACTAAAAAGGTGACTGGAGTTTTAAAGGGACCCAGGGGAAAGGTAATTAACAAGTCCCCTTTGTCGTTTTCTGTGAGCCTCCTTAAATAGATCCACCGGCCATCCCCCGGCTCACCGACTGGGGACGGCGGAGGGGGTTTCCCGACTCCGGGACGCTCAGATCGATCAATGCAGTCTCCTGGGGGGGGGCGGATGGGATTATTGTTTCAGGTTCCCGGGATGGGAGAACAAAATCCTTGGGGTTTGAGGGAGATGGGGATTCCTTTATTTTGTCCCAGCTTTTCACCAAACTTTCCAGATTGGGGGTGGGTAACCCATCCATCACCTCCCTGGGGATCCCCTTTGAGATGCCTTCTGTCCATAAGACATATCTTTTACTATCAGGGGGCCGCGTCGGCCTCGGGGGTGCAGCTTTTATTCGCCCATTGCCTTCCACCCTCCTAAGGTCCGCCTTGGATTTTGTCTCTCCCTGGCCGGTAAATCCCATCCGTCTCCCGTAATTAATCAATTCTTGTGCCACCTCTCCCCATGTCGTCTCAGGGGGGGCTCCCCTTCTCTGGGGTCGAGGCGCCCTCAACCGATCTTGTAGTTGCACCGCATATAATTTCAAAGCATCAGGTAATCCTCTTATAAGGGGATGCAACCTGTCGGGGTCTGCCACATATTGCATGGGAGAGGGCTGTTGCGGAACCAATAACCAGTCATGCATCAACTGGAGGCACGCAGTTTTCTGTACACTCTCTAAAATGTGCCCCGCCGTAGGCGTTTCAATCGAGAAGGGGTCTCCCCTTTCCATGGGATCCAATCCACCCGCCCAGTATGCCACTCTTTGGGTCAGGGACCAGGGTTCTCTATTGTCATTTGTGGTTAGAAAAACTCCCGGACCCCAATATCCTCTCGCCTCGTCCTCACTCAGCAAGATACGGTCCCCCCCGGTAAGAGACACTCTCCACACATACTCAGTTTCAGTTTCTCGGGGGCCCCGGGAATATTTCTCCTGAATTTTACCCAAATCAGTGGGAGAATAGGGAATGATACGAGTGGTAACTTGTTGGGGTCCTCCTTGACCACCATCCACAGTCTCAATTTTAATCAAAGGTCGCATTACAGCTCCCTCCCCGAGGGAAAATATTTCTTTTATACGGTCTAGGTCTTTAAGAGGGTATAACGATTTTGGATTTTTCCCCTCGTCAGAATCGGCATCCGAATTTTCTACAACAATTGGGGAGCGGATTTCATCTAATTGTTCCCGCAATATTCGCTCCCGCTCCAAAGCTTCCGTCAAAGCGGTGTGTAGCCGTTGGTTAGTCACCCGCTCGGCGGTAAGCTGATCAGAGAGATGTCTTGTCTCATTTCCTAATTGCTCCTGCAGAGCCCCCACCAGATCTTGAAGGGATTTTATTGTCTCCCCTTCCACGTGTTGGGCCATGTGTTTATTCCGTTGTGCTGCCACCAGAGCTGCTCCTAAAACCGCACAAACTACTGCCTTCCCCTTTCCTAGTTTCAGTTTTCGTTCTTTAGCCAAGGTGGAAATTCTGTCGGCTACCGCTTGTGGATTGTGCCAATTACTGTGGGCCCAAGTCATACCAGAGAGAGAAGGTCGGGCGCTATAGCCCTCTAACCTCTCCAGGAGAGGGGTGCAATCTACAATCGGTCCTCCCAGGGAGGCCATTATGAGTGTACAATTATAGGGACCAGATCCCGTACTAGTCCTCAGAGGACTGTCTCCCCTGGTGTACGACTCCTCTCAGAGAGGGGCTTTGGTAAAAGCCTAGTCCCAGTGATCGCTTTAGCACCAATGAGGGAATCCTGCCGACTATGCCAAATTTGTTATGACCCGGACCGGACAGACCAGAGGGCCGTAGAGGTTCTGAGATTCCCCCGGGCTAAATTAAGGTGAAACGACACCAAACGATCACTTTGAACGCTTTATTCGAACAATCCAAACTGCGAAAGGCATAACGGTGGGCAGCGTGGGTTGCAGCAAAACGTTCACAAGAAGAGAGAAAAGAGAGGAATAAGGAAAAAAGAAAAGAAAGAGGGGGGGGGGAAAGAAAAGAGATAGTCACCACCCTTGGATCCCGCGGTGTCGGCGACGAGCGTGGCAATCTTCCCGCGATGTCGGCGACGAGCGTGGCAATCCTCCGGTGATGGGCGCGCGCCAAAATGGAGAAGGGTTCCCTTTTTTATACAGTCTCTAGTCCCTGCTTCCGTGTCGGCTGGTCCTGCGCCGGCAGTTGCTAGGTGGTTGTAATCTGCCTCCTGGGGGTTGCTGGGATGAAGGCCGAAGTCCTGGCTGCCCCTACCCCCACATGTCTTTAGATACTCAACATCTGCAAGCGGGCCTCCACATTCTTTAGATAACCAAAGAATGTCTCAACACTTGCAAGCGATTTACTTATCTTCCCGACACTGTTTGAAACTCAGGGTTTTACTTATCTACAATGTTTGAGACATTGACAGCTTCCAGTCCTTCACACAGGCACTACGGTTACTCCAACGCCTGTGACAGGCACTGCAGCTGAACCAAAGAACCAACCTGTGCCAGTATCAGTCGCCCCTATACAGAAGAAGAAATACTCAAAAAAATCAGTTCGCTTAGCGAAGGATGAAGATGAACCAGGGTCATCACGAGAACAGGAGGAAGAGGCAGAACCAGAGGTAATCACCCGATCTCTATCCTTGGGTGAGCTGCGGGATATGTGAAAAGACTTCAGCCGTCGTCCAGGCGAGCACATTATCACCTGGCTGCTCCGATGCTGGGACAATGGGGCTAGTAGCCTGGAATTAGAGGGTAAGGAAGCCAAGCAGCTGGGATCCCTTGCTAGGGAAGGTGGCATTGATAAGGCGATTGGAAAAGGGACACAAGCCCTCAGCCTCTGGAGGCGACTCCTGTCAAGTGTGAAGGAAAGGTATCCCTTCAAGGAAGATGTTATATGTCACCCAGGCAAGTGGACCACCATGGAAAGAGGTATTCAGTACCTGAGGGAATTAGCCATGCTAGAGATGATTTATTATGACCCAGACAGTTTACAATTACCCAGAGATCCAGATGAAGTTCAATGCACATGACCCATGTGGCGGAAGTTTGTATGGAGCGCACCATCATCGTATGCCTACCCATTGGCAGTACTAACCTGGAAAGACGAAGAGGTACCAACAGTGGATGAAATGGCTCGCCAACTCCGGCAATACGAGGAAAATCTCTCTTCATCCCTACGAGCCTGTGTCTCGGCTGTGGAAAAACTGTCCGAAAAGTCCGAAAAACTGATTGAACTGATCAAAAAGTCCTACTCCCCACCTGTACAGACCAATATCTCAGCTATTAGGAGTGAGCATTCCTCTGCTCAAGAGAGAGAATATAGAAGGTACACACCACGGGGTACCCTGTGGTTTTACCTGCGTGACCATGGAGAGGACATGAGGAAGTGGGATGGAAAACCTACCTCGGTCCTAGATGCACGGGTACGTGAACTGAAAGGAAAAACAACCAGAAAAGGGGATTCTTCCAGGAAAGATGCTGCTCCGGTTTCCAGCAAGCAATTCCCCAGACAGAGTAGAAGGGCTTCTGATCCTCTTGAAGGGTCTTCTAATTCATTTTTACAAGAAGCGAGTAACAAATACTCTGACCAGGATTAGAGGGGCCCTGCCTCCAGCCAGGCGGAGGAAAGGGACAACCGGGTTTATTGGACTGTGTGGATGCGATGGCCTGGCACATCACACCCACAGGAGTATAAGGCTCTAGTGGATACCGGTGCACAGTGTACCCTGATGCCATCAAGTTATAAAGGGGCAGAACCCATTTGTATTTCTGGGGTGACAGGGGGATCCCAACAGCTAACTGTATTGGAGGCTGAAATAAGCCTAACTGGGAATGAGTGGCAGAAACACCCCATTGTGACTGGCCCAGAGGCCCCGTGCATCCTTGGCATAGACTGTCTCAGGAGAGGATATTTTAAAGACCCAAAGGGTTATTGGTGGGCTTTTGGTATAGCTGCCTTGGAGACAGAGGGAATTGAACAGCTGTCCACCTTGCCCGGTCTCTGAGGACCCTTTGGTTGTGGGGTTGCTGAGGGTTGAAGAACAACAGGTGCCAATCACTACCACAAGGGTGCACTGGCGGCAATATCGCACCAACCGAGACTCCCTGATTCCCATCCATAAGCTGATTCATCGACTGGAGAGCCAAGGAGTGATCAGCAGGACTCGCTCACCCTTTAACAGCCCCATATGGCCAGTGCGAAAGTCTAAGCGGACTTTGCACCATCCCTCCTGCCCAGACAGACTGTTACGACAGATGGAGCCCAAAGTCATGGACTGAATGAACTCAACAGACATTTGATAGAGATGGCCCATAGACTGCAGGAATGATATCTGTGTGTATATGTATCAAAAGACAGGAAAAGTGGTGGTGATTAATTGGAAATGTATCAGAAAGTGTGGGATCTGGGCATAATGTAAATGGTATAGAATAAGGGGTGGATATTGTCCTGGTTTCAGCTGGGATAGAGTTAACTTTCTTTTTAGTAGCTGGTACAGTGCTGGGTTTTGGATTTAGTGTGAGAATGATGTTGATAACACTCCGATGTTTTAGTTGTTGCTAAGTAGCGCTTATCTTAAGCCAAGGACTTTTTCAGTTTCCCATGCTCTGCCAGCAAGCAGGTGTGCAAGAAGCTGGGAGGGAGCAGAGCCGGGGCAGCTGACCCAAACTAGCCAAAGGGATATTCCATACCATGGAACATCATGCCCAGTGTATAAACAGGGGGGAGTTGGCTGGGAGGGGCGGATCGTGGCTCTGGCATCGTTCAGCGGGTGGTGAGCATTGTGCATCACTGGTTTTTTATTTTGTCCCTCCTTTTTTTTTCCCCTCTTCTTTTTTTTGTTATATTCCTTATTATTATTATTATTATTATATTTCATTATTACTATTGTTACTATTATATTTTACTTTAGTTATTAAACTGTTCTTATCTCAGCCCATGAGTTTTACCTTCTTTCTTGATTCTCCTCCCCATTCCACTGGGAGCAGGGGTGGGGAGTGAGGGAGCAGCTGCGTGGTGCTTAGCTGCTGACTGGGATTAAACCACAACATGTCTGTAACATAATATTCTTCTAATTATTATTTTGGTCAAGGATTATCTAAGAAGATGACATTTTAATTCTTGTGCAATAATTTCTGCTATTTCCCTGTGCAATAGGACAAGAAAGTTCTATGAGAAGAAAAACACAAATGACAAGGTTTTCTCTCACCTGATTTGATCTAGGATTTAATTGTGTGGTGTTACAGCATATTTGCAAACACATTCTAACTAATGTGGCTGCAAAAAACCAATATATTTTAGTGTGTATGATGGAGAATTAACATTTTGAAAGGTTAGTATGCTACTGATACAGCTGAAGTATGTTCAGATAAATGGAGATTATTCTCTTCTAGATGAGACAATCTGTAACGTTCTCTGTTAGTAGCTTGGAATACTAACCAGGGAAGTTACTCGATTTTTTGCTTACTCCTATATGCCTGCAAAAAAACCTGTATATGTTGCCAAGTCAGTTTTCCACAGTGTTTGAAAAAAAATAAGCTTCTGTATTCTCAAAAAATATAATTTTTCTGGATCATTTTGTATAGACTGATCTTTACAAAAATAGGCAGAAATTTTGGCCTACAAATTTCCCAAGGTTCATACATATTTTTTGGAGGTCCATTCTCTACAGTTCTTACGTCCAGGTCTCTAACATTCTTTCCTGTCACTATTGTTCTTTCCCCCCTCAAAATTGGGGACTAACACCATTTCTAGGAAAAATTAATTTTACCCACATAAGAAAAGTTTTGGGGGATTCTCTGCAGCATTTGTGTGTGGTGGAGTTAAGAACTTCTTTTTTCTTATTTTTTTTTTAAAACTCTTTCAGAAAAAGATACTTTTATGTAGTGACCTCAGGAGAAAAAGGCATTTTCTTAGTTTGTAGATTTGGGATCATTTTCTATCCCTTTTTTTTTTTTTTTTTTAAAACTACAGGATGAGCAAATAGAGTTCCTTTTCACCCTCTGAAAGTGTAACTGACTGGAATAACTCTTCATTTATGACAGTTGAATTTCAGCCAAGAAGAAATGAGTAAGTCTTCAATTCTGATTAGTGTACTTGTGACAATTCCTCTTGTGGTGAGAGTTGTCTGAACTGGGAGTCTTCATTCAGTCCTATTTATTGATGATCACATTAAAATTTTCAATAATATAGGGTACTTTGACTCTTTGACCACTTATGCTACCTTTAAAAGACCTCATCAGTCACCCAAGAAGCTTCCACATTGAAAACACACATTCACACTGATTAGATACTTTCTTATGGCCCTTGTAAGGAAGTCTAAATAGCATACGTGGCCAAAAGATCTATGACTCTTGCACAAGATGAAGAGTTGGATTGTCTCAAGAATTGACACAGCTGCGCTCAGGAGTGGGAAGGAATGATGTTTCCCACTTGTCCATCCCTTAAGAGCATTGTGGCTCTGGACACCAGTGAAGAATTAATCAAAGACTTAATGAACAATATTCTTCTCCCATCAGCAGATGGATGGGGAACATGTGAATGGCTCTACGTAATGAGCAGGATGTGGTGGGTTGACAGGAAGGAGGATCCAGGGAACTACAGAGCAGGGCCAGCCGAATCAGGTTTGCCCATGGCCACATCTTGTTGAGTTTTGAATATTGTCAAAGATGGAGTTTCCACCACCTCTCTGAGAGCCCATTCCAGTGTTTGACCATCCTCACAGCAAAATACTTTTCCCTCATACTGACTTGCAATTTCATTGAAATTCAAGTGAAAGTGAAGGTGTCTGAGAACAGCCAGCACAGATTCACCAAAGGGCACACTATGTTTAATGAAACTGGTTGCCTTCTAATGATGAAATGATTGGTTTTGTGGACTAGGGCAGAAGGTGGCTCTTGTCTGTAGTGAGGCTTTTAGCACAATATCCCATTGTATCCTCTTAGCCAAGCAGAGGAGATATGAACTGGATGGTGGAGTGCAACGTGACTGAAAACCAGCTTGACTGTCAGGAACTAAGGGTTGTGGCAAACAGTTCAAATACTACCTGGAAATTGCCTAAAAGTTGTATTGCTTAGAGGCTGAGGGGGCCAATACTTTTTAACATCTTTATCTTCATCTGGGATGATGGGAGCAAAGGCATCCTCAGCAAGTTTGTGAATAGCACCAAACTGAGGGGAGTTTTTGGTACCCAGGATGGCAGGATTGCTGCTCAGAGGAACCCCAACAGGCTGGAGGAATGAGGAGCAACAATGGAAATCCCCTTAAACATTCCCTCGTGAGACTGGTTAAACACTGGACCAGGCTATTGGAGAAGGTATAGGTATCTGGGATCAGAAAAAAACAAACTCAAGCTCAAAATAAAACCCGCACAAAGCAAAATATTTGGAAGCATATGTTCCTGGCTAGAAAATCCTGATGTTTCTTTTAAAGCTCTGTGTTCAGAAGTTATATTTTTAAAATATATAGAAAATTGTGAGGCTGTCAATCCCAGATTCTTATTATTTTAATATTTTATTTTCTTGGGAGTGGGAGATTAAACAGGAATATCTGTTCAAATCACTTGGATATGTCTGAAGTCCCCAGGATCTACATATCTGTTATTACAGTATATTTTTCTCATGTACAATACTTAGGTATAATTAATTGTCACAAAAAGAGAGAAGGCCTGCAACGTAATTTTTCTCCCCCAAATTCTCTCTCTTTAAGTCTTTTATGGTCTTAATCCCCGTAGTATTTCAGTATTCAAAATCTACAGAGAGGTTTTCTGAGCTGAAAAAGTGCAAAATGGAATTCCCATATTTGCACCTATAGCCACAGGACAGCCTATGAATAGGTTTCAATTTGCTTTAAAGAATGATTGGTTCTTGGATCTGGTGGCTGCTGTTTTTTCCTAACCTTTCCTTTCCCCTTCAACTTGTATGTGGTCAAAGTACCTATAAAAAGCATGCAGGATTTTGCCTGACTAGGTAAAACTGATTAGTTGGTAGGATGGGGCTGAAATCATATTTGTGAAGACATGGAAGGCATAAAATTCAGAAGAAGAGGTGTCTTTGACCAGGCAAAAAATTACATAAAACTTGCAAATCCATGTTTTCCTTTTATCCCTACAAAACAGGACATAATTGAGAACATTTACACCAGTCCTGCATTTCCTGCTGGGCCTTGCAGAAATAATCTGAAATAATTGCAGAAGCCACAGTTTTGTAAGTCTGAAGTCCAAATGACTCAAAAATACTGGCTAAACAAAAGGACAATGTTTGGAAAGATACTTGGATAGCACTGATGTTTATTGTTCTGACTGTTTGGGAGAACAATAGGCAAATTTGACTGTGTCTTCCTGCAGCATCCACCCAGGAAGTACAGTCTCACAGGCCAGCACTGCGGCATCTTTTGGACAAACTGTGTCCTTTTGGGGCACTAATCGTTTCTTCCACATTCTAGATAAATTACATGTTTACCAGAGCTTCTAGGAAGAAACTATAAACAAAAAAGTATCATCTGGAGAATTTCAGTCTGAAATGATGGAAGGTAAAAAGAAAATCCCATCGTAAGACATTAACTACAGTTTGTAAATCTCAGTATCCTTTGCCTTAATTTTCTGTATCACACCATTGTACAAGCAAAAGAGTGGAAAAGTGGAAAAGATAATAAGTTCCCTTATTTTTCCATTGGCTTCCTTCTGTATTATTTAAAGCTGCCTGTGTTTTGCCTGGAAAAACTGAAGCAAAACAATGCAATAGTACCTAACAACTCTAACAAAATACACTAAATACATATACTAAAGCGTTTTAGGTGTCCCTCAGTAGTCATAAACTGTCTTCAAAGGCTAATAGCATGCCAAACCAACAAAAATGGTTATGAAAAAATTAAAATGTCCAGTAATGACAATATATCTGTGAACATCCTTGTTCATTTTGTCTGGGCTAATAGTTAAGTTTATCTCATTTCTTTGCTCATATTGTTGGTGACATAATTTTTTTGTATTTTTTAATGGTCATTAAAAATATTATCTATTATAACAGATATTTTTAGACTGTCTTCATTATTTGACAGTTTTGACAGACATTATTGATTTGGCCGGCAACTGTAGCTAACCAGAAGGGGACAATGTGACAGTTTTATGTAACACAAAGGCACAGTGTCATGTCAACTGAACTAAATGTTGTACAAAGTGACAGCAGGACAAAAACACCTTTCAGACTTAATTTTCTGCTTCATTTTTTCTACCATCAATACATAAGGCAGTGCAGTAGGTGACACAAATCAGCAGGATAGAGCAAAAGGTCTATCCCTGCTTCTGTTGCTGTACTTGACTTCTTTCCACTAAGGTAACCAGCAATTATTTTTAAGGTGAACAAAAAAAGAAGAGCAGCTTATAGTAATCAACCTACCCCTTTAGGAGAAAATATATCCCTTATCAGGATTCTTTATATGTTTCTCCTAGGTGGCTTTTTAAAAAAGAAAAAAGTCCCCCATCTGCTAGGTCATGCCTACAGAACACATTCTGTCAAGTCTTAAAAGCAAAAAGAGCTTTGCCTGTGGGATACCTATAATTATTATGCGGAGCAGCCTTGTGCCTGCTAACACAACCTAAATGAGAACAATGGCTCCAGGCTGTGAGTTGATAAAGTGCTACTTTTTGATTTTGCTCTTCTATGGCTCTAGCATTGTGCAGAGTCCATGAGTGACATCTTTGGCCTTCCTTTGGGCTGAGCAGATTGAATCTGTCATGCTGAGTTAAACAATGACTAGGGGACACAACCTTAGCAGGGCCTGTCATTTTTTCTTACTAATTCAATCTACATTTAATCAATGAAAGTAATTTCTTGTTTAAGTCTCTTATCCAATGGATCTAGAGGATCCTGAATAGTGCACCTCCACCCTGACCTTCTCCCCTTTTTGAACTTGGACTAGTATATCAAGAATGGAATTAGTGAAAATTGCACATTGCAAAGTTGTCACACTGCTCACTATACATTTAGTCTCCTTTTCTGTTTATATATAGCTATCTGAGTGTCATTTTAGAATTCAGCTTTCCCACAGATTCAATGAAAAATAAATTAGCTAGAGCTATACCTCCCAACGGCAACAGCAGCACAATGTTAAGAATTATAATGCACCCTCTTACAGGAGCATACATACGTGTTCAGTGGTTGTCCACATGTATGTTTTGTATGTTAAGGTACTAATGTAAGGATATTCCTTCCTATGTACAGGCTATCACTGTTATTGAAAGTAGCCAGTAATGACTTATGCAAGTTCAAGGACTTTATTGATCAGTTTAGCTGGTCTTAATCAAAATCTGTCTTCCTTTCCACTCATAGTGATTAAATAAGTCTAAGAGAACCTGACATCAAGTCTTTGACTTTTTATTGGTTTTCAGCAAGTGCTGTGCTCAGCACTTCAGTAGCCAGCAGTTGCCAGACAGGAAGTTAAAAACTCGAGGAAAGTTTGGAAAAAAACCATCTAAATCTATACAGAAAGTTAAACATATCAAGGAGAAGCAAGAGCTCGAGTACAGCTTTTCATGCTTTCTGAATGGTTTCTTTTCTTTTTAATAAATAGTACCTTTTGAACAGTCTAGAAGAGGGAAATCAATACTTGTCTGATCATAAATATGAGTGAAAAAAAAGCTGTGTTTTCAAATTATATTCAATATCTTAATCTGATTTTGCATTCAAATTTTGCCCAGTTAATCTGAAGAAAAACAACCCAACAAAGGAATCATCTATAACTTTTTAGGCAATATATATATTGTGTCTATATAAAAATGTATAAAATTTGTGTTTTATGTATTTACATACAAAGATCTCTCCAATAACTGGATGTGCTTTTCTAAAGGCATGAACAGAAATTGAAAACATGCTTTCTACCTGGTTATTCCCTTTGAGAATTTCTTTGGTTCACTGCAAAGAGATGATACCAGAACAGTCTTCAAAGAACCTTGGTAGTATTACAGACCTGCCTTATTTTGGATTTCAAGGAATTTTGCTTTATTCCTGTTTATTTATGTTAAAAGCAAAGGTATAGGAAGAGCTTCTTTTAGAACTGCAAAGCTGAGCAACTGACAGCAAGGCAAAACCAGTTTCCCCAAATAATGCTAAACCCCAAGCAGTACAGCAGGACTGTTTCCACATCATGCCAAAGTAAGAGTCAAATAGATAAAAGTGTCATTTTCTGACCATACTAAGACCTAGCAAATTTCCTTCTCAGAGCATTGGCACTGCCACCCACATGAGCCAAAGTGTAAGGAAGGACTTCTGCAGTGTTAAGGATATTAATTCTTTGTCAGAGGAAGCTCAGTCCCACAAAGTGGCAAGCTCTCTCAACAGGACTGTGTTGGAGGAGCGCATACAGTAATGGCTCACAGTCCTGATGCAATCTATCTCTGCTTGGCTTGCAAGCATACAGTCGGGCCATAATAGTATTAGTAAGAATATATGACAGAAATAAAATAATGTGATTTTATTCCAAGACAAATGAAAGTGTTGTGTAGCAGGGAGGTTTGAAAACAAAGAGTTCATTTGATTTTGGAAAGCAGTACATGTATAGCATCATATCACTACATTCAGTTAACAGTGTTGCAGGTGTTTGACATTCATAAGCCACAGGATGCTCAAAAAATGCAAGACAAATTAAAAGGAAATTGAGGAAAACAACGATTAATTAGTTCTATTTGTTAAAATTTAACAGTAGTAATGTACATATATGTGGTTCAATCACCTTATGAATAGCTGAGCATAGCATGAAAACCACCTAGAACTAGCAAAGATTTGTTTAAAAGTCCTTCCACTCACCAGCAGACTCAGATCATCCAATATGGACGGTTATTCCTATCATCTAGCCAATGCATTTTTGGAAATAGGATTGCTCTACAAATTTTTCTCACCCTGTCAAATAATATGATCTTATTTTTCTCTAAATCATTTGTCATTTTAAATGGCTTTTTCAGCATGTCCATACACATTTATATGAGCAATGTAAACATTTATAGGATTTCAGAATCATAGTGTAGTTCAGGCTGGATAAGGTTGTCTGGGCTTTTTTTAGCTGCTTTTCTCCCAAAAATTCCAGCCATGTAAGAATGGGATCATATTCCAACTGTAGCGATACTTCACGTCAAAGAAAGATATACATGTGCTCAACTGTCAGTCAGCCTGTAAGTGCTTTAGTGAATGAGGTTAAGTTTAAGGACACGTATAATATTAAGCATGTGCCTAAATATTTGGCTGACTGGTGCCTACATTAAGGAGCAACCTTCACAGCAATTTTGCTGCCATGGCCTGACCTGCCCTACAAGTTACAGAAGTCTGTGCTCATCCTGGCAGCTTTCTCCTGTCGTTATGTCACCAGAATGGGACAAGCAGGATGTGTGGGATGGCACACTAAGGCAAGATACCAAATATAATGTTTGGAACAGGATCCAAAGCATGTTTTCAGGACGTGTTTATTTGGGGCTTGTTTCAAGCTCATCTCTCTGCAAATGCTTTCTCCATTTCCACATTTTTGTCAGATCCATTTGAAGTTAAACATTGTGGCCACACATCAGAAATTAACGCAGTGCCAAAGAATGCTAATGAAACTGAAATGGTAAATTATTCAAGAATGTCCTGTCTAAATTCCTACTATATTTTCATCAAAGAGTAACAGAGAAAACATCCCAGAAAAAACTTGCTTTCCAGGAAGCAAGTGAAAATAAATTGTTACTTTATGCTGTGCACCATAAGGTAGATGAGCAAGAAATTTCTGGGTTTGTTTTAAATCCCTTTTCACCTCAGCATTTCTGGACAGTGCTTGCACCTTCAGAAAAAGACTCACAATACTCCTATATTTTCCTGTGCTCTCACGTCAGATGTCTCTGCAGGCCCCGCATGAGAGCATTTGAGGCACTAAGGAAAGCAGAGCAGCTGGGCACAGGGGAATGATATAAAGAGAGGTAGTACCTTTGGATTTAGTTTTGTTTTTTTTTTTTTTTAACATGCTTGTAAACACCTAGCACAGTAAAGTGCTATAATAATGTGAATAATAAAAGCAGCAGCAATAATAACATCCCAAGGAGAGAGTGGGTTATTTGCTGGCTAAGTGCTAGACAAGGCTAATACATGCCTTGAGAAAATTCCCACTGACTGCTTTGAAATACAAGTGTTAGGAAAGAGAGGGTGAGACTGCACAGGCTTTCCCACGGGGTCACAGCCTCCTTTGGGTGCATCCACCTGCTCCAGCGTGGGGTCCTCCACAGGCTGCAGGTGGATATCTGCTCCACCATTAACCTCCATGGGCTGCAGGGGGACAACTTGCTTCATCATGTTCTTCACCACGGGCTGCAGGGGAATCTCTGCTCCGGCACCTGGAGCACCTCCTCCCCCTCCTTCTTCACTGACCTTGGTGTCTGCAGATTTGTTCCTCTCGCATATTCTCACTCCTCTCTTCTGGCTGCTATTGCACAGTGGTTTTTACCCTTTCTTAAATATGTTATCCCAGAGGCTGTCACTGATTGGCTCAGCTTTGGCCAGTAGCGGGTCCATCTTGGAGCCGGCTGGAACTGTCTCCATCCAACATGGGGGCAGCTTCTGGTATCTTGTCACAGAAGGCACCCCTGCAGCCACCAAAACCTGGCCATGTAAACCCAATACAGCTAAATATTGGAGTGTTGCATTGGTAGCACGTTTTTTACAGTCCAAAAGATTATCTTTGGGACTCCCACTCTGTGTACATATTGATGAAGACTCGATATGTAAAACAGACATCAAATTAATTATGGGCATGACTCTGGGAATCTAAGAATTCCACTATAAATTAATTTAACCCTCTAGTTTTTCCCCTCTTCTCTGGCACCTTTTAATAAAGGTGGTTCTAAAGGATAAAAAGCAAAAGGGGCAGCTGATTTAAGAGGTACTTCTCTGCATTCAGCATTGATGTACCTGGTGAGAAGAAGAATGGGGGTTTCTAAGAGTAACCTTAACACAAATAACATCAGGAATGCTGCAGTAGGACTCTTCTGCTAAGCCTTGTCAGTCCTTCACTACTTCTCCATCAGTCAGACAAAGACTATGGTTCAGTAAACAGGAGCAAAGTATCATCTACGTAAAAAAGACAGGCCCTCTGCAGCATTTACGTAAAAGCTCAAGGCTGGCACTTCTCATGGGAGTCTAAACAAGGCAGAGACATGGCAAAGGAGGGAGTTGTTAGTAATCAGAAAGAATAACCCCTAGCTTGTCTTTCTACTTTTTTTTTTTTCCCTTTTTCTTTTCTTTGTCTTTCCTTCCCATATACCCTTCACTAAGTGTGCCCTCATGTACTTTCTGTCTAGCTTCCCTTCCCGACTCACTCACCTCCCTGTGCAGGGAGGTAGCCTGCATAGTATCAGACAACAGAAGCATTCAAAGAATGTCACAGTTTCACTTTCACAGAGGTTTTGACATTCCGAAGGAATGCTGTTTTCATTTATGTAAATAACATTAAAAACACCCAGTCTTTGAGCTGTGACCAGAATATGTCCTCATTTAAATTTTGGGGTTTGTGCTGTGTTGACAGTTCAACCACTAGTTTTCAAAAGTTTTGGGGTTTTGCTTCAGAAAGGTTTTGAAAACCTTTTTCTTTTTCCTATAAAGCATGATTTGATTGTGCCTCCATTCATCATTCTGATCCTTTATATTGAGTCAGTCTCAAACTCTTTTCTATGAATTTACATTATGTGTTTAGCATTGTAACCAATTATGTACTATGCACTAAACATCATATTGATGCAAAGAAATTTAGAAATGCATTTGTTTAGAAAAGCATCTGCCTAAACCACTTCTAGAATAATTAGGAATGCTTCAGTACAGGCAATTAAAGGATAGAATAGAACAGAATAGTTCAGTTGGAAGGGACCTACAACGATCATCTAGTCCAACTGCCTGACCAATTCAGGGCTGACCAAAAGTTAAAGCATGTCATTAAGGGCATTGTCCAAATGCCTCTTAAACACTGACAGGCATGGGGCATCGACCACCTCTCTAGGAAGCCTCTTCCAGTGTTTGACCACCCTCTTGGTAAAGAAATGCTTCCTAATGTCAAGTCTGAACCTCCCCTGGCACAGCTTTGACCCATTCCCACATGTCCTGTCACTGGATACCAGGGAGAAGAGATCAGCACCTCCCTCTCCACTTCCCCTCCTCTCAGGAAGCTGTAGAGAGCAATGAGGTCGCCCCTCAGCCTCCTTTTCTCCAAACTAGACAAACCCAAAGTCCTTAGCTGCTCCTCATAGGACATGCCTTCCAGCCCTGTCACCAGCTTTGTTGCCCTCCTCTGGATGCATTCAAGGACCTGAACATCCTTCTTAAATTGTGGGGCCCAGAACTGCACACAGTACTCAAGGTGAGGCTGCACCAATGCTGAATACAGCAGGATAATCACCTCTTTTGACCAGCTGGTTATACTGTGATGCACCCCAGGATGCGGTTTGCCCTCTTGGCTGCCAGGGCACACTGCTGACTCATATTGAGCCTGCTGTCAACCAGCACCCCCAGATCCCTTTCTGCAGGGCTGCTCTCCAGCCACTCCTCTCCCAATCTATACTCCATCCTAGGTGCAGAATCCTGCACTTGTTCTTGTTAAATTTCATGCCATTGATGATTGCCCAGTGCTCCAATCTATCTAGATCCCTCTGCAAGGCCTCTCATCCCTCAAGAGAGTCAACAGCACCTCCCAGTTTAGTATCAGCAAACTTGCTAATAGTACATTCAACTCCTGCATCCAGACCATTGATAAAAATATTGAACAGAACTGGCCCTAGAATTGAGCCCTGAGGAACACCACTGGTGACCAGTCACCAGCCAGATGTAGTCCCATTCACTACAACCCTTTGAACCCTGCTGTTCAGCCAGTTCTTCACCCAGCACACTATGTACCTGCTCATCTCTCAGTTAGACAACTTGTTCAGAAGGATGCTGTGAGAGACAGTATCAAAAGCCTTCCTAAAATCCAGAAAAACTACATCCACTTCCTTCCCTTCATCCACTATGCAGGTGACCTTATCGTAGAAGGATATTATATTAGTGAAACAGGACTTTCCCTTTGTGAACCCATGTTGATTGTGCCTGATAAAGTCTCAGAACAGGAATAAATATAGAGGATAGTCATTATTGCCAGGTGAAGCTAGAGAACTTGGTTTTAAAGAATATATAGATAGAAAAGGAAGAGAATTATTATACAGGAATTCCTTGGCACTCTGCTCTCTTGTGTTCCTCCTTACTCATCTTATCTACACTATGCTGTTAACCTTAGCTTCTACTCTAATGCCAATGATACTCAACACTGCATCTCATTTGACATTTTTAATAATTTGACAACATTCCCCTTGTTCTATTTTAGGCAGAGCCTGTGACTTCCAAACCATTCAGCTAAATGTCTCCAACATAAGTGCAAGAGAAGCATCTTCATTTGCAATTCTATCAACTCTGCCTCATCTGCCTACTCCCTGTAATCTTGACATCAACCTTGATCTTTAAGATTTTACCACCACTTTTTTTCATATTGCCAACCTTTGACAGAAAAATCTGTTAAAGTGACTAGATTATTAACTTTGCCTTAGCTTAATTCCATACCTGGATTCTCTATAGTCCCCTTCAGTTTAAAAAGCTCTGAGCCCCAACAGATGAAGGATGCCCCTACCCACCTTCACTAGGCTGTTAAGACATACAAATGTTTCCATCTTTGCACACCTACGGGCCTAATTTGATAAATGTGCTAAGAACAGCCATCATTAATTTTCACTACACATGCACCTGCTATCGCTTACCTCACTGACCCCTCTATTGACTTCTTTACATCTTCTGACTCTCCCACAATTTCTCTGGCTTCTGTTACTCACACTGGAAGTTCTGTAAGAGCACCCCATTGCTTTGTGGAGCAAAATTCCTTCCATCAAGGGTAGCAAACTTTTCATCTGCATAGATCTCATCATAGTGAGCAAGAATTGGGCAGCAGACCTTCAGCACATTCACAAATGTCATCTTCATGTTGGAAGAGACATAATTTTGCTCTTAGAAGTTTTCACAGGATAGAAAAGTGTTAATACTCCCAGACTGACTTAGCTGATATATTAGTTATAATTACATACATATGTAAATATAAACATTTTATTCTATGATTAGTGCCCAACATAGGTGGAATGACTTACTTTCTAGAGGTGTCTGTTTCTCACCATCTGCTAAAGGCAGAATCAACAAAACTGTTAGACGGATGAAGCTGGATAAGGTAAATCTCACCGATGAATTTCCTTCCTTAAGAAACTATATTTTTTTTCTAGCAATAAAATACAAAACAGAAAGCTTATTTCCATAGGAGAATAACATTTTTAAGAAGAAGAAAATTTAAAAGGTAAGAAATATCCTTTACTAATTCTAAAAAATGTTTCACATCATTAAGCTACTGCAGTTACAACATTAAATCAAAGCACTGAAAAGAAGGTTAGTTTTCAAAAGGTAGATGTTAAACACCATTGAAAAAAGAATCTGAACCTATCACATATCTTCAGATGGACCCTGCAGACTGCAAAAGAGTCCATTTAAAAGATAAAAATATGTTAATTTACAGATTTAGGGAAAAAAGACAGAAAACTATACAGAACTATCAGCTCAGGAAGAAAACAAATGAAATTAGGCATAGTATTTGTTGAAAAAACCCCAACATGCAAAATAGCAAATTCTCTGTAAGAAGCACTATTTGAATACAATGGCCAAAGTGCTATATAGTTCAAAATAAAGAGACTAAATTCTCTATGAAAGAGAATTATCTATTTTTTTTCCCTTCTTATTCTGATAAACTTATTAAGACTTCTCTATTTAATATAAAGGTGTAAGCTCTGTTTCCAGTTCTACTTGCTGCTTGTAGCAATTTTATTAAATTACTACAGTAATCAGCTGAGACCCATTAAGTGTTAGCTTGACCTGCTTCTCAAGTATCTAAGCAGATGCAGCTGGAATGAAAACAGATGGAAGGTGTAAATGAGAAGATTCAGTTAACAGTTTTTCTCCTTCTCTTATGAGGAGTTTCAAAAAGAAACTCCCTCAGGATTGAAAGCAATCCCTTAATTTAAGAAATATCTTTTTTGTCTATTCAAAATAAAATCTTTTAATGTCATTGTAAGCCCTTTGGTTTCAGCCTGGGAAACTGAGGGCTCACAGATGATATGACTAAAAGAACAATGAAAACAAGCTGAATCAAAAGTGTGCAATTACTATCTAAATAAATCAAATGGGAGAGCCTTAAGCATATTTAAGTCAGTTAAACAGAAGATCATTTGTACAAGAATTTGCTATAAAATTAGAAATTCATGTAATGTTTACATTATCAAATATAATAAAAATCCAACTTTCGTGTATTAAGATGGTCATAGACATAATAGACCTTAACGTCATTTGATGTTGTTGGGTATAGCTCTGCTTTTAGTGAAACTACACTAGAGGATCAGTACCAATGACATTTCAGATGGGATCTGTGCAGTAGAGAGAAATATAAATAGCCTAGTTTTAATTAAATATTATTCTAATGAGATTATGGCACCTTAATTTAAATGGAGATGCTGCCTAAGCTTCTGCTTTATTATTGCTGCTGAGTTAGCCTGGTTTGCATTGTAACACCCTTTTGTATAACTGCAGACTTTTAAGAGGGTTTTATAACCAAGTTACCTAACAAGTAGGTTTGTAAATGATACCTTGCAGGTAGCTTCAAAATAACATAATTACATTATATTACAATACATTGTATTAACACTATCCAAGTCTGTGAAGAAAATCATCAAAAGAAAAAAAAAAAAGGAAAAGAAATTGCACCAAAGCCCATGTTCACATCTACATTTAGGATCTGAAGTGGCAAAGTTGGAAGTTTAATTTAAAGTAGAAATCCAAGTTAATTTTTTAGTCACTTAGAGAGACACTTTCAGAGGGTTTCATTCTCCTAAGATCTTAATATTTTCCCTGCTTTGTATTACAGAAGTCTATGCACCTTCATAGGCTATCAAATAGACTTCTGAATTTTTCAAGGCAGTATGTTGTCTGCCCTACGATACCTTCAACAGTAATAATAAAAATAGACAGCTGTTTCTTCTGTTTTCATCATTGTTTATGAGTTATTTGTTTTTTCAATATAAAGCATAGCTTGTGGTAAGCACATGCTCTAACCCCGTTGAATCAAAGTATAATGAATCAAATAATATAGATAACCTATGTAACTCTGCAGCACTCAACACAGGGTATGAGGGTACCATGTGGTCCTAGGTGCTTGAGCTACAGCTGAGAATGGTTAAGCCCTGGATTTCTGAATTTCTTCCATGAGTAGGAAGAGCCACTAGGAAAAAATACATAGTGGGTGAGGAGGAGATGGCAGTTACTTCTGGAGATTTTAGGGCCTGGAGGAGGCTGGTTTTATGGGAGCTTTTAGGCAGTTGCAAAGAAACTGTGCAAGTGCTTCGGACCTTCTTTCTGCTCTGAGGACACCACATTGCTCTTTGGTTCTGCTAGTTGTCCAGGCTGCAGAAAAGTGTCTCCTTTTGCATGGGGGTTTTACAGCTGAATCCCCTGATCTGAAGTTTGCTGCCTAAGCCAAGCCAGTGAGATTTATTTTTTTATTTTCTTGGAGTTCCCCCCCCCCCCCCCCCAAACATCAAAGACAAGATATCCACCATTAAATTTCAAAGTCAGGTGTTTATGTCTTGTATTTCCTATATTGGAGGCATTTACCATAAGAAAATTGTATCCAGGAGACTATCAGGTATATAAAGTCTGCTCCTGCTGCCTCTGAGTAAATTTGTATAAAACAATTAAACATTCAGCAACCCAAAGAAACCATGAGAACATCTGTTCCTTGTGCCTGGGCACATATCTGGGGGACCCAGAAAAAGGTGCTAAATAGTCGAGGATTTTCTATGAAGTGAAACATCTAACCTGGGAGAGATTAAGAGACCTGTCTCAGAATATCGGATAGGGCAGAACTTCAGGAACAGGCCCACCTCAGAATATCTTAGCTCAGTTTTGAGGATGCAAGGGCAATAACTGACTTCAAAACCCAAATACAAATCAGTCAATGGAAGAGAAATGAAGCTGAACTTTTACCTCTGAAGTAATGCATTGAATAAAAATAGAAATTGTCTCCATCTTACTGCTTTCTGTGATGATTGATCCAATAAATCTGTTCTAGATAAGTTTCTGGACTGAGTTTGAGAACTCAGTAAGTAGATGGATGGGTACCTATTTCAAGAATCTTCTCAGAATTTAAGTGTCAAGCTGCCTGATAGCATCAGGACTCAAATGGTTGCACACACTCCCAGAAGAAGTACTTGAGCTGAGTAAGAAACTTTACTGGCAAAATCTTAGATGCTTTGGGAATTTATATGTTGTCAAATTCAGATGGCAGCTGAACAGACTAAGGTCCCAAATGAAGTCATAAAGATTCAAATTTTGCAGGTCCTGCCCTGATACTGTATTTGCTCAGTTTAGAATTACTATAAAGCTTGGACTGGTTGTTTTTCCTAGACACTATTATTAATTCAAGCTGGCATCTGAAAGTAAAGCTGAGCACTTTCCATTTAGTACCTCTTAGCCATGTATCTTCAGTATTTATATATTGCATGTGCAGTACTTTTCACCATGGGGTAATTTATTACTGTATGTTGGGGCTCTTCTTATATTTGAGAAGTTAGAAGCCCTTAAATACAAGAAAAAATTCCAACCATGTCACCAGGCTACTTAAAGTATAATTTGGTGAATGCAGGATCAGGACATGGAGACGCTTTCTGAAGACACTCATTCTTCTTTAATCATAGATTTTGGACTACTTATTCTTTCTTATTCTCAGATTGGGGAGGTATGAACATTATGTGCTTTGCCAACTTGACATCACTTCTTTTCATTAATGTTGTGTTTTCAAAAGTACGTTTCACAGTTAAAGAATAATTGTAGGCTTGGCTCAAGAGGAACAGTTAATGTCTTTCTGTCCTGGTTTCGGCTGGGACAGAGTTAACTCTCTTCTTAGTAGCTGGTACAGTGCTGTGTTTTGGATTTAGTGTGAGAATAATGTTGATAACATGCTGATGTTTTAGCTGTTGCTAAGTAGCGCTTATCTTAAGCCAATGATTTTTCAGTTTCCCATGCTCTGCCAGCATCGGTCAGCGGGTGGTGAGCAATCGCATTGTGCATCACTGGGTTTTTTTCTTCCCCCCCCCTCCTTTTTTTTTGTTATATTCCTTTTCATTACTATTATTATTATATTTCATTATTATTATTATTAGTATTATATTTTACTTTAGTTATTAAACTGTTCTTATCTCAACCCACGAGTTCTGCCTTCTTTCCCAATTCTCCTCCACATCCCACCGGGAGCGGGGGGGGCAGGGAGTGAGGGAGCAGCTGCGTGGTGCTTGACTGCTGACTGGGGTTAAACCACAACAGTCCTTTTTGGCACCCAACGTGGGGCATGAAGGGTTGAGATAACAACAGATCTGACCAGTGCGTGTTAAAATGAACTTGTGATAAGCATTCATTGTATTAGTTTAGTAGTTGCTGGTCACAATGTTGGTTTATTGGC
This sequence comes from Gymnogyps californianus, assembly GCF_018139145.2. NCBI lineage: Eukaryota > Metazoa > Chordata > Aves > Accipitriformes > Cathartidae > Gymnogyps > Gymnogyps californianus. Next base: position 495,860 of record NW_026114235.1, on the reverse strand, counting down.
TCTTAGAGTTGTGGTGCTCGTTCTTAGAGTTGTGTTATGTAGCACCTCACTTGCCGTATAGAGTCCCTGTGCTGCTGCTTATCACCCATAAGGTGAGGTGGATTAAGGTTTTTGCTTTGCTTTACTATGTAACACTGGTTTATGGTACGATAAAATTATCGGTCGTGGGACTAATCCGGTATTTGTACTCAGCATTGCCATTATCTCCGTATTTCGGGAGCTATCTAGCGGAAACTGTTAATAATTACACCCTTTACCTTTTCTCCTCGGAGAGCCAATCTATGGGGGAGACACCTTCCTTCACCTTCCCCTCCTCCTCCAGGCTAATTACAGTAGTGTTTGAGAATTTTGAAAATTTTGAATATCCTTGGAGTGTTGAAACTAACATGGTCCTATTGCTAGGAACTCACATGTTCCTGAATGTGTTCCAGGTCTTGTTTAGGGTTAAACAACTATTTAAGAGGATCGCCCAGAGATCTGCCCCAAGGCTGGAGAGTTATGAGTGGCAGGGTGTGTGGGGTAGCATGGGCAAATGCCTAGGACGGTGGGCACCTCCAGTGTTTTGGAACTTCACCCTTGAACAAGTGCAGAATCCTGAAAAACTAGTAGAACATTTGGAAAAAGTATGCTGTCTCCCCGACAATTCCAGGGAGACACAAATCACTGAAAGACACTGGAGACAGCCCCTCCAGTCCCGGCGACAGGCACTGCAGCCACTCCGACCCCGGTGACAGGCACTACGGTTACTCCAACCCCCATGACAGGCACTGCAGCTGAACCAGAGAACCAACCCATGCCGGTATCAGTTGCCCCCGTACAGAAGAAGAAATACTCAAAAAAGACAGCTCGCTTAGCGAAGGATGAAGGTGAACCAGGGCCATCACGAGAACAGGAGGAAGAGGCAGAACCAGAGATAATCACCCGATCCCTATCCCCGAGTGAGCTGCGAGATATGCGAAAAGACTTCAGCCGTTGTCCAGGCCACGACCCATGTGGCGGAAGTTTGTACGAAGCGCACCATCGTCATATGCCAATTCATTAGCAGTAATGGACTGGAAAGATGAAGAGGGACCAACAGTAGATGAATTGGCTCGCTGACTTCGGCAATACGAAGAAAGTCTCACTTCCTCCCTCATCGCGACTGTGGAGAAACTGCCAGACATAATAGCCGAGAAACTGTCCCAAGAGTTCCAGCGATTTGAGGATAAGTTCTGCCTCCCACCTGCACGGACCAATATCTCAGCTATTAGGAATAAGCGTCCCTCTGCTCAAGAGAGAGGAGATAGAAGGTACACCTCACGGGGTATCCTGTGGTCTTACCTGCGTGAGCACGGAGAGGATATGAGGAAGTGGGATGGAAAACCTAACTCGGTCCTAGATGCACAGGTACGTGAATTGCGAGGAAAAACAAACACAAATGAGGGTTCTTCCAGGAAAATTGCTGCTTCAGCCTCCAGTGAGCAGTGTGAGTGGCGTGGCCGACAGAGTGGAAGGGCTGATCTTACTCCTGATCCTATGAGAAGGAATTCTAATCCATTTTTACAAAAAGCGAGTGGAGAATCCTATGACTAGGACTAGAGGGGCCCTGCCTCCAGCCAGGCAGAGGAGAGGGACAACCAGGTTTATTGGACTGTGTGGATTCGATGGCCTGGCACATCAGACCCACAGGAGTATAAAGCTCTAGTAGACACCGGTGCACAGTGTACCCTAATGCCATCAAGCTATAAAGGGGCAGAACCTATTTGTATTTCTGGGGTGACAGGGGGATCCCAACAGCTAACTGTATTGGAGGCTGAAATAAGCCTAACTGGGAATGAGTGGCAGAAACACCCCATTGTGACTGGCCCAGAGGCCCCGTGCATCCTTGGCATAGATTATCTTAGAAGAGGGTATTTCAAGGACCCAAAGGGGTATCGGTGGGCCTTTGGTATAGCTGCCTTGGAGACGGAGGGAACTGAACAGCTGTCCACCTTGCCCGGACTCTCTGAGGACCCTTTGGTTGTGGGGTTGCTGAGGGTTGAAGAACAACAGGTGCCAATCGCTACCACAAGGGTGCACCAGCAGCAATATTGCACCAACCGAGACTCCCTGATTCCCATCCATACGCTGATTTGTCGACTGGAGAGCCAAGGAGTGATCAGCAGGACTCGCTCACCCTTTAACAGCCCCATATGGCCAGTGCGAAAGTCTAATGGAGAGTGGAGACTAACAGTAGACTATCGTGGCCTGAATGAAGTCACGCTGCCACTGAGTGCTGCTGTGCCAGACATGCTAAAACTTCAATATGAACTGGAGTCAAAGGCAACCAAGTGGTACGCCACAAGTGATATTGCTAATGCATTTTTCTCAATCCCTTTGGCAGCAGAGTGCCGGCCACAGTTTGCTTTCACTTGGAGGGGCGTCCAGTACACCTGGAATCGACTGCCCCAGGGGTGGAAACACAGCCCCACCATTTGCCATGGACTAATCCAGAATGCACTGGAACAGGGTGAATTTCCAGAACACCTGCAGTACATTGATGACATTATCGTATGGGGCAACACAGCAGAAGAAGTTTTTGAGAAAAGGGAGAAAATAATCCAAACCCTTCTGAAGGTGCCATAACACAGAGTAAGGTGAAGGGACCTGCACAGGAGATTCAGTTTTTAGGAATAAAATGGCAAGATGGACATCGTCACATCCCAATAGATGTGATCAACAAAATAGCAGCTATGTCTCCACTGACTAGTAAACAGGAAACGCAAGCTTTCTTAGGTGTTGTAGGTTTTTGGAGAATGCATATTCCAAATTAGAGTCTGATTGTAAGCCCTCTCTATCAAGGGACCCGGAAGAAGAATGATTTTAAATGGGGCCCTGAGCAACAACAAGCCTTTGAACAGATCAAACGGGAGATAGTTCATGCAGTAGCCCTTGGGCCAGTCCAGGCAGGACCAGATGTTAAAAATGTGCTCTACACCGCAGCCGGGGAGAATGGCCCTACCTGGAGTCTCTGGCAGAAAGCACCACCAGGGGAGACCCGAGGTCGACCTCTAGGGTTTTGGAGTCGGGGATATCGGGGATCTGAGGCCTGCTATACTCCAACTGAAAAGGAGATATTGGCAGCATATGAAGGAGTTCAAGCTGCTTCAGAAGTGGTTGGTACTGAAACACACCTCCTATTAACACCCCGACTGCCAGTGCTGGGCTGGATGTTCAAAGGGAAGGTCCCTTGTACACATCATGCAACTGATGCTACATGGAGTAAGTGGGTTGCACTGATCACACAATGAAGTCGAATAGGAAACCCCAGTCACCCAGGAATTTTGGAAATGATCATGGACTGGCCAGAAGGCAAAGATTTTGGAATATCGCCAGAGGAGGAGGTAACGCGTGCTGAAGAGGCCCCAATGTATAATAAACTGCCAGAACATGAGAGGCAATATGCCCTGTTCACTGATGGGTCCTGTCGCATTGTAGGAAAGCATCGGAGGTGGAAGGCGGCTGTATGGAGTCCTGTACGACAAGTTGCAGAAACTGCAGAAGGAGAGGGTGAATCGAGTCAGTTTGCAGAGGTGAAAGCCATCCAGCTGGCTTTAGACATTGCTGAACGAGAAAAATGGCCAATACTTTATCTCTATACTGACTCATGGATGGTGGCCAATGCTCTGTGGGGGTGGTTGCAGCAATGGAAGCAGAGTAACTGGCAACACAGAGGTAAACCCATCTGGGCTGCCCCATTGTGGCAAGATATTGCTGCCCGGCTAGAGAACCTGGTTGTGAAAGTACATCATGTAGATGCTCATGTACCCAAGAGTCAGGCCACTGAGGAACATCAAAACAACCAACAGGTAGACAAGGCTGCTAGGATTGAAGTGGCTCAGGTAGATCTGGATTGGCAGCATAAGGGTGAATTATTTATGGCTCGGTGGGCTCATGACACCTCAGGCCATCAGGGAAGAGATCCAACATATAGATGGGCTCGTGATCGAGGGGTGGACCTGACCATGGACACTATCGCACAGGTTATCCATGAATGTGAAACATGCGCTGCAATGAAGCAAGCCAAGCAGTTAAAGCCTCTTTGGTATGGAGGACGATGGCTGAAATACAAATATGGGGAGGCCTGGCAGATTGACTATATCACACTCCCACAAACCCACCAAGGCAAGCGCCATGTGCTTACAATGGTGGAAGCAACCACCTGCTGGCTGGAAACATATCCCGTGCCCCATGCCACTGCCCGGAACACTATCCTGGGCCTTGAGAAGCAAGTCTTATGGCAACATGGAACCCCAGAAAGAATTGAGTCAGACAATGGGACTCATTTCCGGAATAACCTCATAGACACCTGGGCCAAAGAGCATGGCATTGAGTGGGTGTATCACATCCCCTATCATGCACCAGCCTGCGGGAATATCGAGCGATACAATGGATTGTTAAAGACTACATTGAAAGCAATGGGTGGTGGGACCTTCAAACATTGGGATACACATTTAGCAAAGGCCACCTGGTTAGTCAACACTAGAGGATCTGTCAATCGAGCTGGCCCCGCCCAATCAGAACTTTTACGTACTGTAGAAGGGGATAAATTTCCTGTAGTGCACATAAAAAATATGCTAGGGAAAACAGTCTGGGTTACTCCTGCCTCAGGCAAAGGCAAACCCATTCGTGGGATTGCTTTTGCTCAAGGACCTGGGTGCACTTGGTGGGTGATGTGGAAGGACAGGGAAGTCCCATGTGTGCCTCGAGGGGATTTGATTTTAGGTGAGAACAGCCAATAGATCAAATTGTATGATATTAATTGCTATATAATCCTGCCACTGTATGTCATCATTATTATAATTGTTATATGCTATATCAATGGTATTGCAGTAAGAATGACTTAGATTAATGAAGAATGAACTTTGACAAAACCAAGTGAAGTGCAGTAGTGATGGAACCAGGACTGACTTCAGCATGCAACAATCCGACACCACACACCATCCTCCTGCTGCGCCCAATGTCACCTGCCTGCCACATCACACCAAAGCCCAATTCTGTTCTGCCGACTGAGCGGACTTTGCACCATCCCTCCTGCCCAGACAGACTGTTACGACAGATGGAGCCCAAAGTCATGGACTGAATGAACTCAACAGACATTTGATAGAGATGGCCCATAGACTGCAGGAATGATATCTGTGTGTATATGTATCAAAAGACAGGAAAAGTGGTGGTGATTAATTGGAAATGTATCAGAAAGTGTGGGATCTGGGCATAACGTAAATGGTATAGAATAAGGGGTGGATATTGTCCTGGTTTCGGCTGGGACAGAGTTAACTCTCTTCTTAGTAGCTGGTACAGTGCTGTGTTTTGGATTTAGTGTGAGAATACTGCTGATAACACCCTGATGTTTTAGTTGTTGCTAAGTAGCGCTTATCTTAAGCCAAGGACTTTTCAGTTTCCCATGCTCTGCCAGCAAGCAGGTGTGCAAGAAGCTGGGAGGGAGCATAGCCGGGGCAGCTGACCTGAACTAGCCAAAGGGGTATTCCATACCATGGAACGTCATGCCCAGTATATAAACAGGGGGAGTTGGCCGGGAGGGGCGAATCGCTGCTCTGGCATCGGTCAGCGAGTGGTGAGCAATTGCATTGTGCATCACTGGGTTTTTTTCTCCCCCCCCCCTTCCTTTTTTTGTTATATTCCTTTTCATTACTACTATTATTATTATATTTCATTATTACTATTGTTAGTATTATATTTTACTTTATTTATTAAACTGTTCTTATCTCAACGCACGAGTTCTGCCTTCTTTCCTGATTCTCCTCCCCATCCCACTGAGAGTGGGTTGCGGGGGGAAGTGAGGGAGCGGCTGTGTGGTGCTTGGCTGCTGACTGGGGTTAAACCATGACACTTTCTTAGTAGAACTTTTCTAAATAGGGAGTACAGATATATGTGTGCCAATCACTCAGAGATACATTGCAGAACATAGTAATATCTTCTCAGAGCAAAATTTGCATTGTCTAGCATATATTAGCTTCACACTGATGTATAATGAAGGACTGTATATCAAGTAGTGATGAAAGAAGGACCTAAAGTTGTTCCAGCTGAAAAAATTATCTTTCAAAGGATAATTAAGGATGATATAACTTGATTCAAACAATGTTTTACAGCTTCCTAAGAATAAAGAAGAAAGTTTGCTACTGGGGAATTGTCTACAGATTTTTGATAAAAACAGATGTGCATAGAATTTCATAGAATACCAGGTTGGAAGGGACCTCAAGGATCATCTGGTCCAACCTTTCTTGGCAAAAGCACGGTCTAGACAAGAGGGCCCAGCACCCTGTCCAGCCAAATCTTAAAAGTGTCCAGTGTTGGGGAATCCACCACTTCCCTGGGGAGACTATTCCAATGGCTGATTGTTCTCATCATTGTGAAAAATTTTCCTCTTGTGTCCAATCGGAATCTCCCCAGGAGTAACTTGTACCCATTACCCCTCGTCTTTTCCATGTGACTCCCTGTAAAAAGGGAGTCTCCATCTTCTTTGTAGCTGCCCTTTAAATACTGGAACGTGGTGATAAGGTCTCCCCTAAGCCTTCTTTTCTCAAGGCTGAACAAACCCAGTTCTCTCAGCCTTTCCTCATATGGCAGGCTTCCCAGTCCTTTGATCATCTTTGTGGCCCTTCTCTGGACCCTCTCTGGCCTGTCCAGATCTTTTTTGCATAGCAGGGACCAAAACTGAACACAGTATTCCAGGTGTGACCTGACAAGCGCTGAGTAGAGTGGGATAATGACTTCTTTATCTCTGCTGGTGATGCCCTTGTTGATGCAACCCAGCATCCTGTTGGCTTTCTTTGCCGCAGCAGCACACTGTTCACTCATATTGAGCTTGTTGTCCACCAGGACCCCCAGGTCCCTTTCCACAGAGCTGCTCCCCAGCCGGGTAGATCCCAGCCTGTGCTGCACTCCTGAATTATGTTTTCCCAGGTGCAAGACCTTACACTTGTCCTTGTTGAGCTTCATAAGGTTCTTGTTAGCCCACTCTTCCAGCCTATCCAGGTCTTCCTGCAGGGTGGCTCTCCCTTCCGAAGTGTCCACTTCCCCACTCAGTTTGGTATCATTGGCAAACTTCATCAGGGTACGCTTGATCCCATCATCCAGATCACTTATGAAGATATTAGACAGCGTTGGGCCCAATATCGATCCCTGGGGGACCCCACTTGTGACAGGTTGCCAGTTTGAAAAGGAGCTATTTACCACCACCCTCTGGGTGTGGCTTGACAGCCAGTTCCCCACCCACTGCGTGGACCACTTGTCTAGACCGTAACGCATCAGTTTCTCTAGGAGGAGGCTGTGGGAAACCGTATCGAAAGCCTTGGAGAAATCCAGGCAGACAATGGTCACCGCTCGCCCCACATCAACCGAGCAGGTTACTTTGTTGTAGAAGGCGATCAGGTTTGTCAAGCACGATTTGCCCTTGGTGAGTCCGTGCTGGCTTTTCCCAATCACGTGCTTCATTGGACTTGTGATAGCCCCCGGGAGGATTTGTTCCATAACTTTCCCAGGGACTGAAGTAAGACTGATGGGCCTATAATTTCCTGGGTCCTCCTTTAAGCCCTTCTTGTAGATGGGGGTGACATTAGCCTTCTTCCAGTCTTCTGGGATGTCCCCCGATCTCCGCGATTTCTCAAAGATTATGGAGAGCGGCCTCGCAACGATGTCGGCCAGCTCTCTTAACACCCTCGGGTGGATATTGTCAGGGCCCATTGATTTGTAGGGGTCAAGCTCCTGTGATAGTTCACATACCAACTCTTCCTTCACTGACGGTGGGTCTGTGTTTGCATCAAGCTGGATTTTTGTTCCCAAGGCCTGGGGCCCAACAGTGCTGGTAAAGACAGAGGTGAAGAAAGTGTTGAGAACCTCTGCCAATATTTTCCTTCTGTTTCTGCTTGTTGTTTATGTACCTGAAGAACCCTTTCTTGTAGTTTTTGACATCTCTGGCCAATTTCAGTTCGAGCTGAGCTTTTGATTTTCTAACTGCATCTCTGCATGCCCTGGCAATGCCCTTGTAGTTCTCAATGGGTATTCGTCCGCTTTTCCATCTCTGGCACGCTTCTCTTTTGGTTTTGAGCAGACTCAGAAGCTCGCAGTTAAGCCAAGGGGGTCTCTTGCTCCGCCTACTTCCCTTCCCTTTAAAGGGGATGAACTGTTTTTGTGCTTCCAGGAGAGCGTTCTTGAAAAACTCCCAGCACTCGCTAGCTCCTTTATCCTCCATGGTAGCTTTCCACGGAATCCCTCCCAACTGAGCTCTTCTAAAATCTAAAACCTTTGTCTTAGTACTAACCTTCAGCATGCTCAGCAGGATCCCAAATTCCACAATATTGTGATCACTGCAGCCAAGGCTATCACTAACCGAGATATTACAAAGCAGGTTTTCTTGGTTTGTGAGTAGCAAGTCCAGCAGTGCCTCATTCCTGGTTGGCACATCTAACATTTGTATGAGGAAGCAGTCCTCTATGCATTCCAGGAACTTGATGGATGACGTGTGAGCTGCTGTATTGTTCTTCCAACAAATGTCTGGGTAGTTGAAGTCACCCATAAGAACCAGGTTCTGTTGACCCGAAGCTTGCTTAAGTGACCCAAACATTGCTTCATTGGCCTTATTGTCTTGGTTTGGAGGTCGGTAGCAGATGCCTACTGTAAGATCCCCCTTGGAGATGACCCCTCTGATCTTGACCCAGAGGCATTTGATAGGGCTTCCACAATCGCCGTAGTTGACTTCTATACATTCAAGGTTCTCCTTAACATAGAGCGCGACTCCTCTTCCTCTTCTTCCCTGCCTGTCTTTACGAAACAGCCTATAGCCATCCATCGTGATCCTCCAGTCATGTGAGTTGTCCCACCATGTTTCAGTTATTCCTATGATATCATAACTTTCTGACTGGGCGCGGAGCTCCAGTTCCTCCTGTTTGTTCCCCAGGCTGCGTGCATTGGTATACATACACTTGAGGTGGTTGGTCTTCTGGTTCTCATCTTGGGAGGCCAGCTAAGGAACATTTGTCGCTGCTCTGGACATCTGTCGTTGCTCTGCAACTATTCCCCAGTTGGTTGCAATGGTGTGAGCGTTGCCACTTTGGACCCTGCCCCCAAGTCCTTCAGTTTAAAGCCTGCCTCACCAAGTTGGCCAGCCTGCTGCCAAAGATTCCCTTGCCTCTTCTAGACAGGTGGATCCCATCCCTCCCTAATAGGCTATAGTCATTGAAGAATGTCCCATTGTCATAAAAGCCAAAACCCTCACGACAGCACCAGCCACAAAGCCAGAAGTTGATTTGCATTATATGTCTATTTCTGGCTACACCCTTTCCTCTAACTGGTAAAATGGAAGAAAAGATAACTTGGGCACCAATACTTTTCGCTTGCACCCCCAGGGCTTTGTAGTCTTCCTTGATTCTGCCCAGGTTCCGGCTTGCAGTGTCATTCGTGCCCACATGAAAGAGTAGCAATGGATAGTAGTCTGTGCTCTTGACAAGTTGTGGCACCCTCTCGGCAACATCTTGGACCTTAGCTCCTGGAAGGCAGCATACCTCTCGTGACTCCCTGTCAGGCCGGCAGATGGGCGCCTCAGTGCCCCTTAACAGTCACCCACTATGAGCACTCGTCGTTTCTTTTTGCAGTATCCAGTGTGCTGCTGGTACAGTTTCTCCTTGCAGATCTTGCTCGTGGGTGTCTACAGCTGCTAAAGCTTCATATCTGTTTTTGATTGTAATGCTGGAGGGTGGGGACTGAAGCAGAGTCCTGCTTTTGTGGGTCACCAGGGTCCAAGGTGCCTCATTCTCTGTGGTGTCCGCCACAGGAGCATGGTTCTGAAACCACTTATCTATCTCCGTCTCGGCCCCTCTAATACTGCACAGCCTTTTAACTGTTTCCTGCAACTCGGCCACCTGACGCAACAGATCATCAACCTGTGCACATCTTTTGCAGGTACTTACCTTTTCTCCAGGAGAAGGGTCTGGGCACTCGTTGCAACCTACCGTCTGTACTGAAGTCTCCTTCCTTACCAGTTTCATCTGGGTGGAAGCATCAGACATCTCAGGGGCTTTCTCTGTAGAAACACTGGTTTTAACTCTGAGGCGAGTGCTCACCATCCTGGCAGAGACCTAGAGCACTTCCCTGGGCTGTGGGCCTACAAGCAGGGTGCACGGCCCTTCTCGCACGAACTGCTGCGTGAACTGCGGCGCCCTCTCTGTGCGCCCTGTCGATCCCTGTTTGCATGCCCTGTTCGCAGCGCTCCTGGTCCATAGCGCTCCCTAGGGCCGTTTAAATCTCCTGTGGTTGCTCCTGGCAAGGCCCAAGCCGCATCAGCCTCTCTCGCGAGAACTGCCAGTTCCTGGTGGGGCTCTCTGCTCTTCCTCAGGTTTCCCTGGCTCCAGGAACCCCCCTGTACACCTCGATCTAGTGCTCAGCCACAGAACTTACCGTTGCTGCAGCTGCGTGCCTCGCCGATGAGATTTAGTATTTAATATATATTATTATTTAAAATTTTTAGTATTTAAGATTTATTATTTAAAATTTATTATTATTACTAATTTATTACTTTAAAGTTTGTATCTTTTCACTCAAATTTCTTAGTAAATAGAATTCTTACTCTTCCCTGTGTTTCAGTTATTATACTGATAATATATGGCTGTCTTTTCTTTACCATACTGGTGACAATGATTTACATTTATATTATTTTTTTGACCTCAAAGATGTATTTACAAAAAAATCTTTCCTCACAAAGTTCTTTCTAATCCTTAGCCGCTATAAAAGCTCACCTCAGATAACACTTCCCGTCCCTTGAAAATGTAGTCATCTCTTCACAAAACATGACAATTGCTTTATAATGCATAGCAACTCTGCAACAGCTCAGCAGAAGTATGTAACAGCCTCTCTATATATCAACATAAACATATACAAGTAGACTAGGCAGACAAAATATGATTTCTTACACTCGAATGTGGCTGAATGTTAATGGTTTCCTAGAAAAGATGATTTGTTGTGTTTTATAAGCATAAGAGGTCAGATTCTTAGTTTTACTTTTCTCCATAGAGTAAGTATGCAGCACTTTCTGCTTACTAATGATTTTGGATGAAGAAGAAAAGTTAACATTATTTTCTAATAAACACTGTAGTTAATGAAAAAGCAGTACTGGATTTTCAAGGAAGTTGCATCCTGAGTGCGTGGGAGCAACTGAGCATAGAGTACGTGAATGGTACAAAAGCAAGTGGGATAGTGGAGATACAGGAGTAATCACTGCATGCTCTTAGTTCCTATATAAAATGTATACAGCCATCCTTACCCTGCTTGGTCCCTGGCAGGATGCTACATGGGGATTAGGAAAAAAGATTCATTGAACTCTTTCTCTCTTGTATACAAAAGAGATGGACTGTACGCAATAATGTATGTCTAGACTATCCTCTGAGAATAACCCCCAAGGCCATCCTTACAATAAGACTTACTGTTCAAATGGACAGTGAACGTGAAAGCAGAGTCCAGGAGTGCTGAGGGAGCAGACTTCAGGGCACAGGGGAGCCAACCTAGACAAGCTGCCTGAGGGCTGCCTGGAGACCTGCATGTATAGAAAGCAGAAGGATGTTTCCCTGCTGGCAGCCACCTACCTATGGCTGCAGAGCCCAATTAGTGTCTGTAAATAATATAATGCAAGTATAAATCTTATCATTAACTTGTAACTAACTAATTAACTGATGCTCAATACTTTTTTTCCTTTTTTTACCAGTAACGTTTCATTTCCATATTGGAGTAATAAAATCATTCCTGTTAAGTTTAGACATAAAATGTATATCAGAAATTTTTTTGTCTCTTGAAGCCCTAAGGAGCTGGTGGTGATTGCACAGTCAAGCAAAATATAAAGAGCTGTTACCTGGCAGATGATCAAAACAAAACAATTTTGGCATTTAATCCATAAATATTTGATGAATAGAGGGGATTCTGTTTGGAACTCCAACAGCAAAGGGGCTAAAGATCAGTGGTGTCATTGTTGGAAATACATTCAGATTTAAGGTGACCAAGAGAAATAAAAAAAATAACCCAGTTTCAGATTCTAGACAGTTGATGTATGATAATTAATGTTTTATGCTATATGTAGATACCCAGTCAAAAATTTCTGGTTGAAATAATCATATCTAACTAGATGCCCATTGAAGTCTCTGCACAAGGAAAGTTGAAAGCATAAACAAACTCAATACATTGCTAAGTTAGGATGCTGACACTTGGTTGAATAGGTAATATGAAATGTGAATTATTATGAAGAAACATTGAGAGAATTTAAAATTAGTCAGTTCAGCAAAGCATATGCCCAACTAAAAGTATGTCATTAGTCATATCAAAAATAAATTTGCATTTAAAACAATTATATTGTCAATCTACTTATAGATTCCTCTATAGACTTTGTTTCTTCCCAAATCATGGCTCAAATGAATATGTAATTGCTTTAGTTACTCTTAAAACAAATGGTTTACCAATAGCTTAATTTTTACTGACAGTAACAACAATATGTCCTCTCTCTTTCAGTGCATGTTTTGTGAAAGAAATGTACTGCTTAACATAGTGTATTAAGGAGGCATTGAGACTGAGGTCTTCAAAGCTTCATACAGACCGCACATGGCATATTGCAATATGCAGAAAGCACGTGCTCTTTGGACAAGCAGAAACCTCACTACATTGATGGGAATAGTTAGACCCCTGTGGAAAATTATCACCTGAAGTCAGCAGACTAGAGGGAACAATGCAACCTGCAAAGGAAGTGCAAAGGAAAAGGGCAAATGTTGAAAATTAACCAGGTTGAAAATGGATGGCTTTTAGTGCTGGATGTCCGCTAACTTCATTCCTCTCTTGGAGCTACACATCTTAACCAAGTCAGGCAGGTTTTTTCCATAAGAATGACAGACCTCAAAACATCCATTAACTGATAGCGAGGTGAAGGCTGGCTCGCAGGTCCTTATTCATTTGCTCCAGAGCTAGAACTTGAAGCTCCATCCTGCTGAGTAGTATAAACACAGTCTTGTCCTGTGGCCCTGTGGTCATTAGTGGAATGCTCTTCTGTCTCTCCACTCCTCAGTGACCTATACCTACTCCCTCTATTTGAAAATCTGCTACAAGTCATTCTTTCTAGGCTCCTCTAGCCATATTTGGGTGTCATTATCATTAAGAATTTGTTTTTTCTCTATTTCTCCATCTGAATAAAAATTGTCAGTTTTTTAAATACAAAAGTAGCAATCTGTGCTACTTCTGAAACCAGTGAATATCTTAGGGGCTCCATCTTACTGCATATGGTTAGGCTTTTTTTAGGCAGTCACATTCAAAAGTCTTTTTGAGCTCATTTAGTTATTTTTATCTTCTTTGGACTGGTAGTTTCATTTCTAAAATACTGCTTGACTTTCTCTTCTCCCTTGCGCATAGACACATTCAACATTTCAAAATTTAATTTTAAAGTTCTCATTTTAAGCTCTTCTCTCTCCTCCCCTTCCTCCTGTGCTTTGAGACCAATAACCCAGCAATAACTGCAAATGTGTTCTTTGAGACCTTGAAAATATGACTGCCATACATAATCTTAGGTGTTAGCAGATATCCTACAATAACCATTATAGTTGCATTATGAAGGCAGTGATGGATCAATAGCAGGCTGCTATGGCAGCAGCAGGTTGTAATGAAAGTTTCTTGTTCATTGGGTGTTCACACTAATAGCAATATAATTAATGGCTCCAAGAGAAAATGACTCCTACATTCACTTTTCATTTATATTATTGTATATACTTGTAGGTTACAATACAGAAAGTGTAGTGAGTGTCATGCTTTATTTTGGTTTTGAATACATTGTCTTTCTTCCTTAATCGTTTGGCCGTTTTATTGCTCTGTCTTTTGGGATTATCTTCCAAAATATAACTGACTCCATCTTATGTTTAATTCTACCTGAAGAGCTCCTGACTTGTGACCTTCCTACCAAAAGACAATCAGACCCTAAATTCCATGTTTTCTCAATAATTTCTGGTTCCTTAAGTTGCACTGGAATCCTCTTTTACTTGAGTAAAACCATTCCAATGTCACTTTTCATCTAAAAGCTCCTGTTTACTTATAATGATAGCATAAATTATGACTCCATGCACAATTTCTACAATATTTTTTGACATTTTAATCTCAGCAATGCTGACCAAAATGATCATTTTTTTAATATTGTGTGTTAGAATGGGAGGTCCAGCTTGGCTTGTTCTAGTAAAAAGCCATTATATGCAGAAGATTATTCTTTGAGTAATTAGAATATCTACTGCTGCTTCTCATTCAGGTAGCAAGAGATGTGCTCTCTTAATTCCTGATTAGATTAAAAGCACATAAAGAATATTTAGGGCCAGTGTTCCAGTGTAATGTTTTAAGGAGAGCACAAGATGAGCTTAAGAACAAACGCAGTTTATTGTTTCAGAAAGCCATTTAAGAATATATGGTGAGACACAATGAATTTTTAAAACCCAAAGTTTTAAGATATCTCTGAAAGTATATTTATTATGGTCCTAAATCTATATATATTTCACAAGCGGAGTTTTAATAAATATACTTAGAAACTAAAAGACTCACAAAAACCTTAGATATGTTTTATTATTGTGCCAAATAAAGGGAAACATTTTCCAAAATGGTCTAAGTGATTCAGATACTTAATGCCTGATTCTATAAATAATTCATTAAAGGTAGGACTTTTTGGAACTATTTAGACATAACTGTTGTAATAGGATATAACAATGATATTGAAAATTGCACTAGGTACTGATTCACACCCTTAGGAACACAGATACCTTAAAAATTGACTTCTACTAATCATTCTAGAAAGTTCTTTTTGCTTTTACTGAAGCTTAAGAAACCGAGTGCCTAAGACACTTACAAAGTTTACCACATGCTCCTAAAACACTTAATTTTTGCTCAGTGAAAATAATGTTGCATTTCCAGAATATTTAAATTGCTCAAATTTGGTAAGCAGGCAAGGTTTTGATGATGTCATGGTTTAACCCCAGTCAGCAGCCAAGCACCACACAGCCGCTCCCTCACTCCCCATCCCCCCCTGCTCCCAGTGGGATGGGGAGGAGAATCGGGAAAGAAGGCAGAACTCGTGCGTTGAGATAAGAACAGTTTAATAAATAAAGTAAAATATAAAATTAACAATAATAATGAAATATAATAATATTAATAATAATGAAAAGGAATATAACAAAAAAAAAGAAGAGGGGAAAAAAAAGGGAAAAAAAACCCAGTGATGCACAATGCAATTGCTCACCACCCGCTGAACGATGCCCCAGCAGCGATCCGCCCCTCCCAGCCAACTCCCCCCTGTTTATACACTGGGCATGATGTTCCATGGTATGGAATATCCCTTTGGCTAGTTCAGGTCAGCTGCCCTGGCTATGCTCCCTCCCAGCTTCTTGCACACCTGCTTGCTGGCAGAGCATGGGAAACTGAAAAGTCCTTGGCTTAAGATAAGCGCTACTTAGCAACAACTAAAACATCAGAGTGTTATCAACATCATTCTCACACTAAATCCAAAACACAGCACTGTACCAGCTACTAAGAAGAGAGTTAACTCTGTCCCAGCCGAAACCAGGACAATATCCACCCCTTATTCTATACCATTTACGTTATGCCCAGATCCCACACTTTCTGATACATTTCCAATTAATCACCACCACTTTTCCTGTCTTTTGATACATATACACACAGATATCATTCCTGCAGTCTATGGGCCATCTCTATCAAATGTCTGTTGAGTTCATTCAGTCCATGACTTTGGGCTCCATCTGTCGTAACAGTCTGTCTGGGCAGGAGGGATGATGCAAAGTCCGCTCAGTCGGCAGAACAGAATTGGGCTTTGGTGTGGTGCGGCAGGCGGGTGACATAGGGTGCAGCAGGAGGATGGTGTGTAGTGTCGGATTGTTGCATGCTGAAGTCAGTCCTGGTTCCATCACTACTGCCCTTCACTCAGTTTTGTCAAAGTTCATTCTTCATTAATCTAAGTCATTCTTACTGTAATACTGTTGATATAGCATATAACAATTATAATAATGATGACATACAGTGGCAAGATTATATAGCAATTAATATCATACAATTTGATCTATTGGCTGTTCTCACCTAAAATCAAATCCCCTTGAGGCACACATCCTTCCGCATCACCCACCAAGTGCACCCAGGTCCTTGAGCAAAAGCAATCCCACGAATGGGTTTGCCTTTGCCTGAGGCAGGAGTAACCCAGACTGTTTTCCCTAGCATATTTTTTATGTGCACTACAGGAAATTTATCCCCTTCTACAGTATGTAAAAGTTCTGATTGGGCAGGGCCAGCTCGATTGGCAGATCCTCTAGTGTTGACTAACCAGGTGGCCTTTGCTAAATGTGTATCCCAATGTTTGAAGGTCCCACCACCCATTGCTTTCAATGTAGTCTTTAACAATCCATTGTATCGCTCGATTTTCCCGGAGGCTGGTGCATGATAGGGGATGTGATACACCCACTCAATGCCATGCTCTTTGGCCCAGGTGTCTATAAGGTTGTTCCGGAAATGAGTCCCTTTGTCTGACTCAATTCTTTCTGGGGTTCATGTCACCATAAGACTTGCTTCTCAAGGCCCAGGAGAGTGTTCTGGGCAGTGGCATGGGGCACGGGATATGTTTCCAGCCAGCCGGTGGTTGCTTCCACCATTGTAAGCACATAGCACTTACCTTGGTGGGTTTGTGGGAGTGTGATATAGTCAATCTGCCAGGCCTCTCCATATTTGTATTTCAGCCATCGTCCTCCATACCAAAGAGGCTTTAACTGCTTGGCTTGCTTCATTGCAGTGCATGCTTCACATTCATGGATAACCTGTGCGATAGTGTCCATGGTCAGGTCAACCCCTCGATCACGACCCCATCTATATGTTGGATCTCTTCCCTGATGGCCTGAGGTGTCATGGGCCCACCGAGCCATAAATAATTCACCCTTATGCTGCCAATCCAGATCTACCTGAGCCACTTCAATCCTAGCAGCCTTGTCTACCTGTTGGTTGTTTTGATGTTCCTCAGTGGCCTGACTCTTGGGTACATGAGCATCTACATGATGTACTTTCACAACCAGGTTCTCTAGCCGGGCAGCAATATCTTGCCACAATGCAGCAGCCCAGACGGGTTTACCTCTGTGTTGCCAGTTACTCCGCTTCCATTGCTGCAACCACCCCCACAGAACATTTGCCACCATCCATGAGTCAGTATAGAGATAGAGCACTGGCCATTTTTCTCGTTCAGCAATGTCTAAAGCCAGCTGGATGGCTTTCACCTCTGCAAACTGACTCGATTCACCCTCTCCTTCTGCAGTTTCTGCAACTTGTCGTACAGGACTCCATACAGCCGCCTTCCACCTCCGATGCTTTCCCACAATGCGACAGGACCCATCAGTGAACAGGGCATATTGCCTCTCATGTTCTGGCAGTTTATTATACATTGGGGCCTCTTCAGCACGCATTACCTCCTCCTCTGGCGATATTCCAAAATCTTTGCCTTCTGGCCAGTCTGTGATCACTTCCAGAATTCCTGGGCGACTGGGGTTTCCTATTCGACTTCATTGTGTGATCAGTGCAACCCACTTACTCCATGTAGCATCAGTTGCATGATGTGTAGAAGGGACCTTCCCTTTGAACATCCAGCCCAGCACCGGCAGTCGGGGTGCTAAGAGGAGCTGTGTTTCAGTACCAACCACTTCTGAAGCAGCTTGAACTCCTTCATATGCTGCCAATATCTCCTTTTCAGTTGGAGTATAGCAGGCCTCAGATCCCCGATATCCCCGACTCCAAAACCCTAGAGGTCGACCTCAGGTCTCCCCTGGTGGTGCTTTCTGCCAGAGACTCCAGGTAGGGCCATTCTCCCCGGCTGCAGTGTAGAGCACATTTTTAACATCTGGTCCTGTCCGGACTGGCCCAAGGGCTACTGCATGAACTATCTCCCGTTTAATCTGTTCAAAGCCTTGTTGTTGCTCAGGGCCCCATCTAAAATCATTCTTCTTCCGGGTCACTTGATAGAGAGGGCTTACAATCAGACTCTAATTTGGAATATGCATTCTCCAAAAACCTACAACACCTAAGAAAGCTTGTGTTTCCTGTTTACTAGTCAGTGGAGACATAGCTGCTATTTTGTTGATCACATCTATTGGGATGTGACGATGTCCATCTTGCCATTTTATTCCTAAAAACTGGATCTCCTGTGCAGGTCCCTTCACCTTACTTTGTTTCATAGCAAAACCACCCTTCAGAAGGATTTGGATTATTTTCTTCCCTTTCTCAAAAACTTCTTCTGCTGTGTTGCCCCATACGATGATGTCATCAATATATTGCAGGTGTTCTGGAAATTCACCCTGTTCCAGTGCATTCTGGATTAGTCCATGGCAAATGGTGGGGCTGTGTTTCCACCCCTGGGGCAGTCGATTCCAGGTGTACTGGACGCCCCTCCAAGTGAAAGCAAACTGTGGCCGGCACTCTGCTGCCAAAGGGATTGAGAAAAACGCATTAGCGATATCACTTGTGGCATACCGCTTGGCTGCCTTTGACTCCAGTTCATATTGAAGTTTTAGCATGTCTGGCACAGCAGCACTCAGCGGCGGCGTGACTTTATTCAGGCCACGATAGTCCACTGTTAGTCTCCACTCTCCATTAGACTTTCGCACTGGCCATATGGGGCTGTTAAAGGGTGAGCGAGTCCTGCTGATCACTCCTTGGCTCTCCAGTCGATGAATCAGGTTATGGATGGGAATCAGGGAGTCTCGGTTGGTGCGATATTGCCGCCGGTGCACCCTTGTGGTAGCGATCGGCACCTGTTGTTCTTCGACCCTCAGCAACCCCACAACTGAAGGGTCCTCAGAGAGACCAGGCAAGGTGGACAGCTGTTCAATTCCCTCCGTCTCCAAGGCAGCTATACCAAAGGCCCACCGATACCCCTTTGGGTCCTTGAAATACCCTCTCCTAAGATAATCTATGCCAAGGATGCACGGGGCCTCTGGGCCAGTCACAATGGGGTGTTTCTGCCACTCATTCCCAGTTAGGCTTATTTCAGCCTCCAATACAGTTAGCTGTTGGGATCCCCCTGTCACCCCAGAAATACAAATAGGTTCTGCCCCTTTATAGCTTGATGGCATTAGGGTACACTGTGCACCGGTGTCTACTAGAGCTTTATACTCCTGTGGGTCTGATGTGCCAGGCCATCGAATCCACACAGTCCAATAAACCTGGTTGTCCCTCTCCTCCGCCTGGCTGGAGGCAGGGCCCCTCTAGTCCTAGTCATAGGATTCTCCACTCGCTTTTTGTAAAAATGGATTAGAATTCCTTCTCATAGGATCAGGAGTAAGATCAGCCCTTCCACTCTGTCGGCCACGCCACTCACACTGCTCACTGGAGGCTGAAGCAGCAATTTTCCTGGAAGAACCCTCATTTGTGTTTGTTTTTCCTTGTAATTCACGTACCCGTGCATCTAGGACCGAGGTAGGTTTTCCATCCCACTTCATCATATCCTCTCCGTGCTCACGCAGGTAAGACCACAGGATACCCCGTGAGGTGTACCTTCTATCTCCTCTCTCTTGAGGAGAGGGACGCTTATTCCTAATAGCTGAGATATTGGTCCGTGCAGGTGGGAGGCAGAACTTATCCTCAAATCGCTGGAACTCTTGGGACAGTTTCTCGGCTATTATGTCTGGCAGTTTCTCCACAGTCGCGATGAGGGAGGAAGTGAGACTTTCTTCGTATTGCCGAAGTCAGCGAGCCAATTCATCTACTGTTGGTCCCTCTTCATCTTTCCAGTCCATTACTGCCAATGCATTGGCATACGATGATGGTGCACTTCATACAATCTTCTGCCACATGGGTTGTGCGCATGGGACTTCATCTGGATCTGTGGGTTACTGCACATCGTCCGGGTCATAATAAACCATCTCCTGCACGGCTAATTCCCTCAGGTACTGGATACCTCTCTCCATGGTGGTCCACTTGCCTGGGTGACATCCAACATCTTCCTTGAAGGGGTACCTTTCCCTCACACCTGAGAGAAATCACCTCCAGAGGCTGAGGGCTTGTGGTTTTTTTCCAATCGCCTTGTCAATACCCCCTTCCCTAGAAAGGGATCCCAACTGCTTGGCCTCCTTACCCTCTAATTCCAGGCTACTAGCCCCATTGTCCCAGCATTGGAGCAACCAGGTGATAATGTGCTCACCTGGACGACGGCTGAAGTCTTTTCGCATATCTCGCAGCTCACTCGGGGATAGGGATCGGGTGATTACCTCTGGTTCTGCCTCTTCCTCCTGTTCTCGTGATGACCCTGGTTCACCTTCATCCTTTGCTAAGCGAGCTGTCTTTTTTGAGTATTTCTTCTTCTGTACAGGGTCAACTGATACCGGCATGGGTTGGTTCTCTGGTTCAGCTGCAGTGCCTGTCATGGGGGTTGGAGTAACCGTAGTGCCTGTCACTGGGGTCGGAGTGGCTGCAGTGCCTGTTGCTGGGGTCAGAGTGGCTGCAGCATCTGTTGCTGGGGCCGGAGGGGCTGCAGTGCCTGTCATTTTGTTGTCAGATCCAGAGACCTTCTCTTCCCCTTGAGGGTACTGAATAGTGTTGAACAGGGCTCGGTAGGCATGGGCCAGGCCCCAGCACATTGCAGTGATTTGTGTCTCCCTGGAATTGTCGGGGAGACAGCATACTTTTTCCAAATGTTCTACTAGTTTTTCAGGATTCTGCACTTGTTCAAGGGTGAAGTTCCAAAACACTGGAGGTGCCCACCGTCCTAGGCATTTGCCCATGCTACCCCACACACCCTGCCACTCATAACTCTCCAGCCTTGGGGCAGATCTCTGGGCGATCCTCTTAAATAGTTGTTTAACCCTGAACAAGACCTGAACCACATTCAGGAACATGTGAGTTCCTAGCAATAGGACCATGTTAGTTTCAACACTCCAAGGATATTCAAAATTTTCAAAATTCTCAAACACTACTGTAATTAGCCTGGAGGAGGAGGGGAAGGTGAAGGAAGGTGTCTCCCCCATAGATTGGCTCTCCGAGGAGAAAAGGTAAAGGGTGTAATTATTAACAGTTTCCGCTAGATAGCTCCCGAAATACGGAGATAATGGCAATGCTGAGTACAAATACCGGATTAGTCCCACGACCGATAATTTTATCGTACCATAAACCAGTGTTACATAGTAAAGCAAAGCGAAAACCTTAATCCACCTCACCTTATGGGTGATAAGCAGCAGCACAGAGACTATATATGGCAAGTACAGTGATACATAACACAACTCTAAGAACGAACGCCACAACTCTAAGAGCCAATAAACCAACATTGTGACCAGCAACTACTAAACTAATACAATGAATGCTTATCGCAAATTTGTTTTAACACACACTGGTCAGATCTGTTGTTATCTCAACCCTTTGTGCCCCACGTTGGGTGCCAAAAAGGACTGTTGTGGTTTAACCCCAGTCAGCAGCCAAGCACCACGCAGCTGCTCCCTCACTCCCTGCCCCCCCGCTCCCGGTGGGATGTGGAGGAGAATTGGGAAAGAAGGCAGAACTCATGGGTTGAGATAAGAACAGTTTAATAACTAAAGTAAAATATAATACTAACAATAATAGTAATGAAAAGGAATATAAAAAAAAAAAGTAGAGGGAAAAAAAAAGGGAGGAAAACCCAGTGATGCACAATGCAATTGCTCACCACCTGCTGACCGATGCCAGAGCCACAATCCACCCCTCCCGGCCAACTCCCCCCTGTTTATATACTGGGCATGACGTTCCATGGTATGGAATACCCCTTTGGCTAGTTTGGGACAGCTGCCCTGGTGTATTGGGTTTGCGTGGCAAGGTTTTTGTAGCGGGGGGGCTACAGGGGTGGCTTCTGTGAGAAGCTGCTAGAAGCTTCCCCTATGTCCGATAAAGTTAATGCTAGCGGGTTCCAAGATGGACCCGCTGCTTGCCAAGGCCGAGCCAATCAGCAACAGTGGTAGTGCCTCTGGGATAACATATTTAAGAAAGGGAAAAGAAGTTACAGGGGAGTAGCAGTTGCAGCCAGAGAGAGAGGAGTGAGAAGATGTGAGAGAAACAACTCTGCAGACCCCAAGGTCAGTGAAGAAGGAGGGGGAGGAGGTGCTCCAGGCGCCAGAGCAGAGATTCCTCTGCAGCCTGTGGTGAAGACCATGGTGAGGCAGGCTGTCCCCCTGCAGCCCATGGAGGTCCACGGGGGAGCAGATATCCACCTGCAGCCCATGGAGGGCCCCACGCCAGAGCAGGTGGATGCCCGAAGGAGGCTGTGACCCCGTGGGAAGCCCGTGCTGGAGCAGGCTCCTGGCAGGACCCATGGCCCCGTGGAGAGAGGAGCCCATGCTGAAGCAGGTTTGCTGGCAGGACTTGTGACCCCGTGGGGGACCCACTCTGGAGCAGTCTGTTCCTGAAGGACTGCACCCCGTGGCTGGGACCCATGCTGGAGCAGTTCATGAAGAACTGTAGCCTGTGGGAAGGACTCATGTTGGAGAAGTTCGTGAAGGACTGTCTCCCGTGGGAGGGACCCCACGCTGGAGCAGGGGAAGAGTGTGAGTCCTCCTCCCCCTGAGGAGGAAGGAGCGGCAGAAACAACATGTGATGAACTGACCCAAACCCCCATTCCCTGTCCCCCTGCGCCGCTCAGGGGAGAGGAGGTAGAGAAAATCTGGAGTAAAGTTAAGCCTGGGAAGAAGGGAGAGGTGGGGGGAAGGTGTTTTAAGATTTGGTTTTATTTCTCATTATCCTGCTCTGATTTGACTAGTAATAAATTAAACTAATTTTTTCCCAAGTCGAGTCTGTTTTGCCCGTGACGGTAATTGGTGAGTGATCTCCCTGTCCTTATCTCGACCCATGAACCTTTCATTTTATTTTCTCCCCCTGTCCAGTTGAGGAGGGGGAGTGATAGAGCAGCTTTGGTGGGCACCTGGCATCCAGCCAGGGTCAACCCACCACACCTGGCTATGCTCCCTCCCAGCTTCTTGCACACCTGCTTGCTGGCAGAGCATGGGAAACTGAAAAATCCTTGGCTTAAGATAAGCGCTACTTAGCAACAACTAAAACATCAGAGTGTTATCAGCATTATTCTCACACTAAATCCAAAACACAGCACTGTACCAGCTAGCGAAGAAGAGAGTTAACTCTGTCCCAGCCGAAACCAGGACAGGGCCAAATAAATTGATCGGGTAGAACTGTGTTATAAAGTTCAAATTTCTTTAAGTTTCAAGAAGCTGACTATCCTCAAATCCAACAGCATTTCCATTCCCAGTGATGACCAGGTGTGATGTGTTTACAATGTAAGGAAAACATACATTTTTATAATCAAGGGCAAATGTATATTGATTATCATTATATTCCATATGTATTATTCTATTGTATAACATGCAAAAAGAAGACATAGAATGTGTCATAGAAAACAAAGTGTTTTCTCATCTGTCCTGATTTCGGCTGGGACAGAGTTAACTCTCTTCTTAGTAGCTGGTACAGTGCTGTGTTTTGGATTTAGTGTGAGAATAATGTTGATAACACTCTGATGTTTTAGTTGTTGCTAAGTAGCGCTTATCCTAAGTCAAGGACTTTTCAGTTTCCCATGCTCTGCCAGCAAGCAGGTGTGCAAGAAGCTGGGAGGGAGCACGGCCAGGACAGCTGACCTGAACTAGCCAAAGGGATATTCCATACCGTGGAATGTCATGCCCAGTATATAAACAGGGGGGAGTTGGCCGGGAGGGGCAGATCGCTGCTCTGGCATCAGTCAGTGGGTGGTGAGCAATTGCATTGTGCATGACTGGTTTTTTCCTTCCCTCCCCCCTTTTTTTTTTGTTATATTCCTTTTCATTACTATTATTATTATTATATTTCATTATTATTATTGTTAGTATTATATTTTACTTTAGTTATTAAACTCTTCTTATCTCAACCCACGAGTTCTGCCTTCTTTCCCGATTCTCCTCCCCATCCCACTGGGAGCAGGGGGGTACGGGGAGTGAGGGAGTGGCTGTGTGGTGCTTGGCTGCTGACTGGGGTTAAACCACGACAGGCCCTTGCACATCTTGCATTTCCATTAAGAGATTTCAACTTCTCTACTGTCTCCAAATAGGTGAGAGCAACTCAAGCAACTCATTTATGTACATGAAGAAACAAACATCTAGCAAGTAGTTGACTATTTAGCCCATAGGATGCAGCTTACACAGTCATGGTGGCTATCCAAAACATTTATTTCTTAGGCATTTGTTTGAGGCCTTAAGGAGGCACTTAGTATTAAGCATTTCACATTGCTTTCTTCACAAATTTGTCTTTGGTCTGAATAACCACAAAGTTATTGACCATCTTATTAATATTTATTAAAGTAGGAACAAAAGAAAAAAAAGGGGTGATCAAGTAAACCTTTGGGATCCAATTTTGAGTGCTATGGGTTGTGTATGTCCAAGATACATACTTTGTGGTTGTGTGTGTTTGTCTATGTGTAAATCAAGCTTATGAAAAAAAATGTATTTTAGAAAATCTGGCCCCTAGCTCTGGAAACAGATTATATAACAGCACTTTTCATTCATCATAGCGAAAAAACATCTTCTCTTTCTATTTAGTTTTGCTTTAATTTCTGGCTCCAGCCCATAAATAAATTGCATTATTTGCCTTTTATCTCTCTGGATGATATTTAATAAAGCTTTTTATTCTGTTTGAGCTACTCTCACGGACAGATAGACTGGAATCCTACCTGCTGGCAAGGGTTTAATTTGTGACAGGAACTCTACCAGTTTTCTTACCTCAGGCTGTTTATGGCATAACATGAGGAACTATCATTTACACTTGTCATAGTGAAGCAGATGTTGCTCTGCCCTGTGTAATCCTCACCTGGTACCATTTGGGTTGCATATAGCTGTAACACATGCAGTCAAGAGGTCAGTCTGCATGTCACTTGTGCTCTTTAAAATGGCTGAAGCCTTTTCTCCTTGTCTATTTTTAGCCTAGTACTGGCATGCTAAAAGAAAGCAGTGTATCAGTACTGAATAGAAAGAAGAAAGCAAAATTCTGCTGAGAAGCCTTTCAGCTTCTGTGGAGGCAGCAGGCAGACCAAACATTCACTTCTTCCATTCAATTCAAATTTATGACTGAGTACATTTCAGTGATGGATGGCTGTATCAGCAACATAGCCGGGGGAGACCAAGTCATTCTGCATAACAGTTTTCCCTTTCCTCTTGTTAGGTGAATATCTGAGATCTCTTGCTATGATTTGCATGAAAAAGAACATGAATATTGAACTTTCATTTCTTCAAAGGGATTACACTTACTTTAGTGAAAATAATGCACAATATTGGAATTATAAAAAAACCCTCTTTATTTTGATAGTTTTATAAATTTTGGAGTCTAGCCTCTGTCGCGGATCTAGAATTCTGCTGACTATGCCAATTTGTCACGGGCGGGCGATTTTGACCGCTTAAAGAACCAGCGCCAAAGGTATCAGCAAAAGTGGTTTTAATGAAGTAAGATGTTGTAAAAGCGAGACTTAACAAATTTCGATGGCAAGGTTCACTCTATTACTTACTGCAGCGTATATAATAACGATTCAAAGTTACCAATATAAGATCAAAGTTATCAATACAATGTCAAAGTTACCAATGCAAAATCTTAGCGCACTATAATACAAGGTTATGCATGATATTGGTCACTTACCAAAGATCTGCAGTTGGTAAGAGGTCTCTCAGCCTCAAGGAGTAACCTTGAGAGGCGTCCCAGCTCAAGGGGAGATCACTGTCGTGCAGCCAGCTTCTTAGCAGGGAGAGCTCAAAGAAAGCTCTCTTAGGCTGTCATATTTATGGAATAAAGTGGTTGGCTTGTAGTCAAATTACATGTGATGGAAAAGCTAAGCATGAGACTCCTTGTACCCACAACTTTCTTTGTTCCTTGACAAATGAGTCTTGGAAGAACCACCTGCTATTCATGTGTTAATCACATGACCCATGTTCTGGTTTCCAAGCTCATATGCATCAGTGCTCACCATGTCACCCTGTTCCTGTGTGGGTTTTCAGAGAACAGATTAGAACTAGAGAAGTTATTGGCCCGGTTACAGCCTTTACTTCCTTTGGAGCCTGAACCAAACTACCACTAGTTTGGTCAAGGAGTTGAGTGCATCCGTCACAGCCTCCACTTAAGATTTCTGTGGATCTTCCTTGGCATTTATTTCACGATCCTTCTGGCTTTCATAAAGGGTGAGAGACTGCCTTCAGGGTATATAACAACCCAGACCTTTTCTGCCAAATGACATGAAATATTCTGGTCAGGAATAAAGGGGGAGGCAGTTGAAGCAACTCTTTATTAGCTCTTTTCCAACTCCCATTCACCAATAATTTTGCTCTTGATTTCTTTCAGGAAATAAGTTGAAAACTGAACAAAACATGAGAGGTATGACCTTAAGGAGAAACTCTTTCTTCAAATAATATACATTAAAAATATAAAATTGTGGTGGGTTGACCCTGGCTGGATGCCAGGTGCCCACCAAAGCTGCTCTATCACTCCCCCTCCTCAACTGGACAGGGGAGAGAAAATATAACGAAAGGCTCGTAGGTCAAGATAAGGGCAGTTTAATAAAGCAGAAGCAAAGGTCATGCGTGAAAGCAAAGGAAAACAAAAG
Source organism: Gymnogyps californianus (assembly GCF_018139145.2). Taxonomy (NCBI): domain Eukaryota; kingdom Metazoa; phylum Chordata; class Aves; order Accipitriformes; family Cathartidae; genus Gymnogyps; species Gymnogyps californianus. The sequence goes on along the minus strand of NW_026114235.1, from coordinate 469,204 downwards.
ATTTTATTCTCTACTTCCCATCAGCAGGTGATGTCTGGCCACTTCCCGGGAAGCAGGGCTTCAGTACACGTAGAAGTTGCTCCGGAAGACAAACATAAATAAAAAATGCCCCCCCTTCCTCCTCCTCTCCCTAGCTTTTATTGCTGAGCAGACATCATATGGTATGGAATATCCCTTTGGTCAGTTTGGGTCAGCTGTCCTGGCTATGTCCCCTCCCAAGATCTTGCCCACCCCCAGCCTACTGGGTGAGGGGGGGGCAATGTTGGAGAGACAGCCTTGATGCTGTGCGAGCACTGCTCAGCAGTAGCCAAAACCCTGGTGTGTTATCCACACCTTTCTAGCTACCAATACAGAGCACAGCACTATGAGGGCTGCTATGGGGAAAGTTAACTCCATCTCAGCTAGACCCAATACAAAAATAAACAGCATACATTAACACTGGCAAGGAAGGAACCTGGAATGATTTTCTGAAAGGTGCTTATTACAGGACAGATTAACGGAGTTATTTTTAGGATGAGACGCTATTCAAGGTTAGCATGGCAAAATAGAACCTAGGTATAATTAGACTCAGAAAATCAATTTTATGACCAGCATTCTCCCAGTTCTTTTATTTTTTCATCATCCCTATCCTTTTTGTCTTGATTTTGCAGATCACAAGGACATATCTATGTCTCCACCATCTTTATAACAGGCGAATCAGAAAGCCCTGACATAGATAGACTCAGGGCAAATTCTCTACCCACTGATTTTCCAGGTTTCTCCTCTGTTACTCTAGCTGTTCATCATGAAGACCTGCAAAAATGAAGTGAGAGCAAACATTTTACTTTTATTCTGGGAAGGCTTGAAAACATGACTTTAAATGTTCCACTGAATTAATCTTGAATTGACACAATGAGGACTCCCAAAGAAGTCAGAAGCAAACCTCCTGTGAACACCACTGGGACTCTGATGAAACTGCAGATGACTATAGAAACACAGAAGTTGTCACACCTGCACTGTATTCAGTCTGTAGCAGGAGTCATTACCAGATGCTTCAGAGGAAGGTGTAGGACAAGGACATAAAAATATCAAAGGTCCATTTTAAAAGGGAGCACAAAATGGTCTGGCATCCCACTTGATTTCTCTTTACTGTCCATCATTTTAGCTTAGAAATCCATTATGGAGTATCAAGGATTTGGGGGCAGCAAAATTCTCAGTTGTCATTTTAACCTTTTTTCTTTTTGGAAATCTATTTTTGGAACATCTCAAACTTGGATATTATTGTTGTTCAACAGAAAGATGTTTTAAGACATTGGTGTTCACTTAAGCCTTCTGAGGATCTTCTTTATCTTCTTCCCTGATTCAAGATGTTACCTGGCACTTACAAAGGGTGAAAGAAATTGGAAGTTAAACAGGATCATGTATTTTTTTTACCCTAAGGACACAAGAAGTAAAACTCTGGATCAGAATGAAGAAGCCAACACACCATTTGACTCGGAAAGTTTGTTTTTATTGTTTGTTTTCTTCTGTTTGTAATTGATGTTGTTTTCACAAATCAATTTGCAAGTGTATTTTTCTTAATTACTTAAATGCTTTGTATTGTGTTACAGGCTCTGACAGCCAAGAAGCATGGAAGCCTCAAGGAGAAAAGACAGAGTTTTTGTTTGATCTCAGCTACTATTCTGTGTTCAGATCTTCAATTCACAACTTTTGAATTGCTTCCCAAATAGATCAAGATCAGCCATTACAGATCAGTGTTGATTTGGCTTTCAAAAGAAAGCACACATCATGCTGTCTCTGAGTTCATTTAAGATTTGCTCTTATAAGAGCTACAGAAAAGAAATCAAATAGTCTTCACTAAGGAGCATGGCTTAAATGTAAAAATGGGCCTTCAGTGTAATGACACTAAAACTCACAGAAGCTAAAGGTTAGTTGGCCACCTCTTTCTAATTTAGGCACCTAATTTTCCTCTACATTGTATAGGCAGAGGCAGGCTTTTAGCTGCAGGTGTCACAGGCTTTTATCCAAGATGATGTATTTTTCTGATACAGTTCTAGTACAGACAAGTGAATAATATATTAATGACACTGTAGAAGTGCCTACACTTTGTTAGATATCTGACAATACAAAGTTTCACCATTGCTTGTTTGCTCTTGTTTCTGCTTCTTATTCCCACTAGCAGTTTCCATGGTGGTGGTCTCACTCTGGAAAAAAAGCTTCCACATGTGTATAGCAAATACAATTTTTTGGACAGTGTTTGTAACTACCAGCTGGCTCACTCCTGGCTAGCAAATGTGCTAGTAAATCTGGAAGGAGCAGCCAAAGAGGAGAAGGAAGAAACCTAAAATATGAAAGAAATGCATGATAGCAGTCTGTAGCATAAAGTGATATTCAGTTCATGTTCAGGAGTATGGACTGGAAATACAGGAAAGAAAAGATACAATTATTGAAAGGAAGAAGTGGATATGAAAAGAAGGCAGGGAGGTGAAGGCTAAATGTAATGTAGAAAGGCATGTATGGTAAAGATTAATATATGCAGTTTTCTGTAAACTCAAATATTTCAGTGGGTATTTAATACTCCCCAACTTTCTCATCATTATCCCCCATGAAATGGACAGAAACAGTCATATATGCTTTGGCTGTATAAAATCTACACAAGGCCAACTCTGATGGTCTGTCATACTCTTCCTTGTATACCTTCCCATTTGAACTTCCTCAGTGTGAGGAACCAGTTCAGATCCAATTATCTGGTGTGTGCTTGCTGCTTTAATGGAAAATTTATATATATGTTTGTATTTTTATTTATTGAAAGTGTTGTTGAATTGAAACATATCTGAAACAGATTTCTTTGGTTAACCAAATGCTTGCTATTACTTTTTAATATTTATTAAATATTACTTTTATAAAATCATATATCTTTTGAGAAATTAATCCCAAAAGTTTCTGGAGGAAATTTTTCATTTCCCAGCTATTTTTCAGATAATGCCAACATACAGGGTGAAATGCTCTCATTTTCTCTGAAAATCATGAGTTATTTATTGAGGCAGTATTGATTTAGAGTAACTAAAGTCCTAAATTTTAAAACAATAAACCACTTTTTAACAGTGGTGAATAGCTCTGACAATGTTCAGTTCTTTAATTTATAGTTAAATGAAACTTTGCATCTACCTCAGAGAGCAGCTGGTACTCTCTTTGATGGAGGAGCAAAATCAAGGGAATTAAGTAACCATAGTATCTCAGTTTAGTTCCTCAAGGCATCCTGTGGTGGGTTGACCTTGGCTGGCCACCAGGTACCCACCAAGCCACTCTATCACTCCCCCTCCTCAACTAGACGGGGGGGGGGGGAAATACAACGAAAGGCTCATGGGTCGAGATAAGGACAGGGAGATCACTCACCAATTACCATTACGGGCAAAACAGACTCGACTTGGGGAAATTAATTTAATTTATTACCAATCAAAATCAGAGTAGGATAATGAGAAACAAGAACAAATCTAAAAACACCTTCCCCCACCTCTCCCTTCTTCCCAGGCTCAACTTTACTCCTGATTTTCTCTACCTCCTCCTCACACTCTTCCCCTGCTCCAGCATGGGGGTCCCACCCATGGGAGACAGTCCTTCACAAACTTCTCCAATGTGAGTCCTTCCCATGGGCTACAGTTCTTCACAAACTGCTCCAGCATGGGTCCCTTCCACAGGGTGCAGTCCTTCAGGAACAGACTGCTCCAGCATGGGTCCCCCATAGGGTCACAAGTCCTGCCAGCAAACCTGCTCCAGCGTGGGCTCCTCTCTCTACAGGTCCAGTGGTCCTGCCAGGAGCCCGCTCCAGTGTGGGCTTCCCAGGAAGTCACAGCCTCCTTTAGGCATCCACAGGCTGCAGGTGGATATCTGCTCCACCATTAACCTCCATGGGCTGCAGGTGGATATCTGCTCCACTGTTAACCTCCATGGGCTGCAGGGGGACAACTTGCTTCACCATGGTCTGCAGGGGAATCTCTGCTCCGGCACCTGTAGCACCTCCTCCCCCTCCTTCTTCACTGACCTTGGGATCTGCAGAGTTGTTCCTCTCACATATTCTCACTCCTCTCTCCAGCTACTGTTTTCACAGCAGTATTTTCCCCTTCTTAAATATGTTATCACAGAGGTGCTACCCCGTCACTGATTGGCTCAGCCTTGGCCAGCAGCAGGTCCGTCTTGGAGCCAGCTGGCATTGGATCTATCGGACATGGGGGGAAGCTTCTGGCAGCTTCTCACAGAAGCCACCCCTGCAGCCCCCCCTGCTACCAAAACCTTGCCATGCAAACCCAATACAGGTACATATAATAATGAATTTCCTATCAAAGAAAAACAGGACAAAACAAATACATTAACAGCAGAGGTAGGCACTATTCCTGCAGAGACAAACACTTCCTTAAAATAAAACTTGCTGGTAATCCTGAACTCACTGGATTGGCTCACACCTGTAAATATATTCTAAGCTTAATGTTGGATCAGGTTCATGACCTGTTATGGCTTTTTAACTTGTGTTTTTCTTCTTCTTTTAAAGAAAAGTTATGTGACTTTATGAGTAAAGTAAATACCACATTTTTAATGGATTCAGAAAAATACTTAAAATATTCATGGCTACAGAAAAACTAGTTCTTTTGTAAAATATATTTTTGGAATAGAATTATACTATTCTTATGCCTTCTAGAGGAAGGGAGTTAATTCTCTTGATTTTCTCAGAAGAATAAATAATCTGTCCCTAGAAACTCTTTGACTGCAAATCAAATTGACAGCAGCAGATCATACAAGAAATGTCAGAACTTTGATGACATTCTTTCATTCTTTTAGTCCATTCAGAGGAATGAAATTATTTGAATGCTGTTTGTTTATTTAATTAACTTGAATTTATGTTTTGCTGTACCATATGAATTCAGTGCTCTTGAAAGGAAAAACTTTGAACTGGTCCTGTGGCAGGAAGAGGAAGCTTCTACCTTGTTTTACTGTTGTATTTTAATTTTCACCAGAAAAAAGCCCCTGTTGTACTTCAGTGAACAATACATTCTGTTATAAAATCCTATGGACAACAAAATAACAGGGTAGTGGATTTCATTTGAGGGCCTTCCTTGGCTTATTGAGTCTCAGGGTTCTCTTAATGGAAAAGCAAGCAAGCTGTATTTTTTGGACAATGCCTACAGTGGATCCACAGGATTTTTATAAAGGAACTTTCATCAACATCAAGGTATAATTTGATTTTTTCCCCAATATTCTTGTCGTGGTTTAACCCCAGCCAGCAACTAAGCACCATGCAGCCGCTTCCCCCTCCCCCATCCCAGTGGGGTGGGGAGGAGGAAAGGAAAAAAAGTAAAACTCGTGGGTTGAGATAAGAACAGTTTAATAACTAAAGTAAAAATAAAAATACACTACTAAGAATAATAATAATTGTAATGAAAAGGAATATAACAAAAAAGAGAAATAACACCCAAGAAAAGACAAGTGATGCACAATGCAATTGCTCACCACCCGCTGACCAATGCCAGAGCAGCGATCCGCCCCTCCCGGCCAACTCCCCCCTGTTTATATACTGGGCATGACATTCCACGGTATGGAATATCCCTTTGGCTAGTTCGGGTCAGCTGTCCTGGCTATGCTCCCTCCCAGCTTCTTGCACACCTGCTTGCTGGCAGAGCATGGGAAACTGAAAAGTTCTTGGCTTAAGATAAGCACTACTTAGCAACAACTAAAACATCAGGGTGTTATCAACATTATTCTCACACTAAATCTAAAACACAGCACTGTACCAGCTACTAAGAAGAGAGTTAACTCTATTCCAGCTGAAACCAGGACAGGCATGCTCACTAAATAATGATTCTAATTTTACAGTGGCAATTTGGAAGCTCCCTGAGATGAGGATTATGAGCTTGAGTGTAAGGCCTGTTATTTGAAATGCAGTTTACCATTCTCCACCTTTTGGCCAGACAAGCTCCTGTTTGTTTACTGAGCAGGTTAGAGCACTTAAGCTCTGGAGGTGCTATGTGCTCCTCTATGATGTACACTATCACACTGGTTTTCAGTCTCACTTATAACAGCTTCTGAAAGCATTTCATGAATGAATTTCAAACAAAAATATGTTGAATACTGTGATGATGCTCATCTTTTTTTTTCATTGTAGTTTGGATTTAATCATGTAACAATTAGACATTGTAACTGAACTTCTCCTTGCAAGCATATAGCCATCTACTAGACAGACAATCTTTTAAGCTTCACAGTAGACCAGATATGTATATCAGGTATTACCTAAATAAGATGTCTGTTTTTGTGGCTTTAGGTTTATATTGTGTTAGAGGACTATAATACAGTGCTGAAAGCTATAGTAAAAAAATCTCGAAAAATAATACGTTATTTCCTTTTACACTACTACATTACTGCAGCTTTATTTTTTCTGACTTTCAGGCACTGTTTCTTCTTCCCCTTGGGCTAAGCAGAATATAAACCCATATAACAAAACATTTTTTATATAATGCAGCTGTGAAATCAGACTGACCTTGACTTTTGTTTCTAAGTAGCTATATATTCCTTTTTAAGAAACAGGGATGGAGGGGGCATGCAAGGAAAATCAGACATGGAATGTAGAATGGTCTTGAATCTGAGTTAACATGATATTGTGACAAGCCAAAAGATTAGATGAGGTAATGCACTCACTCCATGGTGCTGAATGATTGTACTAGTCCATTTGGAAAGCTTACTTATCAAGATCACTTAATGTAGATATATGAACCAATAGCTGTTTATCACTTCAACAGATATTCTCCCCAGATTCTTCAGATTCAGACATCTGTACTACAAGCTGTACTAAGAGAGGTTTTATAGATGATGTAATATAAGAATGTGAATCAAAAAAGCTGAGATCACTCATTTATTGATTTGACTTTTCATGCTCAAATTATTTAGTTGATGGATGATGTTAGGTGTATAAAGTAATGAAAACATTGGACTAGACTATCTCCATCTTTTTGTTAATGGTTTATCAAGATGTATGGGATGGATTTATATTTGTCTGGAGGCATATTTGCTTCATTTGTTTCCAACATTTGCAAATACCCTAGCCATTTCAATATCCATGAAACCTGAAAGATAAGGCTACAATACAAAGGTATTATTTTATTATTTATGAGCACTATCAATTAGTTTTCTCCCTTAATGCTTTAGGATATGTATTTCTAGACTCAGTATCTGATCTGTTCAGAGCTTGGCCTGGGCTTTTACAAGCAGCTGTTGCTAGCAGCTGTTGCTACTTTATTGGCTGTACATATCGACACTGAATCCTTGACATGGTTGCCTCTGCCTGAGGCCTGAGCCTAAGGTGCTCTCAGAAGCTTTTCTGCTTTCAGAGTGAAGTCCTGTTATTCTCCTCCACCTGCCTTCTCTTTCTTTTGTATCTTCTCATACTGTCTACTCGTCACTGTCACACAAGTGCTATGAAATTGTTTATACTTAAGCAGAAGTGTGTTTGCAGATAGAGTGACAATTAGGAGGTACCTCTTCTTTTTGTCATTTATAGTTTATTATGGTACTATAATAAATAAAGATAAGTTTGAATAGGGAGGAACCTTGAAGACATGTTTGGAGATCTAACATCTTTTAAATCTCTGTTGTTTGGAAATCTCCAAATAGAGAACATCATTCATTCTTCTTACCCTTTAAATGCATGAGAAGGTTCAGGGTGCAGCAGAGTTTCTCCCAGTCTTCCACGAGTATCACAACTGGAGCTTGGTAACCCCTTCTTTGCTCCTTCTTTAAGGCACTCCAGTAATAGGAGGGTATCTTCCTGCACCTCCAAAACTTTGTCTCCACAGTTGTCTAGAAAAACAAATATAAAATTAGAAGCCAGGAGTGCCTGAGATCTGGGCCTGGTTTTCCCTTAATATCTTTTGGACGATAAGTGACTTCTCATGTTTGGGTTTTCTTCATTTTAAAATAGGAATAATAATACTCACTCAGCTCAAGGGGAAGTATAAATATGAATCAGCTATCTATAGTATGTAAATGTGTGTAAATCTTTATTTCCTTACTAATTTTGTGTGCTTTATTTGTGCAATGCATATATGAAGCTTGATATAAATTGTTGGTTAGTGAGGAATGAAGAAGCTGTAATAAATTGAAAATTACAAATTAAGTCTGCAAAATGTAGAAAATACCTTTGTAATTGCTGTCTAAATAAAGAATTATAGTGATAGATTTTTTTTGTATAGACTGTAGTATACTGAAATAGTGTTATCTATCTGAACAGAGGTCTTGAAAGACAAAAACAGACACACTGACCTCTGTATGGCCATGTGAAATGACATCATTAAAATATATGCCCTCAGTTATAGAAGGGAAGACAAATAAACAGAAATCAAAATAATGGGAAGGGATCACTGAGAAACAGCAGCCAAAAAGGAGACAGAATACGTATATATTACTGAGCATACCTAAAAAAACCCCATCACATTACACAGACATGAAGCATACAGCGGTTAAGCAAAATCAACAGATCAAAGAATTATGAAGCATCCACCTCTAATATAATATTTGCAGATTAATGTTTTTTTTCTGCCACACTTGCTGTTTTTCTTATTATTTTATTCAGTTTTCACAGAATACTTTTGACAGCGGTGTTGCATTCCACTCTCCAAGAATAATTCATTATGTTTTTTGTTTCCTTATAATGTCTTCTCAGAATTTTTTTATCTGACTGCTTAAATTTCATTTACTTTTTTCCTTTGGAATAAAGTTTTGTGATTTTTTTTTTTTCTTAAAAACATCAACCACTTTGTCTTTGAAAATTAGAAATATGTGAAACAGGTAATATTGGACATAGCTAGGACTAGAGAAAAAAATGTGTTTATGAATGATTATAAAATAATGTCAAGCTAATCAGAATGTAGAGGTATTTTATATAACCTTGTGTATCACTGCTTCCCACACAACAGTTTTATTAAGGAGTTAGCCTTCTTTGAACTGATTGGAACAGGATCCTAATAGCATGGTACTAGGTGACAATATAATGACACGCCTCTCAAGAATGAGAGGATACCCCAGAAATTGTTTACGTGAATCATATCCTCAACATTGTCTGTCTAAAATCTGAATATCACCTCACTGTTTTATCAGGTCTACAAAGAAAGAATAGTGGTAGTTAGCATCCTAGTAAGTAGACTTAACAGACTTGAATTTATGTTCCTGTTCCACCTCTTATTTGATCTTGAGCAAGTGACTTAGGACAAAATTTTTGAGTGTATGCAGTTAAACATACAGATATTTAGGAGACTAGGGTCTGTTTGTATCTTTAAGGTCTGACAAATCTATACGCTGCATGCAAAATTTGCCTAAGCCAGCTCTAGAATTGGAAGTGCTGGAGAGTCTGACTTAGTTGCCCCTGAGTAGATCAGGTCTAGAAGCAACAAAGCCATGCTCATGAAATGCTCCATTCAAGGTAATAAATCCTGTTCCTCAAGAATATTTGCTCAGGCACAACATGAACATGGTTCCAGATGAAACTTCCTATGCCTTCGTTTCCAGATCTGGAAAGAGGACACTGCCCTATTCCTGTGAAATTACCTTTTTGTGTTCAACTAGTTCTGCACTGTGGCCCACCATCTGAAGCAGACATGCCCCAAATATTTAAAAATGTAGGGTTTATCCTCCTGCTACCCAAATCTCCCATTTATGAAGGCAGTTTAATAACACTTTTTAAATACTAGTCTTCTGTGTCAAGTGATAAAGTACAATCATTATCAATCCGGTAAGATGAATGAATTTTCAACAAGAATCTACAGTGCACACTGTGTATGCACTTTGTCAGTTCTACACATGGCTCAAAGGAGAGTTATCTGAAACAAATCCCTCCTGTAAGGGAGGAATAGGAATCAGTATATATAAAGCAGTTATCACACAGGGTGATAACATTTATGATGTGCTGATTGTATTATGCATAATATACAGGACAAATGAGTTTCATACGTGTAAGATTTTATTGTCCACGTGTGCACTGGCAGTCAGGGCAGTTTAAGAAGGCTTCATGCAGAGACAGAGGTCTGGGCCTCTCCCATCTTCTGCCTGTAGACTGGATGACTTGCATTGTTATTCTGATGAAATTTCCACTACTTCTTTGCTCTTCCCCCTGGATATGAGGCTTGGATCATTGCATGAATTACTTGCTTTTAAACTAGCTCTGGTGGCTTGGGTTCAGAAGAAAGCTCAGTCCCTTTTCATTGAAATGAGTGGCAAACCTGTGTTAGCTTTGGTGTCACAAGATTGTTTGCAATAAAAAACAAAGGGTGAAAAAGAGAGAATTAAAAACCCTTATAAAATTATCCCAATCATTATGACATAGGAAAATCAGCATAACAACAGCCCTATTTGGGATATCTAAGAAAAGAGCCTCCAAAAATTCTCTAATCTACATCTAGCAGCAATAATTTCCACTATGTAATTGCACTCGATGTGAAAAAGTGGTTCTTTTTATTGCAAACCATAATGTATGGTATAAGATCTGAAGTCTACCTAGTCCAGTCTTCTGACCCTAGCAGGGACCAGTACAAATGCTTTAGAGGAGATGAAAGAATTCTGCTATAGATAAACAATCCATGCCTATGGGTCACCAACTTAAAAAAAGATAGACAACAAAAGACAAAATGTCAACAGCCATAACTCATATTGTCACATTCTCTTACACTCTCCACTCAAAACCAAATTATTAGTATATCATACTTTTACTCTACTATGTTACACATCAGGGGTAGCTGCAAATTACCTTAGATTGTGTACTGAAGTTCATTTACTGAACTGTCCTATGTTTTTTTCTCTACATTCGAAGAGTACAAACATCTGAGGGCCTACTGTATCTGTGGATTGAATTCTACAAATGCATAGAAATCTCCACTTGTGACTTCCTTCCATCAGATTAAATATGTTACTTAGGTAAATATGACTACACAAGTGAGAATCAGTATATGATGGAACTGATACTTATTTCCATTTATTTGGGATTGTATATGATTGTATAACTAACAGTTAAAACACCATTTCCCGATAAAAGGAGAATGTTGATATTATAAATATCTTTATAAATTAAACTACTTCTGTTCTATTCAGGAACTCTAGATGAAGAAAAAATGTAGAATCATGAAGAAATGAAATCCAGGGAGATAAATGATCTGATATATATGGTAATTAGGTGACATTGTGATAAGCACCTCAGAAATATGATAGATGATAGACTTTGCATTACACTGTTTCCCTGATAATCTTTCTACATACATACTCATTCTTTCCTCTTCAGAACAATATTCAGTTGTTAATCTCTTTATACTTGTTCTTTGCCCTTTTGGTCCCATTCACAGCCACATGAATCGCTCCTCTTCCAGTTCACATTTCACAGTTCTATGAACATTGCTGATGGTTCAGCTAGCACACAAATCACAAGCAATAAATATGTAAATTGTTCATTTTCATGTAAACACAAAGACTTCAATAGACTTTTCATGCACAAAAATTGGGAACCTTCTGAGAAATGAAGTATGACTGGGAAATGTTTATCATGGGTATTGATACAATCAATAGAAATCAATAAATACATTGCTACTACTTGCAGATGCCAGTTTCTAAAAAATATTGGGAGATTCATGGAAAAATATAATCTGTTTTGTCTTGAAAAAAAGGATATTCTGTCTGGGATTAATTTGATGTAAATCTTTGGCTACTGTAGCAGAGAGGTCAGAAACCCCAGCTGGAAAAAATATATTTTCATACTTTAAAATTTATAAAATAAACTTTTGTTGAAAATCACTTGCTAAGTGCAGTTGTAGGCAATAATATCTTAGCCTCAGAGAGCAAAGAGAGGGCCTTAAAAAAATTAATTAATTTGGGAGGTGCTGCATAAAAGCAGCCTGAATATGAAAATTGTTCAGAACCTAATTATACTTGAACTTTTCTCTTGGTTATTCCTCTATTGTCTTAGCATCTTCATTTTCCTCTCATCTACCCTACTACCCACAGGCAACTGTGCAACCATTATGAATAAATTTGTCCTACATTTACCAAAGTAATTGACTTTGCTGTTGACATGCAATATGCCAGTGTAGAGCCCAGATATTTACAGAATTAAAACTACACTTGCTTCAAAACACTGTGTATAAATGAAAAAAAACCCCAACAACCAGCCCCACCCCCCAAAAATAAAGCATTACCAGAAAATCACAAGTCAGTTAAATCAGAGTGGACTTGTCTACAGTTCCTTTTTTTCTGGATAGAGTCACACTTTAAAATCTATATAATTTTCTGTTGCATTTTACAGCATGACCAGTTTATAGCATAGGGCTACTATATACATTTTAATTGTCCCTTTTAGTTACAATCACAATGTGCAATTTCTAATAGTTTCAGCTTACATGCTTTCTATCCACTTTTGTTTAAACTACTTTGATTCTCAGATCTGTGAACATCTATTTTGAAGCATTAAATAACTGTCAGATGCTCAGTAGTCAGTACTTCCACAGCCTTCTCTGCTTGCTATATCCCATTTGACTTCCTATTTTTCCAGACCCTGTCTCACCCAGCCTGACTGATTCAGTGCTATGTTAAACAGTTTTGTTGTTGTTGTTGTGCTGCCTTTCTTGCTCTGTGCTCTGCACACAGTACTGATTGCTAGCATGCAGCCCTATTTTTGCCGTACAGGCATGTTCATGCTTTAATGATTCCACCTTTACAGCTTTTACTAATAAATTACTGTGCAACTGTAATAATAGAGTATTAAAGCAACTGTGTTTTATATCTAGATATATACAGTTTCTGTCTGTCTACTTCTGCAATACTGTTTGACATAGTGTTTGACAAATACCAATACTGTTTGGCACGTCCATGCTCAGTGCATATGCCAGCACGTTGAGATCATTACAGGAATTAGGAATTGCCACTGCAGATGTTAATTTAATAAGGTAATGTAAGATCTTCAATACTGTTTAGTAGTTATATTCATGGCTGGTAAGTGTATCATCCCTGATAAAATCAATATACTCCAAGTCTGATTCCTAATGTTTATTTTTTAATCTGAAATGCTTCTAGAGTCTGGCAGTTTGGGGAATTACTTTATAGAGTTGTTTGAAAGGATTCTGTTTGGCTGTAATTTAAGTTTTGAACTAAATTTCACAGAATGTCTCCTTTTACAGGTCATGGTCTAATTTCTTCATCATTCTGCTTGTCTCTGATCTCATTTTCCTCTCTTAACTAAACTAAATCATTGGGATTCTACTAATCTCATTTTATATGGAAAGAAAATGTCATACATGATTGGTTTGTAAAACAGCTAAGTCGATTTTCTGTTATCCTATATTTTTGTGACGATCTAATATCTATTAAAACCTTCCCAATGCATGGTTGTTTCTTTGACATTTATATCATTGTCTTTTGGTACCAGCCCTTCAACCTGTGCCATGAATCTGTACTGATTCAAATCTCTCACTAGCTAGAGAGGTTAGGTAGAGTCTCAGATCTGACTTTTGTCCCCACAGGCAGTATGAACACAGCAGGCACTGAGTTCAAATCCAAACTTGAACAAAACTATTAAAATCAACATGGGAGCAATGAACTCCACATTTTGTAATTGGACCCCAGATGTTTCCTCGGGAAACAGACACAGGCCATTATTTCATTTAATATAAACTCACATGGAAATTTTAATGCCAAATTATTAGCATAATCTAAAATCCTCATTTTAACATAATAAAGACATGTAGATTCTTCTTTAATTGCTTTCTGAGTTTTGAGTTTTAACTCAAAAGAATGTACAAATGTACATTGTACAAATCCCAGATTTGTACAAGTCCTCATGTACAAATTGTACAAATTGTACAAATTGTACATTGTACAAAATGCTAAAATCTTACTTTCTCTTAAGTGAAAACTGAGATTTTTCATCTGTTCTCAGCAACTGATGCTCTCAGAAAATGCCACATAACATGAATTTCACAGTAAAAGGAACGAGAGATGTCAACAATGCATTCTTAATAAATATCTCATAACTGTTCTTCCAGCCATAAGTGGTAGCAGGTATCAAAAGTTCATGGCTGGCACTATGGAACAAAGCTGAAAATACACCTCTGGCTCTCATACTGGCAATGGCACACATAAGCTGCTGGTGCCTGGCTGGTGGTGGGGAGAACTGGAGTCCTGTGACTAGTAGCAGATCATGGTCCAGAAGATATCAGTTCTGACATGTGGTAGGAGACAGAGAATACTCAGGAGAGTCTTTGTGTAGCCTGTTCAGCACAGTCAGCTCTTGGCTAATTAGCCTGTCAAAGGAGCTAGCTCGGGCTATACTTGTCTTTTATTATCTGAGATGCCCTACAATTTCAGTTTACTGACAGATAATTTTCAGTTTGATTGGTGACACTGAACACACTCCTTGGTTCCACACCTCTCCCTGTTACATCTGGATGCATTAGCATTTTTGCAACTAGTTGCAACACACAAGTCCATATTGTATTATGATGCAGAGAGAAATGACTGTCCTATACTGGGGAATATGAATCCTGAAGAGATCTTGGCTTCATTCCCAGCTTGCCTGGAGGCTGTGTGCATAGACACAGAAAAGCCACTTATAACTCAGTTTTTAAGAGGTGCTGAGAACCTGTAGCTCCCATTGAAAGGCTGCCATTAATCTCTATGCAACAGTTGCTTTTATGAGAAGAAGAATTCTGAATTCACGCAGTCATGCTGGCTTAGAGACCTGTCTTGACAGAGATCAGCACCTACTGCAAGAGCAGACTATGTATGAGACACATGGAGGACAGAGGTCAGAGACACATTTCTGGGTACATGAGGAAGAAGGAAGTGATTTGGAACAGTTACCATGAATTTACCAAGTCTAAATCATGTCTGACTAAACTGATTGCTTTCTATGATAAAATGACTAGATTTTGGGACAAGGACAGAGTAGAGGATATCATCTACCTTTACTTTAGTCAGACTTTTGACACTTACTTTCCACAATATTGTATGCAAGTTAGAATGCCACGATCCGGATGGAAGGCCAACCAGAAGATAGACAAAAGCCTGGTTGGATGATTGGTCTCAGGGAGTAGTGGTAAATGGGTTGGACTCTGCCTAAAAACTGGTAACACATAGGGGTCTATACCGTGACGTGTCTTGTTTAACATCTTTCTCGATGGCCAGGGGGAGGTGAGGCTGGCAGGTGACACCAAACTGGGGGAACTGAGAGAGCAAGGCTGCCATCCAGAGGGACCAGGCCAGGCTGGAGGAATGGGTCTTGTGCAGTTCAGCCTGGACAAATGCCGAGCCCTGCCCCTGGGAAGGCAGAGCTCGGGGCAGCAGCCCAGGCTGGACACTGCCTGCCTGGGTAGCAGCTCTGCAAAAAAGTCCCTGGGGCCCTGGGGGACAGCGAGCTGCACAGGAGCTACCCTGGGGCTACCATTTGGCACTGTAGGAGCAGGAACTGCTGAAACTTGCATTTGTTCTCTGATTAGTAGTAGTTTGTTTACATTGGAAAAAATAACAGTCATTTATTTACAATTAAATGTATATCTATCTTGTTTGTGACTCCTTGTTTCAGTTTGGAGGAGCAAAAAGCATATTTTTCTGATTTACACAGTAGAGTAAAATAGTCCTATTTTCCATAACTGCATATTTCTGAGAGACAATGAATGCCTCTTTTCTTACCTATGGCTTTGGAAGGGATACCATAACAGCAGCCTGAGATTAGAGTCAGGAGGCTCATGAGGCTGCCTCCACTGGGAGGAAGCAGCAGAGTGAGCTGTGACTGCTTCGACTCCATCAGTTAAAGAAAGTTGCAGGGAGGAGAGCCTGAATGCTGGAACTGCTGTACATTTGGATAGAAAGGAAACAAAAAGTGATGCAGGTGAGATGACAGATAACAAGAGAGATCTCAGTGGGTTCTAAAAGCCCATAATTGGCTTCTGACAGAGGAAAAAAGTAGAAGGATCCTCTTCCCCAGGCACTGGCCTTACCCTCTCTCAGACTGACCACTAGTAATGGCATTTTGAGCAATTTATTTACTTTAATCAAAAAATACGTTCCCTCAGTAACTACAAGCATATTTTGTAACTGTATAATCCTGTGTAGTTGGTGTCTGTAGTGTTGACTCTTAGAATGGCTGTAAAACTAATTTGTGAGCTTTAATGCTATAATAAGTTATATAGTCCAAGAACACAGACTGAATACAATTTGGAACAAGTCATGAATATTTGAATGTAGATTTAAAAGTCAGACCAAGTCTAGCTTTGAAAAATACCTGAAGCTTGATGGGATGAATGAAATTCCTTTTCTTGACAATCTGTAAACACTAGGGAGTAATAGCAAGGTATTTAATTGGCTCTTTCCTAGCTTATTCTCCTATACGAGCATCAACTGAAGTCAGGAACAAGCTCTATGCAGAACCTACTCTTGAACTGTATTGGTATGCCTTTCCTGGTTAATGAGTATTTACATATGATTGCACAAATGGAGATATTTAATTTTGGGAACCATTTAATTTTAGTTTACTTATTGGAATATAAAACGTCAAAGCAGTGCACAGAAGATTTTCTTTTTAACATATGGTTGCCTAGTAAAAAATATTCTCTCTGGGGACTTTGTCTGGATTAGAATAGAGATGTGAGTGTTGCCAGAATGCAATTTAGGTGTCTGGACAATGGCAAACATGCTGTTGAGACACAGCTAACTGACAGTCAGGAAAGCATGGAGGTAATGCAATATTTTCCACAGTAGCCAGATTTCACTTCCAGAGCAGCAAGTTTAAATTAACTCCTACATTTTCATATTTCATGGAGATTTGTTATTCTTTTAGGTGCTACTATTTTGGAAATAGCATAGAACAAGACAACGGTGAAAATCAAGTTGAGTGCTACTTTTCTGTATTTTGAAATTAACAGATATACAGAAAAGCTTCCAAGTCTGACTGAGAGACAAACTGTAGCTGGAATACACTGGAAAAAGTAAGGGAGAAATTTAAAGATATGAAATTTCTAAATAGATGAAGTTTCCAAATTAGCTTCAACACAAGAAAATGTAAATATGTGTACCCTGAGCTTGTACTGACAAGGAAGGCTGTATTTGCCTCTTTTACTAAAAGTCAGCTAAAGCAATTTTGATTAACAAAGGCTGTGAAGTGTCACAGAGTTAATGGCATCCTGAGGCAGGGCATATCAGTTAGATTTAACTCCTCTGTGGAAAGTAGTTCATAAATAAATTCTCAAGATCTCCTGACAAAACATTTTCTGAGAAATGTAAAATTTTAGGTGTATGCTTGACAGTAAAATTTATACTAGAAGCAGTAAAAAGAACTTTATTAACATAAACAAGTCAAGTACTTTCAGAACTCCTAGGCTTCTCAGTAAGATGAACTCTGGACAAGAAAGTTATCTCGCATATAATTTAGCCTTGGGAGAGACCCTTGTCAACATCTTTTTGAACAATACTTTCTCTCAAAAGACATTAGAAGTGTTTGTAGAACTTCTCCTGGTGTAATACAGTTATTGCAAAGGTTGAAATTCATTGCAGTTTTGGATGAAAAAGACAATGGAAATATGTATGGAAAGGGTTAATTTTTTTAGGCTAACACAGATTCTTAATTATTTATCACATTTCATGAAATCTGAAGGACATTAAATGAAGGCAGCTGTACTGGCTCCTGTGTCAGGTTACTGTCTGACACCCAAATAACAGAGAAAGAGGAAGACATCTTCATGTCTTTGCCACCATGCATTGTACACCTGGTGAAAGCTGTCAATAATTGTTTTGGGGTTTTTTCCTTCCTCAATGCTCATAGGCGACTTCAAACAGTCCTGGTAGTATAGAATCAATACCTTAGCACCAGCAGCTGCGGAAAACTGTTATCATTATTGTGTTTACCCTTGATTGGGTTACACTCTTTCCTCCCAAAGCCACTAAAAATTCCAGCAAGCGTACACAGCATCTCCTTGGCAAGTTCCTTCCATCTTCTAAAGGTATCAAACATGTTTCAGTTTTTTCCCCTCATGGGAGGGTGCTATGGCTAAGAAAGAAATTGAGATAAAAACCGGCAAAGAGAGAAAAGATTGCCCAGTCTTTAATTAAATTACATCAGGACACTGTTTCAAAACACCAATGATTATTGAAATGGCACTCCAAGCTGCTAAAACCAGGAACAACTAAGCCAGTAGGAGAAATGGACCATGAAAAAATTTGGGTTTACTATGACAGTAAACAATATACCCTTCTCGTGATTTTCTTCTCTTCTCAGACAAAGCACGCGCAAGCCTGTGCTCAGAACACAGAAGACAGAACCATAAAAAGGTGTGATTTTATATAGACACATTTAGCCTACCCTTTAATTAATCAACTGAAAGCCTCATTTTTACTTCAACTCATTCAGCATTTCTGGCTTTGTTGTGCCATTAAATATGACATTTCCACATTTGGAAAAAAAAGTCAAGCTATAATGATACACCTACTGCAGTGGACTGCCTCTACTGACAGCTTGAGTCTCAAAAGGAATACTTTTCAGTAACCTATTTACTGTCGTGGTTTAACCCCAGCCAGCAACTAAGCACCACGCAGCCGCTCGCTCACTCCCCCCCACCCCTGGGATGGGGGAGAGAATCAGGAAAAAAACCTTGTGAGTTGAGATAAAGACAGTTTAATAGGACAGAAAGGAATGAAAAACAATGATAATGATAATAATAATATGACAATAGTAATACTAAAAGAATTAAACTATACAAAGCAAGTGGTGCACAATGCAATTGCTCACCACTCGTTGACCGATGCCCAGTTAGTTCCCGAGCCGCGATCCCCCCTCCCGGCCAACTCCCCCAGTTTATATACTGGGCATGATGTCATATGGTATGGAATATTCCTTTGGCCAGTTTGGGTCAGCTGTCCTGGCAGTGTCCCCTCCCAGCTTCTTGTGCCCCTCCAGCCTTCTTGCTGGCTGGGCATGAGAAGCTGAAAAATCCTTGACTTAGTCTAAACACTACTTAGCAACAACTAAAAACATCAGTGTGTTATCAACATTATTTTCCTACTAAATCCAAAACACAGCACTATACCAGCTACTAGGAAGAAAATTAACTGTATCCTAGCCAAAACCAGGACAGTATCCACCCCTTATTCTATACCATCTACATCATGTCCAGGTCCCACAATTTCCAATGCATTTTCAATTAATCACCACCACTTTTCCTGTCTTTTGATACATATACACACAGATATCATTCCCTTAATGTATAAGCCTTTAAAATGTCCATTTAAAATGTTCATTGAGTTCATTCAGTCCATGACTTTGGACTCCATCTGTCATAACAGTCTGTCTGGGCAGGAGGGATGGTGCGAAGTCCACTCAGTCGGCAGAGCAGGATCCGGCTTTGGTGCAGTACAGCGGGCAGATGACATTGGGCGCAGCAGGAGGATGGTGTGTGGTGTTGGATTGTTGCATGCTGAAGTCAGTCCTGGTTCCATCGCTACTGCACTTCACTCAGTTTTGTCACAGTTCATTCTTCATTAATCTAAGTAATTCTTACTGTAATACTGTTGATAAAGCATAGAACAACTATAGTAATGATGACATACAATGGCAGGATTATATAGCAATTAACATAATACAGTTTAATTCACTGGCTGTTCTCACCTAAAATCAAATCCCCTTGAGGCACACATCGGACTTCCCCATCCTTCCGCATCACCCACCAAGTGCACCCAGGTCCTTGAGCAAAAGCAATCCCACGAATGGGTTTGCCTTTGCCTGAGGCAGGAGTAACCCAAACTGTCTTCCCTAGCATATTTTTTATGTGCACTACAGGGACTTTATCCCCTTCTACAGTATGTAAAAGTTCTGATTGGGCGGGGCCAGCTCGATTGGCAGATCCTCTAGTGTTGACTAACCAGGTGGCCTTTGCTAGATGTGTATCCCAATGTTTGAAGGTCCCACCACCCATTGCTCTCAATGTAGTCTTTAACAATCCATTGTATCGCTCGATTTTCCCGGAGGCTGGTGCATGATAGGGGATGTGATACACCCACTCAATGCCGTGCTCTTTGGCCCAGGTGTCTATGAGATTGTTCCGGAAATGAGTCCCTTTGTCTGACTCAATTCTTTCTGGGGTACCATGTCGCCATAAGATTTGCTTCTCAAGGCCCAGGAGAGTGTTCCGGGTGGTGGCATGGGGCACGGGATATGTTTCCAGCCAGCCGGTGGTTGCTTCCACCATTGGAAGCACATGGCGCTTGCCTTGGCGGGTTTGTGGGAGTGTGATATAGTCAATCTGCCAGGCCTCTCCATATTTGTATTTCAGCCATCGTCCTCCATACCAAAGAGGCTTTAACTGCTTGGCTTGCTTCATTGCAGTGCATGCTTCACATTCATGGATGACCTGTGCGATAGTGTCCATGGTCAAGTCCACCCCTCGATCACGAGCCCATCTATATGTTGCGTCTCTTCCCTGATGGCCTGAGGTGTCATGGGCCCACCGAGCTAAAAATAATTCACCCTTATGTTGCCAATCCAGATCCACCTGAGCCACTTCAATCCTAGCAGCCTTGTCTACCTGTTGATTGTTTTGATGTTCTTCAGTGGCCCAACTCTTGGGTACATGAGCATCTACATGACATACTTTCACAACCAGGTTCTCTAGCTGGGCAGCAATATCTTGCCACAATGCAGCAGCCCAGATGGGTTTACCTCTGCGTTGCCAGTTACTCCGCTTCCATTGCTGCAACCACCCCCACAGAGCATTTGCCACCATCCAGGAGTCAGTATAGAGATAAAGTATTGGCCATTTTTCTCATTCAGCAATGTCTAAAGCCAGCTGGATGGCTTTCACCTCTGCAAACTGACTCGATTCACCTTCTCCTTCTGCAGTTTCTGCAACTTGTCGCATAGGACTCCATACAGCCGCCTTCCACCTCCGATGCTTTCCTACAATGCGACAGGACCCATCAGTGAACAGGGCATATTGCCTCTCATTTTCTGGCAGTTTATTATACAGTGGGGCCTCTTCAGCACACGTCACCTCCTCCTCTGGTGATATTCCAAAATCTTTGCCTTCTGGCCAGTCTGTGATCACTTCCAGAATTCCTGGGCGACTGGGGTTTCCTATTCGACTTCATTGTGTGATCAGTGCAATCCACTTACTCCATGTAGCATCAGTTGCATGATGTGTAGAAGGGACCTTCCCTTTGAACATCCAGCCCAGCACCGGCAGTCGGGGTGCTAAGAGGAGCTGTGTTTCAGTACCAACCACTTCTGAAGCAGCTTGAACTCCTTCATATGCTGCCAATATCTCCTTTTCAGTTGGAGTATAGCAGGCCTCAGATCCCCGATATCCCCGACTCCAAAACCCTAGAGGTCGACCTCAGGTCTCCCCTGGTGCTTTCTGCCAGAGACTCCACGTAGGGCCACTCTCCCCGGCTGCAGTGTAGAGCACATTTTTAACATCTGGTCCTGCCTGGACTGGCCCAAGGGCTACTGCATGAACTACCTCCCGTTTAATCTGTTCAAAGGCTTGTTGTTGCTCAGGGCCCCATTTAAAATCATTCTTCTTCTGGGTCACTTGATAGAGAGGGCTTACAATCAGACTCTAATTTGGAATATGCATTCTCCAAAAACCTACAACACCTAAGAAAGCTTGTGTTTCCTGTTTACTAGTTGGTGGGGACATAGCTGCTACTTTGTTGATCACATCCATTGGGATATGACGATGTCCATCTTGCCATTTTATTCCTAAAAACTGAATCTCCTGTGCGGGTCCCTTCACCTTACTGTGTTTTATGGCAAAACCGGCTTTCAGAAGGATTTGGATTATTTTCTCCCCTTTCTCAAAAACTTCTTCTGCTGTGTTGCCCCATACGATGATGTCATCAATGTACTGCAGGTGTTCTGGAAATTCACCTTTTTCCAGTGCATTCTGGATTAGTCCATGGCAAATGGTGGGGCTGTGTTTCCACCCCTGGGGCAGTCGATTCCAGGTGTACTGGACGCCCCTCCAAGTGAAAGCAAACTGTGGCCGGCACTCTGCTGCCAAAGGCATTGAGAAAAATGCATTAGCAATATCACTTGTGGCGTACCACTTGGCTGCCTTTGACTCCAGTTCATATTGGAGTTCTAGCATGTCTGGCACAGCAGCACTCAGCGGTGGCGTGACTTCATTCAGGCCACGATAGTCTACTGTTAGTCTCCATTCTCCATTAGACTTTCGCACTGGCCATATGGGGCTGTTAAAGGGTGAGCGAGTCCTGCTGATCACTCCTTGGCTCTCCAGTCGATGAATCAGCTTATGGATGGGAATCAGGGAGTCTCGGTTGGTGCAATATTGCCACCGGTGCACCCTTGTGGTAGCGATCGGCACCTGTTGTTCTTCGACCCTCAGCAACCCCACAACCGAAGGGTCCTCAGAGAGACCGGGCAAGGTGGACAGCTGTTCAATTCCCTCTGTCTCCAAGGCAGCTATACCAAAGGCCCACCGATATACCCCTTTGGGTCTTTAAAATACCCTCTCCTGAGATGATAGTCTATGCCAAGGATGCACGGGGCCTCTGGGCCAGTCACAATGGGGTGTTTCTGCCACTCATTCCTGGTTAGGCTTATTTCAGCCTCCAATACAGTTAGCTGTTGGGATCCCCCTGTCACACCAGAGATACAGATGGGTTCTGCCCCTTTATAGCTTGATGGCATTAGGGTACACTGTGCACCGGTATCCACTAGAGCCTTATACTCCTGTGGGTCTGATGTGCCAGGCCATCGAATCCACACAGTCCAATAAACCTGGTTGTCCCTTTCCTCCACCTGGCTGGAGGCAGGGCCCCTCTAATCCTGGTCAGAGTATTTGTTACTCATTTCTTGTAAAAATGACTTAGAGGTCCCTTCAAGAGGGTCAGAAGCCCTTCTACTCTGTCTGGGGAATTGCTTGCTGGAAACCAGAGCAGCTTTTTTCCTGGAAGAATCCCCTTTTGTGGTTGTTTTTCCTTTCAATTCATGTACCCGTGCATCTAGGGTCGAGGTAGGTTTTCTATCCCACTTCCTCATGTCCTCTCCGTGGTCACGCAGGTAAAACCACAGGGTACCCCGTGGTGTGTACCTTCTATATTCTCTCTTGAGCAGAGGAATGCTCACTCCTAATAGCTGAGATATTGGTCTGTACAGGTGGGGAGTAGGACTTTTTGATAAGTTCGATCAGTTCTTCGGACTTTTCGGACAGTTTTTCCACAGCCGAGACACAGGCTCATAGGGATGAAAAGAGATTTTCTTCATATTGCCGGAGTTGGCGAGCCATTTCATCCACTGTCGGTGCCTCTTCGTCTTTCCAAGTTAGTACTGCCAATGGGTTGGCATACGATGATGGTGCGCTCCGTACAAACTTCCACCACATGGGTCGTGTGCATGGAACTTCATCTGGATCTCTGGGTAATTGTAAACTGTCCGGGTCATAATAAATCATCTCTAGCATGGCTAATTCCCTCAGGTACTGGATACCTCTTTCCATGGTGGTCCACTTGCCTGGGTGACATATAACATCTTCCTTGAAGGGATACCTTTCCTTCACACTTGACAGGAGTCGCCTCCAGAGGCTGAGGGCTTGTGTCCCTTTTCCAATCGCCTTATCAATGCCACCTTCCCTAGAAAGGGATCCCAGCTGCTTGGCTTCCCTACCCTCTAATTCCAGGCTACTAGCCCCATTGTCCCAGCATCGGAGCAGCCAGGTGATAATGTGCTCACCTGGACGACGGCTGAAATCTTTTCACATATCCCGCAGCTCACTCAGGGATAGAGATCGGGTGATTACCTCTGGTTCTGCCTCTTCCTCCTGTTCTCGTGATGACCCTGGTTCATCTTCAGCCCTTGCTAAGCGAGCTGTTTTTTTTGACTATTTCTTCTTCTGTATAGGGGCGACTGATACTGGCACAGGTTGGTTCTCTGGTTCAGCCGCAGCGCCTGTCGCAGGGGTCGGAGTAGCCGCAGCGCCTGTCGCAGGGGTTGGAGTAGCCACAGTGCCTGTTGCAGAGGTTAGAGTAGCCACAGTGTCTGTTGCAGAGGTCGGAGTAGCCACCGTGTCTGTTGTGGGGGTTGGAGTAGCCGCCTTGCCTGTCGCCGGGGTTGCAGTAGCCGCTGTGTCTGTTGCAGGGGTTGGAGTAGCCGCAGTATCTGTCGGTCTGTTTTCCCTCCCTTCCCCCTGAGGGTGCTGCACAGTATCAAGCAGCGTTTGGTAGATCCTGGCCAGGGCCCAGCACAGTGCGATAAGTTGTGCCTCTTTGGAATAGCCACAGCTATTTCAGATAGTCTATCACTTTATCAGGGTCCTGTAGTTGTTCGGGAGTGAAGTTCCAAACCATTGGAGGTGAGAAGTTCTCTAGATACCTGCCCATATTCTCCCACATGCCATGCCACCCATGGTTATTAAGCCTCGGGGCAGATTTCCGAAAGGTATTCTTAAACAGTTGTTTAACCTTAAACAAGACCTGAAACACATTCAGGAGACATAGCAATAGGAACATGCTGGTTTGAACATCCCAAGGATATTCAAAATTCTCAAGAGCCACTGTAATTTGCCTGGAGGAGAAGGGGAAGGTGAAGAAATGTGTCTCCCCCATGGATTGGCTCTCCGATGAGAAAAGGTACAAGGTGTAATTATTAATAGTTTCTGATAGACGGCTCCCGAAGTACGGAGGTGATGGCAATGCTGAGTACAAATACCAGATTAGTTCCACGACCAGCAATTCTATCGTATCATAAGCCAGTGTTACAAAGTACAACAACATGATAACTCTGGCCCAGTTCCCACGGGTGATAAACAGCACAACAGGGAGCATATACTGCAAGTAAGGTATTACATAACGCACCTTTAAGAACAAGTGCACCAACTTTGAGAGCGAATACATCAACATTGTGACCAGTGACTAGTGAACTAATATAATGTATGTTTATAACAAATTTGTTCTAACACATTCCAGTCAGATTTGTCGTTATCTCAACCCGTACTGCCCCACGTTGGGCGCCAAAAAGGACTGTCGTGGTTTAACCCCAGCCGGCAACTAAGCACCATGCAGCCACTCACTCACTCCTCCCCCACCCAGTGGGATGGGGGAGAGAATCAGGAAAAAAACCTCGTGAGTTGAGAAAAAGACAGTTTAATAGGACAGAAAGGAATGAAAAACAATGATAATGATAATAATAATATGACAATAGTAATACTAAAAGAATTAAACTATACAAAGCAAGTGGTGCACAATGCAATTGCTCACCACTCACCGACCGATGCCTAGTTAGTTCCCGAGCCGCGATCCGCCCCTCCCAGTTAACTCCCCCCAGTTTATATACTGGGCATGAGGTCATATGGTATGGAATAGCTCTTTGGCCAGTTTGGGTCAGCTGTCCTGGCGGTGTCCCCTCCCAGCTTCTTGTGCCCCTCCAGCCTTCTTGCTGGCTGGCCATGAGAAGCTGAAAGATCCTTGACTTAGTATAAACACTACTTAGCAACAACTAAAACCATCAGTGTGTTATCAGTATTATTTTCCTACTAAATCCGAAACACTGCACTATACCAGCTACTAGGAAGAAAATTAACTCTGTCCTAGCTGAAACCAGGACAATAGGAAATACATAACTTTCATTAGTGGCTTTAAAATATTTGGAAAAGAGTAAAGCAAAACAATTTTTAAAAATTTACTTTCTGTTTCATGAATCATTAATCGTTTCTCTATTACTTGGTGTATGCCTTTTTTAAATTTTTTTTATTTTTTAACCATATATCTCACCCTATGGTCACCACAGACATAATGCTAAAACAACTCATTTACCATAGTTTGGCTCAAGTAAAAGAGCTGTGTCACTTACTAGGCAAAGTGACATGTATTAATCATGGGTCTATTCTTAAAGGTCTATTCATATTACTCCTTTTGAGTGCATATAGTCAATGGGAAGGTGGGGAGCACGATAATTAAAGAAATTTTAGAAAAGAAGAGAATTTACTACAATCACTGCTCCTAGTTCACTGCCATTACAACTCTTGCTATAGGACTTTTATTCTTGGTACATTTGGGGTTCTTTTATTATTATTTTTTAATAACTAGGAGGAAAGAAAACCATGAGGTAAATACCAGTGAAAGTAATGATTCAAATGGTTGATCAAGATCTGAGCCTAGATTTTTCAGGGTCAGGTAACTACATTTAGACAACTAAATCCCTGGTCAAGCTAAGGAATAAGTTACTCCTCAGAAATTTGCACCCTTAGATGTGAGTGCTGGTCTTCCTTTGATTATAATGTAGGGCCAGAATTAGAGGCCAAGTTCTCTGCTAATGAAAGCCCTATGAAAGAGAAGAAATAATGCCAACATAGAACTTTCTTTGTCCAACAATAGAATTTGTACAAAACTGTTTTAGATTTTTGAAGTCTCTTAAGAGACAGCTAGGAAATGACTGTTCACTAAAATTGCAATGGAAAAGTCTTTTCTACCATTGCAAAATCTTCATGGTTTTTTAAAACCAGGGTCATATGTCAAAAATTTATAAATCATTTATAAAGAGTTGAATTTTTTTAAAAATATTGTAATTAATCTTTATCAATATTTGAAAGAGACTAAACATTTAAAAATTATATCTTACATTTTCAAAGAAAAAGTCATTTTGATATCATAATAACATACATTGCTTAGAAAATGGTATTCAATATCAAGGAAGTTCTTTTCCTTTTATTTTTACTTCAGAAATCTGTCAAAGAACAATTCTTTCACAGAGAGGTTTCTGTTTTGATGAATTTTTTAAAACCTGTTTCACTGCAAAATTCCTCATCAGCTGTAATGCTGACACTGCTGCTAATGACAAAATTCAATCACTTACGCAAAGCTTCCCGCTGTGATCCTTTGAGGGGAGCATAAGCTGCTCCACCAGGCAGTTGTGCCTCAGTGAGGTGCTGGAGTGTGGAGTGATGGCCTTTTCTCCTCCCTCCACTCTTTGTGCTACATATCCCCAGCATCAATAATGTCAACAGCTCGGCTTCATTCTCTCCTGTATATTTTACATACCGGTAGCAGTAAAAGAGGCAGGCTCCCAATTCGAGGAAAATTGACTGCTTTGAAATACAAGGTTCCCAGTTTGAGGTGAAAGTTAGAAAGCATTTGGAAGTGCATAAAAGGTTGACCAGGCAGACTAAGGGTGCTTGAGCATGGAGCAGAGTTCCACAGGAGTTCAGGGGGTCTCAGGTCAGTGCCCAGTGCTCTCTTTCAGCCTCAGACCCAGAAACACCAGAGGGAGGATCCAGAGAGAAACTGAAATGCTTTGCAGACCCTGAGGCTTTTATCTGTCTGCAGGCCTCTTTCAGGGACTGCTCCCACTACATAAAGCTTCAGAGAAGGAGGAGAACAGGATCAGCCCCTACACTTATCCTGGGGCTATACAGAGCTGTAATTCATAATCACATTTGTGTGGACTTTTTCATATATTACTGAGCCCTGCCTGTCACTACCGAGCAGATCTAGTGACATCTTTTGGCACGTGCTCCAAGGCTTCTTAGCAGTGTCACTGAACAAACATAATATTGACAAGGAATAACATTTCACAGGCAGCCAAAAGCTATCACTTACAGCATTGTTATTATTTACAGTACTGCTGAGTTTATGTCAGGTGTAGCTAAAAGAACATCCTAACTTTCACCAGGAGTTCAGCTTGAGCATTAATTTATCTTTGTGCTTTTTTTTTTTTCATACTAAATGTACATCCATGTCTGCATTCCTTGTTTCTACTCAACACCATGGGTCATTCTGCACCACTTCATGAAAAATAAATTGAATCGTCCCCAGTAATCTCAGTAGATAACTCCCCATAAAGATACAAATAGAAGAAACTCTCATATTTCTATTCAGAAAGAAGGCAGGGAGTATCCAAGATATCATAAGTTTGTTCTGCAATTTACTAGGACATTTAGCCAAAATTTTACAGATTTGCATGGCTAAGATATCAATCTCCTAAATTTTGGGAAAACTGAATTGAAACAGGCCAGTCTATGAATCTTTTCCATATACTATCTGATAAACTATCTTTCTACCTGTGTAGAAGGATTTCTGTGCTAGTATACACTCAACTACAACAAATATAACATTTATCATAATATTGGAGAGTAATTCCAGTGGCTGTAGACATGAAGAAATCTATTCTGTTGAAAGGAGAAATTGTCAGTGCAGTATGAAAGGAATTGAGGAAGAAAATGTATGTCATTGTAAACACTGCTTTCTATGAGATTATGTATTGTGTGATCTCCTTCAGACATATGAAGAGACAGGAATAAATGCAACCATTATAATCTACTGAATAACATATATCTCCTAAAAGTTTTGTATAAATCATCCAGTCCTTAAAAATTCTGATAAAAATATTTTTCTTTTCCATTATATATATTTTTAAATTAAGTATCATAGACAAACATTGTTTAGATAGAAACCTAATGTTATTTCTTTGAATTACCTTAAAGAAAAGTAAAATGTAGAAGGATATAATATGAATCTGAAGTCTTTGGTCAATATGAAACTTTGCCATAGCCCAGTGTAGTGGGTTGACCCTGGCCGGATGCCAGGTGCCCACCAAAGCCGCTCTATCACTCCCCCTCCTCAACTGGACAGGGGAGAGAAAATATTACGAAAGGCTCATGGGTCGAGATAAGGACAGGGAGATCACTCAGCAATTACCATCACGGGCAAAACAGACTCGACTTGGGGAAAAACTAGTTTAATTTATTACTAGTCAAATTAGAGCAGGATAATGAGAAATAAAACCAAATCTTAAAACACCTTCCCCCCACCCCTCCCTTCTTCCCGGGCTTAACTTTACTCCCGAACTTTCTACCTCCTCCCCCCCGAGTGGCGCAGGGGGACGGGGAATGGGGGTTTCGGTCAGTTCATCACATATTGTCTCTGCCGCTCCTTCCTCCTCAGGGGGAGGACTCCTCACACTCTTCCCCTGCTCCAGCATGGGGTCCCTCCCACGGGAGACAGTCCTCCACAAACTTCTCCAATGTGAGTCCTTCCCATGGGCTACAGTTCTTCACGAACTGCTCCAGCATGGGTCCCATCCATGGGGTGCAGTCCTTCAGGAACAGACTGCTCCAGCATGGGTCCCCCATGGGGTCACAAGTCCTGCCAGCAAACCTGCTTCAGTGTGGGCTCCTCTCTCCACAGGGCCACAGGTCCACAGGTCCTGCCAGGAGCCTGCTCCAGCACAGGCTTCCCACGGGGTCACAGCGTCCTTCGGGCATCCACCTGCTCCAGCGTGGGGTCCTCCATGGGCTGCAGGTGGATATCTGCTCCACCGTGGACCTCCATGGGCTGCAGGGGGACAGCCTGCCTCACCATGGTCTTCACCACGGGCTGCAGGGGAATGTCTCTGCTCCGGCGCCTGGAGCACCTCCTCCCCCTCCTTCTTCACTGACCTTGGGGTCTGCGGAGTTGTTCCTCTCACATCTTCTCACTCCGCTCTCTCTGGCTGCAACTGCAACTCCCCTGTAACTTTTTTTCCCTTTCTTAAATATGTTATCACAGAGGCGCTACCACTGTTGCTGATTGGCTCAGCCTTGGCCAGCAGCGGGTCCGTCTTGGAACCCGCTGGCATTAACTTTATCGGACATAGGGGAAGCTTCTAGCAGCTTCTCGCAGAAGCCACCCCTATAGCCCCCCCGCTACCAAAACCTTGCCACGCAAACCCAATACACCCAGTCTAGTCTTTCTAAAGACTGGGATATTTGGTATATGTTATGCTCCTGGATTCCAAACCGAAATAGATGTAATCATTTTATAAAGGAAATATTTAACAGCAATTAATCTAAATTCAGTAAATAAATACAGTAAATAAAGAAGTCACATGTAATCATCACCTCTAACATACCATTATATTACCTAGGTAGTAGTCCGAAACTAGTAGAGGCACTATTTAAAAAGTCTACTTCTTTTAAAGATACTACATAGCTCTGAACAGTAAAAAGGCAGTCATTGACCAGTAGGATTAGCAATGCAACTTTTGAGATGGTTTACAGATTAGTTAAGAAAAGCTTTTGTTGAACTTGAGATAGTAAAACAAACAGTAACTTTTTACATTTCACAAAGTGTCTGTGAAATATATCAATTATCTCCCTTCTGCTGGTACTGAAAAATGAAGCAGAGGCTGAATTCATCCTCAGCTCTTAAATGCACTGTAATTACTGTAACTGCTTGTGGGTATATTTATATTTCAATTTTTCGGTGATAAATAAAAGTCGTAATAGAGACAAAATCAGACTATTTCTTCTGTTGGCTGGACCAAGAACCACATCGCTGCTTGCAGAGTATTTGTGACTTGTCTTCTGGTTTGTCTTCTAGCACTACTACCATCCATAAATCCTAGCAACTTTTGCAGAAGGCAATGTTGGCGCGATTTAAATAACCCTGCAGTCACTTTGTGTGAATACGTGGGTAGGTGGGAATTTTGTAGTGTGACATGGCATGGCCTTTCCATCCACAAAGCAATTATTTAGGTCTTTGAGTTAAGTAGCAGGGGCAGCTAAGATCTGAATTTCAGCTCTAGAGTTCTTCTAGAATTCCCTAAGCCCAAGTTTTTCCATGCTACTGTGCCCGCTCAATGTAGACACCAGCACAGGCTCCTTCTGCCTCTTAAAATTCAATGTAGACATAGCCTCAAAGTCAAGATTAGAAACAGTAGGTTTCCAACTTCTGATTAAGCATTTAAAACTGTATCTGTCTAACAAAAGAACATTTATTGTTACAAATCTAAGCCTAATGTGGAAAGGATTCACTATCTTGCCACTGAAGTCAATGGGAAAAATTAAACTGTTTTCTCTGATGCATGATCAGACTTAAAGAGAATCATTGCTGTTGTAGCATCCTGAAGTCGAAGAAATGAAATATAATCTTAATTTTTACTTAACATATACACTGAGGGAAAACAGCGGTAACAGATTATTTTTTTTAAAATCCTTTATCTCATAAACTTGGCAGTTTTTTCTTCATGTTTTAAAATAGAAGTAATTTATGTTTAAAAATAAATACAATCAATTTTCTGAATGAAATTATTTGGCCCTCATGTTCTCCCATCTCAACTTTTCAAGTTATTTCATTCATTTAGGTATAAAAGAGGAGTTGGAGAAGCATACAGGCTATGAATGTTTTAGAGCTGGAGAAGTGCTCTCTGCTGAAAGGACAGTCTAGTCTGGTAAATTGAGGAACTGTTTGCAACAGAGTTTTGGGGTTTTTTTTGGTTGCAACAGGTTTTTGGTATCTGTTGCAACAGAGTTTTGGAGTTTTTTTCACACTTCTGATAGAAGTTGGTACCACCTCTTTTTTGGATCCACTATCTTGTAATTGTCCATAATATGTCTTTTAAAAATGGAGAAATGCCATAAGCATGTTGAAGAACCCAAGAGTATTGATAGCCCTTCTTCAACCATTGTGTCTGTCCTTTCTTTCAAGAGGAAGTGTCTATTCACTCTCAGTGTTCCCTAGACTATCATTAATGATCTTCCATGGAGAAACTGCAATTTCTGGCTCCCTCTGATGGTCCGCTTTGGAATGATATACTCATAACTACCCATTCAGATACAATATTCCATTTATAATTTTTTCATAAGTCATTCTTGGATATGAATATCATGGCTCTGTTCCTTTACTTCCCTTCTCTTTTTCTGAGTGTTTGTGAGACACTTTTTCTCTTTAACTTTGGTATATGACTCTCCAGCCAGCCGCTAGCAGATCTCTAATGCTTTATGTTCTTAAAATTGCAAATTAGCATTCTAGGGCTTTCTCTTTCCGGGTTTCCATAGCAACTCTTGTACAGCTTATTCATTAGAAAGAGTTCTGTTTAATTGATCTCCTAATGTATTGCTTAATAGTAGCTGTTAAGCAGTCTTTTGTTTCCAGGTTATATTTAGGGTACACATATTTGCATAAAAGCATTTCATTAGCTGAAACCAATCATTATTAGTAATTTTCTTTTTTTAGTTTAAAATAACTAAACCCTCATTGAGATTTTCTGAATAGCAAATATTTATATCTTGCTGAATGGGTTTTCTCTGTGAGCCTGGGTGCTTTGTTTCTCTGAGCAGCAAGAAAATTAGAGAGCTTCAAAATGTTAATTAGAGAAGACAAAAAGAAAGTGGCTTTTTTTCCAATTGAAATGTAAATGCACAGCAACAATAACTATAGGCCACAGGCAATATTTGATGACAAATTTGTAATGGATAAATATCCTGTAAAAATCACAGTAATGCACTGCCCAACTTGAATACATTGGGATTTTTTCTATTACGCATAATAATTATTTTCTGACATCTTAGGCTATGGAAGTTTAAAACCTCAAATAAATCATTTTTTGCAATATGGTGCTGTCCAAAACTCTTCCCACTTAAGTTAGTCAGTTTGAGTGAATATTATTATAGTCAAATATAATTAATTCATTAGGTTCTGCATGAGTTGCAAGCTGATTTTCAGCTTACTGGGGTACATGAATGTCAAACAATTCACCCAGAGTCACATGATGAAGTTTAGTTCTGACAAGAGAAAAATTGTGTTCACCAAGAACAATAATTTAAATTCTTTCTGGATAATAACTGTTATAGAAAACAAGGTATATAGTTTCAAGCTACTTCTCCTTAAACACCTTAAAAAGAGCTAACCCATCAAACTTTCTCAAGCCTGAATGGAGAGTATGTGTCCTGGTTTCGGCTGGGATAGAGATAATTGTCTTCTTAGTAGCTGGTATAGTGCTGTATTTTGGATTTAGTGTGAGAATAATGCTGATAACACCCTGATGTTTTAGTTGTTGCTAAGTAGCGCTTATCTTAAGCCAAGGACTTTTCAGTTTCCCATGCTCTGCCAGCAAGCAGGTGTGCAAGAAGCTGGGAGGGAGCAGAGCCGGGGCAGCTGACCTGAACTAGCCAAAGGGGTATTCCATACCATGGAATGTCATGCCCAGTATATAAACTGGGGGGAGTTGGCCGGGAGGCGCGGATTGCTGCTGGGGCATCGGTCAGTGGGTGGTGAGCAATTGCATTGTGCATCACTGGGGTTTTTTTTCTATTTTTTCCCCTCTTCTTTTTTTGTTATATTCCTTTTCATTACTATTATTATTATTATATTTCATTATTACTATTGTTAGTATTATATTTTACTTTAGTTATTAAACTGTTCTTATCTCAACCCACGAGTTTTACCTTTTTTTCCGATTCTCCTTCCCATCCCACTGGGAGTGGGGAGGGGGAGTGAGGGAGCGGCTGCGCGGTGCTTAGCTGCTGGCTGGGGTTAAACCATGACAGTATGGAACTCACTCCATATGGCTAGATTCATGTTATACATACTATGAGTCTGGTCCACAAATTCATGTTAATTGATTACAAATCTGGATATTATAAAATAATGTTTTTCATTGTCTTTTAATCATCTTTCTGCTTTTTCCAGTGCTTGGAGTTGATGGTTTTCAAGATTTGCTCACAAACATGAGAGCTTTAAGTCTGATTCTTTTACTGTTTTGGTTTTTTTAAATGAGATCTGATATTCTCAAGCACAGAACTTCGAGAAAGACCTGTGAAAATAGAAAATATGGAATGATTTCTAATGAATTCCCAAGACTTAGCAGGAATTGCATGTTTCTAAAAACAATTGATTCCCTTCAGATCTCAAAACATTCATAAGCAGTTGTTCCTCTGAGTAGTCCAATGTAATATGCATAGCTTGAACAAAAAACACAATGTTGGGAAGAGAACTGAGAGGGTCTATAGTGAAAAAGAAAAGAAAGGTATTGTTTGACCTTTTATTTCCTAATAAAATACTGGTAAAAATTGCTGCTGTTATTACTAATGTTTAGATATTATAGTGAAGGTATCCAGCAAGAGAAATATTTGCCACTAATATTTATGATAAATCATAGGCCGAACTTAGTTCACCAACTCAAAGCCTCTAGTTGTCTATACTGAAAGAATGCATATGAGTACTTCTTGCCCACTGATAATTTTAAAATAGGTAAGAAGCATCTCTAAAGGAAAAGTTACTTGATACAAGCTTTTCAGGAGTTCGCAATATCTGGTTCTATTTTCTATCCATTATCTGCCATTTTGTAAAATATCTGTAGGGAGAAAAGCTGTGCCAAAAATCTTCCTGAGAAGCTTGTTTATTGGTACAGACATAAGGCAGAATAAGTGTGAACTGATACCATTTTGTGTATATATGAAAATAATTGTAGTAAATAGTGTTATGGTTTCATATGGTATGTTTGCATGAATAAGAGGTAAATTTGCATAGATAGAACACATTTATTTACTGTTTTGCATATTCACTGTGATGCCTGCTGAAGACTGAGGATCACCTTACTTTAAAGTCATCAAGGGCATCAAGGAATTATGCTACAGACTCAGGATCATTACATTCAAATTTTTTAGACTGTTATAGAAGAGGAAGATCATTTGTAACATTTAGATATTTTGAAATATATGTTTTAGATGCATGAAAGTTAAAGATTATTATTTTTCTGCTAATCATATCACTTCAACAAATTTTCCCTACAGGGGTAGTATCAATGACAGTCCCACCAAAAAAGCATTCTTCATTTATATTTTAAACTACTTTCCTTCTCTGCCTTTGATATTTTTTCCTTGCTGTTTGAAAGACTTTGAGTATAGTGATAGAGTAATAACTTTATAGTCTTCAGTGATGCCCACTTGTTCTTAGTTTTAGAAATCTGCCTTGTGAAACCAGCCTTAGCAGTAATATACCAGCTACTACAGGACAATCAAACATATTGAACAAAACCAGTAGATTAGGGGCAGTTATACTTGCTTAATCATGTTGTTTTCCCCTACAAAGAGGGAGAGACATAAGAAAGAAATGAAGCACAAAGGAGCCAAAGATGCAGGCTCTATTAATGCCTTTCTCCAAATAGCACTCTTGAACTACTGATGTGTGTGTGCTCTAAGAAGCCTCAGTAATTTCAAGACTTGGCAACTATCTGTTGGCTACAGCAAGAAGGAAATAATCTATGGTCTCAGGTACTATTCTTTTCTTGCAACTTCTTTGCTCTGTGAAGTTCAGTAAACTACTTCCATTTTGTTTTTGAAACAAAGAGTGTATGAGAGAGGGACACATTGATAGCATGCATGTACTTGGCCACGTCTACTTGTGCGAGTACAGACTGAGATTATTTTGTGTAGGACTGCTCTTCCTACACAACTCTCAGCAGAAGACGACCATGGAAGCTAGTACAAAGATCCAACTTGGCCACCTTTAAAAAACTTCATTTTGGCACTGTGATAAAGCTAACATGCCCTGCTGATTGATAAGGCTGAATAGCTTGAGCACAATACTGCACAATGCATCACAAAGTCTTTCAGACTGAAGGTTACTTGTGTCTGGCCTTTTTAGTTCTCCCTGAACTATTTTCTTACATGTCAGGCTCCACAATTTGAGTGAGCTCATGTCTCACGTATAGTACCCTATACATAATTATCTTCCATTCTCACTTCTTCACAAAAAATGTCACCCCACTGAACTCCATTGACTGTACTAACCAGGCCTCCCTGACTGTAACAGGAGATTAGGCAACTGGCTCACATGTAATCTAGGACAACTAAATGCAGATGAGAGGTGAGTCCCACAGACTATGAATCTTTAGAACAAGAGTTTCAAAGAGAATAAAAAGTCTTATCCGTAATGGATAGCTGCTCGATACTTCCAATGAAGCTACCTAGAACTTGATTTTCAGGTAAAGAATCTCCAATACATCATTCTTTTGTGCACCCAGACAGTTGTTCATATTTTTGAACAATTTTCCTTTTATTCTGTTATTATTTTTCATTACATGTAAATACTTAGTGGGTACATATTGTGCTAGTAATTTTTGCAGTCATCATTTATACTACTTGACTCTTTAAGCCCTTGAAATATGAGACTCAATAAATAAAGCAACTGAAATTGTGAAATCCATCACAACAGAGGACAATCTGAAATGGAGAGTCTACGTCCTCTCATTCTTCCTCCTGTGAATGATGCTCTCTCAGCTTACTACACCCTCTGCTGTCTTTTCCTCCTTTTATTTCCAGGAGCTAGTCTTAGCACTGATCCTTCTTTCTGTTAGGTAGCACTAAGGTTACTGCTCTAATAAGACTTTCTATTAAGCATCCAGATTGATCAAACACTCAGGGTTGAGCTACTGTCTTGGGTGCCAGTTTGATGACAATATTTGCCTTCTTCCTTCCTCTTTCTTCATGAAAAGGACAGAAAAGAACACCTCAAACAGCTTCCATTAGGAGCACAATGCTCATTTCTAAGCATTCACAAAGGTGAGAATACCGTGTATGTATTCTGGAGAATATTCACTCTGTTTAGGCAACTTTGACATCCTACTATAGAGTGATTGGTGCACCTTCAGTCAGAAGCTTCAAAAGAGATACATTCAGTGGAAGAAAAAGATAGATATTTTAGTTGCATGCCTAAAACTAAAGAATATCTGGTAACATATGTCAGAGTAACATTTGCTCTAAGTTTGGCCAGACATCAGTTCAAGCATTTTTGCTACTGTCTTCTCCTTTTTGGCACAAAAAAGATAGGTGGAAAACATGAAAGAACATCAAGGAAACGGCTGCTTTTTATAATGTTGCTGTTTTATAAAAAAAGTGAAATTTATCAGCTGTGGTTATTTTCCAGAATGTCTTTCTAATTATTACTTTAATTGCATTGCTGGCAGAGTATGCAGTTTTTATTAATCAATAAGACAATGATCCTTATAATGAAATTATACAAGCAGAAACTAATTATCTCATCATCAATCTCTAAATCTGTTTCCTATTATTAAAATCCACAATACTCTGTAGGTTCCTCAACAACAATATTTTACAAATACAGTGTATGTCACAGCGTAGGTGTTTTCACTGTGGACTGTGGTTTAATTTCCTTGCTAACTATATCACTCTGAGCTGTACTCGGTATGTAAGATGAGCCAGTAGCAACAACATCCACATTTCCTGCTGACTGGGTTTCCCCACAGAGGCTATAGATGTTTAAAGCTATATGTATGTCCTGATACACCACTGCTCCTAGGCAGGGGATGAAAGAAAGAAAGAAAGGTGGCTGGTGTTTTCCACTTGAATCATCTGCAGCTAAACTGGTGCAACACCGTGCAGGTGCCCTCAACTAACACCTAACATGTGGAGAACCTTCCAGAAGATCAAGCTGTACATGCCCATGCAGCAACAACCAACCCAGCAGGGGCTGTGTGATTTAAGCCAACCAGAACTGGGGATTCTCCACCCAGACCTATAAGTACTGGGGCTGCTGGGTACGTGAGGCTTGCTTGAGTGTGTGAGGGCTAATGGTGGGGTGGGGAAACCCTGTAGCCTGCATGCTACCAGCTGGGTCTGCCATATTGGCCCCTGACCTTCTCTCCTTGGCTGTGCCATGTCTCCCATGGAGCAGGGAGGTAGTGTGACTCATTAACATCAAATATACTTGTGACTAAGAGTGTTTTGGTACTGGAGCCCATTTAGTCACACACTGTCATTTTGATCTCAAACTGTGACAGCCTCCCAACTGAAGTGTGCTGAAAAGACCATCTTCTTTTCAAAGACAAAAGAGATCAAAATGTGGTAGATATACTCATCTAAGGGCAATACACGTTAAGGACATATCTCTTTCTTTTTCCTGCACTCTTTGTGTATCTCAGCAGACTAACTTAACATCCCAGAAAAACATGTTTCTGATGTTCTTGTAAAGATAATCAAAGGGAGAAGGACCCTCTTGGGGCAGGAAGGTAACTTCCTGCCTGAGGTGAGTACCTGTTTGAGAAGCTGACAGTGTGGCCACCTTCTAGGTACAATCATAGGAAAAGCAAGCCTGTGGGGTGTAAGTGCATTGCTGTATACATTGGGGAGTTCTTGCTCTCCTACACTTTTCATTATGTTTTACCATGAAACTTGCTCCTTGGAAGCCAAAGCTTAAAGTTAGCAAGTAGAGGGGTTAAAAGGATGCAGCTGTAAATCATTAATGCTTTAAGTGATGGCATTCAAAATTTAAACCTATGATGTAAATGAGCTTAATAGCACAGATATTTCCAAGAAAGAAAAAATAGAAAATAGGCAAGCAAACGCTGTGTATTCCAGTTCACCATATTAAATTAATAGGTTTTTTCCACCTGTTTTTCTCTCTTCTTAAAATAAGAAAAGAAACCTAGAGAAAGAATTAAGTAACAGCAATAGTATTTGAAATTCTGTGATATACTATGATCACAGCATAATTATCTAAGATATAACAGTGGTGCTCCTAAACATTACACAGAAATAAAAAACAGTGGTGCAAGTCTGCAGCCACCCCCTGTTTTTCCTCTAGGCAAACCAGTTCATACTAGAAATGAATTAACATAACCAGCTCTCCTATCATTCCTTAAATAACATCATTGTCACCTCTCAAAAGCTCAAATAAATTTAGAAAGAATGACTGACTTATCTGCTTCCAGGTTCTCATGGGTATTTCCATTCTTTGCTCTCAACTACCAATTTACCAGCTTTCGCCATTTTTTTAAAAATCTGAGATTAAACTCTCAATTGATCCTCCGCCCAACAGAGGATAATTTTTGTTGTCTTAACCCAACAACAAAAGTGTTTTGTCCTGTTCCCTCACTCCTACAATCCCTGTTGAAAAAAACATTCTTCTGTGATCAGTTTATTTATGGTCACCCAGGATCAGAATTATAAGTCTTCTCTTACACCTTCCCAGGGTTTCTGTCTTCTTCCATAGCCAATTAACTGTTTATTGTTTTTATTTATGCTAATCTCCGTTCATTTGGGATCTTTTCCTAATTTATTATTGATGGTCTGTATATTTCATTCAGGTAAACGACCAAGATAATCGCTGCCCCACTCAATGCGAAGAGAATCCAGTGGCCTCTTCTGCTCCCCTGAAATCAGTACTGACCTTGTGTCATGAGCCTGACCGCAAGACAGGAGTTAGTGATCCACATAACAGTCAACCTGAGCAGGCACAGGCCTGCGCTGGACTGCACGTCCAGCGTGGCCTTCAGACCAGTGCTGTGCTGTACAAATCCCTTAGCTGCAGGATAACCTCAGCCAGCTCATTGTACCGGAGGAGCCTGCAGGCAGCTTCCCCTCCGTACCAGCAATTACACCACCTGCGTGGCCTTGCCTTTATCTAACAGCGCAGCAAAAAGTTCTCATGTGAACATCGTTTCTGTTTGACTGTAGACATGATAAATAGAGCTGTTTCCTTGTAAGGAAATAATATAATAGCTTGAAAGAACAAAAGGGGAGAATCTCTGCTATGGATGAGGTCTGTATGGTGTGCTGCATGTGGGTGGGAGTCCTGTTTGATGCTACACCACCCAGGGCTCCCACCATTTTAAGGGGTGTAAGATTATCTGTGCTAGTCTCATCTCATAGTGTTAGCTCTAATAAATAGCATTTTAAATGTCACCTTACAGTCTCTAAGTGCCTTTCTTACTGGGATCATAATGGACCAGCACCTCCTGGTGCAAAACACTTTGCATGCAAAGTAAAGAGATGAGAAAGAAAATAATTCTAATTGGCTTTGAAAAAATAGGATCAGAAAAGGCTTGAATCCTTGGAGTTCAGAAACGTTTACCTGTCTGTCTATCAGGAAAAAACCCCTGTCCCTTCAGTTGTATCAAGACAACACAAAGGTATAAAGTGTCTTGGATAAATAACTGAATTACCCAAATATTAGCAGAAAAAATGATAGCACCTCTAGAAATAGACCATTTCAAACTACAAACCCTCGTGTTTCAGGATTTCTCACAGCTAAGATCTGTGATTCAGACCAGGTGGAATACAACTGTGATCAGATTTGGTGCTTAAATGAAAAATCTTTGTCTCCACAAAGTTGGAAAAGATCCACCCACTGGTTGTCATCAAATGATAGCCAATGACAAACCAATGACAGAAATCAGTCCCTGCAAATATACAGTGGTAATATATGTCGTTGAGGTCATGGGACCAACTTAAAAAAGAGGTTAAAAATCATATAGAGAATAAAGCCAGAAGAAAACATGCGAATGCACCTCCTTACACCAAAAGAATATGCTGGTGGCATTTTTGGTTGATTTAAAATAAAGTTGTAACTGCAATAAGTGGTATCTTACAAGCAGAGAGAGGTATTTGATTTCTGTCATTACCATTTGGAACACCAATCCTCTAAACATATACTTTTTGAATTAAAAGTGTCAATCCATTAGAAAGCTAATGGAATGATACTATTCATCCAAGGGAAAGAAAAATAAGAGGTGGCATTAAAATAAGCATATGTTTTTGCAAGTGCAAATGGATTTGGAGCTAGAAGATAGCTATTCAACATGTAAATAGTGCCAAAAGGCTCCATTAATGGGTAGGTACTATAACATCTTTGAAAGAGATTTCTACTTTGATAATTTGTTTCCACTATAAATAATTTAACTGAATTTTCTGAGATTGGACCCTGGTCTGCTCCAGGTAAGAGCATTTCCAGATTAAAACATTTCCTTTTCTTTACTGATGGATTTCTGGCCAGTGAGGTCATGTCATCAGCTTAACTTGAAAAAGTCCATATACCAGACATCTAAAGAAAGATGAGGATCCTGTCAGGAAGACATAAACAAAACCTGAAGCTGTTTCAAAGCCAGGGGAAGTCTGATATGGTACTGAGGAAAGACAGATAAATTGGTGTAATAATTCAGGATTAGGTAGGATGAGACCTTTCTTTCCTAGCAAAACTAACAGTCTTTCAAATGTGATTAAAATAAATTCTTTTATTTCAAGGCTTCAACTGTGTTTGCCTTTAGGAG
This sequence comes from Gymnogyps californianus, assembly GCF_018139145.2. NCBI lineage: Eukaryota > Metazoa > Chordata > Aves > Accipitriformes > Cathartidae > Gymnogyps > Gymnogyps californianus. Next base: position 428,385 of record NW_026114235.1, on the reverse strand, counting down.
CCCATCAACTAAATATGTTTGATTTGATTGTAGGAGCACAGATTGATGATGGCAAGCCATACATAAAATTTTATACAAATAAACATTCAAAGTATAACTACCAAATTGCCAAATGTGTCCTGGAAGATGTCATTCATATGAACTTCTCTCTCTCTCTCTCTCTCTCTCTCTCTCTCATAACAGATTATATGTTATAAATATACTTCCTGATGTTGTTTTTTGAAATTTGATCTCTAATTATCTTATATTCTTAATGTAGAAGCACTTAGTAGTCAAATATATTGAGATGCACATTGGAAAAGCCTTGGGCTTATTCCATGAATGGAGGTATTTGAGAAGGAGACATACTCAGTACAAAAATACAAACAATATTATGTAATGTATAAGACAATACAAAAATAATTCAGTGTACAGCTATTTACATACACAGCTTTAGAGTGGCCTTCCAAAGAACATTTTTGTCATCATGCCTATTTCATTCAAAAAAGGGTCATATCACACATCTCAAAAAAAATTTAAAAAGGCATTTTTAAATTAATCATAGGACTTTCAGAGATGTATTCAAATAACATGAGATTTAATTTGCAACACACTGTTCCTATGTGAATGCAGATTAAATCTTTAATGAATAGTTGTATATCATTATGACTCAGGGCAGAATTTAGCACTTGAGTATGCTCTCTCACACAGAATTTCCTTTAAAAAAAAAGTAAAAAATGTAATTCCTTTCTACCTGCAGTGTATTCTGATGACAACTCATATGGAAAAATGTATTCTCATCAGCCATTTGTCTTCTTACACTGTTAGGTTAAAACATTTTAATGTTAACACTGATATCTTCATAACGATGAAATAGTTAAAGTTAAAACTTTTGACCTCCTTCATAATTTATGCTATTCTTCAAAAAATACATATATTTTTCATGGAGTAATGCATTTAAGAAATAGATTGTTTGTGTAGAAAGTGCTCAAGAATGATATGATCTGATAAAAGGGCTTAAAAATGTCTGTTCCTGTAGCAATTTATTCACATTACTCCAAGACAAGAAAAGAATAGTATAAAAGTGGGCAAGAATTATGTGACAGATAGGATGACTGTGTCATTAAACATTAAAATGTTAATAGGAAGAGCAATCAAGAGAATGTGAATTCCCATACCACAGACTGAATTCAGCTGTCATCCAAAAACACATCTGAAGTAGTTCAGAGATTTGGCAGGAACAAATTCACATTATTATTTTTCATTAAAAAAAAATAAAGATTGGGACCAGATTCAAGGATACATTATACAGCCATGTACAGAAACAAGCAGACATACCTTAACTTAAGAACGGCTTCCCTGAGTCCACTACAGGTCATGACCAGTGGAGAATGATGAAGAAACAAAAATAAGAACAAAGCAAAAAATAAGGACAAGCAAAGAACAAAAATTTTCTTCCTATGAAAAACTGAAATTCATTACCATCCCAGATTCTTCTAACACAGGTTAAATTTCTGTCATCATATTTATCAAATTTTAGAATAGAATAGAATAGAATAGAATAATTTCAGTTGGAAGGGACCTACAATGATCATCTAGTCCAACTGCCTGACCACTTCAGGGCTGACCAAAAGTTAAAGCATGTTATTAAGGGCATTGTCCAAATGCCTCTTAAACACTGACAGGCATGGGGCATCAACCACCTCTCTAGGAAGCCTGTTTCAGTGTTTGACCACCCTCTTGGTAAAGAAATGCTTCCTAATGTCAAGTCTGAACCTCCCCTGGCACAGCTTTGAACCATTCCCACGCATCCTGTCACTGGATACCAGGGAGAAGAGATCAGCACCTCCTTCTCCACTTCCCCTCCTCTCAGGAAGCTGTAGAGAGCAATGAGGTCGCCCCTCAGCCTCCTTTTCTCCAAACTAGACAAACCCAAAGTCCTTAGCCGCTCCTCATAGGACATGCCTTCCAGCCCTGTCACCAGCTTTGTTGCCCTCCTCTGGATACATTCAAGGACCTTCACTTCCTTCTTAAATTGTGGGGCCCAAAACTGCACACAGTACTCAAGGTGAGGCTGCACCAATGCTGAATACAGCAGGATAATCACCTCTTTTGACCGGCTGGTTATGTTGTGTTTGATGCACCCCAGGATGCAGTTTGCCCTCTTGGCTGCCAGGGCACACTGCTGACTCATATTGAGCCTGCTGTCAACCAGCACCCCCAGATCCCTTTCTGCGGGGCTGCTCTCCAGCCACTCCTCTCCCAATTTATACTTGTTCCTGGCATTACTCCATCCCAAGTGCAGAATCAGGCATTTGGACTTGTTGAATTTCATCCCATTAATCATAGCCCAATGCTCCAATCTATCTAGATTCCTCTGCAAGGCCTCTTGTCCCTCAAGAGAGTCAACAAGACTCATTCATGGACCATTCTTCCATTACTTTGTCTAATTACTTTTTAAGCCCATTTATATAAACTTCTAGCATGCAATGCAATTTATGTCGATATGTTCTGTGATACAATTTTTCAGTTTATTAAAAACTCTCTTTTTGTTTGTTTTAAACCTGTTTGCCTGGCAATTTCAATAGGTGTCCCTGTTTTCCTGTTATGGAAAATAGAAGTTAATTATTCTCTGTTCACCTTCCTTGATTCTATAGATCTCTCTCCTATTGTCTCTCCTATTTTTCACAGTTTGAATAGTTTTATGCTTAACCTCTCCACATCTAGAAGCTGCCACATACCTCTGATGATCCAGTCATCCTTCTTTGGGACATTTTCTGGATTTACCATTTTATTTTGAGATAGTGAGACAAGAACTACATGAAATCGTCAATCCACTTACTTAGCAAAAAGTGATTAATTTTGTTTTACTTTATAATCAGTCTTCAAAGAAGTCCAGTAGGTTTGCAAAGCATATTTTTTTCTCCACAAAAGCTTTGTTTTCCCTTTGTTATAGCCATTATAGAATCCCCATTTGCCATTATAGAATTTCTCTACGCATTTACTCACCTTATTTTTATGCAATTCCTGTTAATGTGACCTGTGTAGAATTCAGGATTTCTAGTCTGTATATCTTAAACTCTTCCTTAAGTCCTTCTTGAAAATGTGTACCATAGTGGATATCTATCTTTTTGACCTTAGGCAATTCTAATAAATAGTTTGTACTCCATAGTCAGTATTTTATAAAACTCATAGTTGAGTATTCGTCATTATTCATTCCATGGCTTTGTTCTCAAGCTGATACGTCAACTTCTGACAGATTCATAAGACTCCTTAAGAAGGAACTTCCTTAAACTAATTAGTAGTGAATTCATTTAGATTCTTTTGAAAGATTTTTCTGTATGCACGTCCACCCACATACTCATCACCCTTGTTGGACTGTGTGCCCCGTACAAGACACAAAACAGAATAGAGTTTTGGAATGTGTTATAAATATCCTCATGTTCAGAGGACATAATTAATAGGAGTCCTGACAGGAAGGCAAAAAAATCCAGGTTCGCAGAATTTTGTAATAGTGAGAAGGGAGAAGGGGCAGGAAGTTAGTAACAAAGGAAAGCAGAAAGAGGTTTTTTTCCTCCTTTCCAACAGCAAAATCTATGCAGTGAAGAAAGCTGGGAAAATGTTACTTTTCCACATGCTCAATATCAATGGAAAATATTTGTGTTAGTAGTGTTGAGAACAGTTCAACCTTATGTAAAAAAATTGCCCACTTAGTTCTGTCAAAGCTGATATCTATGAAGATTATCTGATACCAATGCTGAGTGTGAGAAAAATGTTTCTAATCAGATTACATAGTAGAAAAGAGAACAAAAAAAAAAGCCTTGAAAACATGTTTTAGAAAAAAAATAATGTTATTACATTGGCTTCAGTACCCTGCAATCTTTGACAGCTTGAGGTTAATTAAAAAAAAAAGTCCAGTTGGGTAGGTTTTTTGTATCATTTCCGTTTTAAAATGGCCATGCTAGTAAATTATTTGGTCCAATGGCACACAGCAAGTCAGTAGCAGAGTTGAATGTAGAACCAGCATCTCACAATTTCCTAAATAAATAAAAAAGGCAAAAAGCGAATTTACAATAGGAAGAAAAACATCATTAGCCTACAAATGATCATCTCTATCAAGCTGGTAGAAATGAAGATAGGCATTGACTGTATATACAGTCTAAATATGGTTTTTGTGTTATTCATGCTGAATAGCGCTCCATTCTACTGTGATTTCAGTTGTCCACTGCCACTGATGGGGTATGACACTGTTCAGCCTAAATAGGGCTTTCATAATTTGGCCCTAGATATTAAATGATGTACTCTATATATGAAGTAATAGCCACCTGCATTTATACACATATTCATGAATTATTCTGTGTATATGTCTAAATATAGAAAGTTTGTCTGCCTACCTCTAACATAAAGCTCATTGCATATATATTTATTAAATGAGAACGCAAACTCTCTTAGTGATATATAAACATTTTAAAACCCAGATGCTTAGCTTAAAGAGAGTAAGTTGCATCGATAGATCCTGGAAAAATCTCTGGATGGATACTGTAATCTGTTGGGAAACTTGTCATAACCAAGTAGCAAGCTATTTCCTCTCAGTGTTTAGACCTTGGTTGACCTCAGCATCTGAAATGGTGCGAACAGCATCCTGTGATCTCAGAGTTAGTCTTTATTGATCTGCATGATAAAGGTGACTCAATTGCTTTACAGGTTCTTTGAATATTTATAAATTTTGACAGAAAGGAAACATTGTGCCTTTGTGTTCTGTCAGCGTACTATGGATCTGTGATAAAGCATAGCAGTTACTCTTAGTCTCAGTAAAAATACTAAGATACAGTAAAACTTACAGTCTGTTGACTTATTTCTATGCATTTTGAATAGCATATAAAACTTAACATTATAAAGTTTTTTCAAGCAAATGTGTTCTTCTTTTTAAAATAATGTGATTTTTTCCCCTATCTCTTATGTTCTTTTCTATGACCCTCACAGTCAAAGTTAAAGACCTTTTTAATTTTAAACACATTATGCTTGCAATTTGCCTATTTTTGCCTAAACCATTACCTTGGAAGGATGATCTGAATGTGGCTGACAGGATTCTGTGTAGGGATTTGTGGCATGGCAGTTACTGGACATGATCCTTAGAGGATAGGAGACAAACTGTCCCCAATTTCAGCAGCACCGTTTCACCCTACTGCACTGTAGCCTTCTGAGATAAAAGTGGCAGCCCAAATCAGCCTTTTCCCTCCTCTCTTTGATCCTATTCAGATCCTATTCAGAATTCTAAACAAGGTAGTTAAGCACTTTCTAGTTCTTTTATTGACACTTTCAATAACAAGCTGAAACTCCATGCCATCCTAGTTTTCATTTCTGCCTCTATTTTACTGAGCCTAGAGTTAAACATCTGGCAAGAGACCTCTGCCATTTGATTATCTTTCACATAAAAGACAATTTTTAATGTAGTATCTTTGGATGGACCATTGATCCCAGTGTAACAGTAAATAGTATTAATAAAGAGACCATAGGCCATACACCCATGGGTAAATCAAGTGTATCTTCCTAGAGACAATGGAACTAGAATTACAGAGGCATGACTGTCAAAGTATTATGCTATACATACAATTCATTTCCATGTCCATAGCTTAGTCATCTGGCAAGCCAAAGCCTGCTGCTTTCATGTACAAATTTTTACATTGGTGTACAATGAGACTGGTTGAAAGAAATGAGGCCTATTTTTCTTGTTCTTATGCATTTTCATCTGTCCTCTTCAGTGTGCAGCAGCCAGTAGATTCCTCCTCCCAATTTGTGCTGTAAAGCACCATCACACATACCTTTTCTTGCAAAAGGTCTAAAGTAAGTGATAACTATGAAATCTCTCAGTTTAAGACATAGCAACACACTGACAGGAGTCAAGGGATTCTTTGTCAGGTAAATGTCTTGAACTTCTGCTTCTACTCTCCATCTCTTTCTCTGATTCTTTTAGTTTCATGTGCAGCAGCTGGTACCTTTCATTCTACAGCTAAGTTACCAACTATTTAATGATTTTGCAGTCTATCAATTGTGGAGTCATTCCTTCCACCTGCCAATTTTATTTAATATTCCAGACCTCTCCAGGCTACCCTGTGACTATGGAGCCATAATAAATCTATCTGCCAACAGATATAAAACTAACACACAAGTATATTTTAAAAATCTATAGATGTAATAATTTAAGGGTCAAATTAAATTGCAGTATAGAGAAGCATATTGACCACCAACTGCACTGGGAACTTCATCTATTTATGACAGGGTTGGGTACTACTGCATGTTTTTTATAGATGTGTTTGAAAACAGAGAAGGAGATTCTGTCTTGCTTCAATATCTGTGCAACTTCATTGAAATTATAAGTGTGTAAGGGGTCTAAGTTAGGAGCAAATTTAGCCTAAATGGCCATTGTTTAATTATCAGCTCTGATAATTATGGCCCTTTCTTTCATATGAGAATATGGTCACATGAAATATTAATTCATCATCTTTAGACTGGATTATGTAGGGATATGTATTCTGAGTAGTAGCATCCATTCATTCACAGGTAAGGTGGTGGCACCTCAGTTTCAGCGTTTAATTATTTTCTGGTTCTAGCCCCCAGTCTAGACCATTGTGGTCATCTAGGATGAAAGACTCAGTTTTATCAGATTGCATTGGGCATCCCAGGCCAATGACTACAACTCCACTCCCAACAGAAAATGTAGTTCATTGAGGCCAGGACTGCATGGGAGCCAAAAATAAAGTATCCTTCATTTAAAGAGGATGGCTGTGGAGCAGGCAGTAGAAAACAGTGAACCCAGGTTCAGCTTAATTTTTTGTCCAAGCTGAAAAGTTAATGTTTCTCTAATACTGTTCACATGTGATCGCACCATAATAAACCATCTAGCCATTGCAACAGATGTGAAGGCCTCTTAAAAAAATCATTGTCAGGACTGGAAATCTCTCTCACCTATTTTTATGGTAGCTTTCTGATTTATTTACTAAAAGAAAAAAAACCCTGTTCATCTACATTCTTCTCCAAAAGATTTTATTTATTTATTTATTTATTTTAAAATGCATTTATATTTTAGAAAAATTGTAGTTACTTAAAATACAAATTATTGAGAAAGAAGGGAAGGAAATCAGGATTTCAATTCCCACTGTTTAAAGACTGACTCAATATTTTTTATAAAAGCTCTTTTCCTTTCTCTTTCCTTTATTTTTTAGGGCTTTTGATTTACCAATGGCAAGGTGATTCATGATAACTTCATGCAGAAAACCTGTAGTACAAAAACACACAGGCTAACAAACTTCAGTTTTTGGTAGAGGGATTCTTTTTTGGGACTTCTAAATACATGACCTTTTACGTATGTTTAGAGGCCATTATAAGTCTTCATACACTAAGTTCATGTGTATGTAACTGAATGTACATACACAAATATCCAAACAACTAAAGAAATATGCTTGTATGTTTGTTTATGCGCACATACAAGCACGCACACAACACCCACCCCTCTAGCTATCTGTCTATCTATCTACATATTTGCTACTCGTTCTAACAGGTTGAAAGGACTAGTCACAGGGTGTGACTAGTCTAATTCTAATAAAATAATGGCTTTTTGAAAGCCAGTGTAAAGTTAAGAAACCATGCTACAGCCTAGAAAAAGATACCTGAAGCAGAGTATCCATATCAGCTTCTCTCAGAGTTTGGCTCCAATTTCTTCTGTTTTGTTTTGCTACAATACTTAATATCGAACCCTCAGGAAACAACAATTCTACTTAGCACAGTCCTTATTCAGAGAAATTAAATCTCCGCTTTAGCTTTGGGTGCTATAATAGGAATGCTGGGATGAACTGTGGTCTTCTGTTCACCTTCTTTCAGTACTTCAGTATTTTAACCTTTCCTTTTCCAAAGTCATTTTCTCAAATGTATGAGATGATTAATGAGAGCAGCTTTTTCCTGCGTTCAACAATCATGTGTTCTTCTTGCCCATCTGTCCTTGCATAATTATAGTTGTGCTGTTCATGCCAATATTTAGGGCTGTGTCAGCACTTCCATTACAAACTCCAATTTTCAGGAGTTTGTAATAAGGCTGGTGCACTTGGCATTTGGCCGAAATTGAAGAGAGCTGAAAATCACACTAGTCAGGGCACTGAATCCAAAACATGAGCAGTGATTTGTTTTGGGCTAGGCTCCGTATTTGGCAAAAAAGAGTGGCTGACAGCAAGCGTAAATGAAGTAAAAGACATACAAGTGTCTGATAGTACAGCTGAGCTTTACATAATGTCAGAGAACAGTCCAAGAGCAGGTCCAGCTAAGTAAGAAAGTCTTTTATAAAGCAGCCAAATAATGTTCCATTTTTGGAAGGAGGCCAATGTGGAGAAAATAAAAAGAGGAAGGACCCACAGCAGGGCTGAGTATGTAGCTCTCAATGCCAACTCATTTATTCATGAAGAAATCCCAAACACAGAGCAATGAATACCTATGTACAGTTCTGCAAAGGAGGACAAATTAGTAGGTTACTGTATTTGGTTTGTGTGGCAAGGTTTTGGTAGCGGGGGGGACTACAGGGGTGGCTTCTGTGAGAAGCTGCTAGAAGCTTCCCCTATGTCCGATAAAGTTAATGCCAGCGGGTTCCAAGACGGACCCGCCGCTGGCCAAGGCCGAGCCCATCAGCAACAGTGGTAGTGCCTCTGGGATAACATATTTAAGAAGGGGGAAAAGAAGTTACAGGGGAGTAGCAGTTGCAGCCAGAGAGAGAGGAGTGAGAATATGCGAGAGGAACAACTCTGCAGACCCCAAGGTCAGTGAAGAAGGAGGGGGAGGAGGTGCTACAGGCACCGGAGCAGAGATTCCCCTGCAGCCCCTGGTGAAGACCATGGTGAGGCAGGCTGTCCCCCTGCAGCCCATGGAGGTCCACGGTGGAGCAGATATCCACCTGCAGCCCATGGAGGACCCCACGCCGGAGCAGGGGGATGCCCGAAGGAGGCTGTGACCCTGTGGGAAGCCTGTGCTGGAGCAGGCTCCTGGCAGGACCTGTGGACCTGTGGAGAGAGGAGCCCATGCTGGAGCAGGTTTGCTGGCAGGACTTGTGACCCCATGGGGGACCCACGCTGGAGCATTCTGTTCCTGAAGGACTGCACCCTGTGGAAGGGACCCATGCTGGAGCAGTTCGTGAAGAACTGTAGCCTGTGGGAAGGACTCACGTTGGAGAAGTTCGTGAAGGACTGTCTCCCGTGGGAGGGACCCCATGCTGGAGCAGGGGAAGAGTGTGAGGAGTCCTCCCCCTGAGGAGGAAGGAGTGGCAGAGACAACATGTGATGAACTGACCGCAACCCCCCTTCCCCGTCCCCCTGCGCCGCTCGGGGGGGAGGAGGTAGAAAGTTCGGGAGTAAAGTTAAGCCCGGGAAGAAGGGAGGGGTGGGGGAAGGTGTTTTTAAGATTTGGTTTTATTTCTCATTATCCTACTCTGATTTGACTAGTAATAAATTAAATTAATTTTTCCCCAAGTCGAGTCTGTTTTGCCCGTGATGGTGTTCTCCCTGTTGAATGACTGTTCTCAAATTTTTTATTTTATTTTATTTCATTTTCAAGGTCTGGTCCCAGCCATGTTTTTTTTAACAATTTAAATGCACTATTGGTCAAATGTCAGCAATCCAGCTAACATTTAAGGTGAATATTATATTAGATGTATTGAATTTTGTAATTTTCAATGTCTCAAGGATAAATGAGAGATAAACAAGTCCAACTTATATTGCAACATAGTTTTCAAATAATTACCTGTTGATACTACAGTCAAATCCAATGCCAGAATTGTCAAAGACTCATACTTAGAGCATAAGTTTCACTATGACTGCTGTGTTGTATTTTTCTGTTTATTTATCCTGCTGAATATCATTGAGTGTGGACCATGTTACTGGAGAGTGCAAAATGCATAAATATATAGACATAAATAAAGATGTAAAAATATGTAAATATGTAGGTTTGTTTACATCACAGACAGGAGGTGTTTACATAGACTCAGCTGAGCTAGCTGTAAACTAGGCAGTTAAGATACTGATGTTAAGTAGATGTAGCATGGAGCTACAGACAGGTTGGTTGTCTAAGGGTACTGGCTATGTTTGTGGGCTGGTTTATGGCCTGTGCTGCCATAATCTGTGCTGTGCTCAGTTCCTCAACTAGCTAGTTTGGTTATACATGTAGAAACTTGATTTGAAACGATCCAGTTATTGCACTTCCTGAGTGACTGCTCATTTGTTTATTTATGCCACCTTCAAGCTTGCTGTGTTCTAGTTTTTCAGTTATCCAGTCTTCTCTCAATTATCAGTTTCTTAACAACGGTCAGATTTTAAGGTGATGCATTTTTCTTTGGAATTTGGGAGAGTTAAAGCCACATGCATATGCAGCTACCACAGCTCAACTTGTTAAGTAGGTGTATGCCATGCTGCAGTAATTCAATCACTTTATCATATGTTTCCATGCCTGTCTTTACACAGTTTGCATTTGTATCTATCTAGACATAACCAACACATCTTTTTCCACTCCTTCAACATTTCTCTCACATTATACTCACAGGCAGCTCCAATTTCTAATTATCTTTCTTTACATAATAAAGATAAAATCCAAATTGCCAGACCTGTTCCCTGAGAGCCAGATTCTGTGACTGGAAAGTCAATTATCAAATTTCCCAAGAAATTCAGAGGGTTCGGGACCAATATTTAAATGCAATATCTATCATAAACTCCTTCTTCTGATCTTATTCAATTCTCCAGATATTAGCCCAGATCTCAGGTAGCAAGCCACCATTATAACTCTGTGGTCAGGAAAATTGCATCAATTTATGCCACTTTAGGACTGGCCAGCTGTATTTACCCTGTGGTATTAATCACACTCTATCAAGATCAAAAATCTAATTATTAGATTTCTAACTTAATAGAAAGCAATAATGGGATATGAATCCATGTATTCCATGTCATTGGTAAAATGTGGTGATGTATTATTAGTGAAAATTGTTTACAGTATTAACTGAGTATTTTCATGATGACCGCTAACTAAGAAAAAATTATATATTTAGAAGTGGTACCATTATTTTAAAACAAGTTTCTGGCAGCCATATGGGGGGGCAGGGGTAAGACACCTGAAAGACAGCAGCATCATCAGAATTTCTTTAAAGAGCAGAAGTCTGTTTCTCCCCTCTGCCTTTCAAGAGAGTGAGACAGAGTGCATTTCCCTGAAGCTTGAAAAAAAAGAACAAATGCAGCTTTTCTGTAAAAAGTCTGAATCACTTATAGCTAACCCTGGAGTTGTTCATGGGAGTTGTTTTTGTGTGTCTGTGGATCATTGACTGTTTACTATAGTGCTGATGCAGCCTGAAGAGATGCAGGGCCTGAGATGTTTTATCTCTTGTCAGAGCTCGCTTAAATTAAATTAATGGATCCATTCAACTCCCTCTTTCCTCTTTCAGCTGCATCACTGCTGAATACATTAAAAAGATCTTAAGTCTCAAGATGGTACATCATGGCATTAGCCAGGGCACTCATTTCCCTCTGTCTTCTTTTTCTGTAAATCAAATAATTAATGAGATCTCTACCTCAATAGAGCACTTCATCAATATTTTGTAGCAATAGAAAAAAAGATGCGCTTTTTGCTCTTGGAGGAGCTTTTATCTCCATCTGTGTAGGATTTGGCAGGCAAATGTTGTAATTCTAAAATGACAAAATATTGACTATTTTTTTCAGTTTGCTCTTAATTTCTGAGAAAAATTATTCTAAAGGCTTAGGTACTGACCGCTAGATAAGCAAAGTATCATGCTTGCTTCTGTTGTAAAAATGGGTGCTGTTTGAAGTTTCGGCTTGGAATAAAATGTAATTCAAATTCAGTTATTTGTAGAATATGTAATTGCAAAGGATTATATAACTAAGTGTACTGAGTTTGCATGGCAAGGTTTTGGTAGCGGGGGGCTACAGGGGTTGCTTGAGAAGATGCCAGAAGCTGCCCCCATGTCGGACGGAGCCAGTTCTAGCTGGCTCCAAGACGGACCCACTGCTGGCCAAGGCCGAGCCCATCAGCGATTTTGGTAGTGCCTCTGTGATAACATATTTAAGAAAGGGTAAAAACTGCTGTGCAACAGCTGGGAGAGAGGAGTGAGAAGATGTGAGAGAAACAACTCTGCAGACACCAAGGTCAGGGAAGAAGGAGGGGGAGGAGGTGCTCCAGGCGCCGGAGCAGAGATTCCCTTGCAGCCTGTGGTGAAGACCATGGTGAGGCAGGCTGTCCCCCTGCAGCCCATGGAGGTCCACGGTGGAGCAGATATCGACCCTGCAGCCCATGGAGGACCCCACACCGGAGCCCTGAAGGAAGCTGTGGCCATGTGGAGACCCCGCGCTGGAGCAGGCTCCTGGCAGGACCTGTGGACCTGTGGCCCCGTGGAGAGAGGAGCCCACGCTGGAGCAGGTTTGCTGGCAGGACTTGTGACCCTGTGGGGAACCCATGCTGGAGCAGTCTGTTCCTGAAGGACTGCGCCCCGTGGAAAGGACTCATGCTGGAGCAATTCGTGAAGGACTGCAGCCCGTGGGAAGGACCCACGTTGGAGACGTTCGTAAAGGACTGTCTCCCATGGGTGGGACCCCATGCTGGAGCAGAGGAAGAGTGTGAGGAAGAAGGAGCAGCAGAGACAAAAGCGTTATGAACTGACCGCAACCCCCATTCCCCATCCCCTGCGCTGCTCGGGGGGAGAAGGTAGAGAATTCAGGAGTGAAGTTGAGCCCGGGAAGAAGGGAGGGGTGGGGGGAAGGTGTTTTTAGATTTGGTTTTATTTCTCATTATCCTACTCTGATTTGATTGGCAATAAATGAAATTCATTTCCCCAAGTCAAGTCTGTTTTGCCTGTGATGGTAATTGCTGAGTGTTCTCCCTGTCCTTATCTTGTCCCACGAGCTTTTTTTTATATTTTCTTCCCCTGTCCTGTTGAGAAGGAGGAGTGATAGAGCGGCTTGGTGGGCACCTGGCAGCTAGCCAAGGTCAACCCACCACACTAAGTATCACAATATAATGTTCAGTGTTTCAATTCAATTAATAAAAAAATAATTATATTGCATATAATGTCAGCTATTCTGTTTCCTTTACAAAACATTATTTACCTTGGCACCATTAACCCCTTCATGGTAAAAAGGAAGAAAAAAAAATTTTAAAGGTATCTAATTGAAGACTTTCATACTTAGAATACAACAGACAATATATTATAATACATTATATATATTATGATATATATAATATATTATAACATAGACAGAAAAATTTAATAACTTGCCCAAGGTTAAATAGCAGGTTTGCAGCAGACACAGGTGTTAGCTTTCATTTCTATGGTTCTAGTCTTAATCATTTTGTTCTTTTCTTAAAGAAATTTTTAGTTCAAAAAAATTAAACAGTCTTTATGATTCTGCCATTGAAGTGACACTGATTATTTAGTTGAATACAAGGCCTATTACTAAGAATCATGCACTGACTTGTAATTACTTTTTGCCCTAGGTTATGAAAAAGGAATATAGTAATTTTAATTTAATGATTTGGCTGCAAACTGCATGTAGGTGAATAGGGAACATTTGACTACAATGAGAGTGAAAGAGTCAAATATAGTCTTACTGAGTTGTTAAAATATAATAGGAATTTTTACTGAAATGAAAATTTCATTACATTATAATTAGAACAATACCTTTTAATGAAAAGTACAAACATGCAGTAGTGGCCTTCAAATGAGTTCCATTAAATATCATTACGTTGCTGTGGAAAAAATATTCTATTCCTGCAGAATAGGCATAACTGAAAACTCTAAAACTGTAAATGCACATAAATGCAAATAATGTCCCATCTGCATGGTGTTCCTTGCAGAAGGAGAGGTCTTACAGACAAGAATCTGTGAGCTACACAGCAATCAATCTCTATACAGCATTTTTTCCAGACATTCATTTTTCATTATATGATAACTTTGGCTGTGTATGCACTAATAGAGGCATCTTTCCCAGAGAATGATCTCTGGCCCCCAAGACAGGTGTGCAGGGTGGCTCAACTCCAATCTGCTCAGAGTTAGCCCTGAGCCCTAGGGTGGACTGGCCAAATCTGATTTGGATCTTCTATGGGTTCCACGTGTTGCCTCTGTGACTACAATATGCATGTACATGCACAACCATGTGTAGTTTTTCAGCTTAAACTGGCTGAAACGATATGAAAAGACACAGCATAGCCTGTTGCAATGGTATTTTTGCAACAGGCAACTGAGGTTGCATATTCTGCAGCACAGCATGGTGAAGGTTAGGGGCTTTTGAGGACAGGGACTTTGGGGATAGCTTGGAAGAACTGCTAGAGTGGAGGGGGCCAAACCTGATGCAGTTCTGTCTGTGCTACTCAATCCCAAGATCAAACTATAGCCAAGATCAAACTATATATATTTTGCAGCCTTTATAGTTCCCAAATCCTTAAAATCTCTGCTTTTAATATCCCATCTTCACATTTTTTGAGAGAACTCAATGTAGGAAGAGAACATCATGGGTCTAATGATATAGTACCGTGTTCATAGCAACAACTGGTGCTTGTACTTTGTGTGTGGTGTAGTGCCTAGCTGGTGCTGCTAAATGATTAATACTGTGAGCAAAGTATTGCATCTAGTAGTAAGGAGAGAGTCAATTGCTGGCATGTATTTTTGGCACAGGTTGTTTTGCCTTTGGAGGCAAAACCTTCTGACATTGACATAAAGTCCTTCCAGGATACATATTCTGTTTGTGTTTTGGTTTTGGTGAAACCTGGTGCACTGTGTTTTTGCCTTTTCAGTGACAAAAGCAAAATCACCTGTGATTTTGTCCTTGTGGCCTGTGGAAATATTGACTCTTTTATTGTTTTTGAGTTTATCTGGCTCACTTGTGACATTATTCAGATAAACTAAAAATCTTTTTCCTTTTTAAATAATTCTTCTTCTTCCCATAGGCCTACAGAGAAGTAAACTAAAAACATGCTGTCCTGGTTTTGGCTGGGATAGAGTTAATTTTCTTCTTAGTAGCTGGTACAGTGTGTTTTGGATTTAGTGTGAGAATACTGTTGATAACACGCTGATGTTTTAGTTGTTGCTAAGTAGCACTTATCCTAAGTTAAGGATTATGCTCAGCATCACATATGTACACACTGTATAAAGCTTTCTGCAAACTTTACACTCAGATGGTTGGGAAAATACTGAAGTAGGGAACTTCAGATCCTCAGGAATACTGACACACATGACTATAAACTCAGGGAGCCCAAAGCACTCATTGTGTCTGTAATAGACTGTAGAACAGTCTCTAGCACAATAGTAATACCCCTAACCTTGTGTCCTGGTTTCGGCTGGGACAGAGTTAACTCTCTTCTTAGTAGCTGGTACAGTGCTGTGTTTTCGATTTAGTGTGAGAATGATGTTGATAACACGCTGATGTTTTAGTTGTTGCTAAGTAGTGCTTATCCTAAGCCAAGGACTTTTCAGTTTCCCATGCTCTGCCAGCAAGCAGGTGGGCAAGGAGCTGGGAGGGAGCAGAGCCGGGGCAGCTGACCCGAACTAGACAAAGGGATATTCCATACCATAGAACGTCATGCCCAGTATATAAACAGGGGGGAGTTGGCCAGGAGGCGTGGATCGCGGTTTGGGAACTAACTGGGCATCGGTCAGCGGGTGGTGAGCAATTGCATTGTGCATCACTGTTTTTTTTTCTTTCCCCCCCTCCCTTCCTTTTTTTGTTATATTCCTTTTCATTACTATTATTATTATATTTCATTATTACTATTGTTAGTATTATATTTTACTTTAGTTATTAAACTGTTCTTATCTCAACCCACGAGTTTTACTTTTTTTTTCCCCTCTTTCCTCCTCCTCACCCCACTGGGAGGGGGAGGGGGAAACAGCTGCGTGGTGCTTAGTTGCTGACTGGGGTTAAACCACGACACCTTGGTATTGCCTTCAACTGGCTTAAACATGTTTAGGACATCATCAAGACAAAGAATATACATGCTGGAATCTACTCTTTGCAGTGTTGCACAGTTTTACTGGATGCTGTGTGCTAGTTAGAACTATAGGGATACACAAAAGTCTCCATTCTTTTCTCTCTTTTAAATAAGCTTGTAACTAGTGTCCTTGTGGTAAGAAGCTTGAAAAATGTGACCAAACTACCTCCTTCTTAATAATTTAAAAATTCAGAGAGCGGTTAAAAGAAACTCAGGATGCATTATTATTTTAAATATCTCAGTCTGGAATCCAGGCTTATGATTTTTAGAACATGACTCATTATCTTTGGATGAGGGTTGAGAGAGAGAGAGAGAGAGTATTTTAGCATGTCTGGAATTTTCCAGCTTTTACAAAATCTAGCTGTTCTCCCTGCCATCAGTACTAGGGTTATCACACACGAGTCCATCAATCTTTAAATAGCATGACAAAAGTACTCACTGTTTAACATGGACTGTGTTAGTAACTCTAACTGGAATAGTAAATCCAGGACTGCAAGGCTTGGGCTAAACCACAATTCAAATGGCGTTCCTGAAACAGACTGAGCCCAGTGTGGCCTTTCTCAAAACTTCTACTACATAGCACTGTGTGTTTCCTGATGCTATTTGGCTTGGAGCGGTGTGTGGCAGTGCTGGCAGCTTGGATTGCTGCCCTGTTTTTATTCCTACCTTGTGCAAATGGATGATTCACCATGTACTTGTTTTCCTTGGCAGCCATTTCAAGAAGTGCCACTTGTCTTTAGCCAGACACTTGCATGTGCTGCTGGAAACTTTCTTGTTGCTGTTGCACATTTCAGAATTTCTTAGAATTGCTAAATAATTAATAAAAGCAGGGAGGGGAAAATACTGAAATATGCCTTGGATTCAGGAACAGCTCTTGGTTTTGCATCCTTCTTTGAGCCTATTGTCCCTCCAGGCTATTCATTTCCACATTTTCATCCTTTCACTTATTTTCCATGTAAATAGCCTTTTCCCCAAAGAACAGTTTGTTAACTAAAACATCCCCATTGCTAGTTTATTTAATGAAAATCTTAGTACTGTACCATGCAAATAATGCCATGCCTATAAGGTTTAGTGTATGTGTAAAGTAAAGGAAAATATACTGTGTGGTTGATATCTTAATATTCACCTCCTGCCTCTAGTGATTGGTTAACTGCCTAAACCAGACTGACATTCTACAAAAACCTTCATGATTGTTTTGGAGGGTTGGTTTATTATTCTTGGATGACTTCTGTCATCTAAGAACACTGGTACAGACTCCTAAGCAGAGAGATTCTCCAAGAATTCATTGCTCAATAAACTATGTCTTCCTTCTTGTGCTTTCTACTATTCAATTCCTAAAAAAACAATTTAAACTTAATTCCTCTTCCAGGTTCCTCAAGACCACTAAATTGACACCAGGAAATTCATCAACCACCCGAAGACATGTAGCATATTTGTGGTACACTGAGGTCTTTTCTTCCTTTGTACATTGTACATTTGATAGTGGTCTATGGAAGGCAATAGAAAGCTCACAAAAGGAATTGGAAGTGGAATTAATTTTGCTTATTTGTTTTTCTGGCTCATTCAAAGGCAGTTAACACTTTGTGAACATGGAGTAATGACTGAAAGAAGTTTTAGCCTCTGGGTAGAGCTCTGTGTCAAGGAAGCAAGAAGTATGACTGATAAACCAGTTTATTACATTATCATGTAAGGTGCTAAGTTTTTTGTGGGATTCAGTCCTGAATGAGAAGGGAATTATAAAAAGCAATTCTAAATCAGGTAAGTCCCTGAAGTATAACCTCCAAATGGTACTGTGGATTGTGATCTTGTACTTAGCCTAATTCATTTATTTATGTCAATAGTTTTTCTTCAGGTTTGTTTTTAAAGATCTTAAAGATGTAGGAGGCATATACAATATGCAACCTTATAGATGTATCTATATATATGCATGTGTATTTAAATACTTATTTTTGTGTGTCTATGCATATGTATTTACTAGCTGCATTTCCATACTCTATTAAGCTGATAAGTTTTTGAAAATATGGATTACCTTTTTCTTTCGGCATGTATTTTTTACATAATTTCTATGACTATGTATAATCTCTCTCATACACACAAACTATACCTAACATGAATAAAACACACATGCATGCACACACACAAAATTACCCATGATTTACTATATAGTGTATGATGTCAAGCTTTTCAGTTGGTGCAAATGCTTATACAAATAAGAAGCAGTGTGACAGCCACTTAAATCAGCTGAGTATCTGGCCAGGTTTCTGCAGACAACTGCTTAAACTTACTAGATGAAGCACTAACCAGGATTGTGCTGTCATTCTGGAGCTGACACTCTGCTTAGGACCCATTTGCC
Organism: Gymnogyps californianus; assembly: GCF_018139145.2. NCBI lineage: Eukaryota > Metazoa > Chordata > Aves > Accipitriformes > Cathartidae > Gymnogyps > Gymnogyps californianus. Next base: position 410,039 of record NW_026114235.1, on the reverse strand, counting down.
TAAACTTAAGTGCTAGTCTACTGACACTGCTGCGGAGTACCCAAAATATCTGTAAGAGACTGTTAGGTATGCCACTGGCCCTCCAGGTTTCCTGTACCATCAGCGGGAAAACATAAGCATTATACAACTATGTGTCTACTCAAGTCAACTTGCTGTCTCATTGCTATTTTCTTGCCCTCTACTGTTTCTTGAGCTCTTCAAGAAAACTGGGCAATTATTAATCTGGTGTTTGAACTTCAGTTTTGTACCTAAATCCTAAATCTATCCCAGAACCTGGTGGTGATCTGGCCAGTAGTTGAACCACAACTAACTATTCACTAGTACATGCCACATTTTGCTTCCTACTGTCCTTAGCCACAGTGCACAAAGTATACACATCAGTGTGTTTGTATACATAGGTTTAACCGGCTGTTCTCATCCAATATAATTTTGCATCATAATTTTGCCACCACCCCTTAACCTCCCTCACCTCCAAATCCAAATAGTTATATCTTTCCTCACACTCTTTTGAGCTCCCTTTTCAGTCTCTATCCTTAGTGCAAAAGCAGCTTCTTTGGGTACTGGGCTAGAAAATAAAATATGCTATTGTCTGACATGGTTAAAGCACAGCTTAGCATTGCAGTGTAGGTAGGATCTCTGTTTTCTTTCCAGTAAGTGTAAAAGTCTGGGTAGCTGCAAGTAGAAGTGACTGTAGAGACAAAAAGGCTTGATCAATGCTCACAGTTACAGCTCTGTGTACAGTGCAAGGTCTAACATCTTGATGTGCTACAGAGTCATTGTGGTGACAGACCTAGTGTGAACACATATCTTTTTAGGACAGGTAGATCCTTTTTCATTCCTGTTACAAAGAATTTGCATTCAGGGCTCTGCTGGTTCACCTCAATACAAATAATAGATAATAAGAAACTAGACAGCTTGAACTGTGCTTTAACCATGAGGGATCATCTGGATTGTAATGGGATCCCCTGCCATAGCTGTATTTGTGGTGTACAAAAGATTAGGATAGGAAAATGCAATGGATCTGGAGTGAGACACATACAACTGTGCATATCTGGTACACAGGTGTTTGTGTTTTTATTTGACTGCTTGCCAATATCAAAGCCAGATTTATTAGAGGATCCACATAGTTGTTTCACAGAAAAAATGACTTATCCTGTGGCACTAGTAATAATAATCCTCTCTCCCATATTAGGCTCTGTGTTTGTGCTAGAGCCACTACTTCTTTCCTGCAGACTGAGACAGTATCAAGTTATCCACCCTTTCAACAACTCAGTGGTAGAGGTATTGAATTAGAATGAGATAGGTACAGGTGGTAGCAGCTGCTAAAATATAGGGGTTTTTAAATTTTGTACTGACTCTATCTTTTTGTTTGTCTGTTTTATTCAAGTAGTTTCCTGATGATAAAGTTTCATTGAATTGTGGAAGGATATTTTCTATGTTCTTTTTTTCCCAGTAAGGACTGGGTAGCCTTCCAATGTCAGGAATTTTTGACCTCATTGGCAAAGCCTGTTAGTATCTTTAAAAAATCAAAATGCATAGCATTCTGAAAGAAAAAGAAGAAAAAAACAGTATTTTAAAATGAACCCAGTCCTTTAAATGAAAAGGGGGTAAAAAAATCAAGCATGATGCAAAGAGAAGTCTATTGTACATGAAATACAAGCAAAATAAAAAGGACTGGGAGGAGGCCATTCAGATTCTGATAGTCCTGCTGAGGCAAATGCTTTTGAAAAGAACTGTAGGAAAATCAGGTGATATACAAACATGCATCACCAATAGGATAGGTTGCTCAAGGATTGGTAGCGGTTACATATTGGACTGGTAGCAGTTACCTAGAAATCTCAAGTACAAAAGATAATAGTAAAAGCACTGTTCCTGCCTCTTTTCTTCTGAACTGTGTGCATACTCAGTCCAATCTAAGCAGCCTAATACTGGCTTTGAAACTTAAAAACTAGGTAAGAGTTTGACTAGATATTTGACAAGTGGAAATTTAAACATACTAAGGAACTTAATTATCCTCACACAACATATATGAAACCAAAGTTATTAAGTTTGGAGGTTTAGTACCAGAGACTCAGTTTTGAATTCCCAGTTTGGCATCTTAGACATTATGGCACCATTCTCAGAGGTGCCCAATTCCTTTCTGCGATCTGTCTGTTACCAATGTGCCAGATTTAACAACTAGCAATGTTAAACCCAATAAGCTTATTGGTGGATCAAGATACCTCTCAGTCAAGAAATGTGAATAGTGTAGTCCTAATAGTTGCAAGACAGATCCTTAGCAGATAAACTATAAGCAAAAGCTCTTTGCCTCTTTTTCTGTTGTGTGTTAATGTAGAGGGTTGACCCTGGCTAGATGCCAGGTGCCCACCAAAGCTGCTCTATCACTCCCCCTCCTCAACTGGACAGGGGGAGAAAATAAAACGAAAGGCTCGTGGGTCGAGATAAGGACAGGGAGATCACTCACCAATTACCATCACGGGCAAAACAGACTCGACTTGGGGAAAAACTAGTTTAATTTATTACGAGTCAAAAACGGAGCAGGATAATGAGAAATAAAACCAAATCTTAAAACACCTTCCCCCCACCCCTCCCTTCTTCCCAGGCTTAACTTTACTCCTTATTCTCTCTACCTCCTCCCCCCCGAGTGGCGCAGGGGGACGGGGAATGGGGGTTTGGGTCAGTTCATCACACATTGTTTCTGCCACTCCTTCCTCCTCAGGGGGAGGAGGACTCACACTCTTCCCCTGCTCCAGCGTGGGGTCCCTCCCACGGGAGACAGTCCTTCACGAACTTCTCCAACATGAGTCCTTCCCACGGGCTACAGTTCTTCACTAACTGTTCCAGCATGGGTCCCAGCCACAGGGTGCAGTCCTTCAGGAACAGACTGCTCCAGCATGGGTCCCCCACAGGGTCACAAGACCTGCCAGCAAACCTGCTTCAGCGTGGGCTCCTCTCTCCACGGGGCCACGGGTCCGCAGGTCCTGCCAGGAGCCTGCTCCAGCACGGGCTTCCCACGGGGTCACAGCGTCCTTCAGGCATCCACCTGCTCCGGCGTGGGGTCCTCCACGGGCTGCAGGTGGATATCTGCTCCACCGTGGACCTCCATGGGCTGCAGGGGGACAGCCTGCCTCACCATGGTCTTCACCAGGGGCTGCAGGGGAATCTCTCTCTGCTCTGGTGCCTGGAGCACCTCCTCCCCCTCCTTCTTCCCTGACCTTGGTGTCTGCAGAGTTGTTCCTCTCTCATATTCTCACTCCTCTCTCTCTGGCTGCAACTGCCACTCCCCTGTAACTTCTTTTCCCTTTCTTAAATATGTTATCCCAGAGGCGCTACCACTGTTACTGATTGGCTCGGCCTTGGCCAGCGGCGGGTCCGTCTTGGAACCCGCTGGCATTAACTTTATCGGACATAGGGGAAGTTTCTAGCAGCTTCTCACAGAAGCCACCCCTGTAGTCCCCCCTGCTACCAAAACCTTGCCACGCAAACCCAATACAGTTAATAAACATCTTTAAGCAAAGAGATCTTTCTTTCCTATCTTTGGAGCTATAGCTGTCATGTTAAAGGCTGATGAGACTGTTCAGCACATATGTGGGATAATTTCTTGTGGTATTCTGAGTCAAGTTGTTTAACTGAAATGTCTGCAGCTTTTTTAAGTTACACCTATGATTATCCTGCAAAGGAAGACAGCACATCTGTAATTATGTAACAATTATATATAATTTAACTGTGGCAGATAGGGAGAAAAGATTCATCTTTTCTCAGGCAAGTACCCAACATTATACAGAAACTATTAGGAACTGAAATAGTTAAAGCTGCTTTTCATAAAGTAATGTAATGTACCCCAGCATTATTAAGAGTAATTTTGTTGTTACACATATTCTAGGCCCAAAGAATGAAAACCCTGACAGTTACAGTTATGTGAGGCCTGATGCTGGATCCTGTTACAAAATTCCTTTTAGAGGCCTAGAAAACCTGGAAGAAAATTAACATCTTATGCTGTTGTATCTTAATGGATCAAAAGGGAATACACTTTGTGTAAAATTTTTCTGTATGTGGCAAAGTATAGGGGATTGTAATGCAAAAATCCTCCTTAGGAGGGAAAGTATAAGGGTCTAAATACAATGGTAATTGACAACAGAAACTTTATATTTTCTAAACAGAGCATGTATTCAGATTTTCTGGTATGAAACAGCATCCTGCACTGGCCTGGTTTCACATGCTAAGTAACTAATCTCAGTTCAGTGGTGACAGGTGTAGACCTTATAGCTTTCACTGGCAGTTCAATCTGAAATGATGAGTGTTCCTTCATTTGTCACTCAGCAATTAATATTCTTAATCTTGGCTGCATTCTACTTCCTCATCACTTACTATCTACTAAATTTATTAACTGAGTGAAAAGCAATGGGCAGATACCTTTAGTATCTAGTTTAGTATCTAGAAGTATTTAGAAGTATCTAGCTTACTTCTCAAAATTGGCATTAGAAATAGTTGCCTAGAATCCTGTAGTAAAAACTTCATTGGCAGTAGGAGGTCCGAAAAGTGGATGAATGCAATGCTTACATTCAACTTTTTCCATTGTAACTATAAAAATAATAAAGTATATTTTGCTTTTTTTTACTCTTTTTTTTTTAACTTTCAAAAAAGGAGAGGGGGAGGTTTTAAGCTTATGACGACTCTTACACTCCAGAACTTGCCTGCTGCTGCTTCTGCTACTGTTCCTCTGATTATTCCCTGATGTTGTCACTTTGCCTCTGAAGAGGGAAGGAAGATCAACAGAAGTGGGGAGAGAGGGTAACAACAACAGGTATAGTAACAGGCGACAGATTCCTGTGGCTTTCTTTAGGGATACAGTGATAAAAGGGGAAAGCTCTCATCTTTGTGAGCTTTACAAATTAAACTTTCATTTCAGCATGACAGTCTTCTCTTTCTTTCTCTCTCTTTTTTCCTTCCCAGAATTAGGAGATAAATATTTGCTATTCATCTCTGCCTATTTCTTGCTAACATTAATAATTTTTACACCTGTAGGTACAATATGTAATTTTCATAAAAAAGCCCAAAATGTACTTGAGTGTCACAATATCAGGCTTAATTTTAAGGTGTCCTGTCATGGAGGAGAATCCAAAGCTCTGTGCTGTGTGCCTGTTTTCCAAATGTGATTCAGAGGAGGGTTGTACAACTGAAAACTAACACACAGAACCAAGTCCTGCCTATGCTGAGAACACCAGGAGATGAGATAACTAACTTTAAAGCTACTTCTTGTATTTGGCATTCATATCCATGAACTCCACCAGAGAAACAGAAAATTGTGCCAGGTATGCCTTTTTCAGATAAAACATGGCAAAATGGAAGCACTTTTCCTGTTTTGTGTTGTATTGGGACTGACTGAGAAGATGGAGTTAATTTTCCCCATAGCAGCCCTCATAGTGCTGTGCTCTGTATTGGTAGCTAGAAAGGTGTTGATAACACACCAGTGGCTGTGTTATAACAGGTTGCTAACACACCACCTGGCTACAGCAGTGAAAGAAGACCAATTGGCAGCGCAGGGGTAAACCCATCTGGGCTGCTGCATTATGGCAGGACATCGCTGGCCGGGTAGAAAACATGGCTCTAAAGGTACCTGTCCTGGTTTCGGCTGGGACAGAGTTAACTCTCTTCTTAGTAGCTGGTACAGTGCTGTGTTTTGGATTTAGTGTGAGAATGATGTTGATAACACTCTGATGTTTTAGCTGTTGCTAAGTAGCGCTTATCTTAAGCCAAGGACTTTTCAGTTTCCCATGCTCTGCCAGCAAGCAGGTGTGCAAGAAGCTGGGAGGGAGCAGAGCCGGGGCAGCTGACCCGAACTAGCCAAAGGGGTATTCCATACCATAGAACATCATGCCCAGTATATAAACAGGGGGGAGTTGGCCGGGAGGCGCGGATCGCGGCTCGGGAACTAACTGGGCATCGGTCAGCGGGTAGTGAGCAATTGCATTGTGCATCACTGGTTTTTTTTTCTTCCCCCCCCTTCCTTTTTTTGTTATATTCCTTTTCATTACTATTATTATTATTATATTTCATTATTACCATTGTTAGTATTATATTTTACTTTAGTTATTAAACTGTTCTTATCTCAACCCACGAGTTTTACTTTTTTTTTCTTTCCTCCTCCTCACCCCACTGGGAGGGGGGAGGGGGAAGCGGCTGCGTGGTGCTTAGTTGCTGACTGGGGTTAAACCACGACAGCACCTCATGTAGATGCTCACACGCCCAAAAGCCGTGCCACTGAAGAACATCGAAATAATGAACAGGTAGACAAGGCTGCCAAAATCGAAGTGTCTCAGGTGGACCTGGACTGGGAGCGTAAGGGTGAGCTATTTGTAGCTCGATGGGTCCACAAAACATCAGGACATCTAGGGAGAGATGCAACATACAGATGGGCTCGTGATCGAGGGGTGGACCTGACCATGGAGGCCATCACACAGGTCACTCATGAATGTGAAACATGTGCTGCAATCAAGTGAGCCACACAAGTAAAATGTCCCTGGAATAGAGGGCAGTGGCTGGGTTTTCAATATGGCGAGGCCTGGCAAATTGACTATATTGGACCACTGCCACGAACACGCCAAGGCAAGCGCTACATACTCACCATGGTGGAAGCAACTACTGGCTGGCTAGAGACATACCCTGTAAACCATGCCACTGCCCGAAACACCATCTTAGGCCTTGAAAGGCAAATTTTCTGGCGACATGGTACCCCAGAAAGAATTGAATCAGACAATGGGACTCATTTCCAGAATAACCTCATAAACTCCTGGGCCAAGAAACATGGCATTGAGTGAGTGTATCACATCCCCTATCACCCACAAGCCTCTGGAAAGATTGAGAGATATAATGGACTGTTAAAGACTATGTTGAGAGCATTGGGCAATGGGGCATGGAAGCACTGGGATACAAATTTAGCAGAAGCCACTTGGCTGGTTAACCCCAGAGGATCTGCTAACCGTCCTGGTCCTGCCCAAACAAAACCCTTACATACTGTGGGAGGAGATAAGGTCCCCATAGTGCACATGGGGAAGGGGCTGGGGAAGGCGGTATGGATTGCTCCTCCCATGGGAAAAGGCAAACCCATTTGTGGGATTGTCTTTGCTCAAGGACCTGGGTGTACTTGGTGGGTAATGCGGAAGGATGGGGAGACCCGGTGTGTGCCTCAAGGAGATTTAACCTTGGGGGGAAAATAATCTGTGATGTGAGTTGTATGTTGTAGGAAGTAATGCAGCAGGAATGACCTGAACTAACGAAGAGTGAGTTTCACAAGGAACCAGATGAGTGCAATGATGACTGAAACCAAGCCGGTGTTGGTGCTCAACAATCAAACATGCTGCTTCTCCTGTCCTGAACACCCATCTTGACAGATGGGGCCCAAGTCATAGCCTGTTTGTGACCATCTGGAAGAGTGGAGGAAGCCCATGGAATGGGAGAGTAATATCTCTCTGTTAAAGGACAGAGGATAGTAGTTAATGAGAAAATGTGTAAATCTGTATGTTGGGTATAAAGATGGTTTAAGTATGTAGTTTAAGTCGTAAGTGTTGGTAAGAAGGGATTTCAGTAATGAGAATTAAATACGATGGGATAGTTAGAAGATGTGTGTGTGTGTGTATTAAATTATGTGGGACCTGAGCATGACGCAAATGGTATGGAATAAGGGGTGGAGATTGTATTGGGTGTGGCTGAGATGGAGTTAATTTTCCCCACAGCAGCCCTCGTAGTGCTGTGCTCTGTATTGGTAGCTAGAAAGGTGTTGATAACACACCAGGGTTTTGGCTACTGCTGAGCAGTGCTCCCACAGCATCAAGGCTGTCTCTCCAACATTGCCCCCCCCTCACCAGTAGGCTGGGGGTGGGCAAGATCTTGGGAGGGGACAGAGCCAGGACAGCTGACCCAAACTGGCCAAAGAGCTATTCCATACCATATGACGTCTGCTCAGCAATAAAAGCTAGGAGAAGGGGGAGGAAGGGGGGGCATTTGTTATTTATGTTTGTCTTCCAGAGCAACTTCTACGTGTACTGAAGCCCTGCTTCCCGGGAAGTGGCTGAACATCACCTGCTGATGGGAAGTAGAGAATAAAATCTTTTGTTTTCCTTTGCTTTCACGCGTGACCTTTGTTTTTGCTTTATGAAACTGCCCTTATCTCGACCCACAAGCCTTTCATTATATTTTCTCTCCCCTGTCCAGTTGAGGAGGGGGAGTGATAGAGCAGCTTTGGTGGGCACCTGGCATCCAGCCAGGGTCAGCCCACCACATGTGTATTTTTATTCACTACATCCACAGCTCAGAGAACACTGCAGCAGTTCAACGCACCTCAGAACCTGGAGAGGAGGCAACGCAAGTTGCTTCTCTTCCTGACAAAATGTTATCACCCAACCATTGGTCTCATTCTGGATTGTACCTGACCCTTTGTAAGAGACTGAAAGAGTTAATGCCTGTCAACAATGTCTCAAACATTGTAGCAACCAAGGTACAGTCTGCATAACAAAGAGGGAGGGCCATTAGCAAGAAGTTGGTTGGCATGGACACAGGGGGTGTGCTGGAGGGTATGCAGTCCTGTGTTCTGGCAGAATCAGCCTGGTAACCCACCATATATGGCCAGAGGCCACACAAAGCTTATCTGAGGAGGGGGCTTGTAGCTCCTTGGAAAGTCCCTAAGACCACCACCCCAATAAGCCGCACATGCTCAGTAGGTGAAGAACCCTCTGGAACACTACCATATATGTTGAGAACTGTCTAGAACGAACCCATATAAGTCTTCAAGAGGCGTGACTGGGGACAGAAATTTAGACTATAAAAGACACAATTGCAAAGGGCCACTTTGGGCGCGCCCGCCACCGGAGGACTACAACCCAGAGCAGAGACCATCGCTGGATCCAAGGGTGGTGATATCTTTCTTTCTCTCCCCTTTTCTTGTATCTCTCTTTTTCTCTCTCTGTTTTCTGACCTTATTCTGGGCACATAAGGGTAATATAATTGCAAGTTTGTCGTGGTAATATCGTGGCGAGGAGTTTGTCGTGGTTATACTGTTACAAGTTTTGCCAAGCCACTATCCGCTGTTTTCTGCCAAGTTTTAAGCAAGTTTTGAGGAAAGTTGTGATCTGATTGAACCTCTTGAGCAATTGTCGTTGCTCCGGATTACCGTGCAGAGAATCAAAAGGTTAACCTCACCCTCACCCACCGAGTGGGACGGGACATTAAATTGGCATCACGGACAGGATTCTCTGTGGGAAGCAGTAAAGAGGTTTCATAAAAGGGGATATCAGCCAAGGTGCTGCAGAAAGGAGAACTGATTTTCGGTTGAAGCTGAAATCTCCGGCAGGAGATCATGGCAACCCGGGATAGGCCAGATCTTGACTGCTCCCCGCTGTTGGATTTATTGAAAGATTATAAAGCTTGCCTGACCCTGAAAGGGCGTAGCTGGGCTGAGGAACATTAGCAATCTCCGGCAACTGTGGTGGAATGGATAAGAGACTTGGCAAAAGAGAGCAGGTGGAGGCTCGGAAAAGGGAAGGCTATGGTTTGTGGTGTTTTAGGAGCTGCATTGATAGCTGCCCAGAAAGATAAACATGTTAAACAAGCTGAGCAGGAGGAAAGTGAGTCTTTGCGAGATTTGGTAAAATCATTGCAAGCAGAATTGGAAGTAGAGTGGGTGAAATGGCAACAAGCCGAAAAGGCGTTAGCTGATGAGAAACGAATCGCAGAAAACTTACAGGGCAGCCTGCGGGATGCTTTTGCGAGGGAAAGGGAGTTGAAGTTGAAACTGGCTGGGTGTGGGGATGATCTGGAAAGTGAGCTGGGATTTTCCAGCTTACCAAGAGAGGTTGCCCCTCACTACCCGTGGAGGGAAATGGAGGCAGTAACGGAACCCACTCCTGCCCCCAAACTCCGTCCACTTATTAAAACTGAAGTCGTATATGATGGCGAAGACAGTGAACCCGCCGTTAATACTAAAGAGACACCTTATACAGTTACTGAACTGGCAAAGTTACAGGAAAAATATAGTAGACAGGCCAAGGAAACTGAGACTGAATATTTGTGGAGGGTCTCTTTGACTGGCGGGGATAGAATAAGGCTTTCAGAAGAAGAGGCTCAAGGATATTGGGGTCCAGACGTATTTTTGACGGTGGAGGATGATCGAGAACCCCGGTCCTTGACTCAGAGGGTGGCGTACTGGGTCAGAGGGTTAGACCCCTTGGAGAGGGGAGATCCCATTGCCATTCCCACCCCTGGGGTAAGCCATCTTACCGAGAGTGTACAGAAAGCGGCCTGCCTTCAATTGATGCATGATAGGCGTTTAGTCCCTCATCAACCTTCTCCAATGTTGTTGTTTGCTAACCCAGATAGGATGACCCCCTTGATTAGAGGACTACCTGACTCGCTAAAAATCTATGCTGTACAAATTCAAGACCGGCTAAGAGCCATTGTGGCGGGAGGGCCACAGGCCGGACCAGGTCTCACTTGGGGAGAGATTGCATGAGAATTGATTAATTACAGCTGGCGTGTGGGATTTGTCGGGAAAGAGGGGGAAGAGGAAAACTGGAAAAACCTACTGGAGTGGCTGCACGTCAAGCATGGTCACTCAGGAGTCAGAGATCTTCTCAAAGAAGCGGGAAGTAGAGGGTGGCCTGTCACCCGAGAGCTGTGTAACACTGTAATTTCTGCCTGTGGTCTGTGCCGTACTAGACTGGAAAAACACGCTTTACGAAATCCTCCACTTCATCTGTGAGATGGGAAAGGATTATGGGAAACATGGCAGGTTGATTACATAGGACCTTTTAAAAAATCAGAAGGGAAACAATATGTGCTCGTGGGGGTGGAAGTGGTATCAGGACTCATTCAGGCTGGAGCAGTAATACGAGTGACTGGGGAAAATACAGTAAAAGAGTTAAAATTGTGGTTTAGTTTTTTACCTAAACCTAAAGCGATCCAATCAGACAACAGCAGTCACTTTACTGCCGGGGTGGTCCAGGAGTGGGCAAAAGTTGAGGGAATACTGTGGATATTTCATACCCCCTATTATCCCCAAGCTAACGGGATAGCAGAGAGGACAAATGGTCTCTTAAAATGATTCCTGAGACCCCACAACTCTGGGTGGTCCACATGACTCTGGGAAGCTATGACCAGAGTAAATGACTGTTGGGGAGTTAATGGATGTCCACGAATCACTGCATTTTGCCCTAAGCCTCCATCCATACTCCCTGGGGAGTGTGAGACCAAAAACCCTGTAAGTCCTCTTCACTATCCGGGACCAACCAGTCTTGGTTGAATTACCTACAATAGGACAAGTACCACTAGTCCTAAAAACTCCAATTAACATTTTTACCACACAGAGAATCAAAAGGTTAACCTCACCCTCACCCACCGAGTGGGACAGGACACCCTTCTTCAGAATTTTTGACTGAACACACATCACTTTCTGTAAAGTATGTAAAAGTGCACTGGAAGAGGAAAAACATTTGGGGAGAGAAAAATCCATGATTCAAGAAGCTGTTGGCATCCTTGCTTCAGTGAGTATTTGTGTATTTTATACCAAGTGGAGGAACTTCAGCTGTAACTGCTGAGAAGCCTCTTTCCCTGCCTGTTTCTAGACTTGCTCAGAAACTAAACTTGTATTGCTGGTGCAAGCTCAGTAGAAAGATCTGTTGGAGATTTAGAGGTGTTAGTTCCCCCCATGGAGCAAGGGTGACCAGGGCAAAAATGGCTTTGCAGAACTTCTATGGGAATCCATCAGACACTTCTCAGGAGAGTTCCATCTGGCTCACCACAAATTCCTCTCCATCCCTTCCATGTTGCCTCCTGCATTATGCGCGCAGTAGCTAACAGCAATCTGGTTTTTGGTAGCACCTGATTCTTCCCCTTTACAAATTTTTCCTGGATTCAGTCCTTATCTAAGTAGTGAGATAATATTTTTGTCTTAAGCCAAGTGTAATATAAACAAGGAATGCATAGGTTTCCTAAATATACAGTATCTCAGCTCTTCCTCCAGCTGCTCCTTGCTAGCCTGGGATGGAAAGTGACGAAAATCACCCATAATTCAGATGTTCTGCTATCTATATTTTAGACCTGCCCCAACCATTTTGAATTCTATCATCATAGATCTGAATTATTATACAAATCAAGGCTTCCATATGGCATTTTTTATTAAGCTAATAAAGATCTTATTTTTCTACAAATGTCAAAGGTACCCAAATTTTTCTTCTGGACACCCCAGCTGGGGACTGGCAGGCCCTCTTTGTGTTCAAACATCATTTTTTCAGTTGAATTTCCTAACTCATTGTGATCTCCCATTTGAATTCATGACCCCTTACGCTATGCATATCTGTGATCCTCACTTTTAATGACTGAGCAATTAATAAACATTTAAGTATATATCTAGTACAACTATTCTATTAGATATCATTTCTGTTCTAGAAATAGGGAATGGAAGCAACAGAGAGGATAAATCAGTCTCAGATTCAAGACATCAACCAGATATCAATGTTCTCTCTCCAGTGTTTTGTTTTAAACACATCAGAAATTACTTATACATAGTAAGGTAGGACCTAAAGGATGCAACCATGTGGAACTTCATGATTTGTATAGCAAAAACACATAATAAATGACAGTCTGATATTTAATTTGGAATACAATCTACTATCCACTGGAGTCAGAGAAAATTCAGTAATCCCTTCTGTCAGACTTCAATGGAAAAACAAGAGATGGAAAGTCCATCACTCTTGTGATTTTTCCAATGACTTAAGTCTTTTTTTACCCTCATTGCTTTCTTTCTACTTTACATGTCTGGTTTCAGCTTCCAGCTACTCTTTTTTATTTTACTTCTACCAGCTAGATTAAGATATCTCTAATACCTAGTTTCCACCCTGTAATCAAGTTACCATTCAATGTTCTTTCTGATAAGCTAAACAGACTGAGCTTTTAGAGTCCTTCTCTTCTGCAGTATCTTCTCTGGTTAAATAATCTTTTCTGTATCCTCTCTAACATTTCAAGATCTTTTAGCAATGTGACATCAGCCTAGACAGAATATCAAATATGGTCTCAGAAATGAGAGATAGTATCACTTTCCTACTCCTACTAGCTACCCTTTTCATGTAGGTATCCAAGAATTTAATCTTACCTTAGTCATATTGAATCCACCATAAAAACCTAGATTTTTTTTCACACAGTTTTTCAGAACCGAAGTTTATCTCCTGTAGATGCTGCCTGTGTTCATTATTCATTGGCAGATTATTTTATATTTGGTTGTATTAAAACACATTCTGGTTGAGTTGCCCCAGTTTACCTAGACGACTGATTCTGGCTGCCTGTCCTCATCAATATTAAAGGTCTATTGTTTTTGTGTCATCTTCAAATTTTAGCAGCAGTGATTTTACATTTACTTGCAGATCATTTGTTAAAATGTTGAGTAGCACTGTGTCTTTGTGGAATCCCAGTGCAAAATCCACGTTTGAAAATGATTCTCCATTGACAAATACTTTTTGAAAATAATCTATTAACCAAATTTTAACCTACTTAATATGTGTTTTATTGATACTGTATAGTGCTAGTGTCTCAAATAGAATGTCGTGTGATATTACCACAAACACTGTTAAAAGTCTAGACCTATTACATCTCTGTGGTTATCTTTAACAACCAAACTGGAATTTTATCAAATAAGAGTATCATATTTGTTTGACAGGTCTTATAGGAAAAAACCAAACAAAACCACTGTCATGTTAATAAGCATTAATTGTATGAAAGTTCTTCAATTCTTCTTTAATTGAATCCCTCTTCAACTTTTCATGTCACTTAATCTAGCATATTGATACCCTATGAGCTCTGAGATATCACGTCAGGGAAGCTCACTGGAACGTATCAGCTCTCTATCAAGTAATGAACACAGGAAAATTTAGACCTCCAGTCCTAGGAATAACCCAACAATATTTTCTGATAAATAGACTTTAGAATAACTTGATATCTTCTAAATGTATATTATATCCTCTAATGTTTTCTAAAATACCTTTTCCCGCATACTTCATCTCCTCAACCTACATAAATTGATGTGCCAACTGGAATTTCTAATAATGATAAATCAAGTGACTGGTTCAAGAACATCACTTTTGCTGGCTTGGGATGTTTCTTAAATAAGATTCAGATGCTTCTTAAATAAGATTCACTAAGATGATAAGAGAAGAACAAACATCAAATATGAAAGTGCCAAGGATATGTAGTGCGTTGTATTTATTATGATTCAAAGTTAATTCTTAAGCATTCCTCTTTTTTCCAATGGTAGGAACAAAACAGTTACAATAAATGAAAACAGAAATTTAATTTTTACTTGTTATGGCACACTGTCTTCAATAAGATGTGTAGTCTGTAATCTGGATACAGCTCCCATACTACTTAATCTTGCCCTTGGTGTATTTGCTGCTCATGCAGTCCTTCCATAGTCGCCCTGGAGAATTCCCACAGACCTTCACGGGATCAGAAGTGCACTTTTCTTTCAGAGGACTGGAAAGAGAGAATGGGATGCATCAACTGTCCCCAGGGATAATTTGTGCTGAGACCCTGTAGAGAAAGCAGTGGCATTATCAAATGCAGGGAGGTATGAAGGTATGCTCTAGAAGGTATGAAGAGGAGGTTAAGGCTGTATCTGGTGCAGGGAGAAGGGCTATGTATGAATCTAGAGCTGGGCGGTATATAGGAAGACTGTGTGTCGTGGTTTAACCCCAGCTGGCAACTAAGCACCATGCAGCCGCTTCCCCCTCCCCCATCCCAGTGGGATGGGGAGGAGGAGGGGAAAAAAAAAAAGTAGAACTCGTGGGTTGAGATAAGAACAGTTTAATAACTAAAGTAAAATAAAATACACTACTAACTAAGAATAATAATAATAATATAATAATTATTGTAATGAAAAGGAATATAACAAAAAAAAAGGAAATAACACCCAAGAAAAGACAAGTGATGCACAATGCAATTGCTCGCCACCTGCTGACTGATGCCCGAGCAGCGATCTGCCCCTCCCAGCCAACTCCCCCCTGTTTATATACTGGGCATGATGTTCCATGGTATGGAATACCCCTTTGGCTAGTTCAGGTCAGCTGCCCCGGCTCTGCTCCCTCCCAGCTTCTTGCACACCTGCTTGCTGGCAGAGCATGGGAAACTGAAAAATCCTTGGCTTAAGATAAGCGCTACTTAGCAACAACTAAAACATCAGAGTGTTATCAACATCATTCTCACACTAAATCCAAAACACAGCACTGTACCAGCTACTAGGAAGAGAGTTAACTCTGTCCCAGCCAAAACCAGAACACTGTGGGAGCAAAAGAAGCAGCAATGGTGTGGTGGGTTGACCCTGGCTGGATGCCAGGTGCCCACCAAAGCCACTCTATCACTCCCCCTCCTCAGCTGGACAGGGGAGAGAAAATATAACGAAAGGCTCGTGGGTCGAGATAAGGACAGGGAGAGATCACTCACCAATTATGGTCACAGGCAAAACAGATTAAACTTGGGGAAATTAGTTTAATTTATTGCCAATCAAATCAGAGTAGGATAATGAGAAATAAAGCCAAATCTTAAAAACACCTTCCCCCCACCCCTCCCTTCTTCCTGGGCTCAGCTTTGCTCCCAATACCTCTACATCCTCCCCCGCCAGCGGCGCACTGGGATGGGAATGGGGGTTGTGGTCGGTTCATCACACGTTGTTTCTGCTGCTCCTTCCTCCTCGGGGGGAGGACTCCTCTTCCCCTGCTCCAGTGTGGGGTCCCTCCCACGGAGGTCAGCCCTCCACGAGCTTCTCCAACGCGAGTCCTTTGTGCGGGCTGCAGTCCTCCATGAACTGCTCTAGCATGGGCTTTCCCACGGAGTCACGGCCTTGTTTGGGCCCAGCCACCTGCTCCAGCCTGGGGTCCTCCATGGGCTGCAGGTGGATATCTGCTCCACCGTTAACCCTCCATGGGCTGCAGGGGGACAGCCTGCCTCACCATGGTCTTCACCACGGGCTGCAGGGGAATCTCTGCTCTGGTGCCTGGAGCATCTCCTCCCCCTCCTTCTTCCCTGACCTTGGTGTCTGCAGAGTTGTTCCTCTCACATATTCTCACTCCTCTCTTCTGAATGCTGCTGATGTTGCACAGGGTTTCCCCCCCTTCCTTCTTAAATATGTTATCACAGAGGCGCTACCACCATCGCTGATTGGCTCAGCCTTGGCCAGCGGCGGGTCCATCTTGGAGCCAGCTGGCATTGGCTCTATCAGACATATGGGAAGCTTCTAGCAGCTTCTCACAGAAGCTACCCCTGTCACCCCTCCGCTACCAAAACCTTGCCACACAAAGCCAATACAAATGGGAATGGAAATCATTTCCCCAAGAGAAGTCAGGGACAAAAATATAGTGAATTTTCTTTTGTAAGAAGGGAATGGGGAATTGACAGAATCGTAAAGAAGTTTTACTATGCTGCTTCTGGATCCTATATTAGAAACACAAAGGAAAAGAGAAGCTCCCTAGGTGGTGGCTACTGTTCTTACATATCTCCGTTGTTTCCTTGACAATTTTTAAGCATTTCAGTCTCTCCCCACTGCATGAAGTACAGACCAAAATATTAAATGTAATTCATTTTGTGCGTGAGGAAAAGCTCCATCCACAGATCAAGAAGCCAAGCCTTCCTACCTGACACAGTAACGATGCTTAGAATTACTAGCTCAAAGGATGATATGAGAGGATCTATAAATATCTGTATTACTATTCATCTTGTTACTTCTCTTCGTCTTGCTTATTATATTTTCCTTAAGCATGTTTCCAGTAGTGTCTTTGCAGAAATCTCTGTTGTAGTAAATAAAGCTGCTGTAAAGCAAGATTTCATTTGCTATAATATGGAGATAGAAAATATTAAAGCTGTAGTCTTTTTGCAGCAAATTTTGAAAGAACAAGGCCAACTGGCCAGTGGCAAAATTTTACTGATCTGCAACATGTAATCAGGTTGCTAGTTTCCAAAAGGCAACAACAAAATTCAAATCAGAAGCTGAATCAGAATTTTGTATGGTTGTTTTTTGGGGTGAGGTTTTTTTTTGTGGCTTTGGCTTAATCTTGCACTTGTAATACTGAATGTTTATTTAGACAGATAGCTTAAAAACAGATCAATAAATCACTCAGACAAACTGACTGAAATCAAGCCCTGGGACTCTCAGTTCTGGAACCGGAATTAGAACCAGTGCCCTTTCACTGCATGCTGCAGGTCACCTCCCGGGAGTCATTCACCCTGGGGAGAAAAATAGCCATTCGTACATTAGGGCAGAGATATGTGCAATGAAAGCAGGTCCGCAAGTCTTTCAGAGATCAGCCTCACAAACCCCATTTCCCTTTCTAAATGAGTGGGAAGGTGTAGACTGCTGACTTTCCTGATGTGTGGCCCATCACCATGAACTATTTCAGTTTAAAGAATTAACATTTTCACAAGAAATGTGGAAACTGTCAGATGATTTCCAACCCACTCTAGTGAATTCATGGTTCTTTTCTTGGTAAATGAAAGAACTTTAGAAAACTGCTACAATTCATTCCACTGTTTGAAAGAATAAGACATTTTTATATCACCGAGGATGTGAAACTATTTGAGAATTCATTTTCCATCGGGGAGGAGAAAAGACTATGATGTATTTGAGAAAAGGCTAAATTTCTTTTGAGAGTTTACATTAAGTGCCTTCAAATATATATTTCATTACAAGGACTTTTTAAGGTCCACTGTGAATTTAATAATGATGCAGAACAGTATAAAAATATGACTGTAAAACCCTCCAAAGCCTGACAATAGAAAGCATAGGAGAAAATAGATGCAAACTAAAACTATATTATTTGAAAAGAACTTTTTTCTTGAGAGGCCTAATCTCCCTACATGTCTTAATAATTAAACATATGGTGCTTTTCAGGGCTTTAATGATGCATTTCACTTCAGTTAACAAGGCAATTGAAAGTTCTATAGAGTATGATGACAGAAAAAAAATTGTGTCTCATAAAAAAAAAATCCATGTAACCCAGCTTAGTGTTTATGTCATCAGTTAAATTAAATGTGACAGGACCAGTATGTCTGGAGATTTTCAGTATTTGTGAATTTGCCTTGAAGTTTTTTGTCTCTTTGGGATTTCTTTGGCCCCATTGCTGAAGGAAGCTGACTCCATGTTAATCCAGCTTGCTCTTTTAACAGCACTTTTGATATAGGCATCATATGTATATATATTACCTTCCTATGGGGAAGGTAATGCCTCTGTGGCATGGGCCACTTCTTGTCCTCTCACTTCAGGAAAAGAATGTCAATTAGGGCATGGGAGCACTGTGTTATAAACACAGGGATAGCTGGAGGAGGAAATAACCTCTTCAGTGAATCATGTAGTAGATTAAAGAGCCTCTTTTCTGAAGGACTTTCAGTTGGGAAGTGCCTTACACAGAAAGTTTGGACAGAAAGACGGGAAAGGGAATACACTTTTTTGGGAGCAGGGAAAAATTAGATAACAACAAATTATATTTATAATATTTATGAACATGGACTATTTTTTGAGATGACAAGCCAGTTCTGAGTGGCTACTGTAAAACCAACCACGATCCATACCAGTTGGTATCAAAACCAAAGCATTCCAGGCACTTAATTTTATTACTGTAAACATATTTAAATTATTATGAGGATTCATCACAGTTTAGGATCAATTTACTTTTTATTATCATTGTCAGTAGTGCCATTGTGCTAAGTACAGATGCAGGTGTCCTTCCCCTCTCTCCAGCCCTTCCCCATTCCTCTGCTGCTATGCTGGCAGTTCATATGTCCCACTGCCTTGCTGCAGTAGCTCCCTTCTGCCTGCTTTAGTAAACTAAATAAGGCTTGGGCTTGACCTCAGCCCAGTCCCATATGAGTTAACTGCTAGCAAACCCTCTGGCAGAGTTTTAGCCTGGGCCAGCTGCTGCTCATACCTGGGTATGCTCTGGATGATGATTCAGACTACGGCTTGTTCCCAATAAGCATCATGGGTAAAGCCACCTGTTTTACTGTGCAAGGGAGTTTAGGTATAGATACAAGCCATGGTATTTGGCTTCTGGGACAGAAAACAGCCACTGACCCCAGTATTTACATGTATAATCTACTGTTACTCACTTCCAGGAGTTACCTGTAAAGATCTGAAAAGAAGCAGTGGAGCTATGCAGTGTGTCCTCTCAAGATACATCTGTCCAAACATCATGGTCTCACCTTCTCCTGCCCGCTGGTGTGCCTGACCCAAGTGTAGGTGTATGCCTGGGCTCCCTCTGGCACCGAGTGGTACACCCACAGCTGTGCTGCTGCCTGGGCACATTCGCTGAGGGACAGGAAGTGAACTGAGGTTAAGCAGAGCACAAATACACAGTTCAGAAACACTATATTCCAGCTTTAAAATTTTCAGAAATTTAGAAAGAGCAAAGCACATCACAGTTTTCTCAGGTAGAGTCCTGATGCTTTCAATACTGATCTACAGAAGTGAAGGTTAAGGAGCATCAGGGAGTCTGAGAAAGAGATAGACTGATGGAACCATGCTCTGCCCTCCCTG
This sequence comes from Gymnogyps californianus, assembly GCF_018139145.2. NCBI lineage: Eukaryota > Metazoa > Chordata > Aves > Accipitriformes > Cathartidae > Gymnogyps > Gymnogyps californianus. The sequence continues at coordinate 390,478 of NW_026114235.1, read as the reverse complement.
AGACAGAAACAGGAACAGCCACCAGAAAAAACACAAGATGAAGGGGATCCTGTATCCTCTCCCCTCCAGGCAGAAGGCAGTAGCTTAAAGGAAAGGAGTGAATGGAGGCAAGTCCACACTCGGGGAGGCAAGCGAACCCTTCCTTGCCTACCTCGCCTTCCCAGGTGCCTCTGTACAACAGGTACGAGGCTCTGGATGTGGAAGGTCAGTCAATGGATGATGGTCCATCTACACCAGAGGTGTTGCCAAGGTCAGAAAGGCCTACCCCCCCATATCACAACCACCTCCACGAGGAAGAAAAGACAGGTTATAGTTGTAGGTGACTCCCTTCTGAGGGGAACAGGGGGTCCAATATGCCGGACAGACTCTCCTCTTTGGGAAGTCTGCTGCCTCCCTGGGGCCTGGGTTAAGGACATCACTAGGAAACTTTCTAGCCGGGTAAGGCCCTCGGACTATTACCCGTTATTGCTCTTCCATGTGGGTGGCGATGAAGCCGCAACGCATAGTCCCAAGGGCAGTCAAAAGAGACTTCAGGGCCTTGGGACAGTTGGTAAGGGAATCTGGAGCACAGGTAATTTTTTCCTCTATCCTTCCAGTTGTGGGCAGCGACATTGGAAGAAACAGACAGACCCAGTCTATTAATACATGGCTCTGTGGCTGGTGTCACTGCCAGAATTTCGGGATTTTCAATAACAGGATGGTCTACACGGGACCAGGCCCGTTGGCGTCGGATAAGATTCACCTTTCTCAAAGGGGTAAAAGGGTCTTTGCTCATGAGCTAGCAGGGCTGATGATTGACAGAGCTTTAAACTAGACTTGAAGGGGAAGGGGGATAATATCAGGCTAGCCTGTGACAAGCTGTGGGACAACACGCCAAGGTTAGAGGGATGGGGTGCTAGCAAGGGCCCTCAGCCTGTTGCTCTGAGACTTGCTGGGTACACGGGAGCACACTTGAAGTCTTACGGAGATGAGCCAGGGGCTCCTCAGGTAATAGAAGCTAACAGGGAAACACCAGGGAAATACCTCAAAGGAATTAAGGGGTGTTCCTCTAAGAAGGTGACATGGCCGACAGCCCAGCTGAAGTGCCTCTACACCAATGCACGCAGCATGGGCAACAAACAGGAGGAGCTGGAAGCCACTGTGCTGCTAGAAAGCTATGACCTAGTTGCCATTACTGAAACTTGGTGGGACAAATCCCATGACTGGAGTGTGGCTATCGATGGCTACAAGCTGTTCAGAAGGGACAGGCGAGGAAGGAGGAGCAGAGGGGTTGCCCTCTACGTCAAGAAATGGATAGATTGTGAAGAGCTGTCTCTGAAGAATACCCACGAGTAGGTTGAAAGCTTATGGGTAAGAATTAGAGACCGAGGCAACAAAGGGAACCTTGTGGTTGGTGTCTACTACAGGGTGCTCGATCAAGGGGAGCCTATTGACAAAGCCTTCTTACTCCAGCTACAGGAGGCATCGCGCTTGCAGGGGACTCGCAGGCTCTCGTCCTGCTGGGGGACTTCAACCCCCTTGACATCTGCTGGAAAAGTAGCACGGCGAGCTGTAGGCAATCCAGGAGACTCCTGGAGTGCATTGAGGATAACTTCTTAAGCCAGGTAATAGACAGCCCTACCCAGAGGGGATGCGATACTGGACCTGATGGTCACCAACACAAGTGAGCTAATCAGTGACGTCAAGATTGGAGGCAGCCTGGGCTGCAGTGATCGTGCACTGGTGGAGTTTGCAGTCCTGAGGGATATGGGACAGGCGAAGAGTAAAGTCAGGACCCTGAATTTTAGGAAAGCAAGCTTCCAGCTCTTCAAGGAGTTAGTCAATAGGACCCCCTGGGAAACTGCCCTCAGGGACAAGGGAGCAGAACAGAGCTGGCAGATCTTTAAGGACGCTTTCCATAGAGCGCAAGAGCTCTCGATCCCCAGGCGTAAGAAATCAGGAAAGGAAGGCAAGAGACCGGCATGGATGAGTAAAGACCTGCTGATCAAACTAAAGGGCAAGAAGGAAATGCACAGGCAGTGGAAGCAGGGACAGGTATCCTGGGAAGAGTATAGGGACGCTGCCCGGTTGCGTAGGGATGGGGTCAGGAAGGCCAAGGCACAGCTGGAGCTGAACTTGGCAAGGGATGCAAAGAATAATAAGAAGGGCTTCTATAGGTATGTCATCCAGAAAAGGAAGGTCAAAGAAAGTGTACCCCTCCTGATGAACATGACTGGCAAACTGGTAGCAACGGATGAGGAGAAGGCTGAGGTAGTCAACAACTTTTTTGCCTCAGTCTTCACTGGCAACCTCTCTTCCCACACCTCTCAAGTGGATGGACCTCAAGGCAGGGACTGGGGGAGCAAAGTCCCTCTCACTGTAAGAGAAGATCAGGTTCGAGACCCCCTGAGGAACCTGAACATACATAAGTCTACGGGACCTGCTGAGATGCATCCCAGAGTCCTGAGGGAATTGGCTGATGTCATTGCCAAGCCACTCTCCATGATATTTGAAAAGTCATGGCAGTCAGGTGAAGTCCCCGGTGACTGGAAAAAAGGAAACATTGCACCCATTTTTAAAAAGGGTAGAAAGGAGGACCCTGGGAACTACCGACCTGTCAGCCTCACCTCTGTGCCTGGGAAGATCATGGAACAGATCCTCCTAGAAGCTATGCTAAGGCACATGGAGGACAGGGAGGTGATTTGAGACAGCCAGCATGGCTTCACCAAGGGCAAGTCCTGCCTGACCAACCTAGTGGCCTTCTACGATGGAGTGACTGCATCAGTGGACAAGGGAAGAGCTACGGATGTCATCTATCTGGACTTCTGTAAGGCCTTTGACACGGTCCCCCACAACATCCTTCTCTCTAAATTGGAGAGATATGGATTTGATGGGTGGACTGTTCGGTGGATGAGGAATTGGTTGGATGGTCACATCCAGAGGGTAGTGGTCAATGGCTCAATGTCTAGATGGAGATCAGTGACAAGTGGTGTCCCTCAGGGGTCCGTATTGGGACCAGTACTGTTTAATATCTTCATCAATGACATAGACAGTGGGATCGAGTGCACCCTCAGCAAGTTTGCAGATGACACCAAGCTGAGTGGTGCGGTTGACATGCCTGAGGGATGGGATGCCATCCAGAGGGACCTGGACAGGCTAGAGAGGTGGGCCCGTGTGAACCTCATGAGGTTCAACAAGGCCAAGTGCAAGGTCCTGCACCTGGGTCGGGGCAACCCCCAGTATCAATACAGGCTGGGGGATGAAGGGATTGAGAGCAGCCCTGTGGAGAAGGACTTGGGGATACTGGTGGATGAAAAGCTGGACATGAGCTGGCAATTTGCAGAAGGCCAACTGTATCCTGGGCTGCATCAAAAGAAGCATGGCCAGCAGGTTGAGGGAGGTGATTCTGCCCCTCTACTCTGCTCTGGTGAGACCCCACCTGGAGTACTGTGTCCAGCTCTGGAGTCCTCAGCACAGGAAAGACATGGACCTGTTGGAGCGGGTCCAGAGGAGGGCCACAAAAACAATCAGAGGGATGGAACACCTCTCCTATGAGGACATGCTGAGAGAGTTGGGGTTGTTCAGCCTGGAGAAGAGAAGGCTCCGGGGAGACCTTATTGCGACCTTTCAATACTTAAAGGAGGCTTAAAAGAAAGATGGAGAGAGACTTTTTAGCAGGGCCTGTTACGATAAGACAAGGGGTAATGGTTTTAAACTGAAAGAGGGTAGATTTAGATTAGATGTAAGGAAGAAATTTTTTACAATATGTGGGTGATGAAACACTGGAACAGGTTGCCCAGAGAGGTTGTAGATGCCTCATCCTTGGAAATATTGAAGGTCAGGTTGGATGGGGCTCTGAGCAACCTGATCTAGTTGAAGATGTCCCTGCTCATTGCAGGGGGGGATTGGATTAGATGACCTTTAAAGGTCCCTTCCAACCCAAACTATTCTATGATTCTAAGCCAATTGCAGGGATGATGACAAGACAGACACAAAAATTGGAGACGGACAACACCGAGAAGCACCAAAGACCCAAACAGAAGGCACAGACAAACAGGTTTGCTCAAGGTCACACAGGAACTCTAGGGCAGAAAATTCTGGGAACAGAACCTGGATTGTGGGAATTAAGCCCTTTAATCATCATAAACCATCCCTCCTCTGCATAGTCCTTATTAAAATAAGAGCATAACAACATGTGAAATATTCCAAGAAAGAATATGTCCATCGATAGTATATGCATATGCATATGCCTATGTATTACATAACCTAATCTTAACAACAGGAATACAGTAAACCACAGGTAAATATATTAAAATCTTTCACTATTCAATTGCCCAAGTACATTAGAAAATTGAACCAAATTCATTGCTACTGCAAGTACATTTGAAACACAACAGAATTTTCCCTTTGTAAATGTCTAAACATCTTGTCTGTAATGCTTACATTAAAATAGATGAAATACTGCACATGCATCTTTCAGTTAAATGGCCCATTAATCCCCCAATAAAATAAACACTATAGAACTTTTATTTCAAGGATTTTTTTTCCATTCTTCAATGTAGGTCAAAGAATACATCATTTTCTGAACGGTACCATATAAAAGACCATCTGAAATGACCTATGATTCTACAACCATTTGTTTCATAGCAATGAACCTACAATTAGGAGGTTTTAAATACTTTACAATAAAACTTCAAGACTAAAGTTTTCTCTCAAAGATAGTAGCACTCAATTTATGTCTTCCTAATGTGCTTGCAATCCATTTAAAAAGAAAGTCTGAAATTTATGGGCATATATCTAATAACCAGATTAAATTCTGAGTATGGAAGAACTGTCATATATAATATCTGTAAAATTACAGCTATGCAGCAGATGCATCATATGTAATAACCTTAGCCAAGCCTCAACTCTTGAAGTATTTGCTCACTTTCCAGACCTCACCTATGAGTGTTTAGTGAAGAAGAGTTCACACCAAAATGCAGCCAGGTTCTTGACCTGGAGAAACAGTGGACCAGAACTCCAGTATGCAGTGCAGTTCACAATACTGCACCGTTTAGCCATATGCAAGTATTCTTCAGTCCTTTTGTAGGTATGTACCGATAGTCAGCAAACATGGCTTGGTATGTGCATTTGCAACAGCATGCTTGCAAACAGCCTGGTGATTACAGCATTTTCATGACAGATATGAGTTTAAATATAGTCAAAGAGATTCAGGAAATCCCAGGATGCTCTAGAAACTAAGCCCATGTCTGCTATTCTTGAGTGCATGCTGTATCTGCCGTATCATGAAACAAAAGAGTGGGCTCTCCTCATTTGACCATGTTTCAAAGACAGCCCTTTTGAGTAAGTGTTTGTCCTCAGGAAGGGTAGGGTTCTGCTCTGCTGAACGAATGGCACTGCCAGACCCCAGAGCGTGAGGAGATCCAGACATCTCCCTTGTGTGGGATTTCTGTAACTGCAGCCAGAATGCTCCTTGCACCAGCTGTGGGCTCTTTTCTAATGCATCTCAGTTTCTGACCTCAGACGTCCAGCTTACAAACTACGAATCACTCCTGTAGGACCAGACACTGAAAGTGGTGTTGTCCCTGCATTGGGTATGTTCCAGATCTGGCCCTTTCTTGGTAGAAAAGTGTAGTCATTATTTAAGGCAAACAGTAATGTCTGGGACTCCTTACTGACTAATTGTTCAGTGACATTTCTGTATTCACTTGTCAAAGTCGCTCCCGCTATGTATTAATCTTTCATCAGAAATTATTTCCTTTTCATGGCTAACTGTAGTGCTCTCTATTAAGAAGCACTCATAGAAGGTATAAATACAAGCACTTCTTGAAAGAGCACGCTAAGAAAGGAGATGTTCGCAAGTTAGACTAAACTGTTTGTTGAATAAAGTAGGAGCTGATATCACCAACACCTAAACAAGAGAGCAATTTGAGACACCTTTGGTGGATTCCAGAACTCCCATTGATCTTAATTAGAACAACTGAAAGAAACTGTTAATTTTAATCAGCTGATGAAAGGTGCTGCTGTCACAGTCAGTTAGGCTTTTGGAGTTCAGTTTTCAACTTTTTAAGTAATAGACAGTCTTACACAAAATATACTGTTTCCCTGGAAAAATATGTGTATATTTTCTTTTTCATTAGAGAGTATTTATAGTGTTATGAGCCCAGAATGTGTATTAAAACATGTTTTCTTCTAGATAAAGATTCTTCGTTTTATCAAACAGAACTGGAATTTAATAACAAAACAACCTATGCAGAAAATAATTGTACATTTTTTTTATTTTCTAATGAAAACTACTGAGGAATCTACTAGTAATAGACAATATTAGACATCTAATTCCTAGGTGCCTAATAACTGCAAAACAAGTGCTTTAAATTTTTTTGGGACACCTTCACGAATCTTGTCTATGCATTTTGACATTCCAGGAACTTATTTTTGAGATCTTGAAATGTACCTAGTTTGAGATTTTTTTTAAATTTTTTTTTTTGCTTCTTCAGTTAAAGCACTTGATTTTTTCATGTAACTGTATTTCTTCCTAAGACGTACTGCTACATGAAATAAAATATGCTGTTTTGACCACAAATAATATATTCAGTTGAATAGATATTCAGTGGAATGACCTACATTTGGTATAATGAGAAAGATTAAGTCAGTGTAGATGGAACATGCATTGTTACTTTGTTAAAACTGCAAAGTACTTATACTCAAGTGATATAGAGACACTTTAAAAAAACTCATTTCAGAAAAAAATCACTTTTAAGTAACATAAAACTTTTAATAAATTCAACTGAATCTCAGAGGAGCCAGGATGATTATCTAGAACATGGAAGACCCAGGTTTCAATCTCTTTTTCTCCTTCATTCACAGTTCAGAGCAGAAATTGGAAAACAAAAGCTGCCTTTTTAGAGTGCAGGTACAGGTTCTCTAGAGGTGGCCACAGATTCCTCCCCTTTTAGAAACAGCAATGAAGTAATCCAGTGAGAGTCAGGATGTCCCCAGTTAAGGGACATGGGAGGAGGTATTTGCACCCTGAATGCTCCAAGAAGATTCTGAAACAGTGGCGAACTCATGGGTAGGGTACACTTCTTCAAAGATGGAAAATTTGGATGCAAAAGGTTGCTCCAGTGTCATCAGAGGAAAGCCTCAAGACTAAACCCCCTGCATCTTGGGCAACTACCTTAAGCACAGGTAGCTGGAACCCTGCTGTCCCCTTGGTTTTTATGTCATCTAGAGAATCTTTCTAGCTACCTCTATTACCTCTAGCATGTAGAGAATTTTCTGTTATAAATGCTGTACAAATAGAAAATACTACTTTTAAAAGGGATGCATACAGAAAGAGGAAACTACTTTAAGCAAATGGAAATACAAAAACAATTATTTCAAATTTCAAATGCGTACATACACACACATTTCATTACCTGTAATTTTCAATTTCTGATATCTAAAGCCCAGTATATTCTTTTCCTTGTTTGAAATGTTGAGATGATTCAGGATGAATCAGTTACTTGAGAAGTTTTATGTGAGCAATAAAATTACATAACAAAGCTTTGAACCACCTAATAATAACAAAACAGAAATTAAAAAAAAAAAAAGGAAGACTGCTCTTATCCTACTTGTCATAAATAGGAAACATCAGCACTACAGAACGATTCTTTTTCATGAGTAAATATCATTTATATATTCCTAACCCGATATCATTTACATGGTTGAACTCTCCCACAGAAACATTATTCAGTATTTTCTGAAAATACAGAATTAGCTTCTATTTCAGCAAATATTATGCTTTTGAACTGTGTCATTTCACTGATTCATAGGGATATTTCATCATTTATGCTAAATTCACAAAGGACAAGTATTTTCATGTGTTTGGGTTTTAATAAAAAGATGGACTTCATATCTAGCATTTAAAATGCAAGGAAAGATACTACTATGAAGTATCTATTGAATGGTGACAAAAAATAGAGCAGAGTCTGAAGATTACTTTGGATATGATATAGGTTCTTCGAGTCTATATATTTTATGAAATGAAATTTACGATTGATAAACAAATTGCCTGATTGAAGTCATCAGCCAAAGCTGTCTTGCACAGATTTACTGTTCAAAGCTCCAGTGACCTGTTTAATGACCCTAAACCAGAAGTTTAGGGTCAGAAGTTCTTTCTAATCCTTAAATATCCATGTCTAATAAATCCAGAAGGCTAATAAATGGACTTTATTTTTTTGTATTGATACAAGTATGGATTTATTTATTCTTAATTACTGACCAGAGAGAGACATTTCATTGAAAAATACCCCTCAAAAGTGATTCATTAAAACCAAGGTGTCATCTTTAAACAAATTGCTGGAAATTGTATCATCAGAGGCAATTGACAATATATCTTTTTAATTTCTATTGTGATCTCTTTAATTTCCTTCTTTTGAGGCAATTTTTTAACTAAAAATATTTTTCTAATTTCTTTTATGCTGAGTATAATAAATGCAACTCCCTTTTGCTACAACAACCACTGAATATGCCTTACCCTCTAACAAAATAAAATAAATGAAAATAACATGTTTATTGGACTTAAGGCTAAATGAACATGGAGTTAAGATTGAAGATATGTATTAGAAATATATACAGATTTAAGCTGAAAAACTTAATTCAGGCTTTTTTTTTTCCAAAATGAACATGTGAAATTGTAGATCATTCTAGGTGACAATAGTACTTTAAAAAAATCAAACATATTAAGATAAGGAAATGAATACTTAAAATGTATTAACAGCCTTAATTATGTGCAGCTGCAAAATCATGCAGTAACTAAAATGACTACATACATTCAGTATTTTTCTCTTACTTTCCCTACTGTGGTTACAGGTTATAGTTCTTTGAATTACCAGGTATATTTGCACAGGAACTTTACTTAGTGCAAAGACTCAGCTTTAAAACAGTTGTGACTTGAAGTCTAAAAAATGAAGTTAAAAATTCCTCATCATGGGAGTTATATCTCCACTGATAAAAGTAATTTCCTTCCCAATAGCCAGAATTAGCAACAACACAAAACAAGCCCTACAGTCAGATCAAAGTTGGGGGAAATCTGCTTCTAAGCAGAGTTCTCTCAAATGGGGCTTAGCTTACTTGCAAATGTGACCCCACACAGATCCAGTTGCAGGATCCATGCTTTTCGAACAGGTTAGCTTTTTCTGTTGAAACATTTGTAGCCACAACACTAACCACCAAGAACAATTTATCAGCCTCTCAGTGTCATATCAATTGACAATTCCTGTTTCAAATGCATCTCAAACCCCATCTCTTTGAGCACACACATTGTCATAGAAATCAACTAGCTAATTAAGTCATCTCGTAGCATTGTGATGAGAATAGTTTGATGATTGCTGCTTTTTTTTGAGTAGAGATAGGAGATTTTGTAAGGAATTCTTTTCTCCACTCTGATGTTCTTGCTTTATCTAATTTGCAGTTATTTGTGTACAAAAAAAGAAGCTACTATTATGCACTTTCACCCATGTAAATCTAGGAGATAGCAAGCAAAATATCTCTTAGAAGTCACCTGCTCAGGTCTCTGAGTTCCTATTGTGCTATTAAATAGCCCAAATAATATTTTATCCTCTGTTAAGTCCCACATAAGGCTCTGTCACCTCACAGTAATGGTTGCAGGGGACACAGCTACAGTGTTGGCCGTCCCCAGTGGAGGAACCAGCATTAGCAGTATCCCTCACAAAGTTGCTCAGGAGAAAGCAAACCTCAGTGAATGAGGGGGTAAATTATCTACTCTCCTTTTGGCTATTATTTTGTCAAGCATAAAACAGGGCACAGATCACTACATTATTTTGGAGGAGTCCCCAAACATTGTTTTGGACTAAGCCCCTGGTTTTCAGTTCTGTGCTCATCATTGCATAAGGCTGTCTCTGTATAGCGCTATAGAAACAGGCAACCAGGCCAGCTGGGAGAAACATTATGGCACAGTACTTTGGGATGTTCTGAAAATTTTTGAACTCCAAATTTCAATAATTATTTTTATTTATGCTATGAGTATATGGTGTGACCCTTCACTGAACCTTTATTTTATAATCACAAAACACATTGCTGGATAGTCCCTATGTTGGAGATATGCGAGAAACAAAAACAAAGGATGCTACTTAGTTAACGAGGCACCACCTTGAGAAGAGAAACAAGATGACACCATAAGTCAGTGGGTAAAGAAATACCAAGATAAGCACAGGGGCAATCAAAGAGCTACTTGAACTTTGAGTGAACTATCCTAATTAACATACTAGAAAACCCGCCCTCAGGCAGGGAGAGCCCCCTACCAACAGAAGCCCCTTCCTCACAGAACATGCGCAGTAAAAAAGCAGGACGCTGCGACTTTAAGTGGAGATGAGACTTGCGAGAACCAATAGGAACGAGAGTAACTCAGCAAAACTGTAAAAATACTGATAACTGTTGCTCGAAAGGTATAAAATGCTTTACCGTGTGTTAACCTGGTGTGCTAGCTTTGTGGAGTTACCACCTAGCACCCATCTCTGCGCAGACATGAAATAAACAAATATCTCGGCTCTGTGTGTTAATCGGCTTTTTTGCACACTGGGTGAAAGAATCCTGATTTTTGGGACAACATTTTGGCGACCCAGATGGGACGGCCATAAGGCCTTGCCCGGATCGTCTTGCCGTCCCCGACAGCGGACCGGACCGGACCGAGCTCCAGCGCGCACCGACCTATTGATCGGGGACTCCTCCGGATTCCCTCCGAAGCCGGGGCGACAAGCGACTCAAAGGTGCAATGCCAACCAGAGATATTTGTATCAGGGTGAAAGGGGAATGAATCCTTGGATTGGTGAGTATAAAATTTAATTACAAATTCAATGACTCCCATGGAAGGTTAAAGGGTAAAGTCGCACGTAGACGCTCGGCAACGGGTGCCGTAATTGACCAGGGGGGTCAGAGCCGAGTGCGCATAAAGTCGCCGGTGGGGCGCATAAAGTCGCACGTAGACGCTTGGCAAAGGGTGCCGTAATTGACCAGGGGGGTCAGAGCCGAGTGCACATCAAGTCGCCAGGGGGGTGCATAAAGTCGCACGTAGACGTTCGGCAAGGGTTGCCTTAATTGACCAGGGGGGTCAGAACTGAGTGCGCATACTGACCAAGGGGGGTCAGAGTGGTACTGACCAAGGGGGTCAGAGAGGAAATTACTGACCAAAGCGGTCAGAGTGGTAATTACTGACCAAAGGGGTCAGAAGGGTAATTACCGACCAAGGGAGTCAAAGCTGGCAAATAGGTAAATTCAGTTAAAATGGGAGCAAGCCAATCCACGATTCCTCCCTGTAGCCCTTTGGGGTGTATTTTGAAAAATTGCAATAAGTTTGGGGGAGATCCGATGACTAAAGATAAAATGAAAAGATATTGTAATCAATGGTGGCTGAATTATAAAATTGGGTGACGATGAGGTCTGGCCAGAAAATGGATCGGTAAACTATAATGCTATATGACAATTGATGTCGTTTTGCCATTGGATGGGGAAATGGGACGAAGTACCTTATGTTGATGCCTTTATGACTTTGTATAGAAAATCTGATATGCGGGAAAAATGTAAGCTAAAGACTGACCTAGTGATGTATACAGCTTCTGAGAAAAAGGAGAGTGCTTGTTGCATAGGCTGTGATGATAGAAAGACTGCAGGGGGAGAAGAGCAGAAAGATGTGCAACTGTTAGTCCCGACAGCCCCACCACTATACAAAAGCAGTGCTGGACAATCGCCAATCGATCCTAATTTACAATCGGGCAATGAGAATTTTAGCCCCATTTCCAGCCGGACTAGAGGGCACACTCAACCAGTTGTATAGGCTCCCCTGAGACAGGCGGTGGGACCAGAAGGACTGCCAGTTTTTGTACATGTTCCATTCGCTACCTCTGACCTGTTAAATTGGAAACAATCTGTTGGATCCTATAAGGGAAACCCTGAGGGAGTACATCAACTATTAGAAGCTATAATGTTAACACATAATCCCAACTGGGGAGATATACAGGCTCTGCTAAATACATTCTTTACGGCAGAGGAAAAGAGAATGGTGATCGAAAGGGCCAGGGAAGAAGGGGGAAGGAGAAACAGGCAAGAAGATTCTGAGGAGTTCCTACCTACTAAAAGGGACCCAGAATGGGATCCTAATGGGGGGGAGAACGAGGGCTCAACTGAAGCAGTATCAGCAGGTGATGCTATATGGGGTTCAGCATGGAGCGCCTAAATTGAAGAATGTGTCTAAGCTTTATGAGGTAAGGCAGGGTCCGGAGGAAAATCCATCAGCCTTTTACGAAAGGCTATGTGAGGTAGCCAGAAAATGGATGGACTTGAATCCGGACGATGAGGCAAATCAGAGGATGTTCAATATATGTTGTTTATTGGGTAGTCGACTCAGGATATAAGGAGAAAGTTGCAGAAAGTTGATGGAGCTGGGGGAATGTCGATCTCACAATTGATAGAGATAGCGTATAAGGTTTATAACAATCGAGATGAGAGGGAAAGAAAAGAAAAACAGAACAAAATAAAGTTGCAAGCATCTTTGCTGGCAGCGGCAATAAATGGAAATGATGTTGAAGGGAAGGGTAGAGGAAAAAGTAAAGGAATAGGAGGATGCGGTGGAATAATGCAGGGAAGAGGTCCGCAAAACTGAACCCCTTTAGGGCTAAATCAGTGTGTGGTCTGTAAACAGGAGGGACACTGGAAGAGTGAATGCCTGAAACGAGAGGGGCCAAAGGAACGGGATCATGCAGAAAACGCTAATCTTGTTATAAGATTCAGACAATGAATGAAGGGGACCAGGGGAGAACATTAAAATCTCCCAGCTGATCCCCTGGTTCCAGTTAAGCTGGGGAACGAGACCACAGATTTTTTTAATTGACAGTGGGGCTACTCATTCAGTAGTCACCACTTGTAAAGGACCTCTAAGTAAAGTAACTATACCTATTGTTGGGGCAAAGGGAAGAAGAATGTTAAGGCCATTTTTACAACCAATGGAATGCACAACTGGGGGAGCTAAATTAATTCATGAGTTTCTATACATGCCAGAATGCCCCCTACCTTTATTGGGGTGAGATTTATTATGCAAACTAAATGCACAAGTAACCTTTTCTAAGAATGCTGTACAGCTCCATATCCCGCCTGAAACCGCCTGGAGAGCTCAGATCTGCTTGCTGACAGATGAAACATTGGAAGAAATTGAAGAGAATATTCCAGATGCTGTATTAAATGTGGTAATTCCCCTGGTATGGGCTTCAAAAAACCCAGGTAAAGCAAAAAATGTGAGTCCGATTAAAGTAGAACTAAAAGAGGGGGCAAAACCAGTAAGGGTGCATCAATATCCTATTAGGCTGGAAGCTCGCAAGGGCCTCGAAGCCCTGATAAATACCTTTATTCAATATGGACTGCTCAGAGAATGTCAATCTGAATACAATACACCGATTTTATTGGTGAGAAAGCCTCACTCCCAGGATTACCAATTAGTGCAGGACTTGAGGGCTATAAATTGGATAACCAAAGACATACATCCTACGGTGTCTAACCCTTATACTTTGTTAGCGTCTGTACCCGAAAACAATGCCTATTTTACAGTGTTGGACCTAAAAGACGCCGCCTTCTGCATTCCAGTGGATGAACAGAGTCAAACACTCTTCGCTTTTTGAATGGGAGAATCCGACTACTGGAAGGAAAGGACGAATGTGTTGGACCGTTCTTCCCCAGGGATTTAAAAATAGTCCCACTTTGTTCAGTGAAGTACTGGCCAAAGAATTAGAACAATGGCAAACTAATAATGATAATGTTACTCTCTTACAGTATGTGGATGATATCTTAATTGGAGCAGATACAGAACAGACTTGTACAGAAGCCACAGTAAGCCTGCTAAACTTTCTGGGAATAGCCAGATTCTGCCGGATATGGATCCCCAATTTCGGACTTACAACCAAGCCCTTATATGCAGCCACAAAGGGCCTTGTGGGAAGTTGTTAGAATGGACTCCAGAGTGTCGGAGTAGTTTTGATGAAATTAAAAGAAAATGATGGAAGCTCTCCTCAAGAAACTACATGAAGAAACTCACATGGGAGCCAATGTTATGATAAGCAGTGTTAAGAGATACGCTGTAGGGCCAAAAATGCAGACAAATGCAGATAAAATAGTAAAGAGATGAAACTTGTGTAAATAATCCCAAAATACAAAGAAAGCTGCCAGCAGGTGACGTAAAAAGAGGAATAACCCCTAGGGAATACTGGCAAATAGATTTCTCTGAATTACCAAAATGTGGACAGCATAAGGATCTACTTGTTCTAGTGGATACGTTTTCCGGATGGCCTGAGACTTTCTCTTGTCGCAACAATGGGGCTAGGGAAGTAATTAGGATATTACTAAAGGAAATAACCCCCCAGATAGCTAGAGTTGGACCATATGTCGTTAAAAGGGTTGGACAACAACGACTTTTGTTTAATCCATCATGGTCCCTCAAACGGGTAGAACTATCAATGCAGATTAATATCTCTGCAGTTAAACCAGCCTGTTCACTATTCATAAGTGCGTCCTATACAGGATGGTTAGCATGGTTACATGGGCAGTCTCTTACCCTTCCAAATCGAGTAAAAAGAAATGTAACTGGTATCCTAGGGACAGGATTGGGAGTCTTAAACAGCATAGATGCTGAAGTACTTGCAAACAAATTTAGTACAGCCACACATGATCTAAAAAAATTAGAACATCCATTGCAATCCTCCCTTAGGAACTCATCAATGGCTGTTATCTGATATATTGCCTCAATGGGAAAGGGTTAATGAAAAGGACCACCAATTAATCATAGATGTACTTGGTATAGCCCAAAATAATATTTCTCTAGCTCTTAGTTGCATCCAAGCTCAACTGTGGGTGCAATATACAATAGCAGCAATTGTAAGAGAAGGTGAAGATGGCACCTTACCTACTGAAATTTGGAAAATAATCTGGGAAAAGGCAACTGCATTTGAAAGAGAATTCCAGTCGTGGTGGTATCTGGTCAATTTCACTCACAATCCTATCGATAACAAAGCCACGGCCTTTGTTGTAACCATACAGAATGCATCAGTAAAAACCATCTACCCGATCATTGCGTTAGGCTTAAATCACAATGGGACTGTACTTTATCCACTAGAGCATAGAGTATGGGCACAACGAGACAATAACAAATGGCAGACTGTTGAAGTTGATGCATGTATGGTACGGGAACAACAGGGATTTATTTGTGAAAGTAATACCATCAAAGCTCAAGACATTTGTCTTGACACTGAGCAAAATGTTTGTCACTTCGAGATACATCCAAAAGAAATCCCTGGAACTGTACTCATATATATTGGGAAAGGATGTGTGTGTATAAGAACTCTATGTAATTTTATAGTTGTAGATAATATTACTGTCGGGATAAATAATCACTCAAATACTTGCATTTGTAACTTTACTAACATTATAGGATGTGATTTCAACTATTCAGCTCCGGTTACGACTTATCAGCTAATACAATCCAATTATACTTTAGTTAAGGATCTATTGCTTACTTCCATTGGGATGGATCTCACGCTGGTGAAAAAATTTTTACAACATAATGATCTACGCCAGTTGCTGGAACATGCCCGAGAAGAGGGAAAAAGGACTTTAATCACCGTTCACCATGACACAGAAGAGATACATCATGTTTTGGACCAGGTGAAGAAAGCTGGAGAACATAGGTGGTGGGAAGCCCTCCTCGGATGGTCACCCAAGGCAACAGGCATTCTTAATCCCATGCTACACCCTGTTGTGATCTTGTTATCACTAACATGTTTACTGCTTATAATCATACTGTATTTTAAGGTTTGGTACATGATGAAGCAAATTGCTCTAATGCAATCACCCAGGGTATGTACGCTCACGACAGAGGGAGATAAATCCCTCAAACTTGAAAACTTCCCTATAAAGGACAGGGAAAAATTCCAGCGAGACATAAGTCAATGGGAAGGAACCTATGAGCAGTTTTGGAAAATTTTGAAATCTCCCAGAGACTGAAGTTTTAGAATGAAAATATCTAAGTGAGACTTATTTTAAATAAGAACTATTTATCTAAGTCTCAAAGGGGGGAATTGTTGGAGATATGCGAGAAACAAAAACAAAGGATGCTACTTAGTTAACGAGGCACCACCTTGAGAAGAGAAACAAGATGACACCATAAGTCAGTGGGTAAAGAAATACCAAGATAAGCACAGGGGCAATCAAAGAGCTACTTGAACTGTGAGTGAACTATCCTAATTAACATACTAGAAAACCCGCCCTCAGGCAGGGAGAGCCCCCTACCAACAGAAGCCCCTTCCTCACAGAACATGCGCAGTAAAAAAGCAGGATGCTGCGACTTTAAGTGGAGATGAGACTTGCGAGAACCAATAGGAACGAGAGTAACTCAGCAAAACTGTAAAAATACTGATAACTGTTGCTCGAAAGGTATAAAATGCTTTACCGTGTGTTAACCTGGTGTGCTAGCTTTGTGGAGTTACCACCTAGCACCCATCTCTGCGCAGACATGAAATAAACAAATATCTCGGCTCTGTGTGTTAATCGGCTTTTTTGCACACCGGGTGAAAGAATCCTGATTTTTGGGACAACACCTACATGCAAAGTGTGTCAACTATATGTTAACCTTGAGGGAGGAATGACTTTCTAAGCTAGAAACATAAAATAAAATACCATTACCTATATAAAGGAAGATATATCACATTTAACTTCTAAGTCTTTTAAAAAATCTCTAGAAATATCCTGTAATCAAGAGCATAGTCAAGAAAGGTGGCTTGGTAAAGCACATCTAGCAATGGGTTCTTTGAAACAAAACTGAAGATAATTTCTTCTTCTATTGAAGATAACACCAATTTTGCTATTGATTTCAGTGGTGGAAGTATCCAATGCAGCTTCCCTTTTCTGACTCTTTCACAAGTCAGCTGTGTGAACATGGGGAGATGAATGCAGCTAAGTTCCTTCCTCTCCATCATCTGTTATGTCTGTCTAGGCTGTGAGCTCTCTTATACTGTACAGGGACTTTCTCTGATGATAAGTTTGAGAAGGGGAAAGCAAAATGGGACCCAATCCAGCAGAAGCTTCAGGAGCCACTGTGGTGTAGGTTAGAACTGCCTTTCATTGCCAAGCATTGGTTTAATTAAGGAAGCACTGCAAATGATAGCTTTATGTTTTTTGCAGTTTCTCTGCTATGTTTTCCCATTCTTAATAATTCTATTCTCTTATTCCAGAATCCATAATATTTAAGCATTAATTTATGCCTTTCTTTAGTTGATTAAATAAAGATTCAAACTGTAGCTTGCCAGCAGTCATTTACTGTATTTGATCACTTTTGAATCTTATTCACTCTGAATGACACCAAACAGAGGTGTGAGGTCTTTCTTTGGAGTGGGTCTTCTCACTGACAAGTTACCAAAGAACAGGAGCCAGAAGAAAATTAGTGTTATTTGTCTGATTGATAGCTAATAAGGCCCTTTCACGAGGACACTTGGAGTGTTGTTGCAGCCTGCTGTCCAATTAGCAGATCCATTTTAGCACCGCTGTCCTAGCTCATCCACCTCCGTGCTATATTAGCCTACTGTGAAAAAAATATAGACAAGCTTTTATACTAATCTTTAAAAAAGCTAGATGAGAAAATATAATAAAAGATTTATTACATATAAATATGTATGCCTATATATTCACATGCATATACATTATGTGCATATGAGAAATCAGAGATAGGCACACACACATCCATATGGAAATGCTTAAAGACCATACTATAATCTGCCTGTGAAATGGTTAACAGGGAAATAAATCGACATTCCTTTTTATGTGTGTTGCAAACATTATCATCTCCAAGTCACATTTTAATTTCATACTTGATGCTTCAGCTCATACCATATACTGTTGTGAAGGCCTCTAAATGCTGCTCTATAAATAATAGAGCAGTGATCCATAACCACCATCCATATAACAGCATAGAGTCCACTGCAGCTAATATGAAAGAACTGCTGGTTGCTAGGTGCCAAAATGCTGTCTGCCTATTTAGGAACTGCTATAATTTTGTCTCCCTGCTAAGATGACAAAAGTGTAATTAGAGATTAATCAAGAGCTACATTAGTGCCACATTTTCCTGCAAACTGACTTTTGGTGCTCACCAGCAAAGTGCATTTTCCTGTATTTAGCAGTTGTCTGGAGATTTAAAAATTTATTGTCATATTTACAGGGACAGCTACAGTAAGAGTTATCAAATCATGGAGGAAACTTGGCAAAATGCATATAATTTGCAATTGTAGATATGACTCTCCAATATTTATTTTTTAAACATTCCCCATATGAGAAAGGTTTTAAATTTCTTGCTGCCACATACTTAATTCACTGGGATGGGGGAAAGAGGGCTTAGACCCAGACTGTTTTATCCTTTACTGAAGCTTCATTAACATAAAACTTTACACCACTTTTAATATTCTTATTTAATTCTAAATCTTTTGTAAGCTTCGTTTAATATCATATAGACCCTTTGTCTATTTAGATAGTAAGCACCTTCTAAAGCTGCTGAAACCTTTAAATACTTTAATCTGTTTATAATTTATCATATTGCTAAAGTATATATTTAGATTCCTGATATATCATCTTGATTATATGACTAAGACTTAGATATTTCTTGATAGAAAATTAGCACTTACTAGGAAATGGTTGTGCAGGGTTCTTTCTCACAGATCACTGCATCATGTAGTAAAAGCCACAGAAGGATTTTGTTCAGAAATTTATTATAAATATAAGAAATTCTGATTTTAATTTATTGTTCCCAAATTGGGAACTTTTAAAATTATCCACATTTTTCATAGGAAAGATGTTCTATTTCCTGGCTAGTACTAGTAATAATATAAAGAGGACAGATAGGAAAACAGATGGAAAGATTATGGGACTTATCCAAGGTTGCATAACAAATCACTGGTATCTGAGAACAGATCTCAGTCATTCTGTATATTGTGGAGAAACCTGTACTCTCTTTAAATGAGAGACTACAGATAATATTACTTGAATGTCTGCTCCAAAGCCTGCCTAAGAGTCTGAGCAAGCAGTCAGTCTGTATTGAGATCTGTGCTACTGAGTATCCAAGCCCAAGAATAGATTGATTTGTCAAACAGATTGTCAAATAGACTGTTTTGCCAAAAAATAGATCATGTTACACGCGGCATAATCACTGGCACATAGGAGAGTAAGTCTAGTATGACAGTAAAAATGTGTGGTATTTCCAACATGAGTAGCAATCTTTACAGGGAAACCAAGAATAACCCACTTCCATTAATGCGATCAGTGCTTACAAGCCAAAGAGCCAATAAAAAGCACAAAGAAGACAGTAAAAACACAGAGGTTGTACAGCCTACTCTGAGTAACTTCATTTAAACCAAGCAGTCAGAACCTGAATACAGGAAAATGCTGTATAAACAACTCTAATGTGAATAGATTAATAGTGTAAAACTCTGCAGTCCAACTTTCCTTCCACACCAAACCCCTTTAACAAAAAAGAACTAAACTCTCTGCATACATTATGTGTTAGTTGGTTAGTAACTGAGGATTCAACTATAAAAACTTGTTACTTATATACACACAAGTATACATATATATAACCTATATACATATATATGTGTATAAATATATATACCTATGCCTTTTTGTAGAGTCATAACCAAGGAGTTCAAGTCCTGGGGCAGTAGAACAGGAATTCTGGAATGAAGACTTCATAGGAACAGTTATATTTAATCATAAAGCAGACCTAGAGGAGAAAACTCTGTGCTATGGCATACAGCTCTGTGGATTTATTCATAGCTCATTTCCTCGGGGGTAAAGCAGAAACTCTGGTATTTTCAAAGGAAAAGGAGAATTGGGCAAGTCCCCCCCATACATGTTACATGTTAGAAATTGTTCCATATATTTTGGCCCCTTTGACTTACACAAGAACAAAAGCTTGTAGATCTTTGCAAAAGGAAGAGGAAACAAAAAGATTAGGAAGTAGTAAATGAGGAGCTCATTGTTAAGCCTTTCCTTTTGCAAAGATCTTTACCATACTTAGATAACATTTTGATAAGTTCAGCTATTTCTTACATAGAATCTGAAACTCAAATCCAGCTTTTTTTGAAGATAGTATTTTCTTCTTTCTTAATCACTATCATAAATAACAGCATAAAAGCTTTTTTGGCTCTGCACAGATTGATGAACCTCAAAAAAAAGATGAACCTCAAAAGTCTTGAAAAAATCCATTTATTGATCCAGTTTTATCTCTTGTACCTAAGAACATGATACCTGAGTTCAGTGTCAATATGTGTTCTATATACCAAATGCTAATTTTTCTTCCCATCTTTTGTTTTATTTTTCATGGAAGAAAAATAGCTCACAACTACAAGGCAGTTGTTTTTTTAGAAACTAACTTCTTTTTCTCTCTGAGGGAGGAGGAGAAGAGGTTGCTTCTTTTCAATCTAACTGGAAAAGTTTTCTGTTTGTCCACTAAAAAATGCAGCTTTTTATCTTACAAAAATAGGATACTTATGTTACAGCATGTGAAAAAGTAAAGGTTTGTGAAGTCAAGCTGGACAGATATTAATAAAAATAATTGTCCAAGAAGCAGGTAAGAGCTGAAATCCTAGGCAAAAGTAGGGCTCATCTTTCTTGTCCTCCTGGCTGTTGCCCTTCTGCATTGATAGTGCCTTAGTTTCAATAGGCTGAAGGGTAGCAGCTGCCAGAACTCAGATATCACCATAATCATAAGTTATGGTTATAAGTTATGGTATCAATATAACCATAATTTTTCTGAACCATAAGTTCAGATACTTTCTATAACATGGGAATCATGGCTTCAAACACCCTCAGACTGAGAAAACCTCACAAAGCACACTGCCCATTTGCAGGAAAGTGCCCAAACTCTTTAGATATTTGCAAAACTGAGTGACAGCTCTACCAATGATGTGATCCTAAAGTTCTCCAGAGCTATTGTTCCTTTTTTTGTTGTTGTTTTTTGTTTTGTTTTGTTTTTCTCTAAACACAACTACTGGAGCTTATGAGAAGCCATACTGCCTTTCTACGTCTAGATTGTAAGAGAGTAGGAGCAATAAACAGGAAAGGCACCTGCTTTCTCACTGTGTGCTATTTAGCACCCTTAGTATGGTCAGAGCCTAATTTTAACTGCTAAAGGAACATGAAGATCGACCAAAGAAGTAGCTCTTGATAACTGACAGAGGTGCTGGAGAGCAGGCAGTCTAGATCACTGCCCCAGATTTTGGGAACCTTAATTCCATGTAGTCTCCATTAAAGAATTGTGGATTGTACCAAAGAAAAATAATAAAAGAAAATATGAATTAATTTATATGCAAAACTAAATACATTGTACTCTCAGTCTTGAGTTTTAAAGCAGTGATTATGTATTAAAATAAAACCTAAGTTACCCAGGATTAAGGAAGAACTTATGTAGAATTCAGTCACTTGGGATCAAACCCTAGATCCAAAAGGCAGCTGCAAAGCACAGATGAACAATTTTGTTCAACACAATTACCTTGATTACAGCTAATCTGATTTGGGCTACTGTATGTGTATGTATGTGTATCTAATCTTACATAAGGGTTGATGCCTTTGCTGGCTGAATTAGGTCAAAATACAAAAGACAAAACAGCTAATAAGTAAGGAACATTATCAAAATTTTAAATCCACAATTGTACTCTATTACCACAAACCCAGTGCTTTGATGAAAATTCTTTATTACATGGCTAAGTTCTTAGCTAGAAGGCATCTTCTGGGCTTTGAAGATTTTGCCACAGTCTTAAAAATAAAAAATAAAAAAAAGAGCAAATAGCTGTGCTTTTCTGTAATTTTGTAAAACAAGGTGTTTCAAGATAAATTATACTAGTGGATGGTATCTGTCTTGCACCACAAAACACATGTAAAATACCTGTAATTTAATCATTTCAAGGCATGCATGGAAAAAGATAATAAACACAAACACAGTCATACTAGTTTGTAGACATGCAGACCTCAGGCTTGCTAAATATCAAAGATCAGATCTGTATTGCACACCAAACTACCTAAAATTGTTTTCAAATTTAAGGTGCAATTTATTTCAAATGGCATAAAGTTGTAGATAGGAGCACTAGCATACACAGACACACTAGATGTCTCTGTGTGTCACTGACTGAGTTGAAATAGAACTCATTTCTGGGTTATAGATACAGTTGTATTTAGATAGAATGTACAAAATGTATAGGTAGATATAAATACACAACATAATATATGCTTATAATGTCCTGATTTAATTCCAGGTTTGCTTTTTCTTAATAACTTAAAGTGCCCTTTTCAGTAGAATATTTTTTCTTCCAAACACTCTTCTTTCCAAATTCATACATTGTATTTCAAAATGTTATGTGTTCAGTGTGGTTTCCTGTAATTTTTTGCTCTTTTCCCCATTCAGGAAGCACTTACTGGACCCAAGTATATTTTCCTTTCTAATCTTCAAAAAAGCAAAAAATAAAGTGATTGCATTGTCTCTTGCTTTGCACCAAAAACTGTGACAGGAAGGAAAAGGTGACTTGAGCAAGAAGAAGAATGGTGAACTTTAAATTGTCCATTAATGCATTGAATTTTATGAGGCAGCATTTATTCCCTTGAACTCACACCACCCTGAAACATGAACATGTTTCTAGGAAAGACCTTTTCATAATGGATGAAGATACTTGACATTTTACTACCATTTTTCTGTTTTTTTCTAATATATTGTAACAGTACTGTTACAGTCCACATGATCATTGATTTTCTTAAAACATGGGATAGAATACAATTACTTTTAAAGGCTGTTTACAGTTCTTAGAGCCTGTCACAATTTTTGTCTTCAAATCACTTTCACAAAGGGAGTCATGCATATAGTCCTTTTTGAAAACCCCAGTAAGCTCTTGTCTGCGTTGCAGGGCTCTTACCTATCATACAGTGGTGGGTTCCCTACAGAGTCAGATCCAGGTCTGTAGGAGAGACCAGGGGTTAATACATCAACTTGAATTACACTTTCAAAATTTTAATTAATGATGGAAAATTTAATGTGCATTCAAAAGCAATTCAAAATATTTCCTTGAAATCCAAAATTGCTGCTGATGCTTCTCAGTGTTAAAGAGTTTGAATAACTTTGTATTTTGTGAGCTCAAAAGTTTGTGGTAAATTAAATTGGGTGAATCATGTGATTATGCCTTTGAGATGGATGTGCACAACCTACCATACTGGCACAGAGGAAAACAGGAAGCTTTCCAAAGAGCTCAAGTTTTGGCAAAATCTACGCCCCTTCCCTGTGTAAGCAATGAGTTTTCTCACCATCAGCTACGTCAAACAAATAGTTCCACGAACCTCACAATTTAAGAAGGATGTTAAGGTCCTTGAATGCGTCCAGAGGAGGGCAACAAAGCTGGTGACAGGGCTGGAAGGCATGTCCTATGAGGAGCAGCTAAGGACTTTGGGTTTTTCTAGTTTGGAGAAAAGGAGGCTGAGGGGCAACCTCATTGCTCTCTACAGCTTCCTGAGAGGAGGGGAAGTGGAGAGGGAGGTGCTGATCTCTTCTCTGTGTTCTCTAGTCAGGCAGTTGGACTAGATGATCATTGTAGGTCCCTTCCAACTGAAACTATTCTATTCTGTTCTGTTCTGTTCTATTCTAACCAGAATTAATGATGCCTCATTTTCTAAAATTTGTCTCTCATGATTGATTGAAGACTCTGATTAAGGTTTTTCCCCTAATTAGGGTATTCACAAGGCCCCTCTTGAATGTCGATTCTCTTACTTGCTTGGATGGCCAGGAACCACAAAACACTGGACTGAAAACATATAAAGGAAATAAGTGTCTCAGAAATGCCTGAGAAGAATGAACATCATCCTCCCAGCAGAGGCCATGCTCAAGAAATATGCACAGACTTCAGGCACACACAAAGTTACAGTGTGCCCAATTATCTTGTCATGGAGGAGGCTAATAATTGTCTTTTTAAACAAATAAATCCCTTGGCACCTGGGAATTTTCCTGTATATCTGTTAACCTATGGGCATAGGAGCTGCCCCCCCCTCCCTGCCGTCAGTGTAGCTCTGCCAGCTTGACCAGGGAGCAATGGTATCCACCTGGCAGAAGTTCATGTCCTCTCTAAACTCTGCACCCACCGCAACTGACGTAGCTTCCCAGACAGAGCTCCAATGGGAACATGCTGCCACCCAGGTGTCAGGCTGCAGGGTGTGCCCTACTCTTACACCAGTACCGGACAGCAGTAGGGAGTACACCTGTGGGAGGTGCACCTAGGTAGAGGAACTCCTCAGCTTAGTGACAGAGCTCCGGGAGGAGGTGAGTAGGTTGAGGAGTATCAGGGAGTGCAAGAGAGAAATACACTACTGGAATCGCACCCTACCTTCCCTGGGACAGACCTGTCAGGCAGACAGGACACATGACATGGAGGATTCCCTATCCTCTCTCCACCTGGCAGAATGCAGTGACTTAAGGGATAGGGGGGGAATGGCGACAAGTTCCTGCCCAGCGCAGCAGGTGCATCTCCTCCGTGACTATCTCACCTTCCCAGATGCCCTTTCATAATAGGTACAAAGCTCTGCAAGTGGAACCGAACAATGACAAGGATGATGGTTCATCTAGTTTGGAGGTGTGGCCAAGGTTAAGTTGGCCTACACCCTGCATCAAAATCACTTCCATACAGAAAAAAAGACGAGTTATTGCCATAGGAGATTCTCTTCTGAGGGGAACAGAAGGCCCAATATGCCAACCGGACCCACTTCTTAGGGAAGTCTGCTGCCTCCCTGGAGCCCGGGTTAAAGATGTGACAAGGAAACTTCCTACTCTGGTATGGCCCTTGGATTATTATCCATTATTGCTTTTTCATGTAGGCAGCAATGAAGTTGCTGGACCTGCTGTTTGCGAACAGAGAAGGACTTGTGGGTGATGTGATGGTTGGAGGCTGTCTTGGGCACAGCAATTGTGAAATGATAGAGTTTTTGATTCTCGGAGAAGTAAGGAGGGGGGTTAGCAGAACTGCTACCTTGGACTTCCGGAGGGCAGACTTTGGCTTGTTTAGAGGCCTGGTTGACAGAGTCCCTTGGGAGGCAGTCCTGAAGGGCAAAGGAGTCCAGGAAGGCTGGACATTCTTCAAGAAGGAAATCTTAAAGGCACAGGAGCAGGCTGTCCCTATGTGCTGAAAGACAAGCCGGTGGGGAAGAAGACCAGCCTGGCTGAACAGAGAGCTTTGGCTGGAACTCAGGGAAAAAAAAGAGAGTTTATGACCTTTGGAAGAAGGGGCAGGCAACTCAGGAGGACTACAAAGATGTTGTGAGGTTATGCAGAGGGAAAATTAGAAGGGCCAAAGCCCAACTAGAACTTAATCTGGCTACTGCCGTAAAAGACAATAAAAAATGTTTCTATAAATACATTAGCAACAAAAGGAGGGCTAAGGAGAATCTCCAGCCTTTATTGGATGCGGGGGGAAACATAGTGACAAAGGATGAGGAAAAGGCTGAGGTACTTAATGCCTTCTTTGCCTCAGTCTTTAATAGTAAGACCAATTGTTCTCAGGGTACCCAGCCCCCTGAGCTGGAAGACAGGGACAGGGAGCAGAATGAAGCCCCCATAATCCAAGGGGAAATGGTTAGCAACCTGCTACACCACTTTTAGACACACACAAGTCTATGGGGCCAGATGGGATCCACCCAAGGGTACTGAGGGAGCTGGTGGAATTGCTCACCAAGCCACTTTCCATCATTTATCAGCAGTCCTGGCTAACCAGGGAGGTCCCAGTTGACTGGAGGTTAGCAAATGTGACTCCCATCTACAAGAAGGGCCAGAAGGAGGATCCGGGGAACTATAGGCCTGTCAGTCTGACCTTGGTGCTGGGGAAGGTTATGGAGCAGATCATCTTGAGTGCCATCACATGGCATGTACAGGACAACCAGGTGATCAGGCCCAGTCAGCATGGGTTTATGAAAGGCAGGTCCTGCTTGACTGACCTGATCTCCTTCTATGACAAGGTGACCTGCTTAGTGGATGAGGGAAAGGCTGTGGATGTTGTTTACCTGGACTTTAGTAAAGCCTTTGACACCGTTTCCCACAGCATTCTCCTGGGGAAACTGGCTGCTCATGGCTTGGACGGGTGTACTCTTCGCTGGGTAAAAAACTGGCTGTATGGCTGTGAGGGACTGAAAGAGTTAATGTCTGTCAATGTCTCAAACATTGTAGCAACCAAGGTGCGGTCTGCATAACAAAGAGGGAGGGCCATTAGCAAGAAGTTGGCTGGCATGGACACAGGGGGCTGCCGAAGGGTGTGCAGTCCTGTGTTCTGGCAGAACCAGCCTGGGAACCCACCACATATGGCCAGAGGCCACACAAAGCTTATTTGAGGAGGGGGCTTGTAGCTCCTTAGAAAGTCCCTAAGACCACCACCCCAATAAGCCGCACATGCTCAGTAGGTGAAGAACCCTCTGGAACACTACTATATATGTTGAGAACTGTCTTCAAGAGGCGTGACTGTGGACGGAGATTTAGACTATAAAAGACACAACTGCAAAGAGCCACGACGCACGCCCATCACCGGAGGATTGCCACGCTCGTCGCCGACATCGCGGGATCCAAGGGTGGTGACTATCTCTTTTCTTTCTCCCCCCCTTTCTTTTTTTCCTTATTCCTCTCTTCTCTCTCTTCTTGTGAACGTTTTGCTGCAACCCACGCTGCCCACCCTTATGCCTTCCACAGTTTGGATTGTTCGAATAAAGCGTTCAAAGTGATCGTTTGGTGTCCTTTTCACCTTAATTTAGCCCGGGGGGATCCCAGAACCTCTACGACCATCTGGTCTGTCCGGTCCAGGTCGTAACAATGGCCAGGCCCAAAGAGTTGTGGTGAATGGAGTTAAATCCAGTTGGTGGCCGGTCACAAGTGGTGTTCCCCAGGGCTCAGTATTGGGGCCATTTCTGTTTAATTTCTTTATCAATGATCTGGACGAGGGGATTGAGTGCACCCTCAGCAAGTTTGCAGATGACACCAAGTTGGGTGGGAGTGTTGATCTGCTTGAGGGTAGGAAGGCTCTACAGAGGGATCTGGACAGGCTGGATCGATGGGCCGAGGCCAACTGTATGAGATTCAACAAGGCTAAGTGCCGGGTCCTGCACTTGGGTCACAACAACCCCATGCAATGTTACAGGCTTGGGGAAGAGTGGCTGGAAAGCTGCCTGGTGGAAAAGGACCTGGGGGTGTTGGTCGACAGCTGGCTGAATATGAGCCAGCAGTGTGCCCAGGTGGCCAAGGAGGCCAATAGCATCCTGGCTTGTATCAGAAATAGAGTGGCCAGCAGGACTAGGGAAGTGATTGTCCCCCTGTACTCGGCACTGGTGAGGCCGCACCTCGAGTACTGTGTTCAGTTTTGGGCCCCTCACTACAAGAAAGACATTGAGGTGCTGGAGTGTGTCCAAAGAAGAGCAACGAAGCTGGAGAAGGGTCTAGAGAACAAGTCCTATGAGGAGCGGCTGAGGGGACTGGGGTTGTTTAGTCTGGAGAAAAGGAGGCTGAGGGGAGACCTTATTGCTCTCTACAACTACCTGAAAGGAGGTTGTAGCGAGGTGGGTGTCAGTCTCTTTTCCCAAGTACCAAGTGATAGGATGAGAGGAAATGGCCTCAAATTGTGCCAGGGGAGGTTTAGATTGGATATTAGGAAAAATGTCTTCACCGAAAGGGTTATCAAGCATTGGAACAGGCTGCCCAGGGAAGTGGTGGAGTCACCATCCCTGGAGGTATTTAAAAGACGTGTAGATGTGGTGCTTAGGGACATGGTTTAGTGGTGGACTTGGCAGTGTTAGATTTACGGTTGGACTCAATGATCTTAAGGGTCTTTTCCAACCTAAATGATTCTATGATTCTATGATTAACAGTTGAGTGGATCTCTAAGTACAAATCCTGCACAGTCTATTCACCTCTTTTCTGGTAAATGTGAGGAAGCTGGATATTTCCCTTGCACTAAGAGGAACAGGAGGACTATTTCTATCTCTGGATTAGATTAGATGGAAGAAATGTGACATGACATTGTGTATTATCCCCCTTCAGGCTTATAATAAACAGGTATGCCCTGAAAGGACAACAGTGTAGCATACTGCAGGGTATATGTGTGTGTTTGGAATTTATGAACTAATAATATGAGCCAGTGCCTGCTTGCCTGCCTGGGTGCTGAGTTCCCAGGATGTAAGAATTTCCAGAGGATAAGAATATAACCAAAATCTTGTCAAAATCTTGGCAAAATAAACACTTTCAATATCTAATCTACCCATATTGACAGAGGACTCTGACGTGTCTTTGGAAGAGTCTGTCCCTCCAGAAGACAATGATTAGGGAAGTGTGTGAAGAACCAACCTGACTTCTGGGAATTTTCTCCTTTTTGCTGTCTGGGAAAAGGAGAAATATGTGGGTTTTTTCCAGGGGACAGAGGAGCACAGTCACTACAAGCAAACTCCCATTGCATACTCTTTTGCCATTTTCCTTTTTTGCTCAAATATTAAAGAAAAATAATAGTAAAAGCATTTTAAAGAACAAACAGGAGGCATTAATCTGCTCCTGCTTCTCTTGTTAGATTGTATTACACTAATCTCCTTTTTTTCTTTCCCATCATTTGTGACTGAAATTCATGTCTTGTCTTTAGGAGGTTTTGAACAGAGCTATTCTGTTGCCAGAATCATTGTGTTAAAAAATTAGTTGCAGCAAATGAGTCCAATAAAACTGTGTATGTGAACTCATGAATATTGGAATATATTTGCCAATTTCAGTCAATTATGACAAAGATAGCGATACCACTTTCACAAAAGTGGATAGCTGGTTAGAAGAAAAAGACACAAAACAGAGAATTAGAACAGTTTTTAACTGTTAATTAACAGTAATCTTTATTTAAGAAAAACTTCACTTGCTTTGCAATTTACATTGCAAAACTATCATCTAGAGCCTGGGCTTATGCTCTTACCACACCAAGCTTCCTAAACTTTTTTTCTGTTCTACCAGACTGAGTACTAGAGTGTCCCTACACAGTCGCACATTCTAGGAAATTATTTTGACCCAGCCAATTCTTGTATGCACTGTCATCATGTGTGTAGATAAGAAATTCTGTTCATCTCCTTGTCTATAAAACTTCACTTCTCTAAATGTCATATGTCCTGGTTTCAGCTGGGATAGAGTTAATTTTCTTCCTAGTAGCTGGTATAGTGCAGTGTTTTGGATTTAGTAGGAAAAGAATGTTGATAACACACTGATGTTTTTAGTTGTTGCTAAGTAGTGTTTATCCTAAGTCAAGGATTTTTCAGCTTCTCATGGCCAGCCAGCAAGAAGGCTGGAGGGGCACAAGAAATTGGGAGGGGACACAGCCAGGACAGCTGACCCAAACTGGCCAAAGGGATATTCCATACCATATGACATCATGCCCAGTATATAAAGTGGGGGGAGTTGGCCGGGAGGGGCGGATCGCGGCTCGGGAACTAACTGGGCATCGGTCGGCAAGTGGTGAGCAATTGCATTGTGCATCACTTGTTTTGTATATTCTAATTCTTTTAGTATTATTATTGTCATTTTATTGTTATTATCTTTATCATTATTTTTCATTCCTTTCTGTCCTATTAAACTGTCTTTATCTCAACCCATGAGGTTGGGGTTTTTTTTCCGATTCTCTCCCCCATCCCACTGGGTGGGGGGGAGTGAGCGAGCAGCTGTGTGGTGCTTAGTTTCTGGCTGGGGTTAAGCCATGACACATATCACAAGACAGGTAGATACCTAAGAATTGACAAGAATAAAGGTATTTCTTGAAGCCTCTCCTGTTAGCTCCTCTCTCTTCTGCTGTACATTTATACCAATGGGAATATT
Source organism: Gymnogyps californianus (assembly GCF_018139145.2). Classification (NCBI taxonomy): domain Eukaryota; kingdom Metazoa; phylum Chordata; class Aves; order Accipitriformes; family Cathartidae; genus Gymnogyps; species Gymnogyps californianus. Next base: position 360,585 of record NW_026114235.1, on the reverse strand, counting down.
CCCAGTCTTAAATTTTAAGATGGTCAGAGAAATGACCAAATGTTAAAAATTATTCAGACTATTCATCACCAGTTACAGGTTTGTGTCATTGGAGGCTGCTTGCCCAGAATAGTTGTTGTTCCTCTGTTACCCTTCACATATTTAATTTCTGCATATGGATTTGCAGTTTATCCTGCCTCCACTTACTTTTGTGGAGAGCTGGGGAAAGATAAATACGGTGTACAAAAAGTGTGAATTATCCCTCAATTTGAATACACATCAAACAGTTTTAACTTCTTGAATATCAGCTGGAACTCATAGCTTAAGCCCATTTCTTTTTAAGCAGGGCAATGTTTTGAACAACTAATCCTGTGCATTTCAGTTCAGAGAAAATTTTACACCTAATTTATAGATTTCTGAAATTGGATGCTTGCAACAGAAATGCTAGCAGCCAGTTAATTTTTGTGCCATGAGCAGCACTACAATTAATTTGGGCAAATTCACACATGTAAACAACACCAGAGAAACAGGTGTTTACTAAAGACTTGCTGTGTTGGTCCTGCTTAATAACCTCATGCTTCATTCTCTAGGACTCCTCCAAGAACGGCTAGTAAACATAAAAGCTGCAGAAAGTATGTTCAATTACATTCCTAGCATCCCACTGTATAAAAGCAACCCCAGGCAGAGCAAAAAATAAAATGGGCAGCTAGCATCCCAGCATAAATTAGATTTTTAATTAACTCCATAGATGGAAAAAATATCACTGTGGTAGTTTATTGTATTAGTCATCTCTCTTTTACTTTTATCTACAGAATATAAACAACCGTGGAGGGTCATGCTGAAAAGCTGCAATCAAACAGAGTCTTCTGTTCTTAGCTAGGTTTGCAATGTAAAAGCAAGGGAAAGCAACACATTTTGAAAATGAAAATAGGCAGCTTTGAGTTTCAACTCCTATAAACCTCTTTGGTAAATTTTAGGACACACAAAATTTATAAGACTAGATCAAGTAAAGAGATTAAGAGGAAACATGGCTTTATATGTTGTACATGTTGCTTCTGGCTTTCCATTAAAATTATCCTTTTCTTCTGTCTGAGGTTTTCCTTTTATTGTCTTTCCTTTTATTGTCTGTTTTGTATTCCTTGGCAATGTCCTTACTTTTCTATGCTTTCTCCCTCTTATCTTGTTGGGTTTTGAGGGGATTTTTGCACACATAACATGAATCTAATAGTTGACTTTTTTTTGTGTAATGAGTTACAATATGTGAACTGTGTGATTTAAACTTCTGGTTTTTTTAATTACATATAGACTAGGTATTTCCTTAAAAAAAAGAGCTATTTATTACTTGACATCATGTTCCTTGTATTTGCTTTCCGCAGGTTAAAATCTCCACAGAATGTGAACTTCTGAATCAGGGTCTGAAGAAATAATTTTTATGAGTTTCCATGTAATAATCACTTTTCGAGAAGTGCACCCACACTCATCAAAAAATGCATTACCTGACTTATAAGGCCAAATCACAAGTACTCACCTGCAGATTAGGTAGGATGTATCAAGATTATGTATGCTTTTTGCAATCCACAGGGAAAAAACACAAACTGAGTAGCTGAACAGTTTTTAATAGCAAATCTAAGAAATTTGCTTTAATTCTTTTCTAGACATTCTACAAGGAGGAAAAAAAAAACCAACCCTGAGGTCTAAAACCTCAACCAGCATTCAACTCATGTTGCTTCAATCACTGCTGTGGAGCTGTGAGGATTTACATCAGTTAGGAAGTTGGCCCTAAATCTCTCAAATTACAATTTTCCTTTGTGTTGGTTATTCAGCACTAATCTGTATAATTTTGCCAAACTCAAAATAAAACAGATTTGGTGGGAGGAGAGGAGGGAGAAAGCAGAAACAGAACACAGTTAAAAGGGATTGCCAAACCGAGAACAGATTTACTGGGGGGTGGGAAATGTCAGTAGCTCAAACAAGCAAAAGAACAATCATGAAGGGGTTACTGCACAAATTATAGTATCATCATGTTATAGAAAGTTGAATTTCCCTTTCTGGCTTGTATTTATTTTTTAAAGTGTAAGACAGTGAAGACATAAAAAGCACAGTCCTTTCCCCATAAACAGAATGTGATTAAGTAACTTGGACTAACTCCTATTTCCTTTATTAATGAGATTAGTCATATTTCTTTACTGGCCCCAATTCAGCAAAGCACTTTATGTGCATAAATCCTATTCATTTCAATGGGATTTACACATATGCTTAAAATTAAGCACATGCTTAATTTCACTGCTAAATTGGGAATAAGAGAAATTGAAGCAGATTCCTTGTCCAATACTGTGATTTGGCTAATTCAGTAACATTTGGCCATGTTAACTTGCAACATCAAGCAAACCTAAGATTTTTATGATGAGCAAAATGAGACCAGGTGGACTTGCAAACCAAGTACTTTAAGATTACTTTTTTTTGAGTAGTGACTATGGACTTTTCTCCAGATAGCATGTAGCACTTCTTAGATGCTAGTGGAAACAAACTCAATGTATGTATTGTACTGGTGTCTCTGAAAGCCATGTTTGCATAGAAGAAGATATCTATAGATAAATATATTATACTGATTGTATCTTTTCCTTCCTACCCGAAGATCTCATGTTGTTACTACGACTTCTGCAGTTTGCAGTATTTTACTGGGCATACATATTCCCCTAAGCAGACTGTTCTGCAGATAAGTAGACAGTATATAAGATATTCTGTCGTTGTCGTGGTTTAACCCCAGTCAGCAACTAAGCACCACACAGCCGCTTCCCCCTTCCCCCTCCCAGTGGGGTGAGGAGGAGGAAAGAGGGGGAAAAAAAGTAAAACTCGTGGGTTGAGATAAGAACAGTTTAATAACTAAAGTAAAATATAATACTAACAATAGTAATAATGAAATATAATAATAATAATAGTAACGAAAAGGAATATAACAAAAAAGGAGGGGGAGGAAGGGAAAACAAACAAACAAACAAAAAAAACCACCAGTGATGCACAATGCAATTGCTCACCACCCGCTGACCGATGCCCAGTTAGTTCCCGAGCCACGATCTGCGCCGCCCGGCCAACTCCCCCTTGTTTATATACTGGGCATGACGTTCCATGGTATGGAATACCCCTTTGGCTAGTTCAGGTCAGCTGCCCCGGCTATGCTCCCTCCCAGCTTCTTGCACACCTGCTTGCTGGCAGAGCATGGGAAACTGAAAAGTCCTTGGCTTAAGATAAGCGCTACTTAGCAATAACTAAAACATCGGAGTGTTATCAACATCATTCTCACACTAAATCCAAAACACAGCACTGTACCAGCTACTAAAAAGAAAGTTAACTCTGTCCCAGCCAAAACCAGGACAGTCGTACTTACAGTATCTGGAATCTTACATCTTCAAAACATTTTAGTAAAACTTAATCTCTGCAATTATGAGTGCTCACAAGAAAAGGTCAGTGATGATATACTGCCAAGTCTCCAAGTGGTTATCACAGTTTCGGAGTCATAAATGCATGTTTTCAAAACTCTCTCTTCTCCTCAGACCACATTGGATGATGTTAGAAACACTTAGCTTTACCTTTGGAAAGGAATACAACCTTCTAAAAGCTTGACATTCTTGTGAATCAAAACTATCAACAGTGCAGGAGATATAGAAAAATACAAGCAAAGCTTTCTGAGAAATGATGGCTATAGAAAGTTGCTTTTCCTCATCAGAGGAAGTTTTTGGATGAGAGCCTGTTTGTCCACTACTTCAAGATATTTGGGTGTGGTGCATACTTTTTGACTCATCTTACAAAGTAATCTTTAGACTAACTATTCTAGCCAGACTCTAAAAAGCTGTTAGAATAGCAGTGGATCTTTTTTCTTTTTCATATCATTCTTAAATGTACTTTTTGTGGTGGAACATATTTACCCCACACACCTTTGTCCCTTTTATTCAAATCTAGCTGTGATTATATTTATTTACATGATGAGTTTTGTGTATGTAAGCATTGTTGTGTTAACAAGTTATAGTATGGCAATTTGACTGAATAACCAGTCCCAAGGACCAAACTGCTACTTCGCCAAAGAACTAGCAGAAGGTTTTTCTCTCTTTTACACACACACAGAAGCATCAAAAATATAAAAACCTTTCTAGCTTGGGCCTCATGTACAACAGCTTCCACCATGCTTCCTGGTCTCAATGGCACAGCATGGCTCCCCTTGCTACCACTAGCTCATCAAAATCTTCCTCCACTGGGTTTTTCCTTGGAGCAAGGGTGTGACTTGACATTACCGTGGACATCTCTGCTGGGTACCCACCTGTAGTGCTTTTCCACAGTTGTGGGACATTGCCTCATCTTCTCTCACTTCCCACCTGACTCCAACAAGCTGGGCACAAAGAGACGGTCTTCTGAATCCCAAATTATGTGCCACTTGTCGCTACATTATCATGCAATGCATAGAATGGATTTTCAAGAGTAACACAGCATGAAAAATGTGTAGTGTGAAAAATGAAAATTGTGTAGTGATGCTGCAGAACTGTATTCTAAATATCTCTGTGCATTTCATATGTCTTTTGTAAGTCAGCTAACCTCACAATGCTGAGTAGGGGAAAAAAAAGACATATCAAATGGTAATAAAACATTTTAGAAGTCTGTATTAGGTCTAGCTGAGATGGAGTCAACTTTCCCCATAGCAGCCCTCATAGTGCTGTGCTCTGTATTGGTAGCTAGAACAGTGTTGATAACACACCAGGGTTTTGGCTACTGCTGAGCAGTGCTCACACAGCATCAAGGCTGTCTCTCCAACATTGCCCCCCCACCAGTAGGCTGGGGGTGGGCAAGATGTTGGGAGGGGACATAGCCAGGACAGCTGACCCAAACTGACCAAAGGGATATTCCATACCATATGACGTCTGCTCAGTATAAAAGCTAGGGGGAGGAGGAGGAAGGGGGGGCATTCGTTTGTTTACGTTTGTCTTCCGGAGCAACCACTACGCGTACTGAAGCCCTACTTCCCGGGAAGTGGCCAAACATCGCCTGCTGATGGGAAGTAGAGAATAAAATCTTTTGTTTTCCTTTGCTTTCGCGCGCGACCTTTGCTTCTGCTTTATTAAACTGTCCTTATCTCGACCTACGAGCCTTTCGTTTTATTTTCTCCCCCTGTCCAGTTGAGGAGGGGGAGTGATAGAGCGGCTTTGGTGGGCACCTGGCATCTGGCCAGGGTCAACCCACTACAGTCCTTTTTGGCGCCCAACGTGGGGCTCGACAACGGCAGTTTTGTATTAAGCATGCTATAGCTATAGTAGTTATTAAGTGGCAAGCTCCTGTGCGGGTCACGGAGTTTGTTGGCTGCACTGCTTATCTCTTCATTTTGCTGCGCTTGGGAACATGTTAATAGAAATAATGGCTCTGTGCTTTGCCCTGGTATTGACGGCCTTGCTGTGCTGGGGGAGCTATTTTGTGGGAAGGATGAAGGAACTTGGGAACTTGCTGGTACAAACAATGGCTATGTGCTTTGCCCTGGCATTGATGGCCTTGCTGTGCTGCGGGAGCTATCTTGTGGAGAAGATGAGGGAATACATCTCCCTGTCCCTACCCGGGATTGATGTGGATGGTTTTATTATGCAAGCTCCTGAGGTCCTTGCTCACCCTTATGTGAGCTGCTTAATACTATTAATTAATACTATTGGCATATTATGGGTTTTGTGGAATATGGTCTCGTCCTGGTGTAAGAGAAGAAAAATTTTGGGTGAGGCAATACTGAAAAGTGCCCTGAGGCGGCCGGTCCCTGGGTGGCAGGGTGTGTGGAAGGATTTGGGCAGATTCCTAGGACAGTTATCACCTCCCATAACCTGGGACTTTACACCTGAACAGGCAAGTAACCCTGGCAAACTGACGCACCACTTGATAGAGGGGTGCCTTGCCTATCCCAATGAAAACCAACAGCTTCTAGCACTGTACTGGGGCCTGGCCTGTGCCTATCGAGCCACAGTTCAGTATTCTCAGAGGATTACGGTTGAGGCAGGGACCCAAACTGCATCTGAGAACACCACGGTTGAGATAGGCACCCAAACAACAACAACTACAGTAATTGCCCCAGTAGTGAAAAAGAAACAGTGGACAAGGAGAACAACGGGTCCATACCCTCGATTAGTAAGGGAGGAGGAAGAAGAGGAAAGGTTTGATCAAGAAGCCGGTCCTTCGACAAAGAAATGGGAGGAAGGAATGAGAGAACTTAGCCAGGAAGCAGAAACTACCCGGTCTCTGACCTCATCAGAGCTTCGAGACATGCGGAAAGATTACAGCCGCCAGCCAGGTGAGCGGATTGCTGCCTGGCTGCTCCGATGCTGGGATAGCGGGGCTGACAGTCAGCAGCTGGAAGGTAAGGAAGCCCAACAGCTGGGATCTCTTGCTAGAAACCGGGGGATTGAGAGAGGAATTGGAAAAGAGGCAGCAATTTGCAGTCTCTGGAGACGACTCCTCTCAAGTGTGAGGGCAAGATATCCATTCAAGGAAGATCTTGTCAGCTCCCCAGGAAAGTGGACTACTGCAGATGAAGGCATCCAATACCTGAGAGAATTAGCAGTGCTAGAAGTAATCTACAGTGATCTAGATGATGATGAGGTCTCCAAAGATCCAGAGGATGTCCTGTGCACACGGGCCATGTGGAGGAAGGTGATTCAAAGTGCTCCAGCGTCATATTCTAACAGCTTGGCAGCAATGTATTGCCCAGATATGGATACACCAACTGTGGAGAAAGTGTCTTCTTGGCTCCAAAACTTCGAAGAAAATCTCTGTCCCTCCTCATCCCTACAGGACAGCGCCTTGGCTGTTAGGGGCGCCCCAAGAAGTCAGTCCCCTCCTGCCCCGGTCAGAGGGAAAGGGAGCCCCAGGCGCATGCCGCATGGTGCACTCTGGTTCTTCCTGCGTGACCAGGGGGAGGACATGAGGAAGTGGGATGGTGAACCCACCTTTAAGCTGGAAGCCCGAGTACGTGAACTGAGAGGGAAGACTGCTGTTAAGAAGGGGTCACCCAAGAAGTCTGTCAGCGTAGTTGCTGTAGAGACACAAGAAGGCAATCGGCGATCTCCCAGACATAGAAGAACTGAAATCACCTCCCTTGATTCTGGTGAAGGGACTTCTGGTCTGGCACTGAAAGGGTCAGACAGTGAATACTCTGACCAGGAACAAGAATAGAGGGTCCCTGCCTTCGGCCAGGAGGAGGAAAGGGATAACCGGGTATACTGGACTGTGTGGATCCGATGGCCTGGCACATCAGACCCACCGAAGTATAAGGCTTTGGTAGACACTGGTGCACAGTGTATGCTGGTGCCATCAGGGTATAGGGGCACAGAACCCATCTGGATCTCTGGAGTGACAGGGGGATGCCAAGAATTGTCTGTATTGGAGGCTGAGGTGAGCTTAACAGGGGACAAGTGGGAAAAGCACCCCATTGTGACCAGCCCAGAGGCCCCTTGTATCCTTGGCATAGACTACCTCAGGAGAGGGTACTTCAAGGACCCAAAGGGGTACCCATGGGCTTTTGGTGTAGCTACTGTGAACACAGAGAAGATCAAACAGCTATCTACCCTGCCTGGCCTCTCAGAAGATCCCTTCGTTGTGGGATTGCTGCAAGTTGAAGAACAGCAGGTGCCAATTGCTACCAGGACAGTGCACCGGTGGCAATATCGCACAAACCGAGACTCCCTAGCTCCCATCCATGAGCTGATTCATCAACTGGAGAGCCAGGGAGTCATCAGCAAGACTCACTCACCTTTCAATAGTCCCATATGGCCAGTGCAAAAGTCTGACGGGGGGTGGAGGTTAACAGTAGACTATCGTGGTCTGAACAAAGTGACACCACCACTGAATGCTGCTGTACCAGACATGTTAGAGCTCCAATATGAACTGCAGTCGAAGGCGGCCAAGTGGTATGCTACAATTGACATCATTGCCAATGCATTTTTTTCAATTCCTTTGGCAGCAGAGTGCAGGCCACAGTTTGCTTTCACGTGGAGGGGTGTTCAATACACCTGGAATCGACTGCCCCAGGGGTGGAAGCACAGCCCTACCATTTGTCATGGACTAATCCAAACTGCACTGGAACAGGGTGATGCCCCTGAACATCTACAATACATCGATGACATCATCGTGTGGGGCAACAAGGCAGAAGAAGTGTTTGAGAAGGGAAAAAGAGTGATTCAGATTCTTCTGAAAGCTGGTTTTGCCATAAAGAAAAGCAAGGTCAAGGGACCTGCACAGGAGATTCAGTTCTTGGGAATAAAATGGCAGGATGGACGCCGTCATGTGCCTATGGATGTGGTCAACAAGATAGCAACTATGTCTCCACCAGCTAACAAGAAGGAAACACAAGCTTTCCTAGGCCTTGTGGGGGGTTCTGGAGAATGCATATTCCAGGTTATAGTCAGCTTGTGAGCCCTCTCTATCGAGTAACCCGAAAGAAGAACTATTTTGAGTGGGGCCTTGAGCAACAACAAGCCTTTGAGCATATCAAACAGGAGATAGCTCGTGCAGTAGCTCTTGGGCCTGTCTGGACAGGACCAGCTGTGCAAAATGTACTCTACACTGCAGCTGGGGAGCATGGTCTCACCTGGAGCCTCTGGCAGAAAACATCAGGAGAAACCTGAGGTCGACCATTAGGGTTTTGGAGCCGGGGGTATCGAGGATCAGAAGCCCACTACACCCCAACTGAAAAAGAGATACTAGCAGCATATGAGGGGGTTCGAGCCGCTTCAGAAGTTGTTGGTACAGAAGCATATCTCCTCTTGGCACCACGATTGCCTGTGCTACACTGGATGTTCAAAGGAAACATCCCCTCTACACATCACGCAACCAGCACTACATGGAGTAAGTGGGTAGCGTTGATCACACAACGAGCTCGACTGGGGAAGCCCAACCACCCAGGAATCCTGGAAGAGATCATGGACTGGCCAGAAGGCAGAGATTTTGGAGCATTGCCTGAAGATGTGGCTTGTGCCCAAGAGGCACCACCATATAATGAGTTATCAGAAGACGAAAGGTGTTATGCTTTGTTTACTGATGGATCCTGTTGTGTGGTAGGAAACCATCGGAAATGGAAAGCTGCTGTGTGGAGTCCCACACGACAAGTCGTTGAGGCCACTGAAGGAGAAGGTGAGTCATGTCAGTTTGCCGAAGTGAAAGCCATCCAGCTAGCCCTAGAGATTGCTGAACGAGAAAAGTGGCCAGTACTCTATCTCTCTACTGACTCCTGGATGGTGGCTAATGCCCTATGGGGGTGGCTGCAGCAGTGGAAGAAGACCAATTGGCAGCGCAGGGGTAAACCCATCTGGGCTGCTGCATTATGGCAGGACATTGCTGCCCGGGTAGAAAACATGGCTCTAAAGGTACCTCATGTAGATGCTCACATGCCCAAAAGCCGTGCCACTGAAGAACATCAAAACAATGAACAGGTAGACAAGGCTGCCAAAATTGAAGTGTCTCAGGTGGACCTGGACTGGGAGCGTAAGGGTGAGCTATTTGTAGCTCGATGGGCCCACGAAACATCAGGACATCTAGGGAGAGATGCAACATACAGATGGGCTCGTGATCGAGGGGTGGACCTGACCATGGAGGCCATCACACAGGTCACTCACGAATGTGAAACATGTGCTGCAATCAAGCGAGCCACACGAGTAAAATCTCCCTGGAACAGAGGGCGGTGGCTGGGTTTTCAATATGGCGAGGCCTGGCAAATTGACTATATTGGACCACTGCCACGAACACGCCAAGGCAAGTGCTACATACTCACCATGGTGGAAGCAACTACTGGATGGCTAAAGACATACCCTGTAAACCATGCCACTGCCCGAAACACCATCTTAGGCCTCGAAAGGCAAATTTTGTGGCGACATGGTACTCCAGAAAGAATTGAATCAGACAATGGGACTCATTTCCGGAATAACCTCATAAATTCCTGGGCAAAGAAACATGGCATTGAGTGGGTGTATCACATCCCCTATCACCCACAAGCCTCTGGAAAGACTGAGAGATATAATGGACTGTTAAAGACTATGTTGAGAGCATTGGGCAATGGGGCATGGAAGCACTGGGATACAAATTTAGCAGAAGCCACTTGGCTAGTTAACACCAGGGGATCTGCTAACCGTCCTGGTCCTGCCCAAACAAAACCGTTAGATACTGTGGGAGGAGATAAGGTCCCCGTAGTGCACATGGGGAAGTGGCTGGGGAAGGCGGTATGGATTGCTCCTCCCATGGGAAAAGGCAAACCCATTTGTGGGATTGTCTTTGCTCAAGGACCTGGGTGTACTTGGTGGGTAATGCGGAAGGATGGGGAGACCCGGTGTGTGCCTCAAGGAGATTTAACCTTGGGGGGAAAAATAATCTGTGATGTGAGTTGTACGTTGTAGGAAGTAATGCAGCAGGAATGACCTGAACCGACAAAGAGTGAGTTTCACAAGGAACAAGACGAGTGCAACAATGACTGAAACCAAGCCAGTGTTGGTGCTCAACAATCAAACATGCTGCTTCTCCTGTCCTGAACGCCCATCTTGACAGATGGGGCCCAAGTCATAGCCTGTTTGTGAACATCTGGAGGAGTGCAAGAAGCCCATGGAATGGGAGAGTAATATCTCTCTGTTAAAGGACAGAAGATAGTAGTTAATGAGAATGTGTAAATCTGTATGTTGGGTATAAAGATGGTTTAAGTATGTAGTTTAAGAAGTCGTAAGTGTTGGTAAGAAGGGATTTAAGTAATGAGAATTAAATACGATGGGATGGTTAGAAGATATATGTATATGTATGTGTGTATTAAATTATGTGGGACCTGAGCATGACGCAAATGGTATGGAATAAGGGGTGGAGATTGTATTGGGTGTGGCTGAGATGGAGTTAATTTTCCCCACAGCAGCCCTCATAGTGCTGTGCTCTGTATTGGTAGCTAGAACAGTGTTGATAACACACCAGTGTTTTGGCTACTGCTGAGCAGTGCTCACACAGCATCAAGGCTGTCTCTCCAACATTGCCCCCCCACCAGTAGGCTGGGGGTGGGCAAGATCTTGGGAGGGGACATAGCCAGGACAGCTGACCCAAACTGACCAAAGGGATGTTCCATACCATATGACGTCTGCTCAGTATAAAAGCTAGGGGGAGGAGGAAGGGGGGGCATTCGTTTGTTTACGTTTGTCTTCCGGAGCAACCACTACGCGTATTGAAGCCCTGCTTCCCAGGAAGTGGCCAAACATCGCCTGCTGATGGGAAGTAGAGAATAAAATCTTTTGTTTTCCTTTGCTTTCGTGCGCGACCTTTGCTTCTGCTTTATTAAACTGCCCTTATCTCGACCTACGAGCCTTTCGTTTTATTTTCTCCCCCTGTCCAGTTGAGGAGGGGGAGTGATAGAGCGGCTTTGGTGGGCACCTGGCATCTGGCCAGGGTCAACCCACTACAAAGTCTCATTTAATGTAAACAATGTTAGTTCATTTCTTTTCCTAGGTATTTTATTCTTCTCTCAGTGGAGCTAATGAAGTTGGGGGTAATTTTTTTGTTCCTTTCTTAGGAAGTGCAGATCCTTGCACAAGCTGAGGTAACACCACCCCCTTCTGTTCACACTGATGCTAGGCTCAGTCAGCTACATATCCAGCATAGCAAAACACTGGTACCTGAGTACCGCTTGCACAGCCAAGTAGGAAGAATGAATTTTACTGATACAGTTTAATCATCTTCATTGAACTATATATTTTCAATTAAACTATTTTAATCATTCTCTAAACTAGCTTATTCCAAGAATTTCTGGATAGCAACTTATTAAAAGAGCTAAAAGATTGCAATTTTGCTTTAACTCTCTAGCATGAATAAATACAAAATTTAATTAATAAAATATTCATTTGGATATTAGGGAGCACATTTTGTTATCTGCAGGTCATTTTCATTTTACTATGCCTCTTCTGATCATCTGTCAGAGCAGCATCTCTCTTCTGATTTGATACTGGGAAGGTTTCTCCATTTGTGAGATGGAAAGAATTTTACTCGTATGCCTTTTTGCTTTACAGACTCATTGTGGTACACAGAAAATGCCTATTACTAATATATTATACTCAGGTAGGTTCCTCAGCATTTCTCGATTAGTTCTTTAAGTTGATTAGCAGTCTAGTACATCAGTTGTCTGGGCAAATTACTCACTCCGATACAATTAAATCTGATGCTGAGGTTGTGGTGTCATGATCATTTCTCTGGTTGGAAGCAGCAGTTTGAGCAGTATGGTTCCCTCCATCCTTGGATGTTCATTTCCATGTAATGAGCCAAAGCAGTGAGCTGAACTGGGGCTGAGCCAGGTTAAATATAATTTAGCTAAAACCAACCCTGTGGTTGTCAGTTTAGGGAAGTGGTCCAGGTCACTGTGCAGCTGCGTGAGCAGCACAAGCTGCAAGTGTGAAGAAGGAGAAGGATGTGGGGCAGAGTACTTACACTTGTATTTTTTGCTGCAGAAACTTCAACAAAGTGGTCTTGAGTAAAGGTTTGATTGTATTTTTCTCCCCATGCAGAACATAACCATTTTAAATGGTAAAACAAAATTAAGAGCATTCTGGAAGCTTTTAGCAAATCACAGAAGAAAAAACACCTCTGTGGATGTTTCTAATGCTAATATTTTCTGAAATCTTTCACGTATGTGCACTGCAGGACCTGGCCACTATGAGTGTCATTTATGTGTTTTCTACAATCTACAATTGAGGTCTGAAAAAGAACTGGGATACGTAACTTTGTTGTGTTTGGAAAACTCACTGCTCTAGTGTAAGACATTTTTGTTTGCCTATTTACTCAGTGAGGCCAGAGAACTCGATTATCCAGAGTGAATAGTCCCAAATATGAGTCAACCAATGAATTTAAATCAAAGAAGAAGAAAGCTGTTTCACAGTCTGGAAACAGACACTGACTGCTTTCCAATACCACTGAGGCAAAGAGAAGTTCTTGTGTTAGTCCTGAAGCAACCTACGTGATACACAACATTTGGTCTTTGTCATGGAAGATGGTTTTTCACCAGGAAGAGTGAGGCTATGAAAAGACTGATCACACTATAGACGCAGTACGTGAACTGCAAGTTGTCATTCTGCACAGTTGTCTTTGTGGGACGTTGCTCTGCTTGGACATCCTCACAGCTGCGCAGCCACGCAGACATGACCTCTCCACATGCCGAGAAACCCGTGGGCCATCCTGAGAAGTTCCGAGGTGCTTGGAGAATTAGGGGACACACACACACACGACACGACAGACTTGCAGGAAAATCTCTGCTGCTTGGTTGGACCAAAAGAAACTTAGGATAAAGCAACGTGTTTCTTTCCTACTCGCACCCGCAGAGACAATTAAAACTACTGAATTATTAAAAACTTAGAGCAAACCCCCAAGCTTTTGCAGATTCCTAAACAAAACATATTGCTGGTGTGAGTGATATTTTACTGCTTTCTGTCTGTTTTTCAGACACATATCATGAAACCCAGTGATTATCACAACTCTGTGTGACAGTTGACTGAGCAGAGCAGAGAGCAAGTGCAAATCAAAGGTTTGCTCAGCCACAGTTTCAAGCACCACAAAAAAAGGAGGGCCCAGGTTAACAAAACGAGGTGTTACAGACACTGGACTGCAGCGCTGGAAATGCATTGAGTGGAGGGGAATGAGGGGAAAGCAGGGTAAAAATAAATAAATTGGTGACAAGAAAGAAAGAACAAAGAAGAACAAAGAGGAGGGATGGTCCTGGGAAAGTGGAAAGCTAATGCTTCAGTGGAAGAGTTCAGGTGAGTTGTGACTGCTGTGGTGATTTTGGGGAGAAGGCTTCCTCCCTCTCTGACACTTGCCCAAAGGAATTGCGCAGCTGTGCAGCTCTACGCTATGTATAAAGTCAAAGTCACTCACTTCTTGCTTCTATTAGGTGAATTATTTCTATCAGAAGACCATCCATACCTGCTGGAGATAAGTCATGACTTGTCCCTCTGTGAAATATAAGACTGTAGCTAAAACCAAACCTGAGCTCTTTTTCCCATTGGCTGAGGGGAAATTGTCCCAAGCTTCACACTGATGCTAACCTGTCATGAATGGGGAACTTGATCCACAGAAAGGATTTAGAGGTGGTTTCTGCATTTCTGCAGTGACTCGGAAAAAAAAAAGTGTGTTGTTCATTTTGCCTTGTTTTTGAAGGATACAGCATGGGGTGACAACTTTTCTTTAAATTTACATTTTTAAAAAGCTAAAAGTCCTGACTTTTCAAGGGTTCAAAACCTCCAGCTTGGAGTAGATTTCCAGAAAATGACTCTTGCACCTGAAAGCAAGGCAAGCTTTTTCTTGAAGTTCAATATTCAGAAACTCTCTTACTGGACAGATTTTCAGAAATACTGGCAGGCCCATGTGTTGAGACTTTTTGAAAATGCTGATTTTTACAATGAATGGGATATGAGTTTGGAATTGTTTGTTTGTTTGTTTTTAACATGATCTTCAATTGTGACTGCTGAGCTCTGGAAAAATGCTCTTAAATGTCATTGTCTGTGTTTTGGGTATACACTGTGCTGAAAGATTGCTCCCAAAGGTGTCCTCAGGTTTTAATTTCCTGGCTTTTTACAATGTCCAGCTCCTGGATTGTCTCTGAGTGAAAGGCAGAGCACCCCAGAGAGCACGCCAGAGTGTTATCTGGGTCCTTTGTGCTTCCAGTGTGCCCTTGCAATCCTTGTAGTCAATGTATTCTTCAAGACTATATGTGGCCCATGCTGTCATGCCTGTTTGCTCTGCTCCAGTGTTGTTACACACTCAGACTCTGTCAGTGGCACAAAGAGCTTGTAAATACTATCATTCATAATAAATAATGACACTCCTGTATGGTCACTCCGCTGTCCTACAGCAAGTAGGTAGTAACCGGTAACCCAAAATGGCCAAAGGGCAGCATCACATTTTTATCAGGTTCTGGAAGTGGAAGCTGTCTGGGGAGGTTGCTGCCATCCTGCCCTCAACACTTACAGTCAGAGCACGCACCAAAGATCAATAAAGCCATGGCTGGTTAGGTTAAGGAGGGGAACTTATTCTCAAGTGAGGCTGGAAAAAAAGGCTCTGGCTTGAACACAGAATGACCCAAGAAGTCCTCATCAAGGCAGTCCCTCACCACATATCAAGTATAGTAGAAGACTACCCAGAAAGCTAAGCAGTACAGGAAAGAAGATATTGCATTTCATTTCCATCACCTACATAAGCAACTAGAAAATGTGTCCAAAAGAAATGGAAAAAAAAATTCAGCAAAAGGTCTAAAATGCTTTCAGATGACACAATTTTTTAATATAAATACACCATATTGGATACTCAAAGTAATTGTCAAAGTAGGTTCTATTATCCACCTGAAAGAGTAGAACTAAAAAGAGCTGATGTGTTTAAAGCAGAGTGAAGGTGGTATTTAGAAATAAAAAATATACAAATCTTCAAAAAGCAGAAATCATGTCAAAACAGGAAAAGGGGGGAAGCATTAATTCTGATGACTTAAACATGGAATTTTAATGACATTGGCCAAAAACAATTTTGAGGAACTAGTTGAGCACTTTTTTCAAACATTTCAGAAGTAGGAAGCTTACCAGAGAGTCTGTAGGGCCAATAGATGATTGAGGTCTAAAAGGTGGGCCATTTTCATAGCTGAAAATGAATTCCTTTTGAATATACAAGCAGCTTTTGACACGGTTCCTTATCAAAGATTCTTAAAAGGAATTATATTGTCATGGGCTCTTATAGATTAAGAGTTGTCTGAAAGACAGGGAACAGAGCAAAAATACTTGGTCAGAGGAAAAGATTATCAGCACAGACCCGTAGGGTTCCTGTGATATGACCTGTGCTGCATGACAATAATAAATGTACAGGAAAAGTACATGGTTCTGAAGTTCTCTTAAAGTCACATCAATGATGAACTTGCAGATATCAAACTGCTGTGTCATGAATCAATGTGCCATGGGCATTGTGCCCAACATCCAGAGGGTGTGTGCCATTGGCTTATCTTCTGGGAACTAGTAAGCTAATTTTTCAAAATATGTTAGCACACAGTTTTCTGGCACAGGCAAACAAAAGTTACCTTTGAACCTGAAATTTCCATCTCATTAATTGAATCTGTGCAAGAACCTGTGATCTCTACAGTGGCATCTAGCAATGTAAAAAACAAGATGAGCCTGAGTTTAATTGCAAGATTCACAAGCACCTTGTGGTGGCCCAGCCTGTGACCACTGCTGGCCAGTGCACCATTGCTCCTGTGATAGTAACCTGATATCACAGCCTACATGATGCATTTCAGCAGCTTCTTGTGTATTGCTACCAGCTCATAGCATCACACTCTTAATGGAAAAAACAGCACAGTCCTAAGTTCCCTATGGCAGGGCTGTCCTGGCCAGAAGGTTGTGCTTGAGCTGATAGGTGGGATGCAGGCCATGTAGTAAATACTGGAGCAGGAGCTTTTGGGATGGCTGGGATTCCCAAATGTCCCACCTCTCTGATATTTTGAGGACATTTCCATGGCCAGACATTACCAGTGAAATTTGGATGAAGGCTGTGTACTCCTGTCCTGGCACCTTTACTGGGTAACTTAACAGGGTGGTATAGAAGTAGCCCAAATATATCAAGCCAAAATCCTAAAGGCCTTTCTTGTTTATAAAACTTACAGTACACAGTATGATCAAATTTACTTCTATGGAGCTAATCTCTTTATGACTAGGAATGAGTGACTGTAGCTTTAGAGTTCCTCACACACACATTGGCAGTTCTTCAAAATCTGGATGCATACTTTGTGTCCAAACTTAAAGGTCATAGAGCTCAGTTCTTTGACCTGTACACATATAAGTAAATCAGCCAGTAGAAGTAATTATGGAAGTAGTTAATGTTGGCTGGCATGCAGCCATTACAGTCAAAGATTTCTGAAATTTGCTCTAATATACAGGCCAGTTTCTTCTCTCCACTACTTACTGGAATCAACTCGCACTTTAGAATGAAAAAACATTATGCAAGTCAACTATAAATAATGCCTGTGGATTAAAAAGCAGTACTATAATTTCTTCCCATTGGATAAATCCTCATGTGCCACTAGCATATAAAGGTACAAGACTTTCAGGCTGGAGCAAAACACTCATTGAACATATGGCTTTTCTTACTGGGACTTTAGAAAGAGAAAGAAAGGAAAAGAGAATACAACAAATTGTCAGGTCTTGCAATTTCACCTCAAAATTTTTTCCCAAAGGGTTAACTAACTATCTTTCAACACTAATTTCCTTCTTTTTCACTATGGACAGTTTATTCTCAGATCGAGTCGAGATGGTGAAATTAATGTATACAAAAGAGAATTCTGAAGATTTAGTGTGCCATTTTGTTACTTAAAATAAGCAAAGCTCTAATAAATTATTATCAAGTTCAAAATGAATTTCATTTTTTCCTTTGTGACTTTTTCTCAAACTGTGTATAATTCTGCTTCCTGTACATGAACCACATGTGCAGATAAGCCTTTTTGCATGTCTATATTCATTTGGAACAAAATAATTCAAACTGGTTTTCAAAGCAAAGTTCTAGCTTTTCCACTTTTTGGTGCTTACAATGCTAAAATAAAAAAGATGATAGAGTTAGAGTTTCTAGACTTTATCACTGCTCCCAGACACTAGTTGCACTTTAAAAAGCATACATATTTATAAATCGCTTTACAGGTACGATTATCAAAACAGATTATGCTCCCAATAAAAAGAAAAAAAACACAATAAAGACAGGCAAGGAAATGATGAGTGACCATATATCATGGTTACTATTACTACTGTGATATATGAAAACATCACCATAGTAGGAAGCACATAAAAATTTGCAGAGATGTCTATTGAATGGGCTGACACAATTTCATCTGAGGATCTGAGAGGCCTACATGTTTCTCCATATCCCTTTATATCTCATGCCCCTTAAAATGATTATGAATTACACCAAAAACACCCTTTTTTTTCTGATTAAAAGCTTGATATTATTACCTAATGATATTTTATCATATTGACATACAGGTCATGGAACAGTTACCAAAGCAGGTTAAATCCATCTTGCAATGGAATAATATTCAGACCAGTTTTAGCCCAACTAACTATTAACATTTAAAAGCTGCATTGCTTTGCAGAGTGTGAGTTTACTCATAAGATGAATATTAGAAAACTAAACAAATGGCAAATTTGCAATTTGAGGTTGTATTAAGCTGTAATACAAGAAAATAACATTGATTATCACAGTAATCTGCTGTTCTACCTAATAACAACACAGCATAAAAAAGAATTGCGTTCAAAATCATTGTCAATTATTTAAATTAGCAGATATGTAAGCAGTTGCTATGTAATCTCTGTTATTCCTTCATTTAAAATAGATATTGGCTGATGAAGATAGCAAACTTCTTTTTAAAAAGCATGTGTGCCACTGGCAGAGTTCAAATGAAACCATGACTATAAGCAGGCCGCTGAATTTCCAGTGAGTGGATAATTTCATCTGGGTTAATGTCTAATGCTATGCAAGGGCTTCTATACTATGGGTAGTTGAGTGAATTGGACATTGAGCAGACCCCAGAGAGTTAATCCACTGAGGTTTGTTTCTCTCAGTGACTGCTTTCAATAGGGCTAAACTATATGCTCTTTAGTGGCCATGTATTTCAGTAGTGCTGTCCTACTTTCGATGACAGTTGCCTCCTTTTACAAAGTACTGAAAATAAGAAATTTGCGTTAGATTCTTGTCCCAAGCCAATTACAAGGGGCAGAGAGAGGGAAGCTAGGCATCTATGGTTAAAATGCGATGCACGATAAATAAAAGGATTACGGAAGACATATAATACTTAAGTTCTACTGTGAATAATTACTTCAGCTCAGGGGCCACAGTATGTATGGTAGCGGGGTTGTGTTATTTAAGAATCAGCAGCATACTGCTGCTTGCATTTGGCAGCATATATGCTAGAGAAGAATATCATGAGCTTTCCTTATCAGACTTTGGTATTTTGAACACAGTTGCTGTCAAGCTGAGATACATGGCATTGTTCACTATACTGTATGGAAAGCGAAGATACTTCAGTTATGTTGAAGTAAGTGGATATAACTGGGCTGTTCATTTGGTGGATGTCTATACTGTGTCAAAAAGAGTAAAGAGTGCAGGCCCACTCCCCTATGACAACTCTACAAAAAGGAAGTGTATATTCTGGTCTTGTAATCTGACATACACAGATTCACTGATATGGTTATGCAAGATCCCTGAATGAATGTGCATGGCATCACTGATGTACTACTAGTCTGGCCCTGCTAGACACTGCATAGGAAAACAGAGCAATTTAGATTGGAAGTGACCTGTGGAGATTAATAATAAGCAATTAGAAACAGCAATAGATTAATTCCTTAACCCAGTCTTCTTTGAACAAATCCTGGAAGCAGGAGTTCCTCTAAAATCCTGGAAACCATTTCCAGGCACATTAAGGACAAGAAAATCAGCAGGAGTAGTCAGTATGGCTTCACCAAGGGGAAGTCATGCTTGATCAACTTGATAAACTTCTACAATGAAGTGACTGGCTTGTAGATGAGGGGAGAGCAGTGGTCTTACTGAAGTCCAGTGAGTAGCTGGACTTCAGGAAGGCCTTTGACACTGTCTCCCATAAGATTCTCATAGACAAGCTGTTGATGTATGGGCTGGATGAGCAGACAGTGAGGTGGACTGAAAACTGGCTGAATGGTCGGGCCCAGCGGCACAAAGTCTAGTTGGAGGCCAGTAACTAGCGGTGTACCCCAGGGGTCAATACTGGGTCCAGGCCTGTTTAACATCTTCATTAATGATCTGGATGATGGGGCAGAGTGTACCCTCAGCAACTTTGCAGATGACACAAAACTGGGAGGAGCAGCTGATACTCCAGAGTTTGTGCTGCCAACCAGAAGGACCTTGGCAGGCTGGAGAAATGGACTGTTAGGAACCTCATGCAGTTCAACAAGGAGAAGTGCAAAGTCCTGCACCTGGTAAAGAATAACGCCAGGCACCAATATATGCTGAGGGCCACCCAGCTGGAAAGCAGCTTTGCAGAAAAGGCCCTGGGGGTCCTGGTGGACACCATGTTGAACATCAGCCAGCAATGTGCTCTTGCTGCAAAGAAGGCTAATGATATCCTGGGCTGCATTAGACAATAAAATTGCCAGCAGGTGGAGGGAGGTGATCCTTCCCCTCTACCCAGCACTGGTAAGGCCACACCTTGAGTACTGTGTGCAGTTTTGGGTGCCTCAATATAAGAAGGCCATCAAACTATTAGACTGTGTCCAGAGGAGGGCGACCAAGATGGTGAAAGGCCTCGAGGGCAAGACTTATGAGGAGTGGCTGAGGTCACTTGATTTGTTCAGCTTGGAGAAGAGAAGGCTGAGGGGTGACCTCATTGCAGTCTACAACTTCCTCAAGGGGGGCAGCAGAAGGGGAGGTGCTGATCTCCTCTCTCTGGTGACCAGCGATAGGACACGAGGAAATGGAATGAAGCTGCATCAGGGGAAGTTCAGATTGGACATTAGGAAAAGGTTCTTCACTGAGAGGGTGGTCGGTCCCTGGAACAGGCTCCCCAGGGAAGTGGTCACGGCACCAAGCCTGCCAGAGTTCAAGGAGTGTCTGGACGATGCTCTTAGTTGTTTATGGTTTAGTTTTAGGTAGTCCTGCGAGGAGCAGGGAGTTGGACTCCATGATCCTTATGGGTCCCTTCCAACTTGAGATATTCTATGATTTTTATGATTCTATAAGTACCAAATAGAGGAGAAGAATCACTTCTCTCAAGTCGCTCGGTATGCTCTTGCCAATACAGCCGGAGTTTGTCTGTCAGGATCCCAAGATCTGCTTCTGCAAAGCTGCTTTCTATCCAGCCATTGCCCAGCCTGCTCTGTTGCATGGGCAGCAGAGGTCCAGCCTGGATGCACGACTTTGCTCTTCTCTTTGCTAAACATCATGAGGTTCCTGTAAGCCCATTTCTCTACCTGATGCCTACAAGATTCCTCTGAGTAGCAGCCTTGCCCTCCAGGACACCAGCCTCTACCCTCAATGTGGTATCATCTGCAAACTGACTAATGCCTACTGGTGAACACTTGATCTCTACTTTGGAAAATGCTACATTACACTCACCATAAGGGAACGTGAATGAAGGCAGAAGGCTGAAGCATGATTAAGTCCCACCCTAACACTTGCACAACAGTAAAATGACAAAATAGACTATTTCATTCTTGACATTAAATCCTTGCTGCTCACCTGGATCCTCAATTTTGGTCTTTAACTCAGAAGCTGATTGGAAGAATATGATAATTCAGGAAATTAAGTAACAACACATACAGACTAGATTCACAGCAGGCATTTCTTCCAATGCAGCAACTGGCACAACTGGTCTCCAAGTGCACAGCACTAGGTCCTCCACTTCAAAATCATTCTCCAGTACATCAGACATTTCATGCACTCCACTCTTGAAAAAAATAAAAAAAAATTCTTGCACACAATTCAAGCGTATGACAAATTGCTGAAAAAGATGGCTGTTTACAATAATGCATTTTTACAAGTTGTTCCTCTTATTACTAAAAAGATTTAGGTACAATTTATTCTGTTCAAGATGACCTCCAGTTTGGACCTTGAATACTTAAAAGTTGTTCAAACATACAAGTTATAAAATTTGTGAGGATAAACAAGTTAATATAGAAGAGTGGCTGTATGGGTGTTTATACTAAGCTTGAGTTCATGCCAAGTGTGAAGTAGATGTCTAGTTCAAAAGGCTCTTCGTGTAACTAATAAAAGTGGGTGTCTTCTCCCAAAGAAACAGCCCTTTTCAAATGTTATTAAACATTCCTCAACTTACACAATGTCCTGGCCAACCCCAGAAAATGGAGAATGTGATAAATAATTCTGTGCAGTAATGTTTATATAAACTTTGCAGTGGTGTACAGATGAAAGCTATGAAAAGTTTTACTACTGTAGAAATAAAACTTACCTACCTGAAACCTCTCACAGAACTAAATGCACCAATTTGTTGTATCACTTTGCTAATGGCATCAGAATAGCCAATAACATTACAGGATGCTGAAGTTAGATGGAAAGTCCAATGTCTACTGACAGAGAAGATTAAATTTTGTATATTGGTCTGGTTTTCTCCAAGAGGCTGATCCTGGTCCTTCGGAGTGATACGTGAACAGTGCACAACTTTTGTGTTGGATTTTCTCTTCGTAGAATTACCACACATTTTAAATTCATCTTATTTGAAGAATGTATATTAATCATACTGTGTCTAGAATATCAGCATACCCTTATGAAAATTAGAAAAGGGACAAAATCTATCATCTGCTTAATTTCCCCTGGCTTCCCAGGCATTGGACTAGCAAAATTTATGAACATTTTGTTGGACCTCCTTCACTTTAGAACACCCCTTTCTTTTTGAGTTGTATTATTTTGTTTAGCAATCTGTCCTGTTCTAAGACTAGAGTCCAGAAAGCAGCATTTCTTTTCCTACAAAATATTTGTGAGGTGCTTGGGACAAACCATTTACATTCCTGCACATATGCTACTATGTTATTATGTATAATAACTATGTATAGCAATAAATGAACACTCAAAGCTTAACTCTCTCTGTTGCTGTTGTATATAAATGAAAACCACTATGACAGCACTGGAAAAGATGTTTGTTTTTCTCAAAATGCGAAGTATGCTTTGGAGGACAGGATACGGGAAGAGTTCAGTACTCTGAGTATGTACTGAGCTGAGCTGTATGAACTGAACTGAAAGTTGCTTAGTTCTTCCCAGGAAAAACTGAAGGTAGTGTAGGTACAGGCCTGCAGCTCTGACACAGGTCCTTGCTCTCTAGGGGCACGGGGGAACTGTGACCAGGGAGTCAGAGCAAAGCCATAAGTCCCAGCCTGCCGCTGAAGAGGAGCTGCAGGCTTGGAGTCTGTTTCTGAAACCCAGGGGTGAGGGGTCTCACTCTTCTATATCACTGCAGGCACTGTGCCATCACCTTTCTTCTTTACACACCTTGGGAACAAAAACAGATGGAGAAACATCTATATCTCGAAAGCCATGTGGGCTCATGTGCCAAACTGCTTGGATGAGAGTAATTGTTGGAAGCCTCAGAAAAACTCCAGGGTACATGGAAAATTTTAAAATTAAAACAACGAAGCAACTAATGAAATTAGATATCCACAGGCTTTAGCAAGAGGAACAAGAGAGCATTTTGAGTACTCAGTTTAGGTGCAGCAACTCTTCAGTTCCATCTTTACTTAGACCAAATCCTGAGAGGAGATTGCTGCATTACAGTCTCTTGAAAACAGGCAGCAGAGATCGCCCAAGTTTTCCTCCCAAGACAGCATAGTTTACAGGGGTCTTCCCTTGACCATAGCTCCAACTAAACATAATATAAACCTCATTATTAAATGTGATACTTGGACTTCCTAGACACTATCCATGTTTCACTATCTGACCAAGGAAAACCAGATTTTAAACCTAGAGTAGAGTAAGATTTAGATTTTATCATCATTACTACATAGAAATACATAGAGGTTGAGGAAAACTGAAGATTTTCAGCATTAGGATCTTATAGAAAGCAATTGTGAGCAGTGGATGAAGGTTGCAAACTTGATACCACTGAATCAATGACAATCTTTCTAGAGACTTCAGTGGGAAGAGAATAAGACTCCTACACTTGTTTTAATAGTTGTTGCATAAAATTAAAGACTGAAGAACTATTTCTGGCCTTAATCATGATACTTATCTATACTCTTCATAAGACCCCTTTAAAAAGTCCTACTTAGCAAGCCTAGAATCATTCCCTGAAATTATATGAATTGACTTCATTTACGTTCTCTCCCTTCTCTTTCTTACATAGGGATATTCAGGTTCTGACTATCTGGAACTAATTCATAGTGATTGTTATCATTATCTTTACCAAACATAAATTGCAACAGAGATTTATGAATTGAAAGTAGGGGTTTTTTTTCTTTGACTAAAATATCTTCATAAGTATGTGTATGGGAGGTCAGAAAATGTAAGTGATTTCCATTCACTCCTTCCTTCCTTGCCTTTAAAAAGTGTAACTGGAAAACAATAACAGTCATAGCAAGTGGTCCCTGCTATTATACAAAGTTAATATAGCCAGATTATTTGCAACATTAGGATTTGGCATATAATATCTATCCACAAAAAGCTTATCACAGAACCAGGACTTCAGTTTCAGCACTGATTTTCGTGCTTTTTCAAGTTTTTTGTATGTAAAGGGAGAAGCTCACCAGAACAAGTATGAACTCTGAAAAATACAGCAAATGCATAATTGGTTCAAAAATCACAAGGCATTTCTTGCTGAGAGATCGGTAATGGCTTGTGAACAGACTTTTTATTTGGGGGAGGGTGTTTTTTTTAAGGAGGAAAGCAGAAAAAGGAGATTTTTGGATAAAATATGTTTCATCTGAGAACTGGAAAAAAATCCTCATAATGAAAAATGCCTGATTTCATTTTCAGACCTTTGATAAACAATTTCTTGCTACAAATCAATAGTATTTGTAATGATTTTGAAAACAAAAATGCAAGCAATTTCCCAAATTGTCAGTAAAAAAAATCAAAAAAAATGGAAGTGAATTCTTTTGGATCCATACAAAGTGAGGGCAATTTAAAGTGCAAATTTTTGAATAAAAAATAACAGATCTCTCTTTTTTTGACTAGTTCCAGTTCACAAGAATATTCAAAAGCATTGTGAAGGTCTGCTATGCCTTTGCTGTACACTATATAGTGGAAGATAATCCCTTTTTCAAAGAGTTGATTTAAGAAAAAGCTCACTGTGTAGTGTACAGAATAGACAAGGAGCAGTTGAACGGGCTGGTAAAGGAAGAAAAAGGATAAGTCTTACAAATATCATGAGAAACAGCAACATTCACATGTGACCTGAAGGATAATATGGAGCAAAGTGGAAGATGACAGCAAAGATAAACAGTGGTGTCAACCTCAAGCATTTGGAGAAAAGGAAGAGTTTTCCCAAGCTGCATTTCTTCAGACTGAGCGAAGACCAGTCGAGCCAGCGCTCCTGCTCCTGTGCTGCTCAGGGGAGGACTGACTGTGACTAGTTAATAGACTGACCATGCATGGTCTATTGCAGTATTGGGTTTGCGTGGCAAGGTTTTGGTAGCGGGGGGGGGCTACAGGGGTGGCTTCTGTGAGAAGCTGCTAGAAGCTTCCCCCATGTCCGATAAAGTTAATGCCAGCTGGCTCCAAGACGGACGCGCCACTGGCCAAGGCCGAGCCAATCAGCAACAGTGGTAGTGCCTCTGGGATAACATATTTAAGAAAGGGAAAAGAAGTTACAGGGGAGTAGCAGTTGCAGCCAGAGAGAGCAGTGAGAAGATGTGAGAGGAACAACTCTGCACACACCAAGGTCAGGGAAGAAGGAGGGGGAGGAGGTGCTCCAGGTGCCAGAGCAGAGAGAGATTCCCCTGCAGCCCGTGGTGAAGACCATGGTGAGGCAGGCTGTCCCCCTGCAGCCCATGGAGGTCCACGGTGGAGCAGATATCCACCTGCAGCCCATGGAGGACCCCACGCTGGAGCAGGTGGATGCCCTGAAGGAGGCTGTGACCCCGTGGGAAGCCCGCGCTGGAGCAGGCTCCTGGCAGGACCTGCGGACCCGTGGCCCCATGGAGAGAGGAGCCCACACTGAAGCAGGTTTGCTGGCAGGACTTGTGACCCCATGGGGGACCCACACTGGAGCAGTCTGTTCCTGAAGGACTGCACCCCGTGGGAGGGACCCATGCTGGAGCAGTTCATGAAGAACTGTAGCCCGTGGGAAGGACTCACATTGGAGAAGTTCGTGAAGGACTGTCTCC
Source organism: Gymnogyps californianus (assembly GCF_018139145.2). Taxonomy (NCBI): domain Eukaryota; kingdom Metazoa; phylum Chordata; class Aves; order Accipitriformes; family Cathartidae; genus Gymnogyps; species Gymnogyps californianus. The sequence goes on along the minus strand of NW_026114235.1, from coordinate 334,762 downwards.
CATGGGAGGGACCCATGCTGGAGCAGGGGAAGAGTGTGAGGAGTCCTCCCCCTGAGGAGGAAGGAGCAGCAGAGACAACGTGTGATGAACTGACCCAAACCCCCATTCCCCATCCCCCTGTGCCGCTCAGGGGAGAGGAGGTAGAGAAAATCTGGAGTAAAGTTAAGCCTGGGAAGAAGGGAGGGGTGGGGGGAAGGTGTTTTAAGATTTGGTTTTATTTCTCATTATCCTACTCTGATTTGGCTAGTAATAAATTAAACTAATTTTTCCCCAAGTCGAGTCTGGTTTGCCTGTGATGGTAATTGGTGAGTGATCTCCCTGTCCTTATCTCAACCCACGAGCCTTTCATTTTATTTTCTCCCCTGTCCAGCTGAGGAGGGGGAGTGATAGAGCGGCTTTGGTGGGCACCTGGCATCCGGTCAGGGTCAACCCACCACAATTGCCATGTAGAATGAGCTGAGCTACCTGAAAAGGAGCTTGTCAGGGCACAAGGCACCATCCTGCTGACCTTGTAGCCCATCTAATATACTCTTAGCAGGTTGACCCTTAACACATAACTGGGTATTTACTCCCTTCTGCAGTCTTCTACAGACATAGACTTTGAATCTGCTTTACGACATAATGAACTGAACTGCAGCTCAAGAAATACAGCCTTAGTCACGTTTTGTCTGAAGTATGCAGGTGTGATGGAGAAGCCGAGAGAGACCCGGAGAGAGGTGAGCAGTGAAAACAATAGGAGCCATGAAGCGAGAGGATATCAGCAGAAAAGTTTAACTCTGCTGAATGGTTCTCTTTAGAAGGAAAAGAACTGTTATTACTATATAATGGAATAGACTATTTTTCTTTAAATAGACTTTCCAGTGAGGGCTTTTAAAGACTCCTGGGTTTCAGGCATCGTACCTATGTTGTATCACACTAATATATTGGTACATTTGAAAAGGCACAATGGGTCAAGCGCTGAAGGGTGCTCTGCCCCTTCAGTTAGACCTACAATAGCATAGTAATTAGTGTGATTTTCTTACATGTGTCATTGTTTAGGCAGTTGGCACTTGGAATTTTGTAGAATGTTTTATCTGGCTTAGTTGTTAATATAAAGCACAAAGTCACCATAAAGCACAACTATTCTTCTAAGCTGATGAGAAAAAAGATATATTTAAGTTTTTAATCAGGCAATATCAGGGCAAGTAAACTGCAGTTTTACTCCATCTCACTTGACAGCCTTTGAATTCAGAAGCTTTGTATTTAGATAATGAGGCATAGCACCAATTGCGACCAAGCCTTGCTCACTGGAACTTCGTACAGATATAACTGTGCCACAAAGGTATGCTCTAATTATGCTAATCACAATGCCTTGGCATTCACTCAGAGAAGTCGCTCTGTATTCATCGGCAGCAAGAAAAGTGTCAGAACAGCATGCTGCTACTTGGCTACTTCCTTAATAGCCCACCAGCTTCTGTCAAAGGCTGAGTGTCCTGTTCCCATGCAGTTTGTCTAATCTTATGAGTTCTACAATTATTTTGTCATTGTGATGGCTGAAGGGTGGTCTGCAAAGAGCCTGGTGCTTTTCTAATTGTGGATGATATTTGGCAGCCTCTAGAATACTAAGGGAAGATATTTTAATTTTTTTAGGCTTTCTAGCAAAAAAAAAAAATAGAAAATTTAATGGGAAAAGGACAAAAAAACAGAAAACCTTATACCCCACTGTATATGAAAATTGCTGAAATTGGTTGTCTGCTGTACAGTTGTGAAAAGTATGCTTATAAATATGCATAAGCCTACTAAATTATCTGTAGTGAAATATCCTTTCACCTGTCACAAAATAATGAATTTCCTTTAAATAAAATTGAGTATGATATTAAATAGGCAATTATACCTGTTGCAGAATTCTCCAGCATGATATCTGTAGGTGACAGCAATACATCTTATATTTTCTGGATAAAATAAATTAAAAAAGAAAAGAAGGTAGTGATTTTCCAATATCTCAGTAGCTGTTTTTCCAGCATGAGACACTTTAAAGGTCTGATTTATAGAGTGCTGAATATCTATTCTGTGGAATAAAACTCTTTTTAACGTGTTTCAACCACTAATGACTTCTCTATAAAATCATATTAAGTTAAACCAATAACACTTATAGAATTCCTAGAGCTATGCTAGAGCTACCTTGTCCTCATGTGGGAGAGTATAAATCTGAAATTTTTGTGAAACAGTGTAATAAGCCTATTTTAACACAAGGTTTATAGTAAATGCAAAGTGTATAGCAAATTGGGTATTCCATGAGAAGTCTGACATAAAATTAAAATAACACAACAGGGAAAGGAAAATATATGAAACCAAATCCTGTTTTCCCCCAATTTAATGACTGTGAAAATATCTGGAGAATGAGGAGGAGAGAAACAAAGTGCAATCCAAGCTACTCTGACAACTGGTCAGTTTGTGAAGAAATATTTTCATCTCCTCATCCTGACCTCATCCGTTCAACTCTGTCTATGAATGAGGCTCCCTGCCAGGAAGTGCAATTCATCCCTGGAAGCTGTTGGTCTTGCCCTCCTCCCTGATGCAAAGAAGAAAATTTTTTGCTGTATTAGGGTCCAATCCAATTCCTGATGATGTTAGTTGGATTTCTTTTCCCATTTTGACTGCAGAATGCACAGGAAAAAGCCTTTTGGCCCTTCCAAAATACCTGACATGAGACAAAAATATGTATCAAATCCTCTGTATCCAGCTAAATTTTCCTCTTTAACCTTTACAATATTATGAAAACATTTAGAAAAATGTGGCTGTTTATCTCTAAAACCAAAGGTTTCATTATTTATTATTTGTATTACATCAAATTGTTTATATACTAAACATAGGCAGTTATAGTATCATCAGAACAACTCCCAGATTATGTTAATACTGCATCAGAATTTTGTCATTCTCCCTGACCTATCACAAGGGAGCAAACAAAGAACACAAGCCTCGAACTCTATAATCATTGATTCGGTCTGAACCTGTCATACTGTTTGCTTAAGGCTCATGTCTAGTACAAAAAAATTCAAAATAAATTTCTTGGGTTTGGATAGAAGAGTCATGCTTTTAAAATCAAACAAAAATGAAAAGCAAATCAAAAGTGAAAGGTGTATACAAATTGTAAAAAAATTGGATGATCGAAGAATCTATGTCAGGCAGCTCCATTGAGCAAGAAAAGTAATGTCAAAGTCTTTAGAAGATGGCAGGAAGCTGACAACACTGGATAGAGGGCTGGTAACTCTATTCAGAATTAGATTTCTCTTTTTAGTCCACTTGGTTGGGCAGGTTTCTCATGAAAACCATGACCCCACACCCCCCCAGTGCACAGGAGGACTGTGTTTCAAATATGGGAAATCCCACAGGATAGCTGACCTCTGGACACAGTCAAGGAAATTTTCCACTGTGTCTGGAAATTTCCCTGGTACCTTTTCCCCAGCTTCTTTGCTTTCTCTGTCCTAGTGGAACAAGTCTGTCTAACAGATGACGTGATGCGACAAAGTCCTTAGGAAAGCAGACATCCCCCTGTCATTCAAATCATCATCATCTTGGGTCCTCAGTGCTCCTCCTCAAGGGCCAAAACCTGTTTCAAAGAGGGAGGTCTATCCACAGCAATGTCATAGTCATAGTGAAGGCTCAGAGAATAAAAGCACCCCACAGGGCATCCCCTGGTCACTTCATATACCATAAGGGTAAACTGGTCAGGGCTGTGTTGTAGCAACCTGAGTTTTTGTTGCACTGCACGTTGTGTATGCACAGCAGCAAAAAAAATAGATGCTTTAGTACATTTCATATTGAAAATAAGCCCTTCCCATCTTTCAGTGTGTCTGATGCATGCAGACCACCGAGAAACAGATGTATTGTGTTCTTCTCCTTTGAGGCAGCCTAGTCCCATAAATATTTGTTATTCTGTATGCAAGTACTTTTCTTCTTATGAGTATATCATTTTCAGTTTGCTGAAATAGGTACCTAGTATGAAGTTCACAAGCCCTTTATTAATGTTGAAAGACACAGTAAATACTTTTAAATAGCAAAATGAATGGAGTGAATGTTTGTAGAAAATAAAGGACAACAAAGCAGTGAAGAGCATTGAGTTCATTTAATTAAACATATGGACCAACATGGAATGGAATAGAATTAAACGTATGGACAAATGGAATGCAATGGTCACATTATATGCCACTCCCAAAGCAAACTTACTTGGATGCACTCTCCATGCATTTTATTCTTGTCTTAGAAATGCTGCACATAAATTTAATGACCAACACATAAGTGCATGTGTACTTGTATTTAAAACCAGCAGAACCAGGAACAATCCTGACTGCTAATTATGTAATAAAACTGTAAACACACCATGCTGTAGAATTGTTTTCCACATTATTTTCTAAATTTAAGAGAAGTTCTGCAGTGAGATTGTGTCCTGGTTTCGGCTGGGACAGAGTTAATTCTCTTCTTAGTAGCTGGTACAGTGCTGGGTTTTGGATTTAGTGTGAGAATGATGTTGATAACACTCTGATGTTGTAGTTGTTGCTAAGTAGCGCTTATCTTAAGCCAAGGACTTTTCAGTTTCCCATGCTCTGCCAGCAAGCAGGTGTGCAAGAAGCTGGGAGGGAGCAGAGCCGGGGCAGCTGACCTGAACTAGCCAAAGGGGTATTCCATACCATGGAACGTCATGCCCTGTATATAAACAGGGGGGAGTTGGCCGGGAGGGGCGGATCGCTGCTGGGGCATCAGTCAGCGGGTGGTGAGCAATTGCATTGTGCATCACTTGTCTTTTCTTGGGTCTAATTTCTCTCTTTTTGTTATATTCCTTTTAATTACAGTTATTATTATTATATTATTAGTAGTAGTAGTAGTAGTGTATTTTATTTTACTCTACTTATTAAACTGTTCTTATCTCAACCCACGAGTTTTACTTTTTTTTTCTCCTCCTCCCCACCCCACTAGGAGGGGGGAGGCAGAAGTGGCTGCATGGAGCTTAGTTGCTGGCCACAACAGATTGTCATCAAGCTATTATATTTATGAGATATGCCCTTTTTATAGGAACCTGCATTCTCGCTCTGCAGTATTATTTTTGCAAAGCTGTTTCCCATGACTCTCTAAGGAACATATACATAAACCCATAAGTTTATGCTGTCTTTTTGGCTGCTACTTCAAGTTTATGGCAAATATGTACATGCATCACAAACCTGACTTTGGTCTTATTTTGGAAATTGTCACCTAAATAGAATTATAGTTATTGTATATGCAGTTATATATAGTTATAATAACTACTACAACAGTGTAACCCATTAAATATCAGATAAGGAGATTGTTTCCAGTATAGCTTTGTATGCAATGTTTTTTGACAACCTGTACATAGTTATCTTTGAAATAAAAGTTCATATGACAAATATTCCATAATTTCCCAGTTTTTAAAACATTTTCCCTATCTTTTTCCACAAATGTGGCATATACATGGTAGGGTTTCAGTCCATGAGGCCATTCTTCATCAAATTGCTGGCTACAAAATTTGAAAAGATCTACCATCATAATCTCATAATGCTCAGAGAGCGCTCCAGAGAAAATTGTAGGTATGTCACACAAAACTCATTCTATCTAGACCCACATTAATGTATCCTAACATGGATAGCTGTGTATGGGCTGAAGATTTCATCTGGAGTGATTGCCTTTGTATTATTAAAACAACCAGAAACTCACATGCATTTATTTACACTAATGCTTCAGAGTAAAAGTCTTTGGAGGAACATGGAGGAATGTACAGGGCTGCGTGCTCCAGCAGAGCTGCAAGTGAGAGCACAGGCAGTGCAAGTCCCATTAAACCTTCTTCCAAGAACATCCTGTGAGTGCTTGCTGCCTTAACCATTTTAAATGAGCAAGGTAAAGAGAATGAAGATAGGATTTAGTATATCTGATTTTAAAAATAAGCTTAAGCATGATTTAATTATACTAAATGAGTTATTTTCAGTGTAGCCACTTTTTAATTTTACTTAACCTAGTGTGCAGAATTAATTTCAAAGCTATTCACTTATGGTTTTTTCTAGTCCAATTCCCATCTTCTTAAAAACTGTTATTTATATTTATCATGTTCCACACCAGCACCAGAGAAGATTAAGCCCCCAGAAAAGGATCTCATGACAGTATAGTAAGTGATGTGAAATATGTTTACAGTTATGCAATGAAGCTAACTGGAATCTGGCACTGGGATTCAATCTGAGAGAAAAGGTCTAGGTTCTGGTTAGTTCAAGGTTTAGCAGAATCCTCTGAATCAGTTAATTCTGGCCAAATATAGGATCTTTAGTTAAAATTGGGAGAAACATGAGACAGAGAAGGGGAAAACAGTAAAAAATTTGGTACTTAGCCAAATAAGTTTTAGCTTCACACACATGAAATGGAAAAGCTACAACAGAAGAAACTGCATTGTTTGACTAGCAGTTAAAATGTACCACTTGAATATGGGACACTTGACTTTAAATCATTACTGACCCCATGTTTAATCCCATATACATATTGGAATATCAGAGTTCATGTGAGAGACTTGTGGTGGTGCAGCCCCTCCCCTCCCCGGGCCACATTGTGTTCTTGTGCAGTGAATTGGGACAATCTGGTACTTTCTTACCCTGGCTGCAGTACAGTGATTTAGGACGATTAGGCACTCCCTAACCATACCTGAAACTCCTGTTGCCTGGAACTGTACCTGAAACTCCTGCTGCTTGGATCATGGCCTGCCTTGGAGGGTGCCAGAATTACCTGACAAGAATGATGGCCAGAATGGAAATACACTGACCAAAGTCAACCATCTCACGATCCTATAAATAGTGATCCTAAGTGAGACCCTTTGAGCTCTCCGGGACCGCAGCAGGCTGTGACCCAGTATCTCCCCCTGAGTTGGGACACCTCTCAGGGTAGATTTCGTGAGGATTTTTAAGGATACTTTTGTGAGGATTTTAAGTGGTAATTTTGCAAGGATTTTTAAGGGTAGTTTCGCGAGGATTTTAAGTAGTAGATGTCGCGAGGATTTTAAAGAGTATATTTCGCGAGGACTTCCAAGATCATCTGCTGATAGATGCCAATGAAGAAGAAGGGGTCAAAGATCGTCTGCTGACAAATGCTGATGAAGGAGAATAGTGAGTAATTCACTACAATTAGATTTCGCGAGGTTTTTAAAGATAATTTGGTACCAATAATTTATCACAATTGGCCAAGAGAGAGAAATCTTGATTATAGGTTAACCTCTATATCTGCGTGTGTCTTTGTGTGTGTGATTTGATTTAAGAAACTTTGTAGTGCTGATAGCAAAATTTACTAAATCATTCTGATAATTGGCTGATGATTAAGTATTGTTAAAATTCATATAACCTAATCTTGTGATTTATCGTAACAGTGTTAATAAATCTTAAATTGCTGCTACCTCAAAGTCGTATAGGATCCATAATCACTCATTTCCTGACAAATTGGCATAGTAATTTATTGGGAGATTTTCCTTACCCTTTGTATCCCTTCCATTAATTCCATTAGACATAAACTTGTCATGGTTTAACCCCAGTCAGCAACTAAGCACCACGCAGCCGTTTCCCCCTCCCCCTCCCAGTGGGGTGAGGAGGAGGAAAGGAAAGAAAAAAAAAAAGTAAAACTCGTGGGTTGAGATAAGAACAGTTTAATAACTAAAGTAAAATATAATACTAACAATAGTAATAATGAAATATACTAATAATAATAGTAATGAAAAGGAATGCAACAAAAAAAGGGGGGGGGGGAAACCGGTGATGCACAATGCAGTTGCTCACCACCCGCTGACCAATGCCCAGTTAGTTCCCGAGCCATGATCCGCGCCTTCCGGGCAGCTCCCCCCTGTTTATATACTGGGCATGACGTTCCATGGTATGGAATACCCCTTTGGCTAGTTCAGGTCAGCTGTCCTGGCCATGCTCCCTCCCAGCTTCTTGCACACCTGCTTGCTGGCAGAGCATGGGAAACTGAAAAGTCCTTGGCTTAAGATAAGCGCTACTTAGCAACAACTAAAACATCAGAGCGTTATCAACAGTATTCTCACACTAAATCCAAAACCCAGCACTGTACCAGCTACTAAAAAGAAAGTTAACTCTGTCCCAGCCAAAACCAGGGCAAAACTGTTGACCAAGTCTGGGACTAATATTGGATCTAGCCGCACCTAAGCTCCATCAGGAGTTTAGAAAGCAAGGGGGTCCACTCTGAACCTTGTGACTCAATGGGAGGGTCTCCCTTATCCTTTTGTGTCTCTGGTCTCTGTGTAAATCATTCTAAATCGAGTCTAACTCAATTTTCCTTTGTATGTTTCTCACATGTAGTAAGTAAGAGTGAACCTTGCCATTGAACTCTGTTAAGTCGCACTTTTACAAATTCACATTAAAAAAAAAATCACTTTTGCTAATATCTTTGACGGTGATTCTTTAAGTGATCTAAACCACTCCATTCGCAACAAGACTGACTCATCACAGAATAGCCAGCTTGCTCCCCTTCCTCCCCAGGTGAACTCCTTACTACTGGTACTCCTTACTATCTTCTATTTTCTTTCTTTTTGATGAGATAAGCCATTCTGGATATGATTACTTTGAGATAAGTTTTGATGATACTAGTAAAAATTTTTACTTCGAGGAATCAGTGTTTCCTGATGAAAATAACTCCAGAATTCTCATTTAAAGATGTACAACCAACAAATATTAAGATTACAGAAAGTATTGCATAGCTACAGTGAAATACATTTTTTTTTTAAGCCTAATTTTGTGCATCATCCACAAGCATTTTATTCACAATCCTATAAAAATTCTCTTTTGTATCTGGCCTTTCAGTTTCTAAGTCAAATAGATGTGTTCAAACCACCAGGATGCTTACATATTATGAAGGTGGGCAAATATTGTTTTAGTTATATATGTGACTGAATGTAGTTTTCTTGTGAGGAAAAAAAATTCAGAATAGTTCTTGTTGGGTAAGTGTCCTCAATATTATCTCAGTGTAAGTAAGTGAGTGCTTCTCTGTAGGCAGCTAGTTTTCAAAACCTTTAGAGACTGCAAGGTAAGTCTTTCTCTCACTTTCTCACTTCTCAATTACAATTAAATATTATTCCCGATGGCATTCATTGGGTTAACCCTCAACAGTTTTCTGTAGAAGTCAACTGGTGATTGACATGAAAGCAATTGAAGGTCCAATTCAATATCTTTCACCTATATGTTTGAGATTACAACCAAAAATAAATATCTAGTTATGAGACATCTTTTGAAAAAATATTATGAACAGAAATATTTGTTTTTACTCTGCTTGAAAATGCAACACCACTTAAAAGGAAAAAAAAACCAAAACCAACTCAATGTGTCTTGGTAATTTGAAATTGCCATGCAGTTTGCATTGAAATGTCCCACGTTTCAAGTTCCTGACAGTAACTCTGCTGTTCTCAGAAATTCCAGTGCAGATCCTGGTTCCCATTACCTGTGTGTATGAATCAGAACATACACTATAAACTGAATTTATTGAAAACCAATTTTAAAGAGAATTTTCCTACCCAAAAATTCAGACAGGACTATGCTGGGTGTGGTTCAATCTAATTCAGTATAACTAAATTGAAAGCAATTTTTAGCAAGTTCAGCTCCATGCTGTCTCTTGTAGATGCTTGTCTCAGCAAGCAGCTCTTACTTCCCCCTCCTCAGTTTGGAACTGGGAGTCCCACCTAAAGCGGAAATTTCAAATCCCTCTTGGCTCTCTATGCAAACTCATTTAGAAGACTTTCCCTGAGGTATGGGTGAAATTCCCCTTCTCTTTGAACAATGAAAACCACTTACTGACTTTAACAAATGCAGATATATTTTTATCTGCAGATATTCAAACTTTAGCACTTAAAACCTTCAAAATATGACAACTTTTCTTTGCTTTTACCACCACATTAAAAAGAAGAATGTATTGAATTATGATTACAGGATAATAGACAGGCAAAGCTCCTGAAGTCCTATGATGCTTTCAGGGTTCACTGGATTATGAACAAACCTTGTCTCCGTAGTCAAAGAATCTTGAATGATTTCTGTGCACACCATCACAGCTGGAGCACCCACAACCAGACTGGCTGTGTTCATACCATGTATTATGGTGACTGAGTGCTCCGTGGCTTGATGCCTATCCCCCTACTCTTCACAGCTATCCATTCACACACCATGCAATCCAATTTAGCAACTTTTCATCCTGTACTCAAGAGACCTTTATATAACCTAAGGTCCATTTCAGACAAGTGCCATCTTTTGTTGGGGAGAGGCGAGTCAATCTGTGTAGTCAGATTTCATCATCCTGAGAACTGTTGCTATAGGACTTCAAAGTTACAGTGCAGATGTCTGCTCCTGACTTGTACTAGCAATACTGATCAGGGGAACACAGCTGCAACCAAAACTCATGGCAATTTATCCCTCACTGGGAAAAGATTTTGGGCTTGGGAAACCAGTGTCATGATGGGATCAGTTAGATGACCAGCAATGAGTCCACAGCTTTGCACTAGGGGCCAATATTAAAAGCCCTTCAATGATAACTTGTTCCAGTATCTATTAAAAAAGTTATTTTCTTCTGTAACTTTATGACTTTAAATCATATTAATCTAGCCAGTGTAGATCTGGAGCTGCTGTCTCTGTTTCTAGAAGTTAACTTTCCTGATGATCTTGCTCTAGGAGGATCCAAAATGTTGTTTCTCCTCCTCCAAGGTGATCTCAGTTTAATAACACTTTCCAGAAATGCCTGAAATGTGCTCCGACACTGTTAATGAGAGCCAGGTAAGTAGCTAACATAGATTGCCACATCTCTGACATACTATAACAAATTTGAAGAATTTAGGCAATATAATTGACACACACCTGATATTCTATAACAAGGCTGAAAAATTTTCTAGAACAAAAGGACAAAACTTTGCCAACCTGCCACCTTTACTCTGGATGAGTATTATCTCTGTATGCAAAATTTTTCAATAATTTTACAGTGCTGCTTGAGTTATAGACCACTAATCCATGGCAGTAGAGATAGCAGAATTTAACCCTAAACAAAGAGAAGATAGTAAAAAAACTATCAAACATGTCTCAAATCCACCCTATATTTCTTTCACATGTCAGTTTGTCTTACTCCATACCTGCTACTCCAAAAAAATGAACTGACACATTTGAACAAGTGGATAAGGAAACCAAGGTCATGAAAGAGGAGAGCCAAACCAATGGAGTAGATATACTGTCCCCATATGGTCTTTTACTTGGACAAATTTGAACTTTTTTCAGTACTGGGCAATCATGGCATTCTGACCAAAGTGTATTCTCCTAGCAAATCTGCCTGAGTTTGCAGACAGCCTTCAGCAGGAGGATGAGCAGCAGCTATGAGCAATACAGTTTCTTGACAACGTATCCCTCACTAGGTCAGCTCACAATAATGTTTTTCTAATTGTTTTCTACTGTTATTCAAGGCTCGATCCAGCCTAAGGGATTTGAAAGGGCCTGCTGATGACTGATGCTGTATAACTGAAATACATAAATCCACTATAGGTCGCAGTCTCAGTTGCTTGCCTCTGGAGCACTTGATTCTCCCCCCTCCAATATGATAAGTTTGTTGTCTCCCTGTTTTCAAATTGCTAAAGTAGGCACATCAAATAACTGAATTGCATCATACTTGCACACACACATATTCCCATTTGGAAATATTTGAGCAAGTTCATCTTTTGTACTCATACATGACACTACATTGAATACATAATTTAGTACTTATTTTCAGAAAAAATAGCCTGGAAAAATTGCATGCACAATTGATAATAATTTGAGTGTGCAACCTGAGGTTGGAGCTTATTAACATATTCATTCTGTCCAAGCTCTGTGTGCAAATTCAAACCATGTGGTTTTTTTAACAAAGATTGTACCAGGCAGCAGAAACAGTGTGAACATCAGATCAGTGCATGGTACAACTAAGAATGAAATGCAAGGAGAGATCATGGTGAAGTGCAAAGACAATTATTTAAATTCACCATACGATGGAGTCAAAAGTTTTTGAAAATATTTTATGGAAAACAGATTTTATTATCATGATAAGTACCAAATTATTTCATAATTTTGCAAAACTTTTAATGGCTTTGTCTGAAGTGTTCACACCAAAAACAACCTAGCCACAGTAATAAAAACAACTTATTCAATGAATTATTGTAGTTTTTACATTTTTTTTAAAAAATAAATGAAGTTGTCCCTTGGAGAACCACAGTAACTTCAGTCATTCTCCTATGTTTATGGTTAAGTGGAAGCTTACATTCACCGTGCACACAGTTCATGCAGCAAATTTGGGCAGCTTTTGATACCAAACTTTACAGCATTCATCAAAATATGCATATAGGTCTGCTTCAGGACTGTTGGTGAATTAAGAGCTAAATCATCACCCAGAAAGAAAAATCATAATTGCTTTTTCCCTCTACAAGAAGTCAGAACCTACAGATATATAAATATGGAGATCCTGATATAAAGTAGGCATACATGCACAGAACCAGAGAAGAGACCTCTCATACGGAACTGGATTCTTTAGACAGCCACCTGTCTTGTGCAAGGGCAATGGTATCATACAATTTTCTTAATTACTATCTATGAAACAAAGAGAGCATAGCAACGGAAAATACATATGCAAAAAGAGTATAGTAACATTTACAAAATGTTCTCTGCATGCTGACACAAGAACACATACAAAACCATAAAACCTTCTTAGACAAATAACTGACAAATCAAGGAAACTGCTAAAAGTATAAATTCACTATGAACCAAGGTTATGTATTTAATAGTACCGTTTTGCAGAGTATGTCTTTCAGCATTGATGCATTACATAAGAGGATTTGACAAGGTTACAATTTGTGTTACTAATGGAAATTCTTTTCAAGAATTAACCTTTAGGCTATAAAGAATGACAGATATTCAAATATTCTCAAATGAGTATTTGAATTGAAAATTTCTGTTCATTTTTTGCTCCCCAACAGAACTTCCATCCTCCATTGCAGTGTGTCATACACACAATTGAATTCTTAACAGCTGCCATTCAAGGGAGATGCACAGGACCATTTGAAAATAATATTTTGCTGTGTGTGACCTCATTTTTTTCTCCTCAGAAATCATAATTTTTTTACACACCTAGTAGTCTTCCTAACAGGAAACCAGCTCTGCCTGTCATTTTGACTCGGGAGGAACCTTGTTTTCCAGGTCACTGGCTTGAATTCTGGACACAAGATATTCATGAGGGACCTATGTGAGGAATTTGCATCTCAGTGCAGAGTTTTCCTCTCCATTTGTCAACATGCCAGGTCAGTGAGCTGCTCTCTTGTCAGAGGGAAGATAATGGCTGCTGCATTGCCTCCCTCTTATTACACACTCAGTGCATCTGACCTTCATGTGAGACCCCCAAAGCATTCTCATTTTTGGCTTTCCTCATACCCTAACTCAAGCCCCCTTTCCCGCAAACCTACAATCTGTGACTTTGGGTAACACTTCCTTTATTGCCTCCAACAACCATATTTTAACATATGAATCCTATTGCTATGCATTCCTTTATTTCACAAAAGAATAGGACGCTTCCATCTATTGTTATTTCAGTGTAGAGACACAGTGTTACTACAGCCAAAACTATAATATACTCTTATTATTTGTTAACACTAGCAGCATCCTTTAAGCACTATTATATTATTAGAATCATTATTTGTACCTCCATCCATTTTTCTCAACTATTCTACAGTTTAAAAAAAGATAATAGTGCATACTTTTATTCTGAGCTCCTGAATTTAGAAAAAAACCCTATATAGTGATTAGTATAAATCTATCACCCTCTTATAATCTGTTATGCTATCATACACTAAGTGCTTCTCATGTTAAATACACAGCAAAGTCAGTGGCTACAAATGTGAATACTGAGCTTTGATTTTATTAAGGCCTGATCTAATGCATAAAGTCAACAACCACAAGACTGTCACTTTGGATCTGCCCCTTACTTCATAGAGATTAGCAGAATATCATGTGAACTGGCAAGTTAACTGTACAATAGAACTGAAGACTGTATGACCAATGCCATTACAAAATCATTTTATGGTGCCACAAATGTACATTTAAGATTCAAATATCTTTATCACATGATAGAGATCTGATGAGGAGGAATTGGTTTGTGTACATATGTAAAGGACCTAGTGATGAGGTGTTTTTGAAGTAAAATTAAATAAAGCTTCCTAAGTTGGGACACTTGAGGGATTTTCATTGCAAAAAATAATTTTAAAGTTTTCAAAATTTTATTTAAAAATTCAGTCTTGGTTGTTTCATTTTTCTAGTCAATACTGCTTCCCACTACAGATGAAATTAGTGTCATTCACTGGAAAATGTTATAGATGATAAACAATCCAGTTCATGCCACTGCTCTGCTGTAACACTCAGTCAATAGCTCCACACATTCATAGCATGAATGACTCTCATCTCCAATTAGTCTGTCATCAATGTAAATCGTTCCATGTATTGGAGAAAAAAGTGGTTTAAAGGCATATATGAGCAATAACAACTGAGGAAATGAAGGTGAACAGTAAATGTGGGGACTATTGACTTATACACACAACTTTTCCATTAATTTTTAGATTTTTTTTAATAATGAAAACATTCAGAGACCTAAGCCCCAATTTAAAATAAATAAATAAATGAATAAATAATTCCAATTATTCCTGCTAATAATATTTTATAACTCTTCTATTCATTTGAAAAGTTCAGTTTGTTCTCCACAGCTACATACTGGGAGATTATAAATGTCTTAATATATGACACACTGAATGTTATCTGAGTCAGAATACTAAGTCAGTCAAGTCATTGGTCTGTGCTGCTGTGAGGATGCCTCAATATAAGATGGGTCTTTGCTGAACACTACCCTTTGTAACAAAACTTTTTCAGAAAATAACCACAAACAGCTACATCCTAAAAAGCAAGGACATACATATAGTTCATGTTCAAAATCCTACAACCTACTTTCCAGTCTGATTTGGCTCATCTACAATCTGGGAAAAGAGTTGCGTTGAAAGACCTAAAAATCTTGAAGAGTATTGAGGTTTGGGAAACTTTGGGGAAGATAGGAGGAAAAAATATAGCATACAGTCCCATCTCTGGTTCATAGTTGAGTTCCAAAATCTAAAACCACACCATTGGGGATGAAAAAAATCCTACTAATAGCTGAATTAGTTTATATTACTTAGACTTATTGGAAGATGTTCAATTTGCAGAAATATCATTGAATTCGGATAGTTTTTTTTAACTAAGTGACAGGAGTCTGAAGAATGCATGGTATTTACATTTTCAGAGAATGTATGAGTAACTAATATAAAAGAAAAAATGCCACTGAAGAGAAATACAGATGAATCTGAAAAAAATGAACACAATAAGACTTCAACAATAAATACAGTGTCTTTGTAAATCAGTATAACAATAAGATTGCTGTTTTGAATTTTAGAATATCAGTTCACTGCTTTATTTTCTTGCAATTAAGCCAGCAGATAGAAGGCTACATCTGATTTAATGGAGCAGGTAGATGATTTGCCTATATGCTGCTAATATGTATTCCCAAGGTATGTGTCTTTTACATGAGACAGAGACTCCCCAGGTGTCTCCTAGTGCAGAATTGACCAAACTGTACCCAGAGAAGACACTTGTGATTATTCAGTAAAAACTGTTCATGCAGATGCAGAACTGATTATATAGAACAGCATTTTGTACATCGTTAACATAGTTAGATGTTTTGTATGTAGTTTATAGTAGCCAGTAGAGATGAATCATGCACGTGCTGGAGTGGTCGCGCAGGACCACAGGCCAGAGAGGTTTTAAGAATTGGTCAAAAAACAGTTTGGGGAATATCACCTGATCCAGGTGAAGACCCTTGCTATGGAGACCCCATCGCCATCTGGTCTGCAACCAACCATCCTGTCTGTCAGAGATTTGATTCCCCATGCAAGCATTGTCCTATGCCAACATCACAATATTTTGTAACAAACACTGTCTGAATCTCTGTGCAACAGCTAGTGTGATCAAATACTGGCAATAGTTCTGCTTCAATCTGAATTATTATTATAATAATTTAGATAATGAAGCATCAGCTAGATGGCATAAAGGAAGTTGCAAGAGAGTTCTGTTGAGATGCATTGCAAGTCCTGTGTTTCAATAAAATATCATCCTGATGGCAGGGAATGAGCAGTTAGACAAGAGAGGTTCTTTTCTTCTGACAATGGGATGTCAGACAGTATGCCTTCACTGCATTATTGATTGGAGTGAGTAAACATGTAAACTTATGGTGACTTGTAAGAAAAGAGAGCTTGCCCACTGGGCTAGCTTTCCCAAACTCTCAGTGCTACTCCTTAAAACAGATTTGCAAACTCTCAGACCAACCTTAGAGTGCATCACTGATACAGTACAACTTTTCTGAAAGTGCTTTTTACAGTAAAGGACCAAGGGGGTTTGAAATGAGATTATCCTCTTAGAAGTGATAAAAGAAAGAATATTCCCTTAAGGTTTGGCCAGATCATATTATGTCTAATGAATTTCAGAAGTTATGTTAAGTCAGTATAATTGTAGGGGGCATAGAGTGTATATACTTTATTTCCTGTTGTTTATCTATATCTGAACCTTTCAGGACTTTTAAAAAGCACTGAAGTCACATAGGGCTCTGTTACGTCCCAGACAACGATGCACACACCTTGTAAAAGCCTCTGCTGTGCACTAACTTACTGAATAAGACATCAGACAGTGATCCAGATGCACACATGGAAGCCACAACATTTCTCCTTCTGCATAACTTAAAAGGAAGAGACCAATACCATTGTCTCTTGGAAAGAAAAAGTGCTTCTGGAAAGTAAATTGGGTAAGCTTCTGGGGTTTTACTTCAGCTGGGTTTTATTCAGTTGTGTTTCTTACGATCTCCAAAGCACGATTATGCCACAAAACATGCTTTTACCTAACACCAAGATAAAACTTCTCTCGAAAAGAGCACTGATTCCTTTGTCTTTGGATGTTATAAAGAAAGATGGGAATGGTTACCACCACACTTCTGACATAATAAGTAGCACCACAAAACTGGACAACAAAAATGCTTCAAAAATGCATTTAAAGAGCCACTAAGTCACTTTTGGCATGAAATAGGCAAAATGAGAAATTCTATGCTTTGGCAAAGGTAGTTCAATATTCTACATCTTTACAGTCAGGGACATGAAATCCTCTTTCTGCAAATAAGCCATGATCTACATTAACTGCAAAACTCTGTTCAAAAAGAGTTTCAATTCCAGAGCAGATTTTCCATGAGGAGGGGACCATTTTAGAGTTATTTCAATCTTCCCAAAATAAAAAGATATTGTCTAATAACTTAATACCTTAATTATTACCTAATCTCTCATGGCTATTAGGTAGGATATCACCTTCCCCAAACATAGTAGACTTTCTCGGTAATAGATTTTTGATTTACAACTGAATCTTTCAATATGATGAATGAATGAAGTGCAAAGCAATACAGACGACAAGGCAAATTCACACACTACTGTAATATACAGGAAGAATGTGCAGATGTTATGTAGAAATAAAAAAAATCAAATGTAAAAGAAGAAAGGTGAATATATTGATCAGGAGTAAAAAGTTATTTTGAAGAAAGAACAGTAGGAAAATTACCTGTGAGTACAAAAATATTATACTAAATACTGTGCTTATGCCTACTGAAAGAGTTGGGACTGAATGTGTGTAAATAAGAACCTTTTTTTGAACAAAGAAATTGTCTGAATTGCACTGAACACTGATAGCTTGTTTTTTCAACAATATGATTTTGTGTGAAATACCCTTTTCCTCAGCAGTGCCATGATAGGAGCACTATCTCAATAACTTGCATCCAGAGTGAGCCCCGGCTGAAGTTCTGTGGACATCCATGTTTGTCCTACATTTCCTCTTTCCGAGTGACTACAAGCACCCCATACCACTTCTAGTTCAGCACAGAGCCCTCAAGCTCTAGAAGAGCCTTTAGTTATCTTCCTCATTCAAACCTTGCTGCAGTCAATAGAGACTTTTGGATGTTTGGTGGTTTGTTTTTTTTAAATACAAGCTTTGATTTAAGTTAATCTCTTGTTTTGGTTTGGTTCATCCACAGTGGGGACAGAGGCTATAGTAAAAGAGTTTGATAAAATGAGGATATTTCTTTACAAGTTACAAAAGCATAAACAGTGATGCCAATTCTCTTTTCATTAATTAACGTATCCAAGTTTAGTTGAGAGATTCATCTCACCTTTATTGTATACTCTACAATTCAGATGTCTTGAGGTTTTTTTTCAAATAGCCTGAAAAACAGAACTTCATTTTTCCAAACACAGCAAGTTACATTTGAGATCAAAAAGTCACATCCCACTTTTCTGCATAACATTTAGTCTATATTTAACTTAGATAAACAGCACTGGGAATTCTATCAGAACATCTATTTTGGAAAAAAAGTGATTGAAAATCATGCTAACCTGTGACAGATCTGGTCACAGAGAAAGGATCTACTCATAACACTGATCCACCTATGATGCCTGTAAAATGAAATGTTTTCTTTCATGCTTTTAGATGTTAAGAGATCCATTATTACTAATAGTTGCCAACTAATGGCTTCTGTGATATAATAACATGTGAAATAAGTACTGATGGTAAATACACCACACTTAAAAAATACAATGCTTATTATTTGCTGTGCTGGGTTGACCCTGGCTGGATGCTAGGTGTCCACCAAAGCTGCTCTATCACTCCCCTCCTCAGCTGGACAGGGGAGAGAAAATATGATGAAAGGCTCATGGGTTGAGATAAGGACAGGGAGATCACTCACCAATTACCGTCGCAGGCAAAACAGACTCAACTTGGGGAAAAAAACCTAATTTATTACCAATCAAATCAGAGTAGGGTAACAAGAAATAAAACCAAATCTTAAAAACACCTTCCCCCCACCCCTCCCTTCTTCCTAGGCTTAACTTTACTCCCGAGTTCTCTACCTTCTCTCCCCCAGTAGCACAGGGGGACGGGGAATGGGGGTTGCAGTCAGTTCATCACATGTTGTTTCTGCTGCTCCTTCCTCCTCAGGGGGAGGACTCCTCACACTCTTCCCCTGCTCCAGCGTGGGGTCCCTCCCACGGGAGACAGTCCTTCACGAACTTCTCCAACATGAGTCCTTCCCACAGGCTACAGTTCTTCACGAACTGCTCCAGCATGGGTCCCATCCATGGGGTGCAGTCCTTCAGGAACAGACTGCTCCAGCATGGGTCCCCCATGGGGTCACAAGTCCTGCCAGCAAACCTGCTTCAGTGTGGGCTCCTCTCTCCACGGGGCCACGGGTCCGCAGGTCCTGCCAGGAGCCTGCTCCAGCACGGGCTTCCCACGGGGTCACAGCCTCCTTTGGGTGCATCCACCTGCTCTGGCATGGGGTCCTCCATGGGCTGCAGGTGGATATATCTGCTCCACCGTGGACCTCCATGGGCTGCAGGGGGACAGCCTGCCTCACCATGGTCTTCACCACAGGCTGCAGGGGAATGTCTCTGCTCCGGCGCCTGGAGCACCTCCTCCCCCTCCTTCTTCCCTGACCTTGGTGTCTGCAGAGTTGTTCCTCTCACATATTCTCACTCCTCTCTCTCTGGCTGCAACTGCTACTCCCCTGTAACTTCTTTTCCCTTTCTTAAATATGTTATCACAGAGGTGCTACCACCATCGCTGATTGGCTCGGCCTTGGCCAGCGGTGGGTCCGTCTTGGAGCCAGCTGGCATTGGCTTTATTGGACATAGGGGAAGCTTCTAGCAGCTTCTCACAGAAGCAACCCCTGTAGCCCCCCCGCTACCAAAACCTTGCCACGCAAACCCAATACATTTGCTTTGTGCAATTTCTGTGCAATTTCTGTGGCCAACACAGCTATCCACAGAAGAGCTTCAGAGCTTGATCTGAGACTACAGAAGAAAAAGTTTGTTCCTATAAGGAATAAATATATTGGAGAATAAAAATCACTTGTCAGACAGAACATGAAAAGCAGTGAGATTAGTCAAAACCATTGATAAATGTATCAGGGATACACAATACACATAAGCATACATTATTAATAACTAATAAATTATTCCACTTTGGGGAGAGAGGAGAAAAAATGGACTGAAATACACTGAGTTAATACCATGCATATGATAATAATTTTTGAGAAATTATTTATATTTCATCATGTGATATAGTGATTATAGAGTGTTATACCGCAAAATTGAATAAATTTTGTTTCTCTCTGTTTCTCATGGAATTATCTCTCATTTTAAGTGATTGCCATGAAAAAAAGAATGTTGTTGTAAAGACAAGTCTTTTTTCTTCTTTTCTTTGTCCCAGAAAGAAAACAAGAATAGCTTCTCTATACCATTCTCAAGTGGCTTTTAGAGCTCTGCAAGCAACTAAACATATTAATGATTTGCTATTTATAAGGTTATCCTACTGAAGGACCAGCATGATAAATAAAAGATGAAATGCAAAAATCTGCTCTGGCAAAACCTTAAGTCTCCCATGCATCTTATAGCTTTATGCATTAATGCATTTTTAATACACCTCTCCTTTTGTGATTAGACTTGTCAGAACTGGAGCTTCAAGATCACTAACAACTTAGTGGGCCAGCAACAATTTTTCAGAACAAGTCCTCCATGTGTGTAAATGAAAAAGCTGCTAGCAAAAGAAAAGCCATTACATTATTGTTATATATGTGTTCTGGTTTTACATTTTTGTCATCCTATAAAGTACCACAGTTCATTAAATAACTTATGTATATACAAAAAAATAGGCAGCTGTTTTTCAGCTTCCTAACCATGCTAAACTAAATGAACAACAGCAGTGAGTTTCTCAGCTATTTTAAGATTCAGCTGCATTCATGCTGTAATGGGAGCCTTTCCATTGTCTGGGTAAGACCACAAGTGAGGATTTACTATCCAGAGTTCCTATTCCTGGGTGACAATCACTGAGTGTCTGTCCAAACTGGCAACTTGTAGCTATGACAACTGACCTTCAAGATAATTTTTTCTTTTTCCATTATTAATCATTTAGATGTTATTTAATGTGCCAATAGGGCATTTTCAGTTTCTTAGCACATAGAATGTTGCTCTTAAGTGAAAACATTTTATTGCCACATCAACAAAGTATCTTCTGCAAATGCATGGAAAAGAGCAGACAGTGTTCCCCTTATCTCTGCACTCCCAGCGCAGGGGTGACTTGCACATAAGGAATTGTTTTTTTCACAAAAACTGAAGGTAACAGCTCATGAAATTTATTCATAAAAGAATTTGTGATGAAGCATCCAAATAATCATTCTTCGGAGGTAAATCTGTGATTTAGGGATTTGATTTTTCCTGTCAAGTCAGTGTTATTTCCTGGAACAGAGAGAAAAAAGAGTCGTTTTCTGACAAGCTGTACACATCTCTGACATCTAGACAGAAGTCGGACTCACAGAAAGTGCATGATACTATTTGCATCTTTGGATTTGCTACTAGGAAGGATATATATATCAGAATAAATTTTTAGTATTATATGAAGAGGCTGACTCATATTCTTGCTGCATTGAGCTGTGAGAGGGAAACCAAGAAGGGAAAAAGCAGAAGAAAAACTCCACAGAAGGTAAGGTTGGTTTTTAGAAAAGCCAAGAATATTCACCATTCCAATGAGAGTCAATAAAAAGTTCACAAAAGAAAATTCATTAACTGGCCTCCTAATTGTGAAAAAACAATATCTTGATGCTTACAAAACATCAACTCCATGCTATCTATCTTGAAGAAAGGATCTATAACATTCTCATTTTTCTCAAAGTCAAATATACCAAAAAGCAGGGAGAAAAGGCCTTCAGATGACAATGGGTTAGTTCAACTTGTAAAACTGGAATGCAAATTATTCATGTTTTTATGAATGTCAGTGAGACATCATAGCTTCATGATACCTTTAGTGTAGTAAAAATGCAGGTCTTCTCTGTATGTGTATTTTTCAGGAACCAAAGCTTCTAGGAAACTGACTAATCCTAAGATACTTCAAAGGAAAGGTGCAGAATAGATATGGTAAAATCATTAATACGCATTTTATCAGGAGAGAGAAAATCCTGTAGTTACTCATCAAAGGAGAAAGCTAAGAAATTATTTCTCAAAGACACCTATATCACTTTTTGGGGTGCTTTTCCACTTTCTCAGTGTTTACCACAGATACTCCTTGTATGGTAGGTGCTCATGTTAAAAAAAAAAGCAAATACAAATCAACATAGATGGTCAAAAGTTATAGGAATATAGCATGCAGAACATTTAGTAAAGAGGCAATTAAATCTGTCCTAGCAGCCTTTGTGTTATATTTCATCCTACATGCTGTAGCTGTGTATATTACATGTTTAACCAAATGCAAAATATTGACGTTTGTTTCCCTACAAAGCAACTGAGTCAGAAAACATAAAAACCAGGCAAATTTCAAAACAAAATGAAGAGGAGGAATTTTTATAGGATTTCAAAACAGGTAAGAAAAGTACTTATTACACAAAGTGTTCCAAGGTACTGAGAAGTAAAAGGGATAAAAATGTGTCTTGCATCAATCAGCTGATATCTGTCATCAGTAAAGTTACTTTTATTTTTATTATTATTACTGAAGGCAGGTAAAGTTGATCTTATCTATCTGAATTTCAGTCAAGCATTTGCTGCAATGTTAGAGGAGAAAAAATTAGCTAAACAGGAGTAGATGGAAATCAGTAGCAGAACTCTGGTTGTAAGCAAGGGAGATGGTAATGGTTGTACTGAAAGACAAAATATAGAGCTAGAGGAAAAGCTCTATAAAATCATAGAAAAAATAGTAATTAGTAAAAATTAGTTTCTAAGGACTGGATGTGGCCTCATCTGAAATATTGGGTACAATGCTAGTCACCCATGCCTGGGGGAGGAGGAGGTTTGGTAAAAAAAAGAAAGTATAAAATAGAGGAGGTACAAAGGAATATCTGCTCAGAGCAGAGGGAGGTGGTAAAATAGCGTAGTTTGTTTAGCCTAGCAGAACGAACGTTGGGAAAATCTTTGATTATCAGTAAGCTCCAGGGAGAAGAAATGACTAAGCTAAAAGGGTAGTGCTGAGACATATTTGATACTTTTTCTTAATATAGACTAATCATAGTAATGGTGATTTTGGAACAAATCAAGTGATAAAATGAGATTATTTATATGGCCCCTTATTTTTTTAGATGATAACCATTATAGTGATTAGTCTATATTAAGACTAAAACATCTCTGAAATTTCATTTTAAGATAAAATAATGTACAAAAGAAAATAAAGAAGAAAACCTGCTTTGAATAGCAAAATTCTGCCACATCTCAAATTATCACAGCAGGGTAAAGATACTCTTTCCCAATGCTAGCAGGGCACCTTAGGCAATTTTCTACAGGGAGAGAAAAAAAACAGCACATACAGATACACACACACACAGACACACATACACACTTAAAACTGTAACTTCGTGATGGTGAGAGACTTCATAACACATTACTAGTCTCATGAGCCATTGAATCCTGGGGATTGGTAAATGGACTCTGAAGCCCTCTACTACTAATTTCCTGTTATGAGTAGCTTGAGTTGCTCAGGACAAGACGTCATTACCATCCAATGACTGTTTGGTCACTGTGTGAAATGAATTGGTGGCCTCAGTTCAGTTCCTAGTGGACAAATAATTTCCACTGCTGTTGACCTGTGGGCTCTTTTTCACTCAGGTACAAACAAGTAACTCTAAATGAATTGAACGAGTGTAAATGCGATTAGATTCTGGCTCTGGTGGCCTTTTGTAAGCCTGTGTGCCAAGTTTCATAGAGTTATGTCAATGTAAGCATTGTCCACATTAAGCAAAGTCCAACGTAAGCAAGGAAGTCCACAGTGTTATGCAGAATTTACACTGTGTTTGTAATATTGCTATAGAGCTACAGGACAGTCTAGGAGGAGTCTTCACAGTCTACAATATGTAATGAGGATGATGGTGGTTAGCATCAACTGTTATGTGCACACTGTTGAGAAGAAAAAGCACAATCTGAATTATATTGATAGACAAGTAAATTTAGGATTACACTGTAACAGCCCACGAACATTCCTTGTGAAGAAATCAACATCTTAATTCACACATAAGATACTGTGTATGAGAGTAAAGTTATCTTTAAAATATCAGAGAAAAAGAGATATGGGATATATTTTTTATCTTATTTTTTCAGATTAGAATATGCATGAGTAAAAGCACACCCATGTACATATACTTTGGACTGCTGCCTTCCTGAATAGAAATGGATTTATGTAGCTTTTGAAATGATAACTTTAGCTCTTTCAAAAAGCAAAATTAATTTCTTACCTATCAAAAAATTAGATGTAATTAGGAAATGCTAGTTAATCAATTCATTGGGGGCAATCCAATGTATTACAGAAGATGTAATGTAAACCAAGTTTTCAAAAAAGAGCAAGTACCTCTTATCTTCCTAACTCCAAAGCCCATTGGTGTAAATGCAAACATAACAGGGTATTCATAAGTAGACTGAATAGGAAGTTCCTGGAAGAAAGAGTTTTTCATTTAACATGTTGAGATTTGTCAAAACCCAAATGAGCAGTTTTCAGGGGAAGTCTGGGGGAAAGAAACTGATCCTGACCAGACAACAGACAGGAACTTGGATTCAAATGCTTACTCTGTTTGATGAAAAGCAGATACCTGAATCTACACTCCCCATGCAAAATGAAAACCTTAAAAATTAGGCTATTCATTCATTGATCTCAAATTGCTCCTGTTGGTACTATTCCCTTTCCAGAGAAACAGCTGAAAGGACAGGGAATTAGAGCTCAGTCTCCTCCCAAAGCCAGGTGAGAACATGAATGGCCATAGGAGTGCCCTAATTACTGTATTCATGCTTATTCTACACTGCACTCTACCTCTCTCCTTTTAACCTACCAATCCCAACATTTTTTGCCTTGCCCATCATGTGGGATGGAAACACTTTTCATCTCACATGTTCACAGGATGAAAAAGTGTGTTCTCCTTGCCTACCACAAAAGGTACACAGAGATTTGGCCACAGGTAGCACAAGCTGCTGCATTGAGGTGTGTATGGAGCTGAATGTGTTAACAATGCAGTAAGTGCCTTCAGTGTCTTTGTTAATAGGGGTTTAAGTCTCAAGCTTGACATTATTTGAATGTCGTTCTCTGTGGTTTAATTACTATCATTATTATTATAGATACAGTAGTAATTATTTCTTCTCACTGTCTCATTATGTTTTGATTAATTCACATAAAAGTTTACTGTAAATATATGGTTAGGTAACATTAAAGAAAATATATAATTATGGAATATATAATAAAATAACTTCTAAACATTTGTATGCATTCCAACAGTTAAATGCTTTTAAAATAAATAACTAATTGTTTTTAATAGGCAAGATGCAGCTTTTGAAGCAATGACTATATAAAGCTTTATTTGTTGACCTCAAATTACTTTGCTCTGGTTATATTGATAACATCTAGGTTTCTCTAAAACCTGCTGGCACAAAATCTTTTCAGATTTATTAATGATTCAGATGGCAGTTTCTGAAGAGACAAGTCCCACAGAGAAGGAGCACTTGATTAATGACCTGGAAACACTTTTCCTTTTCAGCTGATTAAATAAAATTGACTGCATTTTTACATTTTTATAATAAAATGACCTGCAGGGCTGAGATGACACAGTGAAAGCAGCATGTTCACTCTTCAACAGATTTTTATTTTGTCACTTGTAAAAATGAAAGGGCTAACCACCCAAGCAGAAAAATGCACTTTATCACCTTTCACTGCTGACATGCTGACAATTGCTGCATACAAATACAAAAACTAGGCTGTGTTTACACTCAGTCTGATTTTGTCTAATGATGAGAAAAGGTCTATGACTTCTTGGGGTTGGAGTGATACTATTTATTATGCAAAATAGATTTATAACAACACTACTGGCAATCATAAAAGGCTTTATAATATGGTCAATTAGAAGTGATACCACATACCTTTCCAGAAATTTGCATATAATAACTATAATTTTCTAAAGCAAGATGGTAGCTATTCTTAAACAAGTGAAACACTAATACAGTTCCCAGTTAAAATAATTGGAGAAATTGCACTAGCCATTACAGAATCAAGACCAACTATCCTCTGCAACAAGTAAAAATAACAGGTGAAATATATTGTCTCTAAACACACACATTTGCACTCACAATGGCATATAAGGCTGTTGTACATATAGCCATAGAAGTAGCTGCTACACCTAGTCTGCCTGAGTATGGCTCGGCTTAAGACCTCCATTCATCTCTCCCTTTTTGTTTTCGTTGTTTCCTTCCTTGACCCTGCCCTTTGCAAACAGGCACCTTAGCCTGATAAAACAATCAATAATTTCAGTCTGGGTAAGTAATCAAAACTGTTTTGCACTCTCAAAAACTGTTTATGTGTCTTTCTAATACTAAACTGTATCAATATCAGTAACCCCTTGTGGGTTCAGTGGGCTGATATAAATGATCTATATCTCATATGAAATCTTATATGAAATCTATATCTTCTAGCTTAACTCTCCCCCTCTAAAACAGAGCCACCTTATCCTGACTACTGGGAACAGTCCATGGCCAATCTTAGTACTGTAATCAAGCCCAGGTATTGGCTGAGAGTTGTAGATGGATTGAGTCAAATACACAACGAGTGTGGTAATTGTTAAACAGTGTCAATTATCATATCCCTGAGCCTTGACACAGCAGTAAACCTAGGGTTACATCTAAGAAAACACCAAAAATATACAGCATGTCCAGACCTTCCCAGAACTGCCAGGGTTACTATTCACATGCAGAGTTTGTATACAGCTTCTTCCTCAATTTTAATTTTAAGCCTAAAGAATTTAACGGTGTCCTTTGGAAAGAGTTTCTCCTAAAGAGTGGATGCCTTGGATCATTCCAACATCAGTTGTCTTCTACTTTGTTCTGTATCTGAATATCAGAGAAGCTTACAGTCTTCAAACCTGCAAGGGAGGGAGATGCATAGCTTTAACAACATTAATCTAACATTTAATTTCCAAGTTGGATCACTTCCATCATCTCTTTACAATCCAATGTTTAGCTGTAGCATGTAAACACTTATGGTTAAAACAACTGATATTTCTTTGCTTTTCACATGGGTGGTGTTGTGAGCTTAGGCAAGACAGTTGGTAGAACCAGTGCGCTCGTATTAATGCTGCCAGGACTAACATAATTTACATGATTTTTGACATCTATTCATTAAGAGCTAAGCTAGGACTTCTAACGTGGCAGTCACTTTAACATAGGGACTATTTGCACATTTAAGAAAATAATTATAATATTTTCTAAGACAGGGTTTCTACTCTTTTCATTTTTAAATACATATGAGAATAGCCATTCTGGCAATGATTTGATTTAGTTTGTTCCTGCTTCAGCTAGGAAGTTCTGGAGTGCAAATGAAAGATAATGCAGAAATATATATAATATATATTTAAGTTCAAAGTAACTTTGACTATTGTTTAGTTTAAGTATTAAGTAAAGTTTATCCAGTTGGAAATATGAAGGTTGGATGAACCAATTTGTAAAAGGTGCTTGTCACAAAGGTCATCTCTCTCAAAAAAAAATCTCTAGCAAAAAAAAATTGTCAATAATGTAAAGCAGAAGCTTGAGTATTGAGTCTCTTAAAACTGGGGAAGAAGGGCATTTGCACTCTGCTGTAAGTTTTACTGTTTAAATTCAGTCAGAATGCAGTCTCATCTGTTAGACCCCTTCCCATCCATCCACACAGCCACTCATACTCATGCATAAAAGGAAGCAAAATCAGTGGGGACAAAGAAAGAATAAATATTCTTAAATTAGCTTATTTTTCATTATAAATGAAAACCATCATGGTAATGGTGCACAAAATAGTGCTCGAATACACTCAGCCTCCCACAAAATTGTCTGATCTCACTAATTAGGGTGACAAGGACCCTCAAACTGGATAAACCAGATAAAAAGTCAGGTTGAACATGAAATGACAGAAGAGGGGAATAATCTACCATAGCAAGGTACGGCTATTACATCAACCCATATATTTCCACATTCATGGCAGCATGAATGATCAGAGATCTGGGAAAAATGGACTTGCAAGGAAAGAGCTGAGAGAATATGACTGTTTAGTCTAGAAAAAAAAAGGACTGAGACATAATGCTTTTTGAATCTTCAAATATATTCCATAGCTACTGTAAAGAAGAATAATTTATTCCTTATGCCTGTGGCAGATAGAAAGGTAGAAAGGGAGATTTAGGTTGAATACTAGGAAATACTTTCTAACCATGAGAGTAGCAAAGCAAATGAATTAATTGTCTGGGGAGATGCTGGCATCTCCTCCATGAGAGAGGAGACTCTCTTCTAAAAGAAAAAATTAAACAAGTGTCATAAAGTAATAACACAGGTATAGCTGATCCTGCCTTGGGGCACTGGGATAGAGCCCATGACCTCCTGAGGTCACCTTCCAGCTCTGGGACACCTCCCAGGTTCGGTGACTGCAGCCAGATGTGAAGACAAACTGTTTGTTGACAGGCTCCTGTGGTCTTTTGAAATTCCTGAAATGCTATCATTTGCAACACTGACACATCTACCATGTCACCAAAAATACAGTGTTACACAATAAGTAAAAAAGTATTACACAATAAGTACATTTTAAGGCCGAACTAGACTGAAATACTGTCTCTGAAAGGAGATGAAAGTGAAAAGTGCACAGCACAGAAATTTTTCACCTGTATTGCACTGAAATGTAAGTATATTACAAAATAGTGGCAAATGATTTTAAGACACCCTAGTGGTTTCGCTGTCAAACAGGCCTTTTAATAAAGTTTATATTAAATGCATTAATAAAAATATGTATTTTTTGCTATTAGAATTGACTAAAAATATTAGAAGTTTTTTACCATATTTTTAGGTTCCATAGCCAGAGATTTAACTCTGTAATGTTTTCTGAAAAGTCCTGAGGAGACTGATGCCTGGCAAGCTCCTCGGCACACTTAAAATGTGGAAAAAAGAGAAACACTATACATTTACTGCATAGAGGCAAAAATTATACCACTGCATTCAGCTATCTCTTTATGTTTTAAAGTATTATAAGAATCCAGAACCCAAACTTTCTCAGGCCTCTGTTCCTATTTATCTTAGGTGGCTAGATTGAATGCAGACCAGTGCAGTTTACTGATTTTTAATGTGGACAGTATAGAACATTTTCCTTTTATTGCCTATGTGGGAATATCAGACAGATGAGTTTGTTCTCTGTTCTACTGTATTTACTACTGTATCCCTGATACTTACCTCCAATTTTAATATTAGACTAAAATAATGAATGCTCTTCAATCAATGAGGACACTCTTGTGCACCTTATAGCCTTATTGAGAGAAACTGCAGCCTAGCAGGTACCTGAAGTTGATAAGCTTTCATATCATACTATATATTTTCTAGTGTTCCTCTCTGGAAAGATGTATTTCTTTTGCTAGTTGGAAGCCATTACAATCTGGAAGTACAATAAATAATTTCAGCCAGTAGAGTGGGAATACACTTTTACAAAATTTTGCAGCCTCCATTTCTCTTCTAACGTGTCAAAAGAATAGAGAATTAAAGTGTGACAAGGAACCGCAAAAGCAAGGTGAGCTGAAGAATTAGCTCAGAGAATTGTCAGCAATCATCACAGAAATAATGAGCTCCCATAGATGGAAAAGCTTCATGGCAGAAAACTTACACCCTGAGTCATTTAGAAAGGGAGACCAGTGCCATGTTAGTTTATTTCTTGTGTAGAAGAACTTCAGGCTAATTGAAACTTTTTTCTATATAACTAGTTGACCAAAATCGAGATGACAGATGAGGGTTTTCCCCAGAAAACAGACTCTCCTGCTTCCAGTGGGGAAACTCACTCTGCCTATAAAAGGATGGTAGCAATCCAGTGATGGAGGCACCTCTGTTCAACAGAAGCTGTGATCCCACAAAGTAAGGGATACGTTGAGACCTTCAGAGAAATGCAGTTTTGGACATATCACTACCTGGTGGATAGCTTTAAGTAGTTTTTTTTGCTCACTGAGTATTTCATATCTCTTTCCTAGCTGTCCACCCTTCCCCATACACTATGCAGAAAACTTAGGTAATTGATAAAGAATTAGAGACTTCACTCAAAGTCATATGTCTAAGTGAAATGTTTAGCTGTTCCATGATGCTAGATTTCTTGTAACACTGTTTGGAGGGAGAAGAATGAAGTCAAAATCAAATACAAGAAAAACTAATCAAAGATTCTTTCCTGTGTGCTTTTAAGAAAAAAGTGGTAAAGAACAGGTGTCTTCAAAGATACAGAGACCTTAAAATACAAGCAGAGCTTTTCCCTATTCTGATAACTCAGCATTTTAAAAAGACAATTATCTATGCAGTAAAAGGTGGGGGGAAAAAACCTTAAAACCTTAAACTGTGAGGAATCCTTTTATAAGGAACCCTACAGGATTGAAATGGGGTGGGGTGATGGAGCTGTTTGGGTTCTGTGGAAGTCTCACTCAAGGGTAGGAGGGTTGTGTTGGACTGATTTTTCCTTAAAAGTAATTTTCTTAAGAAGTAGTCTAGTTTTCTCTTTTTAGTCTCTGATTTGAGTTGTTTTCATTTGGTTTTAGGTGTGATACACATGGTTGTGTCCTCTTGTGGGAATGTATAATTCTCACTATTCTTGTAAAAGAAAAGTCTATGTTTTAATGTGTAGAATGGTAGGTTCCTTTTTTTTTCTTTAAAAGGCTTCAGTATCATGTTCCAAATATTTTCCTAAAGGTTTACAGTGGTTTGTTTCCATTCTCTTTGTGAGAAATTTAATTTTATTAGTATTGTTTTTCTAGAATTTGATACTTAATCTGATCAGTATTTTTAAGAACAAGCATGCGAAACAGAGATTATTCATGAAGTTCATGATATTCTGAGCCAAACTGGATTACAAAGATAGAATTGAACAAAGTGTTGCCTGCTACTACTTCTGCCATTGGCATTCAGCAGTAGCAAATTCCTACTTCAAACTATCTGATTTCAAATGCACAGCAACCAGGAGTGAGGGATTGATGTTATGGGAATATGAAGCGTTTTTATATATACTAAATCTTAAATGAATGATCATAGAATATATACTATACATGAATATTAAGTCACTCTAGGACTAGATAGGGCTATCTGGGGGGGGGGGGGTTGATACCCAGTGCAAGTTAGAGACCAACCTTTCATTTGCAGATATCTAAAAAACCATATCCTTCAGCTTGTAATGTTGTTGATTATTCAGATTCAGAAGAGCAGGAAGCTAAACGGATGCTTTACAGTTGGAGGTTGAACTAGTTCTCCTTGAGAGTTAATAGGGTTAACCATTCATCAAGTATATCAACAATGTCCCTTGTTGCTTTCCAGAATCCTCTATCGTTTATCAAATCTACCTAGGGAAAACTTCATCTTTCTCAGCAATAATTATGGAAAAAGGGAGTACTGTTTACAATCAGATGTATGCATTTCTTGCAGCAATAAAAATCACTCTTACAAACAATATTTACACTTTTCTCCTCCTAGATATGAGTATTATTTCCTAATAACTGCCTACTTTTCCTAAAAATTAGTTTGAGCTACACAATAACTTACGAGAGCCAGATCATGAGTTTGGTTACTTTAGGGTAACTCTAGCTACAAACAAAACCACATAATGAATTTAGAATGTACAGAATTTAGTCCAGTAACAAATAAAATTATTTTTAATTGAATTGCTTCCATTTTAATAGAGATTAGAATTATAGAATTAATGTAAAATTATTATTTCCTCTGCCATTTTATAAAGATACCTGTATTATAACATAAATTTTAATGTTTGAGGAGAAAGCATACTGCCTTTGAAAGAAATGATCCAATTTGTGGTCACTGCAAGCAGAGAGGTTTCCAGAAGCAACATTAGGATCATTTGTACTAGCACATATAATTCTGAATAGTGGGATTTTTTTTCTTTTTTCTGTAGAATCCTGTTTTCTGATTACAATCTTTTACTTTGATCACTAATCACAGGTTAGCTAAAAGCTGTTTAAAGATTCTGGAAAAAAAATTGTATGATTCATACAAATTCCAGAAACAAATTGTCTATGAAAGCTAAGGTTACCTATTCCTTCCTCATTTGTACTTTCAAAATACAGTGCCAACTTCCTCTAAAAGCAAATATATTCAGCTGCAAGCAAAGCTAGCGCAGCATCAGAAAATAGCTACAAACTATGCAGATAGGACTCAGAAAGCTTACACTTGTGATAATTTTTTATGACTGGCCTATTAGCAAAAACCTCTTTGAAATAAAAACTTATGCATGTGTTTATGTCACTTCATGGTTTATTAATTCTACATGTATTTTTCTTAATTTCTACAATCTGTGAGTCTTTCATCTTGCAAAGACTTTTTTATTATGTCTACAATAAGGTCATTAAAGGAACATTCAGAAAGTTCAGTTTTCATTAATACTAATATGAATATTTTAGCTCTGTTGCATAATTTAAAATTATGTCAAAATTATTGATTTGAGAATAATTATTGAAAATTGTTTTGGAAGTTTACTTGAAGAGTGTTAGGCACCAAGACTTCTAAAACAACATCAGCTGTCGAATTGACTAAGAAAAATCAATGAACATTCACAGCCTGCAATCAATTATACAGCCTTCTAACCCCATATATGAGGCCTCATGCAGAAATGTGTAAGTGACATTAAAAAAAAAAATTCTTTATCAGTCTTCATAGCAGAATCCTAGCTCTGAAAATCTGTAATGAAAACAGTATATGGCATCGTTTGAGGACAGAGGAGGAGGCAAGGACAGTAGGGAGATGGCATTGTAAGGGCTGATGAATAACGGGTCTGTTTAGTATTGTACATACAAAGCAACATCTAACTTTGAATTAAGTTTTGTCTTTTTTTACTCTCTTATGGAGAGAAATGTCTCTAAGAGACACTTTACCTTCAGTTCTACACTTCAAAGCGAATTCTAACACGTGGCATCTGGAACTCTTGTTTTTTAAACAAAACAAATAGTACAATTTCAAGAACTGTAAATATCAACCAGGTCTGACCTCAAACATAAGAAATTGCTCAAAAGAGCATTTTGCATATGTAAGTAGGTTTTTGAAATAAATTCTTTGCTTCTGAATATGGAACATTTCAGCCACACAGTTGTATAAACCAGGACTGTATAGGTCTGGGAGTGCATTGGCTAGCTCAGCTCTGCAGTCACATAAATGACTACTTTGTGGATTAAGTTTTCCAGATTAGCAAGCAGTGAGACACACAGAGTCTATAATTCGTCTGTTCCTAAGGTTTTAAATTTTTTTTTTAATGACCATTATCTGAGACAGCTTCCATCAACATGGAAATACATATATTAGTAGGTTAAGTTTTTTTAGTTTTCAGTTTCTCTTTGATAATAGCTTCAGGTGCCTCAGTCTTTTCCCTCCAAGTTTAATAAACAGATATTTTAAAGATTTGACAACGACCGGCCTCAACTGTCTAAACCTATCAGACTAAACAGACTGGACAAACTAATTCTGTCTTCCAAACAGCCTTCTGTCATTGTGGTGGAGTTGTCTTGCTTCCCTAGAGGTAGGGAGGTTGCTGCCTTTATACGCTCTTCCCTTCAGCTGGTCTGTCAGAGACACTGACTCTAGCTACAGACTTCTGTTTGAGGAGGACTGAATCAGTAAATTGCTATTTTCCACAGCTCATTGTCATGGACATGTGTGAAAATTGGCTAAAATGGGTACCTTGGGGGGTAGAGGAATGTATTAATTACCCTGTGTGAGAGTTACCTGTGAAAGCAATGCTAGGACAGGTAATGCCATACTTACCTTGCAGAAATAGGATTTCTCTACCTTACTGATTTTTCAAGACCTCTGGAACTGTCAGGCAGCAAAGTGTGCAAAATAACTATATATCATACCTGAGAACATCATGCAAAGACTCACCTAGGGAAGATCTGAAGTTTTTTTTCACCTGAGATATTACTTCCCACTAGATTTCTTTGCTTAAGGGAAAAGCCTGAACTATCATTTATTTTCTAAATACATGTAACTAATATATTCAGTGTAACAGAATATCGCTTAAAGAAATTTCCATGCAAGCATTGAGCTTCTTGGAGTCCACTGAGCCTGTATGAAATTTATATCAGAAGTCAAATCATTACTGGCACTAAACTGTTTTGTACCTGCTGGATCTAATAAGTGATTTTTAGCAATATAATAAAACCAAAGCAAACCTCCCATCATTATTTAAAGAGACTGGTCAAAACTGATTGCCAAATTCTGTGATGACTGCTCTTTTTTATATTTATTTGAAGTTACTCACAGAAGTTTACCACTTCTTCATATGTTCATTCAATAAAATCTGTTCAATGCTGCTTATTTTTTATAGATTCAATTCTGACTACTGAACTAAAATTAGTATAGAAAGTCTATGGCTTACATAAACAGCAATCAAGTAACTCCTTACTGACAAAATATGCAGGTTTGGGGCTTATTTAATCTTACCACCGCATGGTCAGCACAGGAGATGGCCTGGTATCTGGAAATGTAACTCCGGGAAAAGTTCTTACATCTGCTTGAATACTGACTGATTTATTTTAGATTTATCTACAATGCTTTTTCATATGCACTTTCCTAAGCATTTCTTAATCAAATACTCTAATAAACTAAAGTATATTTTTTACTAGCTAAGCATAATTTTATTATCAAAATTGCAAGAACATTTATTTTAAATAATTATAAAAATGTGATTATTATGACTTAATCTTGCAGCTCCTTACTTAACAAACAGAAGTTTAGCAAGAATTCAAGCATTCTAACATACAAAACCTTGTCTTTTTATTGTCCCTGCCAAAGAGCAAAGAAGATCACTGCAACCTATCTGTACAAAGGAAGTATGTGATGTTGCAAAGTATTTGGTCCAAGCATATTTTCTAGAAAAAAATTTTCCTGTTTGCACATCTACAAAGAAAAAAACACCTTGCTAAGAGGTTGTAACCTGGTCTGAGAAGATTGGCAGTACTCTGTTACAGATATGCTTCCTGTCATATCCAGTTTGCATAGCTCATACTAGGTATATGAACAATTGTATTGGGTTTGCGTGGCAAGGTTTTGGTAGTGGGGGGGCTACAGGGGTTGCTTCTGTGAGAAGCTGCTAGAAGCTTCCCCTGTGTCCGATAGAGCCAATGCCAGCCGGCTCCAAGTCGGACCTGCCGCTGGCCAAGGCCGAGCCAATCAGCGACAGTAGTAGCGCCTCTGTGATAACATATTTAAGGAGGAGAAAAAAGCTGCTGCGCAACAGCAGCCAGAAGAGAGAGGAGTGAGAATATGTGAGAGAAACAACTCTGCAGACACCAAGGTCAGGGAAGAAGGAGGGGGAGGAGGTGCTCCAGGCACCGGAGCAGAGAGATTCCCCTGCAGCCCGTGGTGAAGACCATGGTGAGGCAGGCTGTCCCCCTGCAGCCCATGGAGGTTAACGGTGGAGCAGATATCCACCTGCAGCCTGTGGAGGACCCCACGCCGGAGCAGGTAGATGCGCCCAAAGGAGGCTGTGACCCCGTGGGGGATCCATGCTGGAGCAGCCTGTTCCTGAAGGACTGCACTCCGTGTAAAGGACCCATGTTGGAGCAGTTCATGAAGAACTGCGGCCCATGGGAAGGACTCATGTTGGAGAAGTTCGTGGAGGACTGTCTCCCGTGGGTGGGACCCCACGTTGGAGCAGGGGAAGAGTGTGAGGAGGAAGGAGCAGCAGAGACAACGTGTGATGAACTGACTGCAACCCCCATTCCCTGTTGTCGTGGTTTAACCCCATGCAGCAACTAAGCACCACGCAGCCGCTCCCTCACTCTCCCCCCCTCCCAGTGGGATGGGGAGGAGAATCGGGAAAAAAAGGTAAAACTTGTGGGTTGAGATAAGAACAGTTTAATAACTAAAGTAAAATATAATACGAACAATAATAATAATGAAATATTAAAATAATAATAGTAATGAAAAGGAATATAATGTAAAAAAGGAAAAAAAATAAAGGAAAAAAAAGAAATAAAACTCAAGGAAAAAAACCCAGTGATGCACAATGCAATTGCTCACCACCCGCTGACTGATGCCCAAGCAGCGATCTGCCTCTCCCAGCCAACTCCCCCCTGTTTATACACCGGGCATGATGTTCCATGGTATGGAATACCCCTTCGGCTAGTTCAGGTCAGCTGCCCCAGCTATGCTCCCTCCCAGCTTCTTGCACACCTGCTTGCTGGCAGAGCATGGGAAACTGAAAAGTCCTTGGCTTAAGATAAGCGCTACTTAGCAACAACTAAAACATCAGAGTGTTATCAACAGTATTCTCACACTAAATCCAAAACACAGCACTGTACCAGCTACTAAGAAGAAAATTAACTCTATCCCAGCCGAAACCAGGACACCCGTCCCCCTGTGCCACTCGCAGGGAGAAGATAGAGAAATCAGGAGTAAAGTTGAGCCTGGGAAGAAGGGAGGGGTGGGGGGAAGGTGTTTTAAGATTTGGGTTTTATTTCTCATTACCCTACTCTGACTTTTGATTGGCAATAAATTAAATTAATTTCCCCGAGTTGAGTCTGTTTTGCCCATGATGGTAATTGGTGAGTGATCTCCCTGTCCTTATCTCGACCCACAAGCCTTTTGTCATATTTTCTCTCCCCTGTCCAGTTGAGGAGGGGGAGTGATAGAGCGGCTTGGTGGGCACCTGGATTCCAGCCAAGGTTAACCCATCATGATCCAGAGAATTATGTTTTCTAATCATGCAATTGAAAATTTAACCTTCTTAGGTGAAAAGTCATTGTTGCTTGGGCAAGGCAAAGAGTCCATAATCGCAAAGTTGTATTATTGTCATTTCCTCTTGACACAGCTCTCATGTTCTGTTCTGCTTGTCAATGTTGCTGGCATTACCAAAACCATATTCAGCCCACATAGACATAGATAAGGTAAAAGGCCCAAGATACAGGGTAGAAAATGTAGCTAGAGAGGTATTCCATTTCTCGTTCATGATTCCTACATAAAATAGATGCAAAACTATCATTAGAAAATTTTCCTAGTTCTGAGTTTAATAAAATAAATCACTCAAAGAGAAATTTCTTGCATGGAGAGGTGAATCTATTGTCAAATTCTGGGTAGTTTTCTCCCTAACATGTGGTCCTAGCTATTGCCAGAACAATAACCTTGTAGATGGATCTATAACTGTTATGAGAGAATAGATGAAATGTTTTCATCCAAATAGTTGTAATTTCCCCCTTTCATTTTTTTGCTTGTGTCATGATTTAACCCCAGCTGGCAACTAAGCACCACACAGTCACTTGCTCACTCCCCCTAGGGCAGGATGGGGAAGAGAATCGGAAGAGTAAAAGTGAGAAAACTCATGGGTTGAGATAAAGACAGTTTAATAGGGAAAGCAAAAGCCATGCACACAAGCAAAGCAAAACAAGGAATTCATTCACCACTTCTCATGGGCAGGCAGGTGTTCAGCCATCTCCAGGAAAGCAGGGCTCCATCACACATAACGGTTACTTGGGAAGACAAAACGCCATCACTCTGAATGTGTCCCCCCCTTCCTTCTTCTTCCCCACAGCTTTTATTGCTGAGCATGACATCATATGGTATGGAATATCCCTTTGGTCAGTTGGGGTCAGCTGTCCCGGCTGTGTCCCCTCCCAACTTCTTGTGCACCCCCAGCCTCCTCGCTGGTGGGGTGGTGTGAGAAGCAGAAAAGGCCTTGACTCTGTGTAAGCACTGCTCAGCAATCACGAAAACATCTCTGCATTATCAACACTGTTTTCAGCACAAATCCAAAACATAGCCCCATACTAGCTACTATGAAGAAAATTAACTCTATCCCAGCCAAAACCAGCACAGCTTGTTAATACTTAATTGACACAGTCGATAAAGTTCTCGTTCTTCTATTTTTACAATTACAGAAAAGCCAAATTTAACAATTTTTTAAAAAGAGGTGGAAAATACAAAGAGGTAAATATGTACTAATTTTGCCAAGTAATGACTGTGGCTTCAGTTTTCTATGCTGCCTTTACTTGGATCTTGGTGGAAAAAAATACCGACCAGCATGAAAATAGTAAAGACAGATGGTGGAGAGGAAGTCTACAGAACATTACAGGGAAAGAATAATTGTAAATTATACTGTAGGAATGGGTTGAGAAAAAGCAGTTGAATATTAAATGCATGTTGCCTAAATGTTTTGATGTGAAACTTTTAAAGGAAGGAATCAAAGCTTAATGACAGAAAGCAGTTCAGACCAGAATCTACAAAAACGTAGTGAATAACTGCATGAGTAGGAGAATAACTACGCTCACAGTTACCTGGCTCAGGCAAAGCTCTAACTGATGTTTCGCAGTTGAAGTTCATTCTAAATTCCCATTCTTTAAAATGGTTTTCTGTTTGGTGAAAAAAAAAGATGCTTGTCTTGTGTCTAAATTACAATTTCCTCCATTTTTGTTCTCTTAAAACAAAGGTTTCTCCAGAGAAAATCAAAGAGCAAACTGACATACCCACTCTTAATCTTTCACAGCATTAAGCTGTCTTCTACTCTTCAGGGAGACTCAAATTCCATCATCTTTTTCTCCTCTTTGTTTCTGTTACTTAGTTACACATTTATTGATAAACATATGAACCAATATTAATTTTGGATCATAAGATTTTTCTTGGAAAAGTATGCTTTGCTTGGTTTAGTGCTTTGAAATCTTTTTATAGCCTTATTTCCAGTGAGAATAGAAAGTTTCAGGAAAAAAACAAACACATTGCCATGTGTCTCTTTCAAGGTGTACAAGTGTTAGCTTCCTTTAAATACTTTGAAATTTTTTCTGACCTATTCCTCCATTCTGGTGTCATTATTTTCTTATCACAATTTCATTTTCTAGACTCCAAACTCCTGCAATATTGTTGTCAATACTGCAGAATAACCCTATCTAATATTTAACTTCATCTGAAGTTAAATGTCGCTCTTCCTTTCACACAGATTTGAAGCATTAGCTACAATTACTGAATAGAGTCTGAGAGCTGTTTCAGAAGAGATGGATTTTCCAGCTAACAGGAAAGACAGGTTGCCAGAAAACCTGCTGCAGGTTACTTCTTCAAACTGAACTAGGACAGCAGTCCTAGTCTGACTATTAACAATTTGATATCTCTGACAGTTCTGGACAAAGCAGTAGGAAAATATGAGAGGAATTTCTCCCAAAAGACTTCTCATACACAATCCTGGCTTCTTGTTAGCAATATGCTAGTTCTCTCCTGGCTTTCTCCTGGGCTCTATTCACTTGACTAGGGGTAAACACCATCCTTTTACTCTGGAATTATAGTGGTACTTCTCCTGGTAAATCTATGCATGAAAACTGAGATCCAGCCATCCTGATATACCAAAATGTCGAGTTTCTAAGGTGCTCAGTCCTTTCCCTTTTCCCTGTGAAGACTAAACATGAATAAATCCTGCTCATTTTTAGAATAAGCAGAAAACAAATACTTCTTTTTTACTCACTCCTTAAAGTGTCTGTACAATTCTGCCACTAAGAATTCACATTCATTTTCAATCTATTTCTATGATCATTTGATCCAGCAGCTGACATATAACTTTTCTGAGGTGGAGATATTGAAAAATAAATTATTACTGCTTTTGCAATGACCAAAAATTGTTTTCCTCAGTAATGGTAATTATTTAAATTTTTAAGATATTAGAACAGTTTTATAGTATTTTTTGGCTGAGATGTCTCATCATAGTTTTTTTTAAAATATCTGTACATTTACATGTGGGACTAGACTTTGTATCAGAATTGTGAAAACACCTGTTTTTAACTTGCTCACTAAACCAAAACAGTTAAGAAAATAAGTGTATCAAGATGAAGGGATCTTTCGAAACAAAATGAAGCACTTATTTTCATTTTCATATCTTTTCTTCCTTTTTTTAAAAATTAAATATACCTAAATGTCATCTAGGAATTGCATTTTGCTGTGAGAAATTATGCATTTTCACTTGAAAATGTAAAAACAACATAACCACAGTTTTAGCTGCATGAATTTCATTTCCTCCAGCAAAACTGAATGTCAGATTTGGTGTGAAGCCACGGAGTTGATTGATTACCACAGATTTATGTTTTGATTAACTTACCTTTAAGTGAACAAGAAAGCTATAAGCTTTTCATTCTTTCTGTGAAGTCTGATACTACAGATTTCTCTTCCAAGGTTAGCAGGGAAAGTCTCATAACTGAGTCACAAAAGTTACAGTTATCATGACTTTGACCATAGGGTGTCATAGAATTGCAGCTGGCAGGATGTACCTGTCACATGGTGGAGCTAAGAATAAAGCCAGCTCAGCTGATGCAAAGTGGTGCAGAGCCACAATTGAAACTCTGTTTTATACCAGCTGAAGTCAAAAGATACTTTCTGCATCTGTAATTGCTATGACCAAAGTTTAAACGTGAAATAGCAGCTGCAGAGCCATGATTTAGCATGTGCATTTCTCTATGCACATGTAAGTGCTTTGGCAACACTTTCTGTAGAAAAATAGCTTTGCCTAGAATTAATTTTAATCACAGTTAGGTGCTTCCTCTACCAGATATAAGGAATAGCTCTGCACAGCTAGGCTCATGTTTTAGCTTACACATAATTTATATATGCACACATATAACTCAGAAAGTAACGTTCATGCATGACCAGTTAGTTGCAAGTTTCAGATCTGAAGGGTGTAGCACAGCATCAATACTAGTGTCTCTGAAGGCAGGAATATATCCTCACAGCACCTTTTGAAGCTTGGCTTGGTTGACCAGGGAAAAAATGAAATCTTCCTCCCATGGATATTTGTAAATGCACCTTGTGACATACAGACATGTACATGCATGCAGTCTCAGTCACAGTTCATTAGCATCCCATATATTAATCTGTTTGACAGTTCTCCTATGCACAAGTATTCTACAAAGAAAGAAATGCAAAGACTAGTTGTTACCCTAAAGTGAAATAATATTACACTGTCCCAAGACATTGATCAAAAGGCATGCAGATCATCGCACTTTCAAAGGAAGTCTGTCTCTATCAGCATAAAAATCAGTGGACTGGGAAATCTGCAGTGTCTAAATGATGTTTATAGTTTTGCTGTTATGTTTCTATTTAGTGATACAGCCCATGTGGCTTCCTTCTTGCATGTGGCTGATGTCTGTTCCTCAGCTGAAGAAGCAAATGGAAAATCCTCTGACACAGGTTATTCACTTTTCCTACTGCTTTGTACATTTTAAAAATGTCATTTTAAAATATTTTATTTTGCTCTGAAATTAGTAGGAAAATGCTCATAATTTACATAGCAGCATCAATTTGCTAGCATCCTGGGCTTCATTCTTATCAACTGCTTTGATACAGTAGGCAAAAGTTAAGGAGGTGTTATTTCCCCCATACCCATTAGTATTAATTGCTGAAGTACGTCCTTGTATGACATGATGGTGTAGGAGTACTGTTGTGGTTTAACCCCAGCCAGCAACTAAGCACCACGCAGCTGCTTCCCCCTTCCCCCTCCCAGTGGAGTGAGGAGGAGGAAAGAGGGGGAAAAAAAAGTAAAACTCGTGGGTTGAGATAAGAACAGTTTAATAACTAAAGTAAAATATAATACTAACAATAGTAATAATGAAATATAAGAATAATAATAATAGTAATGAAAAGGAATATAACAAAAAAGGAGGGGGAGGAAGGGAAAAAAAACAAACAAACAAACAAACAAAAAAAACCACCAGTGATGCACAATGCAATTGCTCACCACCCGCTGACCGATGCCCAGTTAGTTCCCGAGCCACAATCCGCGCCGCCCGGCCAACTCCCCCTGTTTATATACTGGGCATGACGTTCCATGGTATGGAATACCCCTTCGGCTAGTTCAGGTCAGCTGCCCCAGCTATGCTCCCTCCCAGCTTCTTGCACACCTGCTTGCTGGCAGAGCACGGGAAACTGAAAAGTCCTTGGCTGAAGATAAGCGCTACTTAGCAATAACTAAAACATCGGAGTGTTATCAACATTATTCTCACACTAAATCCAAAACACAGCACTGTACCAGCTACTAAGAGGAAAATTAACTCTGTCCCAGCCGAAACCAGGACAAGTACATATCTTCCTTCTCTCCCTTCCCGTTTCTTCAGATGAAGAGAGAAGATAGGAAGTAGATTACTGGTTAGCATTAAAGTTCATTTTTACTATTTCTCTTGATTTCTTATGTCTAGGCTATATGAGGGACTAAAAGTACTTTCAGCTGAGTGTATGGTCTGGTCCGTATCTCTTTCCCCTTTTTGTCCTGGTTTTCATGGGAAAAGGACCCATGTGCATGGCAGGGAAGGAAAACATTAGGGTGGTTTGACTTGTACAGTCTGGTCTAGATGAAGTCTAGTTTTAAGCATAAAATTAAACTAACTTATGTTTAATACAAAGAACTACTCCTCCTGAGGCTAGATGAAGCCAATGTAGGACACATAAGGATGTATATAGGAGGTAAATCTTGCATAAGGAACCCCTGAGGAGGTTTCTCTTCTGGAGCGCTTAGTCCTTTCACAGTAGGTATTCAGTACTTGGTCATCTGTCTCAGTAGACTGAGGACATAAATTTTGGCTTTGCAGTAATTCCTGGAGGTTAACACATTTCACCAGAGCAAGGGAATGAATTCCAAGCATAAAAAGCTCTATCACAGAAATAGTACCATGTTCACAGTGGGTACCAGTAGAAGAGGGTGGGACTGGTCTCGTGGTTTAAGCCCAGCCGGCAACAAAGCACCACGCAGCCGCTCGCTCACTCCTCCCCCCTGGTGGGATGGGGAGGAGAAAATACAACAAAAGGGCTCCAGAGCCAAGACAAGGACAGGGAGGGATCACTCACCACTTATGGTCACAAGCAAAAGAGACTCGATTTTGGGGAAAAATAAACCAATTTAATTTGTTAACCAAATCAGAGTAGGATGATGAGAAATAGAACCATATCTTAAAAACACACCTTCCCCCCACCCCTCCCTTCTTCCCGGGCTCAGCTTTGCTCCCAATTCCTCTACCTCCTCCCCCCCAGCAGTGCAGGGGGATGGGAATGGGGGTTGCGGTCAGTTCGTTCCACATTGTCTCTGCCGCTCCTTTCTCCACAGGGGGCGGACTCCTCACACTCTTCCCCTGCTCCAGCGTGGTGTCCCTCTCACGGGGGTCAGCCCTCCATGAGTTTCTCCAACTCAAGTCCTTTCCACGCACTGCAGTCCTCCGTAAACTGCTCCAGCGTGGGCTCTCCCACAGAGTCACGGCCTTTTCCGGGTCCAGCCACCTGCTCCACCGCAAGGTCCTCCATGGGCTGCAGGTGGATATCTGCTCCGCCGTTAACCCTCCATGGGCTGCAGGGGGACAGCCTGCCGTCTCACCACGGGCTGCAGGGGAATCTCTGCTCCGGCGCCCCTCCTCCCTCTCCTTCTTCACTGACCTCGTTGTCTGCATGGTTGTTTCTCTCACATCCCACTCCTCTCCTCACTGGAGCCCCTCTTCTTCTTCTTCCATCTTCTTCTTCCTCTCCTCCCTTTTTTTTACTGTAGCTCTCCTCCTCCTCCTCCTCCACCCCCTGTAGTCCCTCCCTCACTACACAAACCCAACACAACTAGTCAGTTATCAAAATATCTATTTGTCTTTTTAGATTTCTTGATGATATCTGTCCTCATGGTACTGAAGTCCCCTCTAATGCAAATGTAGTCTATGTTCCTGAATTATGCATAATGCTGTCTAATTATTTGTATAGACATTTCCATATTGCTGATCATTGCAATATCTGGGTCTCCAGAATAATTTAGTTTCATTAACCTTCAACTGACTATATATAAAACAAGTCATATCTGCTTTGACAAGTACAGCTAAATTTTGCTCTTATTCACTTGTTCAATATCCAGCCTTCTAGACAAAGCAATACTGTGGGAAATAAAAATGGTGAAGCAGGAAGAAAACAGTCTAAACAGTTCAATATGCTCACTGAGAGAGAATAGAAAAGTAACACTTGTGACTCACTTTTCTATCTCGGTCTTGGTCTGTTGTCCATCTTCAGGTTGCTTTAATATACAGTAAACATTTACAGAGACACTTTTGGCAGAAGAGCACTGACTTTGGCAGCTTTACCAGGAATTGTCAGCTCTGAGTTGTCCCAGGCCTCTGTGCAATACATCAGAGATTACTTGGTGTTCATGAGTAACAGACCTGTTCCAAGTAGCAATTTGTATTCTCATTTCTAAAGAATTCTAGAAAATTGCTTTTAAAGAATTCTAGTGATTGCTAAGAATGGTTTTGTGCAAAGAAATAGCCAATAACATTTTGTGCACAGTTTTTCTGTCAACTTTACAGAACTCCCAGGTTACTACTACTTTGTCTGATCCATTTGTTCACCCTACCTCAGTGTGTTTCACTAGATTTTTGTCTTAGTTTTAAGGAAAAAAAATCCACAAATTAAAGATGTTCATGCCCTTTGAGATACACAGATATCAATAGCTATATCTATATATAGTTCCAATTCATTTAGATACACT
Source organism: Gymnogyps californianus (assembly GCF_018139145.2). Taxonomy (NCBI): domain Eukaryota; kingdom Metazoa; phylum Chordata; class Aves; order Accipitriformes; family Cathartidae; genus Gymnogyps; species Gymnogyps californianus. The sequence continues at coordinate 290,138 of NW_026114235.1, read as the reverse complement.
TTACCCAGGATGTCTCCAATGCTTTGCCTAGTCTTTCTGTAAATCCATGAGGTGCTTAAAACATAGAATCATCATAGAATCATAGAATGGTTTGGGTTGGAAGGGACCTTAAAGATCATCTAGTTCCAACCCCCCTCTGCCATGGGCAGGAATACCTTCCACTAGACCAGGTTGCTCAAAGCCCCATCCAACCTGGCCTTGAACACTTCCAGGGAGGGAGCATCCACAACCTCTCTGGGCAACCTGTTCCAGTGTCTCACTATGATAGTGAAGAACTTCTTCCTTACATCTAATCTAAATCTACCCTCTTTCAGTTTAAAGCCATTACCCCTCGTCCTATCACTACACTCCCTGATAAAGAGTCCCTCTCCAGCTTTCCTGTAGGCCCCCTTTAGGTACTGGAAGGCTGCTGTAAGGTCTACCCGGAGCCTTCTCTTCTCTAGGCTAAACAACCCCAACTCTCTCAGCCTGTCCTGATAGGGGAGGTGCTCCAGCCCCCTGATCATCTTCGTGGCCCTCCTCTGGACTCGCTCCAACAGGTCCATGTCTTTCTTACACTGGGAGCCCCAGAGCTGAACACAGTACTCCAGGTGGGGTCTCACCAGAGCGGAGCAGAGGGGGAGAATCACCTCCCTTGACCTGCTAGCCATGTTTCTTTTGATGCAGCCCAGGGTACGATTGGCCTTCTGGGTTGTGAGTGCACATTGCTGGATCATATTCAGTTTTTCATCCACTAATACCCCCAAGTTCTTCTCTGCAGGGCTGCTCTCAATCCACTCATCGCCCAGCCTGTATCCATGTTTGGGATTGCCCTGACCCAGGTGCAGGACATTGCACTTGGCCTTGTTGAACTTCATGAGGTTCACATGGGCCCACCTCTCTAGCCTGTCAAGGTCCCTCTGGATGGCATCCCTTCCCTCTAGAGTATCAACCACACCACTCAGCAAAACTTGTCATCTGCAAACTTGCTGAGGGTGCACTCAATCCCACTGTCCATGTCCCCGACAAAGATGTTAAATAATACTGGTCCCAATACGGACCCCTGAGGGACCCCACTTGTCACTGGTCTCCACCCAGACATGGAGCCGTTGACTGCAATTCTTTGAGTGCGACCATCCAGCCAATTCCTTATTCATGGAGTGGTCCACCCATCAAATCCATGTCTCTCCATTTTAGAGACAAGGATGCTGTGTGGGACAGTGTCAAATGCTTTGCACAAGTCCAGGTAGATGACATCAGTCACTCTTCCCTTATCCACCAGTGCTGTAACCCCGTCGCAGAAGGCCACCAAATTTGTCAGGCACGATTTGCCCTTAGTGAAGCCATGTTGGCTGTCACCAATGACCTCTCTGTTTTCCATGTGCCTTAGCATAGTTTCCAGGAGGATCTGCTCCATGATCTTGCCAGGCACAGAGGTGAGACTGACCGGCCTGTAGTTCCCTGGATCTTCCTTTTTTCCCTTTTTAAAAATGGGGGTTATGTTTCCCCTTTTCCAGTCAGCGGGAACTTCACCAGTCTGCCACGACTTTTCAAATATGATGGATAGTGGCTTAGCCACTTCATCTGCCAGTTCCCTCAGGACCCGTGGATGCATCTCATCAGGTCCCATGGACTTGTGCACCTTCAGGTTCCTTAGATGGTCTCAAACCTGATCTTCTCCTATGGTGGGCAGTTCTTCATTCTCCCAGTGCCTGCTTTTGCCTTCTGTGAATTGGGCGGCGTGGCTAGAGCACTTGCCAGTGAAGACCGAGGCAAAAAAGTTGTTGAGTACCTCAGCCTTCTCCATGTCGGTTGTAGCCAGGTCTCCTGTTTTGCTCATCGGGGGGGGGGGTACAGTTTCTTTCATCTTCCTTTGTTGTCCTATGTACCTGAAGAAACCCTTGTTATTTTTTATGTCCCTAGCCAAGTTCATCTCCAGCTGTGCCTTGGCTTTCCTGATCCCCTCCCTGCACTCCCGGGCCATATCCCTATAATCTCCCCAGGGTGTATATCCCTGCCTCCACTGCCTATGCATTTTGGTTTTGTGTTTTAGTTTGGCTAAGAGGTCTTGACTTAGCCAAGCTGGCCTCCTGCTTTCCCTGCCTGACTTCTTGCACATCGGGATTGAAGGAAAAATGTCTTTAAATATCTCCCAGCTCTCGTTCGCTCCTTTATCTTTGAGGGCAGTTTGCCAAGGGATCCCACACACTAGCGCCCTAAACAGCTGAAAGTTTGCCCTTCTGAGGTTTAGGGTCCTAACTCTACTTTTTACCAATCCTGTACCCCTCAAGATTGAGAATTCCACCAGGGCATGATCGCTGCAGCCCAGGCTACCTCCAATCTTGACCTCTCCAATAAGTTCTTCCGCATTAGTGAGCAACAGGTCCAGCAGTGCCTCTCCTCTGGTCGGGCTCTCCATCACCTGTACTAGGAAGTTGTCCTCAATGCACTCCAGTAGTTTCCTGGACTGCTTGCAGTTCGCTGTGCCGCTTTTCCAGCAGATGTCCAGGTGGTTGAAGTCCCCTATCAGGATCAGGACCTGCGAGCGTGATGCTTCTTGCAGTTGAAGAAAGAACTCTTCATCAACCTCCTCTCCTTGATTGGGTGCCCTATAGTAGACACCAACCACAAAGTTTCCTTTGTTGGCTTGGTCTCTAATTTTCACCCATAAGCTCTCGACCTGGGCATTGCTGTTCTTCAAAGATAGCTCTGTGCAATCAATCCTGGTTTTGGCATAGAGGGCAACTCCCCCACCTCTCCTTCCTTGCCTGTCCCTTCTGAATAGTTTATAGCCATCAATATATTGCTTTTTCTGCAAAATCAGGGATTTCAGCAATTAAGAAAAATCAGTGTTATAACCTTGATTCATTACTATTGTTTTGACTTGAATAATGCTAACTGAACTCTGGATTCCTGTTCTTGTGAAGGAAAAAACGTTGTCCCACTGATTCTGACCTACTTGTTGGAGTCATGAGCACTATTATATAAGGTTAAAGTTTGCAGATGAATACTTCAGCAGTGTGAACTAACCAAATATCATTTCTTATAGCTAAGCCAAACTTTTGAGAAAGGATTTGATAACTGGAAAGTATCTTTCTGACATGAAACAATAATGACTTCAGATAAAATAATTTTGAAATATTTTTAAAATCTTATGGTCCCAATTTTTAAACACATTTTTGGAATCTCAGCTTATGTTTTGAACAATGAAATAAATCATAATATCAGTTGCTTGCTATTTAGGACAACTCACTATTGAGTAATCAGTGTCATTTTACATGAGAAAAATAGGGTTATCTGTGCATGCAAAGGGCACAATTTGCCCTTGCTACCTGCAGTAGTCTTTTTTAAGACAGACAGCAGTCTTTTTTAATAGAGGAAAAACAGGAACAAAATTACTGCAGCATGTTCATATGAATTAAATGATGGTAGATTTTGGGAAAAATGACAGCTTCTCTACAGGACAGAAATGCACTTGCTAATACAGTTTCAATAAGTAAAAGGACTCTTAAATGAGAAGTACATATAAAAACATTGCTCAGATTTCAATGAAGTAGGGCTAGAGATGATTATGTAGCACTTGGTGAAATAAAAATCTGCTTTTTGGATTTGTAACTTCTTCAAGACTTTTCACATGTTTTACACAGGTCATTTCCTGCAAGGAGAGAGAGCACAGTAATGGAGAGCAACAGAGAACAGGTGGTAATACCAGTTTTAAGCACACGTGGCTCTCTGAAAGAGGAGTTCCTCTAAAGAAGCAAGACAGGGAGAAATTCAAGGGATTTCTTAATATGAAGTTGTGATCTCTTTGACTATGCTTGACTGAATATCATATGCAGCATGTATATCAAACTGCAAAGAATGTATAGAAGATTAAAGTTTTGAAATACAAGGTTTGTTTCTTCTCTGCATTGAACTAAACTTGATGACAAAACAATACAAAGATTCCTAACTTTAATAAGTCATCAGTTATTACTAAAAGAGACCATATGCCTTAGCTTTCTGCCCTAACTTTTGTTCCTGAATTTATGTGTGTGGTCAATAATTTCAAAGTGAACTTCAAACACAGGAAATGTTTAATGAAGCCCAGTTATGTTTCTATAAAGGATATAAGATGGAAGAATCTAAAAAAAAACCTAAAAAGGTGTGACTGAAAATATGAGTTATTGTGTCTCTAAACTTTACAGCTTTGAACAGTCACACAACTGACAAATGTAAGACCAAATTGTTTGGCTTCCCTCTTGACAAATTGTCGTGGTTTAACCCCAGTCAGCAACTAAGCACCACGCAGCCGCTTCCCCCTTCCCCCTCCCAGTGGGGTGAGGAGGAGGAAAGAAAAAAAAAAGTAAAACTCATGGGTTGAGATAAGAACAGTTTAATAACTAAAGTAAAATATAATACTAACAATAGTAATAATGAAATATAAGAATAATAGTAATGAAAAGGAATACAACAAAAAAGGAAGGGGGGGGAAGAAAAAACCAGTGATGCACAATGCAATTGCTCACCACCTGCTGACCGATGCCCAGTTAGTTCCCAAGCCGCAATCCACACCTCCCGGCCAACTCCCCCTGTTTATATACTGGGCATGATGTTCCATGGTATGGAATACCCCTTTGGCTAGTTCAGGTCAGCTGCCCCGGCTCTGCTCCCTCCCAGCTTCTTGCACACCTGCTTGCTGGCAGAGCATGGGAAACTGAAAAGTCCTTGGCTTAAGATAAGTGCTACTTAGCAACAACTAAAACCTCAGAGTGTTATCAACATCATTCTCACACTAAATCCAAAACACAGCACTGTACCAGCTACTAAGAAGAGAGTTAACTCTGTCCCAGCCGAAACCAGGACACAAATACAATGTATTTTTCTATCCCTTGAAAGTTTGCATTTTTTATTTACAGGATTTCTAAGGTTGTTTTTTTTTTTAAATGGATTTAGGTTCAAAGTGAATTCTAAGATTTTTTCTTTATAATGTGCAGTAGTCTGAAGTTTTTCTTTTCAATATTCTCAAAACACTTCATAATATAATTTATTCCTAGAACTCACAAAGCAAATATTTTAACTCTAAGGAAAGTAAATACAAGTAAAAGTTGCAGGGTAGTTATTTGCCTTAAAAGGAGTAGATGTGTCAGAATACACTTTATAATGATACACATTGGAACAAAAAAATCTTTGAAACAAAACATTGCTCTGTACCGGGTTTATATATACATGTATATATGAATTCTTGTGTATGAATAACAGAACTTGAATCGAAGAGACACTTCTGAGCTACTAACAAAACTAACTGTTGAGATCAGCAGAGATTTCTTTGTGTGGACTGAAAAGGGATACCAAAGGACCTACTTGTCCCTGATGTGACAATGGACATGTCTTTGTGGAAACACAGGCAATCTGGAAAAATAACTATCAATACCAAAAAAGTGTAGCGCACTCTACAGTCTAAAATTCTTATCTCTTAAAAAAAAGGGATCATTTCAAATGGATCCTGACTTTCACCTAACTAAGAGTGTGACTTGGACAGGAAAACAACCTTTAGAGGATCATCCAAAAGTAGATACACTGTGAATTTTGCTCACTCCCTGTTTCACTCCAAGCCTGTGTATCTCTGATCATTCATGTTGCCTGCAATAACTTTCTCCCACTCTCTCGCTAAACTTTTTCAAATGAAACTCAGGGTTCAGGTGGCTGATGAGTATGCCCATAATCTAATCCAGAGAGATATCCTTAATCACTCTCATCATTTTGGCTCAGTCCCTAAATTAACTGCACCAGAACCTGCTATGTATTACAATATTCTTCTCTAAGGCACTCTTCACTGCAGAACATATTATCACCAAAAGATCATATATGTGTGCATTTTATTTCCAAAATCATCCAAATGGCTTCCTATCTTAAATAATGACAATGATTTTGGATGCTGAAGCATGTTTACAGTTAGTATGCAATTATAAGAAGGCCTTGTAATATTATCAAGAACCTCACTAAAGCCACAGTAGTACTACTTACAGGTCAGACCAAGATATAAATGCAACATATCAAACTATTTTTAGCAGCAGAATGGCTGCTACTTCAAATTGATGGAAATGTGTTTCCTACCTCTAAGTATCCTGTCTTTGCAGTATAATAAGACAGCCTGCAAATCATATATCATTAATGTGGCTTGACACACTCAAAATATAAAGCTATAAAAAAGCATAAAATAATATTCAAAACAAAACTTCTGAATTCTGAAATGGAATTTTCCAGTATGAAATTCCAGCACTCCAAACCAGATCTTTCTACAAATGAGGATGTGTCAATAATTGCATATTTTCATAAAACTATGGCTTATCATAAGAATAGGACAGAGGGATAAAGAGAGCATACTAATACTGTTAGATGTAGAAGCAGTTTTTAGACAGCTTTTCTTACTAGTGTAGGGTTTTACAACTGATAATTTTCAATTCATTGTCATCTCACAATAGAAAAAAATTATTTTCTTGGCAAAATAATATGCATGCTTTATACTTGATGTGTAATTTATCAAGCATATGGCCAAGAAGCACTGTTTTTGATTGTACTTGCAGAAACTTCGTGTAATAGAATTGTGGCAATATAAGGTTGGAAAAGACTCCAGAAGTTCATCTAGTTCACCCCAATATTAGAATCAGATATTCCTATGTCATCCCAGACAGATGTGTCTAGCCTGTTCTAAAAAGCCTCCACTGATGCAGAATATACAACTTTTGTAACATTTTTCATATAAAAGAGGTGCCTGGGAGGCATCAGTATCCACAAAAAAAGTCTTTTTTTTTCCTGCCCAGGCAAGAGGAGTTTCCAAGCATGCCATATTGTACTAAAAAAAATAACAGCCAACAAACAAAAATATATGATCTGGTCTTGAGTCTGTTGAATAAAGAATGGGTGATCTCACTTTGGTTGCCTCCCTAACAAAGAGTTGGTCTAGGGGGTCAAGATGTTGGTTAGAATTGGTGGCTGTGAAATTAAAACTGCAATGCAGTTAGAGGTTTAATTTTGAGGTGTGTAAGTCTTTGGAAACATACCTCTCCAAGACTGCCTACCATCAACATCCTGGGCATTATTCATTTTTTAGTAGTCGTGTTCTTAAGAAGTCATCTTTCTTGTGGAAAGAAAGTACCTACCTATTGTATTGGGTCTAGCTGAGATGGAGTTAATTTTCCCCACAGCAGCCCTCGTAGTGCTGTGCTCTGTATTGGTAGCTAGAACAGTGTTGATAACACACCAGGGTTTTGGCTACTGCTGAGCAGTGCTCACACAGCATCAAGGCTGTCTCTCCAACATTGCCCCCCCCTCACCCAGTAGGCTGGGGGTGGGCAAGATCTTGGGAGGGGACATAGCCAGGACAGCTGACCCAAACTGACCAAAGGGATATTCCATACCATATGACGTCTGCTCAGTATAAAAGCTAGGGGGAGGAAGGAGGAAGGGGGGGCATTCGTTTGTTTACATTTGTCTTCCGGAGCAACCACTATGCGTACTGAAACCCTGCTTCCCGGGAAGTGGCTGGACATCGCCTGCTGATGGGAAGTAGAGAATAAAATCTTTTGTTTTCCTTTGCTTTCGCGCGCGACCTTTGCTTCTGCTTTATTAAACTGCCCTTATCTCGACCTACGAGCCTTTTGTTATATTTTCTCCTGCTGTCCAGTTGAGGAGGGGGAGTGATAGAGCGGCTTTGGTGGGCACCTGGCATCCGGCCAGGGTCAACCCACTACACCTATCTATTTTAGCGTAGGGATTCTGCAGAGTTCCTGCAAATCAGGGCTTGAACTGCTTAAAGCTTTTGGAGAGTGACCTCATAGATTCTTCCCTCTACTTTTGCTGTTTTGGTTTTTTTTCTTTCCCCTGCTGTGAAGTACATCTAAAAGCACTAATTCCCTGTTCCTATTATTCCGAAAGAGAGAGGAACAAAGTAAAAATTATTATGTCAGAGGTAAAGAAAACCTCTTACTATTTTACAATTGCATTTTAAAGCAAACAAAAACCACTATTCTTTTGCTGGCTGCAGTTTTAGAAAGGAAAGTTGATAGTCAGTAACCAACAAGCAGTTAATCACCAAGAAGTGAGTAATCAAACCCAAATATAAACCTGTGATTCATTCTTCCCAGTCAGTGTATTTATTTTGTCTTTATTTTTCTTGAAAATATAAAAAAGAAAATACTGGTACAAAAGATATCTATTTCAAATCCACAGATGAAGGCAAAATCTTTGTTTATTTTCAGATGACCCTATTGGCCTGAACAGCCAGAATATATTGTTGGCTAGAGATGAGGTTTTTGTTCCATAAACATTTTAAGGTAATTATTAGCAGTTTAATTACATCTTTTTAATTCTCTTTTTAGTTCCCTTCTGAACTGAAGCTTTTACTGGAGCCAGTAGAAGCCAGTAGGGCAAAGGGTAAACTCTGAAATGGACTGTAACCTATTTTTTTTTCCAATTAAGCACAAGCAACTTAGGTGAACATAGATTTAAGGAATGACATCTGGAGGTCCCTTCCAACCTGAATTATTTTATGACTATGAAATGGTATTCAACAGCTAAACTCCTATGGATTTGAAAATTTTTGTTCATGACTAAATTCATCTCAAGGAAAATGAATGGGAATGCATTTCTGCGCATTTCCATTTCTGAATCAGATATGTCAGGGATCTCAAAACATCTTCCAATATGCTCCAATATTATATTGGCTTTTAATAGTAAACTACTAATAAAGGGAAGAAATGACTGGATCGCTCCCAGGAGATTTTGCCACCAACATGAGGAGAATAAACAGGCATAGAAAATTGCTTAGAAGATAGTTTTATTAAAATATGGCTCATTCAGAGCTTAATAAGGTAAAGTTATGATAGACAGGATATAAGACATTTCCTGGCAAGAAGAGAAAATAAAATTCTGTAGATACATTAAATGGTAATAAGAGTGGTCAAGAAACTGCTTTTCTACCTCTCCCCTACTAAGCAGACTATATTGACAGTGAAGAAATGAAAACCCAAGCATTATCACTAAAAACCCAGCAGACTTTGGATATGTTGACTCCTGAGTGCAACCACAATATGTATATGTATATATGCTGCTATATACCTGAAACAGAGCCAAAAAAGGGTCTCATTTCCAATGATGTTTGGATAACTATCAATTCCCTACAATATTATTGGTATCTAGTTTCTATCCCAGAAAAATTTTCATCAAGAGTCTGCAGTGGAATGTGATAAAACACACACAACATGGTTTCTTTACTGAGGACTGTATAACAAGATCTGCCTGAAATGGAAATGTGATAGTTTGTGTTTTGGGAGGGGGAAAGTGGGAGAGACTGAATTGAAATTATGTTATATTTTCCTGAAAAAGTGATTTTTTTCCCAAAACCTGAAATATTTACTGAAATAAAGTTTAAAGTTTAAGTTCTATTAAAAAACAAGGTGAATAGACACATTCCTTGTACACTTTCACCTTTTGAAAAAAGCAAATTTCCCAGGTCACACTTTTTTTATTCTAATACTTGTACATATTATTGTTGTGACATCTGAGTGCCATATGAACCATTGAGCATTAAGTTTTACTTTCATTCAGTGCTGCAATATCACTCCTAAAAGACCTATAAAGGAAAGAAACATTAAGTGATTTCACAAGCAGTTTCTAATATCTCACAAAATAACAAAAATATTTTATTATCATGATAAATCTACAGAAAAAGCTTCCTACTAAATGGTGCCAGCTGGCTAGAACTGAAATATTATTCAGTCTCTCATTTGAAGATTTAGTGATGGATAAATAATGTTATCTCCACAAATATAAGAAATGACAGAGACACATTGACTGCAGTTCAACTCTAGGAAATTACTTTGTAAAAATGCATGTTGTTGGATTCCACGTGTACTAGGTTTTATTCTGATTTTAATAAAATGATATTAACTGGTGTTAACTTTGTTGCCCCCAGAGTGCTGGCTGGGAACTGCAGACTATTGCATGCATCACCAGAAGCCCCTATGCCAGTTATTTTCTTGAAGAATTTTCCACAGGTGGAATTAGGTTTGCATTGGTGTCACTGGGAAGAATGCTAGAAAGGAATCAGGTCTCAAAAAGACAGCACTGAGGGATTAGAGTGGTCTGGCAAACTTTTTTAACTGATGTTACCATGCAAAATTGAAAGTCAGCTTTAACCTCCGTCTCCAGCTAAGGTTGAAGGCAAGGAATATTTTCTTGATATATAAAGCCTAAAGAGACATCAGACCACACTTTGTCAGGCATAACAAGTCATTTTCATTTTCAGTCTTTGCATACACTCTTCAAATGATTTATCGAAAAGGAAACAAACAAAGCAAAATTTGAGTTACTGTCCATTCAAATCCATATTCTGACCACTAGAATTAACTGTCTTCCAAAGCAATCTCTGTTCATATAGGAAAGTTGTCATAAACATGGTTATAATTTGCTTTAAATTAATTACAGGTTAATAATTAATAATTATTGTGATGATATAATTAATATTATTAATAATACAGAGCACTTTTACACAGTATATCATCAATCAGATTGGAAGCAACAAATCCATCTGAATAGCAAGAGGCTCCGATATTCTTCTGCAGGTAGCAGGCTACAGCTGACTTGGGAGTAGGCAGTGGAGAGTGGGAAAAACCAAAGCAGAAAGGTATACTTATGTCATCCATCATCTCAGCAGCCTGAGAGCTTCGAAGAGCTCCTGGTAGACATTAAGTTTGCTTCTCTCTGAGAAAAATATCGAAAGAGTTAACACTTGCTCTCTCTTGAATGAATCCAGCCTGCTACACAGGGAAAGGATATAGGTAACTTGGATTTTATTGATACAAAGCACTGTATTTTAGGAAGATATAAAATTCTCAGTAGACTGTAAAGCATTCTGGTTTTCAGATAGTGGCTTAAAATGCTGAATAATGCAAAAATACATACTGTTATATACAGTATGACATAATGGAGTTACAACACACAGATTAATTTGCATGGTAAGCCAGTCAGCACAGTCTATGCTTGTCTGTCTTAAGAAGAATGACAGACAAATGTCACCAACCATGCAGGTGTTCATTAATGTACAGCTAAAGCCATTGCATCACAGCCTAGAAACAATGCAATGCAAAAATGACACCTCTGAAAGCCTGTGTAATCCAACAAGCACATTGACTAGGAGTTGTTATTCAAATAAACAAGCAGCTCATTAGTTTGTTATTGCTGGTCCTAAATGTATAAAACTCTTTGAGAAAAAACAAGGCACGATAGTTGCAATCTGTTTGGGTCTGCTGAATCCAGTCAAAAGGGCTTGGAGAGTGCATGTTGGTGCTGTGAGACTGAGGAATGCAAGTGGAGGCACAGGGTCTGAGGAACCCTCCACAGCCTGTTTTGAACCTGCTAATGTGCTTTGCTCACTTAACGGCATCTTATAAAACATCTGGTCTCAAATGCTCAAATATTGATTCAGTATATGGAAATCTGGTATTACACTACTGCTGTTTCTAGGAACAGCTTATATAAACAGATCTGACATGATTGTGCCATATGGTTTTATTTCTGGAGTGCTTTGACCGCTTTTTTTAGAGGGGGTTGTGTGATTAATTGGAGTGATTGGAAGTGGTCCCCCTTGCTTCCCTCAAGGTGGATGATGACTAAGCTGTAAAAGCCACAAATTTTGGTGTCCAGGTTCATAAGGGTTTTCAGTTAATGGTTAACTGAATGACAAGTCTCTGCTGTGCATTCCTGTGTGACTCCAGTGAGTGGGTGATAAGTCCTAAATCCTCCACAGAGTACAAATGTGCAGGCTGAAAAGGAAGTGTTTTACAGGCTCAATGTGCTTTTACCATGCCACATTTACCACACATTAGTGAAGGCAAATACAGGGAAATGAGATGTTTTGAAGAGATAAATAGGTTGTGGCCCTTTTGCAAACATCAGTAACAGCTTGAATATTGTATCTGGGTAAAGAGCGAAGCTGCAGGCTCTGGGTTAGGTTTAAAGTCTAAGGAATTTCGTCAGCTTGAAGATGCTGTTTGTCATGACATTCCTTCCTCACCAGCCTGACTCTCAGGCCCTGCCATCTCAGGCTGTCTCACAGAACTGCCATCTTTCGGTCAAAACTCTTTGTTTGGCTATCAAACACACCAAAAATAGTGTTTTATCACTTGGCAGATCCAGTGATATCTAGATAGAGGATGTGCAGAGTCATGTGGATACTCCTATGTGACATGACCTGGAGCACAGGCAATTGAGTAGAAAGTGATAAAGATGTGTGCAACTGCTGGACTGGCTTCCTCCATCCTTGTTCTATAAGTCTTTGTCATGAACATCTGAACCCTGAAAAACTGTTTTGTTCAACTGCATTTGACCTACTTCCTATTCCCTTCACAGTTTTTTTTCTTACATGGCTTTGTGGGTGCAGTTCATCCCCGTGCTTCTGCTATGGAGTTACCAGAGGAGGCAAGAAGACATTAGCTGTCTGGTAGTATTAGAGAGAGTCACAGCTGTGCAACCATTTCATATTACAAATAAACCATCTCATAAATATTTGTACCACTTCTGTACTTTTGATTAGTTGCACTGTACTTATGCTAGGAACATATAAAATTGTCTCTATTGCTCATCATTTGGTGCTGCTAATTAGACTCTCGGCACTTACCTATTGTCCTCCTACCTATGAAGTTTGTCAGGTATGGGGGGGGAGCAGAAACAATGTTATGTACTGAGCTGACCAGGCACACAGGGCAAGGTTAAACCCTTGGGTGAGCTGTCCCTTGGTAAGGCCTAGACACATCCATGAAGTTTTTAACTTCCATATCATGTAGGTCCTAAAACATCCCAGAATATCAGATAGCAAATATGTAAATTACTGTATCAGATCACACTGGTAGTCCATCTTGTGAAAAGTCTCTTACTGTAGAAATATCAAATGTTTTAGAAGAAACAATCCTGCAATAAGCAGTTTTCAATGCTTAAACAGAGCATTTCAGTCAGCTCAGCAGCATTTATATATTAGCAGGATGTAACAAGTTCTTCTGACTCATTGAGGTGTACAGGGGGGTTCCTGGAGCCAGGGAAACCTGAGGAAGAGCAGAGAGCCCCACCAGGAACTGGCAGTTCTCGCGAGAGAGGCTGATGCGGCTTGGGCCTTGCCAGGAGCAACCACAGGAGATTTAAACGGCCCTAGGGAGCGCTATGGACCAGGAGCGCTGCGAACAGGGCATGCAAACAGGGATCGACAGGGCGCACAGAGAGGGCGCCGCAGTTCACGCAGCAGTTCGTGCGAGAAGGGCCGTGCACCCTGCTTGTAGGCCCACAGCCCAGGGAAGTGCTCTAGGTCTCTGCCAGGATGGTGAGCACTCGCCTCAGAGTTAAAACCAGTGTTTCTACAGAGAAAGCCCCTGAGATGTCTGATGCTTCCACCCAGATGAAACTGGTAAGGAAGGAGACTTCAGTACAGACGGTAGGTTGCAACGAGTGCCCAGACCCTTCTCCTGGAGAAAAGGTAAGTACCTGCAAAAGATGTGCACAGGTTGATGATCTGTTGCGTCAGGTGGCCGAGTTGCAGGAAACAGTTAAAAGGCTGTGCAGTATTAGAGGGGCCGAGACGGAGATAGATAAGTGGTTTCAGAACCATGCTCCTGTGGCGGACACCACAGAGAATGAGGCACCTTGGACCCTGGTGACCCACAAAAGCAGGACTCTGCTTCAGTCCCCACCCTCCAGCATTACAATCAAAAACAGATATGAAGCTTTAGCAGCTGTAGACACCCACGAGCAAGATCTGCAAGGAGAAACTGTACCAGCAGCACACTGGATACTGCAAAAAGAAACGACGAGTGCTCATAGTGGGTGACTGTTAAGGGGCACTGAGGCGCCCATCTGCCGGCCTGACAGGGAGTCACGAGAGGTATGCTGCCTTCCAGGAGCTAAGGTCCAAGATGTTGCCGAGAGGGTGCCACAACTTGTCAAGAGCACAGACTACTATCCATTGCTACTCTTTCATGTGGGCACGAATGACACTGCAAGCCGGAACCTGGGCAGAATCAAGGAAGACTACAAAGCCCTGGGGGTGCAAGCGAAAAGTATTGGTGCCCAAGTTATCTTTTCTTCCATTTTACCAGTTAGAGGAAAGGGTGTAGCCAGAAATAGACATATAATGCAAATCAACTTCTGGCTTTGTGGCTGGTGCTGTCGTGAGGGTTTTGGCTTTTATGACAATGGGACATTCTTCAATGACTATAGCCTATTAGGGAGGGATGGGATCCACCTGTCTAGAAGAGGCAAGGGAATCTTTGGCAGCAGGCTGGCCAACTTGGTGAGGCAGGCTTTAAACTGAAGGACTTGGGGGGCAGGGTCCAAAGTGGCAACGCTCACACCATTGCAACCAACTGGGGAATAGTTGCAGAGCAACGACAGATGTCCAGAGCAGCGACAAATGTTCCTTAGCTGGCCTCCCAAGATGAGAACCAGAAGACCAACCACCTCAAGTGTATGTATACCAATGCACGCAGCCTGGGGAACAAACAGGAGGAACTGGAGCTCCGCGCCCAGTCAGAAAGTTATGATATCATAGGAATAACTGAAACATGGTGGGACAACTCACATGACTGGAGGATCACGATGGATGGCTATAGGCTGTTTCGTAAAGACAGGCAGGGAAGAAGAGGAAGAGGAGTCGCGCTCTATGTTAAGGAGAACCTTGAATGTATAGAAGTCAACTACGGCGATTGTGGAAGCCCTATCAAATGCCTCTGGGTCAAGATCAGAGGGGTCATCTCCAAGGGGGATCTTACAGTAGGCATCTGCTACCGACCTCCAAACCAAGACAATAAGGCCAATGAAGCAATGTTTGGGTCACTTAAGCAAGCTTCGGGTCAACAGAACCTGGTTCTTATGGGTGACTTCAACTACCCAGACATTTGTTGGAAGAACAATACAGCAGCTCACACGTCATCCATCAAGTTCCTGGAATGCATAGAGGACTGCTTCCTCATACAAATGTTAGATGTGCCAACCAGGAATGAGGCACTGCTGGACTTGCTACTCACAAACCAAGAAAACCTGCTTTGTAATATCTCGGTTAGTGATAGCCTTGGCTGCAGTGATCACAATATTGTGGAATTTGGGATCCTGCTGAGCATGCTGAAGGTTAGTACTAAGACAAAGGTTTTAGATTTTAGAAGAGCTCAGTTGGGAGGGATTCCGTGGAAAGCTACCATGGAGGATAAAGGAGCTAGCGAGTGCTGGGAGTTTTTCAAGAACGCTCTCCTGGAAGCACAAAAACAGTTCATCCCCTTTAAAGGGAAGGGAAGTAGGCGGAGCAAGAGACCCCCTTGGCTTAACTGCGAGCTTCTGAGTCTGCTCAAAACCAAAAGAGAAGCGTGCCAGAGATGGAAAAGCAGACGAATACCCATTGAGAACTACAAGGGCATTGCCAGGGCATGCAGAGATGCAGTTAGAAAATCAAAAGCTCAGCTCGAACTGAAATTGGCCAGAGATGTCAAAAACTACAAGAAAGGGTTCTTCAGGTACATAAACAACAAGCAGAAACAGAAGGAAAATATTGGCAGAGGTTCTCAACACTTTCTTCACCTCTGTCTTTACCAGCACTGTTGGGCCCCAGGCCTTGGGAACAAAAATCCAGCTTGATGCAAACACAGACCCACCGTCAGTGAAGGAAGAGTTGGTATGTGAACTATCACAGGAGCTTGACCCTACAAATCAATGGGCCCTGACAATATCCACCCGAGGGTGTTAAGAGAGCTGGCCGACATCGTTGCGAGGCCGCTCTCCATAATCTTTGAGAAATCGCGGAGATCGGGGGACATCCCAGAAGACTGGAAGAAGGCTAATGTCACCCCCATCTACAAGAAGGGCTTAAAGGAGGACCCAGGAAATTATAGGCCCATCAGTCTTACTTCAGTCCCTGGGAAAGTTATGGAACAAATCCTCCCGGGGGCTATCACAAGTCCAATGAAGCACGTGATTGGGAAAAGCCAGCACGGACTCACCAAGGGCAAATCGTGCTTGACAAACCTGATCGCCTTCTACAACAAAGTAACCTGCTCGGTTGATGTGGGGCGAGCGGTGACCATTGTCTGCCTGGATTTCTCCAAGGCTTTCGATACGGTTTCCCACAGCCTCCTCCTAGAGAAACTGATGCGTTACGGTCTAGACAAGTGGTCCACGCAGTGGGTGGGGAACTGGCTGTCAAGCCACACCCAGAGGGTGGTGGTAAATAGCTCCTTTTCAAACTGGCAACCTGTCACAAGTGGGGTCCCCCAGGGATCGATATTGGGCCCAACGCTGTCTAATATCTTCATAAGTGATCTGGATGATGGGATCAAGCGTACCCTGATGAAGTTTGCCAATGATACCAAACTGAGTGGGGAAGTGGACACTTCGGAAGGGAGAGCCACCCTGCAGGAAGACCTGGATAGGCTGGAAGAGTGGGCTAACAAGAACCTTATGAAGCTCAACAAGGACAAGTGTAAGGTCTTGCACCTGGGAAAACATAATTCAGGAGTGCAGCACAGGCTGGGATCTACCCGGCTGGGGAGCAGCTCTGTGGAAAGGGACCTGGGGGTCCTGGTGGACAACAAGCTCAATATGAGTGAACAGTGTGCTGCTGCGGCAAAGAAAGCCAACAGGATGCTGGGTTGCATCAACAAGGGCATCACCAGCAGAGATAAAGAAGTCATTATCCCACTCTACTCAGTGCTTGTCAGGTCACACCTGGAATACTGTGTTCAGTTTTGGTCCCTGCTATGCAAAAAAGATCTGGACAGGCCAGAGAGGGTCCAGAGAAGGGCCACAAAGATGATCAAAGGACTGGGAAGCCTGCCATATGAGGAAAGGCTGAGAGAACTGGGTTTGTTCAGCCTTGAGAAAAGAAGGCTTAGGGGAGACCTTATCACCACATTCCAGTATTTAAAGGGCGGCTACAAAGAAGATGGAGACTCCCTTTTTACAGGGAGTCACATGGAAAAGACGAGGGGTAATGGGTACAAGTTACTCCTGGGGAGATTCCGATTGGACACAAGAGGAAAATTTTTCACAATGATGAGAACAATCAGCCATTGGAATAGTCTCCCCAGGGAAGTGGTGGATTCCCCAACATTGGACACTTTTAAGATTTGGCTGGACAGGGTGCTGGGCCCTCTTGTCTAGACCGTGCTTTTGCCAAGAAAGGTTGGACCAGATGATCCTTGAGGTCCCTTCTAACCTGGTATTCTATGATTCTATGATTTTGCTTATAGTGAAGACTATTTCCTTGTCTTACCTTGGAATGACAGGTTTATTTAATTGATTCATTGCTCTTACATTTATAAGAAAAGTCGAAGAATACTTCTCGAGTGCCTTGCCACTGTTCATCATTTTAGTATATATCTTTTGCCTTTCTTCTGTTGATCTCTTCCCCAAGGAAGAGATTTTTTCCCTTTTTTTTTTTGATGGAATATTTTGTTAAATTCTTTATTATTCCTACTTTTGGTTTCCACCAACTAGTACTATATACTTTTCAGCCTGAAATGATAAAGGTTGAATATAATGTTAAATATGAAATGTCACTTGGCTTGTACATGGCACTATGGATTTTAAAGTCTCCTATATTCTTCCCTAAGCATATTCTTCCCCAAGCATATTCTTCCCCTTAGTTATATCATAAGCTTTTTAAACTAATGCTAATATATTCTAACATTTTTAAGGTGACACTACATATTGAACTAGGTTTAAAATGCAAACAAAACATTATTTATTTTCATACCTTCCGTACTTTAATATCTTGACTATAAACTTAACACAAGGCTTTTTTTTTCTTGTTTTCTTTTTTCCTCCACCCACCGCCTACCCATGCAGCAGGGAAAATATAGATCTTCAGGGTTTTCTTCTTCCCTACATTAAACACTCGTTTACAGATATTACAGAGTCTGCTGATTTGCCCTATGTGGACTTACTGGAGGTGGAAAAGGGGACCACCACTTCTCCACTAGGAAAGCTCTCCTCTCTCAAGTTTGAGGGATCAGAAATGCCAGTCTGACATTTCTCCCATACAACTGCATGGCATGGGCAAATCCTTCATTCCCAGTGCTGCCACTTCTCTTCTGCTCCACCAGTCCACGTCTGACCAGCTGTATCTGGTGGGGCTTTCTGGACTGAGAATGAAGCTGTGAAACCAAGCAGGGAAGCCAACAAATCTCAGCTGCAGCCGTTTGGGAGGGGTCTGATGTAGGATGACTCACTCTGCCAAGGGTGGCAATCATTTAGACAGGGGGGACAGAACAGAAAGGTGTGGACAAGCGGTGCCTGATGCTGCAGGGTCAGGATAGCTGTTTAATGAGTGCATGTCAGCAGAAGCAGCCTGTCCCAGCTCAGCCTAATCTGTCCTTCAACTATACCTGGTGCCAGGCACACTAGACTCATCCACCTTGTGGAATCACAACCTTAGCAAATTGTTTAGCGTCTCTCTACTGCAGGTAGCTAACAGGAAATGTAAGGATAACAGTGTTTACCCTGCATAGAGCTTTCCACCCTCCTCTTGCCAATTCCTATAACCACTGCTGAGGAGCTTTCTACAGCTAAGGGAGGAAGCAAAACAGTTGTATTGTTCTTAAGGTTTTATGGGATGTAGTGCCCAGTCTGGACAGTAAAGTAATACATGAGGATCCCTAGGCCACTGCACGCCATGCAGAAGAATTAGCAGAGCATGAAGGAAAGCACAGTGCTGACTTGAAGGGCAGTAAAGTCACATGGCCATGGGCAGTCTGGGTGGAGATAGAAATCCCCCTGGGAGACTGGATTCCTGCTGAGGTCCTGCTGGCTCCTAGGTACCCTCTCAGCAGGGTCCAGAGGTCACCACTGAGCCTTCCCTGTCCTGACCAGCCCCACCAGGGGTCCACCCTCCTCCTGCCCCATGGCAGCCCCAGCTGGGGCACCTCAATTAGCATAATTACAAACAAAACTAATTGTACCTGAAACATTTCATACCTTAAAAAGAAAGTTGCACTCAAACTGTTACCCTTTAGAATTAGCCCCAGAAAAACTTGTAGGCTGGGGTATGAAAAGCAGATCATCCTAATCAAATCCTTACATCTCATCTCAGGATTTTTTAGAAATTCTTCATCCCTTCATCTTGATTTGGTTTTAGCTTATGTACAAAACCAGATGGAGGCCAATTTTTTATATTCTGTTTAAATGTGGCCCAGGGGTATATCAATCTCTCCAGACATATTGATTTCAAAAGAACCTAAGTGTTTAGTCAATATCTAATGGTGATTATTCATGGGGTTTCTGGTACCATCAATTCTAAATGTAAAATTTCCTGTCATACAGGCTTGAATGTGAATTCCAGCCAAGGCTTAATGCTATTTAGAGGTTCAGGATTGATAATACTCAATACAGGACTGATGATTTTAATCTCCATAGTTCTTTTCATGCAGGCTTTAAGAAAACACCTCCTTTGGCTATGGAGTATTCCATTGTACTCTTCCAGAGTATTTCACACAAAATAAGCATAGGTTCACTTTTTTGGAAATAAACTGGTAGCTGAATTTCTTATATAAGAGAGGCTGTACAGGGGTAAACTTGTACATAAAAGAACATAACTGACAAAATCCTTTTCTTGCATGAATTGAAAGAACACTCAAACTGTGTGTTATACAGAAGAAAACAAATAAATTTGAATGGCCAGCAGACAAGCTCCAGTACTTGCCTTTTCAATATCACTGGTATTCATGTTGTTTTGCTGGTATGACGTTCAGCTTGTAACTACCAGGCAAGAATGTGAGTTCTGTGAGAAATATCAAAATAGGATACATATCTGGTGAGGGATGTCTGACTAATTTAGGAGTTTATTATATATTCTTGGATACAGGTCCAAGTCATTGCACAGGTCACCCACTTGAGCCCAAGTTTAGATAACATCTGCAATATATATAAGCGGAATACCATATTCATACTCAGGCTTTAGGGTGGCATGACAAAGAACAGGTTGGGCCTACTTTACTCCCAGAGGTAGACTCAAACTGCCTAGCATTTTAAACTGGATACTATGTGCATCATGCATGTTGAAAGTAGGAAGTTTGGCTTTTATGGTGGGGGTAAATTTGTAAAATATCACTTTTTTTGCCTTTGAAAACGCAGTCTAGTTTCATAAGCAAATAGTATCTTTGATAAGAAAATAGCAAGCAACTACAAAGCAAGCCCACCAGTCATGGAAAACTGCTCTCCCATCTGTTCTTTAGTGATCAGCCACAGGAGATCCCAGGCACAGTGCAAATGCTTCATATCAGAGCTCTATTCTTCATATCAAGTCTCTATTAATGACGATTATGTTTCTGTGTAGTTTTTTACATTACAAATACCCTCATTCCTCTCCATAATGATGGAGTATTAGGCCAGCAGTGGAAAGCTCACCCGATTTTAATTATATTGTGGTTTTCTTTTAACAGTAAATAAAATATCCTTGTTTGTGAGCAAAGAAACATAAATCAGAGGACACTGTGCTTTTACCTACTTCCTCACAGTTTCAGCAATCTCATTGCAAAAGGTCCAGTTAAAGCTCACTAATGTGAGAGCAGATGAAAAAATCATAGAATCATAAAAATCATAGAATATCTCAAGTTGGAAGGGACCCATAAGGATCATGGAGTCCAACTCCCTGCTCCTCGCAGAACTACCTAAAACTAAACCATAAAAGACTAAGAGCATCGTCCAGATGCTCCTTGAACTCTCACAGGCTTGGTGCCATGACCACTTCCCTGGGGAGCCTGTTCCAGTGACTGACCACCCTCTCAGTGAAGAACCTTTTCCTAATGTCCAGTCTGAACTTCCCCTGATGCAGCTTCATTCCATTTCCTCGTGTCCTATCTGTCCTGGTTTCGGCTAGGACAGAGTTAATTTTCTTCCTAGTAGCTGGTATAGTGCTGTGTTTTGGATTTAGTAGGAAAATAATGTTGATAACACACTGATGTTTTTAGTTGTTGCTAAGTAGTGTTTATACTAAGTCAAGGATTTTTCAGCTTCTCGTGCCCAGCCAGCAAGAAGGCTGGAGGGGCACAAGAAGCTGGGAGGGGACACCATCAGGACAGCTGACCCAAACTGGCCAAAGAGCTATTCCATACCATATGACATCATGCCCAGTATATAAACTGGGGGGAGTTAACTGGGAGGGGGGATCGCGGCTCGGGAACTAACTGGGCATCGGTCAACGAGTGGTGAGCAATTGCATTGTGCACCACTTGCTTTGTATAGTTTAATTCTTTTAGTATTGCTATTGTCATATTATTATTATTATCATTATCATTGTTTTTCATTCCTTTCTGTCCTATTAAACTGTCTTTATCTCAACTCACGAGTTTTTTTTCCTGATTCTCTCCCCCATCCCAGGGGTGGGGGGGCAGTGAGCGAGCGGCTGCATGGTGCTTAGTTGCCGGCTGGGGTTAAACCACGACACTATCGCTGGTCACCAGAGAGAGGAGATCAGCACCTCCCCTTCTGCTGCCCCCCTTGAGGAAATTGTAGACTGCAATGAGGTCACCCCTCAGCCTTCTCTTCTCCAAGCTGAACAAATCAAGTGACCTCAGCCGCTCCTCATAAGCCTTGCCCTCGAGGCCTTTCACCATCTTGGTCGCCCTCCTCTGGACACACTCTAATAGTTTGATGGCCTTCTTATACTGAGGCACCCAAAACTGCACACAGTACTCGAGGTGGGGCCACACCAGTGCAGTGTAGAGGGGGACAATCACCTCCTTTGACCGGCTAGCTATGCTGTGCTTGATGCACCCCAGGACACGGTTGGCCCTTTTGGCTGCCAGGGCACACTGTTGAATCATGTTCAACTTGCCATCGACCCAAACCCCCAGATCTCTTTCGGCAGGGCTGCTCTCCAGCCTCTCGTCCCCCAATTTGTATGTATAACCAGGATTGCCCTGTCCCAGGTGGAGAATCCAGCACTTGCTCTTGTTAAATTTCATACAGTTGGTGACTGCCCAGCTCTCTAGTCTATCCAGATGTCTCTGTAAGGCCTCTCTACCCTCGAGGGAGTCCACAGCTCCTCCTAGTTTAGTATCATTGGCAAACTTAATGTACATTCGATTCCTGCGTCCAGATCATTTATAAAAACATTAAAGAGCACTGGCCCTAAAATTGAGCCCTGGGGCACCCCACTGGTGACTGGCTGCCAGCCTGATGTAACCCCATTTACTATAACCCTAGCTGTGTGCTGGACATTTTATCCAGAAGGATACTGTGAGAGACAATATCAAAAGCTTTGCTAAAATCCAAAAAAAAAAACCCACATCTACTGGCTTCCCCTGGTCAACTAGATGGGTTACCTTGACATAAAAGGAAATTAAGTTGGTTAAGCAGGACTTTCCCCCCGTGAACTCGTGCTGGCTATGACCAGCGTTGTCTCTCAAGTGTTTTTCAGTAACTCCCAGAATAACCTTCTCCATAATTTTACCAGGCACTGAAGTGAGACTGACAGGCCTGTAATTACCAGGGGCTTCCTTCTTACCCTTCTTGAAAATTGGGACAACATTTGCCAACTTCCAGTCGACTGGGACCTCTCCAGACTCCCAAGACCATTGAAAAATAATGGAGAGAGGTCCCGCAATAACATCGGCCAGCTCTTTCAGTACCCTGGGATGAATCCCATCGGGCCCCATAGATTTATGCACATCCAGCTGGAGCAGCAAGTCTCAAACAAGTTCAGGGTCGGCTGGGAGTTTATCATCGCCCCAGTCACGGTCTTCCAACACAGGGCTCCGTGGGTCCCAGGGCCCATCATCGGTGTTGAAGACAGAGGTGAAGAAGGCATTAAACATCTATGCTTTGTCTACATCCTTATTTGTGAGGTGACCAACCTCATCAAGTAACAGACCAATGTTATCTCTGATCCTCCTTTTGCTGTTAGCATATTTTAAAAAGCCCTTTTTGTTGTCCTTCACAGTGCTGGCCAGCTTGAACTCTAATTGAGCTTTGGCCGCACAAATTTTCTCCCTACAGTGGCGAGCAGCATCTCTGTAGTCCTCCCGTGACGCCTGTCCTTGCTTCCAATGTCCGTACACTTTCCTTTTCCACCTAAGTTCTAGAAGAAGATCCCTGCTCAGCCAAGTCGGCCTTCTGCCCCGCTTGCTTGACTTTCAACACTTTGGAATTGCCTGCTCCTGCGCTCTTAGGAGATGGCTCTTAAAAAGTGACCAGCATTCATGGACCCCAATACCTTCAAAAGCAGATTCCCAGGGGACCTTACTAACTAGCTTCTTCAGCAGCCCAAAGTCTGCTCTCCCCATATCCAGTGTCGAAGTTTTGATGGCAGTTTTTCTCCTATTGCCAACGATTTGAAACCTGTCTTGAAAATAACAGCTAAATTTTGCTTGAATATGGAAAATCAAACCCATCAGCCTTCTATATATTAAGCCTCCAAACTGCCTTCTTTCTTTGCAAGCTACATGCAACATATAATTACTGCACCAGTAGTATATGCAATATATAATTTATTACCCTGTGTACCAGAATGTGCTGCTTTCAATAATTTCTGTTTCTCATCTAGATTTTTTGATTACTGTTAGCCCCCAAACTGCTCTAGGAATCAAGAGATTTCAAGAACACCATAAAAGTCGGATAATCACAGCAATTGATAAAAAGGACTTGAAGTATAATTGAAAGCATATAGTACAACAAATGAAAGTTATATAGTGGTGTAATAAAATAACGTTTTAAAAAGGGGAAATGTAAGATAAGTATGAAGAAAGACTTCTGCCAGTGAAGTGTTTTATGATGAGACTAAATCTCCGAGAGAAAATAAGGAATTATCACTTGTGGGTTTTTGCACCATAAATGAACAAAGTTTTCATTAGATTATTTCATGATATGATTAGAGATGTCTTTAAAAAGTGCTTTCTATTTTCTGCCTGCTATGCCTGCTAATCAGAGAAGGTATGTTTCTCAATGATTGCAGCAGTAACTATGTACATTGCTTGAAGTCAAAATTTTCACCCGTGTAACCTATTTTTCCAACTTTACATTAAACAGTTGAAAATATATGCAAATCCCAATGTAACCATATATATAAAATGTGTGACATTTATATTTACTGTGAGAAAGTTGTTTTGTATTGATTACTTTAGGAAAAAGAAATTAAAATAGGCAATTGCATCACAGTGAACACCATAGTAATCAGATGAGAAAGGCTCCACATCTTTAAAAATTTTGGCATTAATAAGCTGTCCTCAATGTTATGTTGTACAAGCTAATTAAAACAGAAGTCATACTTAATTTTTGAAAACCTTTACTATGATTACCTTAGTATTTCTTAATGTTGTTACCTTTCTATCCTCTTCAGAGACAAAGCAACTGCATGGAACAACTAAATGTATTTACTGGAGAGTATCTGGTAGTTTATTGGTGAACTGAGTAACAATTTTTACTATTTCTTTTCCACTACAATAAATTTGAATGAATTAGTTTGTTATTATCTGGAAGGAAAACCCATGCACAAAAGGTGTGCAGAGGAAGATGTGCAACCAGAAAAAAAATTCACTGTAAGTCTGTCCATTTTTGCCAGTCTTCCCCAAAGACAGGAAAAGTTCAAGGAAAATGGATGAAATGCTGAAGGCAAAACTGTATAGGAAATTATTTTAATAAGTATATCTCATTTGAAAAGCGTTGCTGCATGTTTTAGATACTTTTGAACTGAGTAGCATTTTTCTGTACTATGAGAGTGAAACAGCGAGTAAACTGTTTTGCTTCTGTTAACAAGGACTATGTTTTCTGCATATAAAAAATAAGAATCACGCTTTAAAAATAAATGGTATTCTATCATTTATGCTATATTATGACCCAAGAGATGTGTGTTACTTGGATGTGACTCTTCCCGGGTAGCCACAGAAGATTCACCTCTGTGTCAAGCTGTCACAGAGGTTTCCATATCACTCTCAGAAGTAGGGCACTGTTGAAGTGTCACTGGAAGCTGGCACAGTCCTTAGCTGTCCCCCAGGGACATTCTCCTCCTCAAACTTATGCTGGAGGACTTAGTGGCATACAGACAGCTCAAGATCACAAGGTCACAAAGAAGGCTTCAAATCAGTTTTGGAGGTACACACACACACACAGTACAGTAGTTATACAGACCAAAAGCTATGTGCTCAGCAGCGTAACTGTAGCAATCTGTGGGCAAAGAATGAGAAGTACAGAGTTTTATCAGTTGCGGCTGAAATTGTCACTAATGTACTATAAATTTGTGTGAGTAAACATCAGCCAGTGGCAATCTCTGTGTTTGTCTGAAGACATAAATCTGCAGCTAAAATGTGTTTAGTATTCAAAGTAGCCCTACATTCACAAAGGGTTAAGGCTTTGAGAAGGTCATGAGTATGAAAGTGGAAGCAGTTTGAGATGAAGTTCTCAGAACATACCTAAACATGCAAGTACTTGCAGATGTGGCAGTTCATGCTTGGCGCTCTGTCATCGTGTATCCCTAATGTTTCCAGATGCTGTCAGATGATCAGCCTCAGACAGGACAATCTATTGCAGGCTGCTCTCTTAGACCAGCTGGCACTGCAAGCAAGGCTAGACAGGAAGACTAACGTTGGGCTTCCCTGAAACTAATGTGACAGGCTGTAGCTGAGGGTAGATATCCTAAAGGAGAGAGGCTGCATGTGTGCAGAAAAGATCCTGGAGTGCCATGTTCATAAAGAAGAAAAAACACCCTGCTGGGTCAGACCAGTGATCCGGTATTCAGTCTGAGGGTGGCAGTACAAGATGCTACTTTGGGAAAGCATGTGAGCCTCACCGCTGCTGAGGGCCATTCCTCTCATAATTCCCCAGCATCCTGAAATATTAGACAATATAGCCCTGCTTAGTCCTTCTGTTGTCCTTATAAGGAGCTGCTTAATTTGTCTAAACTCTTTCTGAACCTGGTAGTAATGCCTATCTCCACAATCCCTGTGGCAGCAAGTTCCAGAAATTCAGACTGCTGTATAAAGAGGTATTTTATCTGCTTTAAATTGATCTCCTATGAATTTCATAAATTGCCCCCTAGTTCTATCATCATGGGATTTGATGAATGAAATCATTCTACTTTCACCTTATCCACTGTCTTCATGACTTTGTAGTTCTCAATACTTCTATATGAGCTCAGCAGGTACAAGAGATTCAGAATCTCTGACTCTAGGATCTTATCTAAGGACTCCTACTGAAATGTCTTAGGGTACATTTACAAATTAGATATCATCTTAAATTACAATAGACATTTGTGAAAGAAATGTGATAGGAGGATAGTTGTAGATAGATGCACATCACAGCTGGTAAATGACACACTTTACAACAAGAAAACAGTAAAAATGGCAGGAAAATTCTACAATGCTAAATACCAAGAGTAGAATATTTTTATTGAAATAAGATCATTGAAAAAGAATAATATATTTTAAAAATAAGAAATATCTGTTTCTGTTGTTTCTCTTCCCTCTTTTTTAAAGAAATAACTTAAAATTGAGCAATTTTTAATGTTTCATAATTTCATGTTTTTAAGCAATGAATTATCATTTTCATCCTTTTTTAAATGAAAATTTAAAAAATTCATTACAACAAATAAAAGGAAATAAAATGGTATGTAAGAATAATAAATATTTAAGCTATGTTTTTCTATTTGCATGTGTCCTGGTTTCGGCTAGGACAGAGTTAATTTTCTTCCTAGTAGCTGGTATAGTGCTGTGTTTTGGATTTAGTAGAAAAATAATGTTGATAACACACTGATGTTTTTAGTTGTTGCTAAGTACTGTTTATCCTAAGTCAAGGATTTTTCAGCTTCTCATGCCCAGCCAGCAAGAAGGCTGGAGGGGCACAAGAAGCTGGGAGGGGACACCATCAGGACAGCTGACCCAAACTGACCAAAGAGCTATTCCATACCATATGACATCATGCCCAGTATATAAACTGGGGGGAGTTAACTGGGAGGGGGGATCGCTGCTTGGGAACTAACTGGGCATCGGTCGGTGAGTGGTGAGCAATTGCATTGTGCACCACTTGCTTTGTATAGTCTAATTCTTTTAGTATTACTATTGTCATATTATTATTATCATTATCATTGTTTTTCATTCCTTTCTGTCCTATTAAACTGTCTTTATCTCAACTCACGAGGTTTTTTTTTCCTGATTCTCTCCCCCATCCCAGGGGTGGGGGGGCAGTGAGCGAGCGGCTGCGTGGTGCTTAGCTGCCAGCTGGGGTTAAACCACGACAGCATGTTGGATAACATATATGTAAGGGTTGAACTCTGTGACATAGGATGAAAGCATCAAAATTTCAAAGGATCATGATTTGCAGTGATTAAGGATTCATGGTAAATACTGAGATTCTCACAAGTTCTAATCTACATATAGGTTTAATTTTTGTGAAGAAATTAGTTTAGGCCAGATCTCATGTAGGTGAACATGCTACACAGACATATGTTTATTAGTCTGACAGAGGCTTTTGATACCCTTTTCCCTGTCAGTTGAATAAAAAGCAGAGATGAAGGGAAAGAGAGAGAGGAAGTCTGACACAGACTTAAAATGATGTGCTTGCACTTATAAAGAAGCCGTAGCTTTGATTAGAGGCCTGATGTTTCTCTCTGTGTGCAGGGTCAGGCCCTATGCTATAAATACTTACTTCATCATGGGGACACAGTCTTCATCTGTGTTTGGAAACTTGAATTCAGAAGCAGTAAGGCAGATTGAGAGGGTCAAATTTATACTTGATGTAACTCCTTGGCAGTAAACTAAGGATAAATTTGGCCTATGTGTACAAACAGAAGTAACTAAAAATGTAAAAGTGTTACAGAGGCAGATAAAGCAGCAAGTCAAGGGAGAACAGAGGGCATCAGCTTGAGAGGTAATCAATATGTGTGGGAGGCTGGAAAAGATAAGCAACACCAATGTCAACAGAAAGTCAGAAGGGGGGAAAAAAGCTATCACAAAGTGGTAAAATAAAAACTTTCTCTTTCTCCCTGCATCCATCAGTGAAGTTTGCCTTTTATTAATTATTTAATTGTTTAGGGTTATATCATGCACTTGGCTACACTAGTATGCAAAAGGAGAAGCGATCAGGAAGATTTTGGACATATTTTTAGTAATGAAGCCTTAATATCTTGTTTTGATGGAAGAAACTTGGTTTGCAGTTCTGCTTATGCCCCACAACCTATGGCCTAAAAAGGAGGCATTGTTAGATGGTGTGTACAGTAAGGGCAATGCAGCTGAAAGGATCATGTGTTGCCCCCAAAAGGAATTGGCAAGTAGAAAATCAAAACTGTAATTGCTCCTGTTCCAATATCAGTAGTTTCTGGTACATGAAAGAAGCTTTTTCATGAAAGAATAGATATCTAGGCAGATCCCAACCATGGTACACATAAGACCTTGTGAGTCCAGATGTGCAAACAGGTAAAATGTTTGCTGCTCAGGGGAAGATTTGGACTGAATATGCCATGCTTATTGTGGTGGGTGGACCTTGGCTGGATGCCAGGTGCCCACCTGTAGTGGGTTGACCCTGGCCGGATGCCAGGTGCCCACCAAAGCCGCTCTATCACTCCCCCTCCTCAACTGGACAGGGGAGAGAAAATATAACGAAAGGCTTGTAGGTCGAGATAAGGGCAGTTTAATAAAGCAGAAGCAAAGGTCACACGCAAAAGCAAAGGAAAACAAAAGGTTTTATTCTCTACTTCCCATCAGCAGGCGATGTTCGGCCACTTCCCGGGAAGCAGGGCTTCAGTACGCGTAGTGGTTGCTCCGGAAGACAAATGTAAACAAACGAATGCCCCCCCTTCCTCCTTCCTCCTCCTAGCTTTTATTGCTGAGCAGTCATCATATGGTGTGGAATATCCCTTTGGTCAGTTTGGGTCAGCTGTCCTGGCTATGTCCCCTCCCAAGATCTTGCCCACCCCCAGCCTACTGGTGAGGGGGGGGCAATGTTGGAGAGGCAGCCTTGATGCTGTGGGAGCACTGCTCAGCAGTAGCCAAAACCCTGGTGTGTTATCATCAACACTGTTCTAGCTACCAATACAGAGCACAGCACTATGAGGGCTGCTATGGGGAAAATTAACTCCATCTCAGCCACACCCAATACAATCTCCACCCCTTATTCCATACCATTTGCATCATGCTCAGGTCCCACATAATTTAATACACACATACGTATACATATATCTTCTAACTATCCCATCGTATTTAATTCTCATTACTGAAATCCCTTCTTACCAACACTTACGACTTAAACTACATACTTAAACCATCTTTATACCCAACATACAGATTTACACATTCTCATTAACTACTATCTTCTGTCCTTTAACAGAGAGATATTACTCTCCCATTCCATGGGCTTCTTGCACTCCTCCAGATGTTCACAAACAGGCTATGACTTGGGCCCCATCTGTCAAGATGGATGTTCAGGACAGGAGAAGCAGCATGTTTGATTGTTGAGCACCAACACTGGCTTGGTTTCAGTCATCATTGCACTTGTCTTGTTCCTTGCGAAACTCACTCTTCGTCAGTTCAGGTCATTCCTGCTGCATTACTTCGTACAACATACAACTCACATCACAGATTATTTTTCCCCCCAAGGTTAAATCTCCTTGAGGCACACACCGGGTCTCCCCATCCTTCCGCATTACCCACCAAGTACACCCAGGTCCTTGAGCAAAGACAATCCCATGAATGGGTTTGCCTTTTCCCATGGGAGGAGCAATCCATACCACCTTCCCCAGCCCCTTCCCCATGTGCACTACGGGGACCTTATCTCCTCCCACAGTATGTAAGGGTTTTGTTTGGGCAGGACCAGGATGGTTAGCAGATCCTCTGGGGTTAACCAGCCAAGTGGCTTCTGCTAAATTTGTATCCCAGTGCTTCCATGCCCCATTGCCCAATGCTCTCAACATAGTCTTTAACAGTCCATTATATCTCTCAGTCTTTCCAGAGGCTTGTGGGTGATTGATAGGGGATGTGATACACCCACTCAATGCCGTGTTTCTTTGCCCAGGAGTTTATGAGGTTATTCCGGAAATGAGTCCCATTATCTGATTCAATTCTTTCTGGGGGACCATGTTGCCAGAAAATTTGCCTTTCAAGGCCTAAGATGGTGTTTCGGGCAGTGGCATGGTTTACAGGGTATGTCTCTAGCCAGCCAGTAGTTGCTTCCACCATGGTGAGTATGTAGCACTTGCCTTGGCGTGTTCGTGGCAGTGGTCCAATATAGTCAATTTGCCAGGCCTCGCCATATTGAAAACCCAGCCACTGCCCTCTGTTCCAGGGACATTTTACTCGTGTGGCTCGCTTGATTGCAGCACATGTTTCACATTCATGAGTGACCTGTGTGATGGCCTCCATGGTCAGGTCCACCCCTCGATCATGAGCCCATCTGTATGTTGCATCTCTCCCTAGATGTCCCGATGTTTTGTGGACCCATCGAGCTACAAATAGCTCACCCTTACGCTCCCCGTCCAGGTCCACCTGAGACAGATACTTCGATTTTGGCAGCCTTGTCTACCTGTTCATTGTTTCGATGTTCTTCAGTGGCACAGCTTTTGGGCGTGTGAGCATCTACATGATGTAACTTTAGAGCCATGTTTTCTACCCGGGCAGCAATGTCCTGCCATAATGCAGCAGCCCAGATGGGTTTACCCCTGCGCTGCCAATTGGTCTTCTTCCACTGCTGCAGCCACCCCCATAGGGCATTAGCCACCATCCAGGAGTCAGTAGAGAGATAGAGTACTGGCCACTTTTCTCGTTCAGCAATCTCTAGGGCTAGTTGGATGGCTTTCACTTCTGCAAACTGACTTGACTCACCTTCTCCTTCAGTGGCCTCAACGACTTGTCGTGCGGGACTCCACACAGCAGCTTTCCATTTCCGATGGTTTCCTACCACACAACAGGATCCATCAGTAAACAAAGCATAATGCCTTTCATCTTCTGATATCTCATTATATGGTGGTGGTGCCTCTTGGGCACAAGCCACCTCCTCAGGCAATGCTCCAAAATCTCTGCCTTCTGGACAGTCCATGATCTCTTCCAGGATTCCTGGGTGGCTGGGTTTCCCCAGTCGAGCTCATTGCGTGATCAGTCATACCCACTTACTCCATGTAGTGCTGGTTGCATGATGTGTAGAGGGGATGTTTCCTTTGAACATCCAGCGTAGCACGGGCAATCGTGGTGCCAAGAGGAGATATGCTTCTGTACCAACAACTTCTGAAGCGGCTCAAACCCCCTCATATGCTGCTAGTATCTCTTTTTTCTGTTGGGGTGTAGTGGGCTTCTGATCCTTGATACCCCCAGCTCCAAAACCCTAATGGTCGACCTCAGGTTTCTCCTGGTGTTTTCTGCCAGAGGCTCCCTCCAGGTGAGACCATGCTCCCCAGCTGCAGTGTAGAGTACATTTTGCACAGCTGGTCCTGTCCAGACAGGCCCAAGAGCTACTGCACGAGCTATCTCCTGTTTGATATGCTCAAAGGCTTGTTGTTGCTCAAGGCCCCACTCAAAATAGTTCTTCTTTCGGGTTACTCGATAGAGAGGGCTCACAAGCTGACTATAACCTGGAATATGCATTCTCCAGAACCCCCCACAAGGCCTAGGAAAGCTTGTGTTTCCTTCTTGTTAGCTGGTGGAGACATAGTTGCTATCTTGTTGACCACATCCATAGGCACATGACGGCGTCCATCCTGCCATTTTATTCCCAAGAACTGGATCTCCTGTGCAGGTCCCTTGACCTTGCTTTTCTTTATGGCAAAACCAGCTTTCAGAAGAATCTGAATCACTCTTTTTCCCTTCTCAAACACTTCTTCTGCCTTGTTGCCCCACACGATGATGTCATCGATGTATTGTAGATGTTCAGGGGCATCACCCTGTTCCAGTGCAGTTTGGATTAGTCCATGACAAATGGTAGGGCTGTGCTTCCACCCCTGGGGCAGTCGATTCCAGGTGTATTGGACACCCCTCCATGTGAAAGCAAACTGTGGCCTGCACTCTGCTGCCAAAGGAATTGAAAAAAACACATTGGCAATGATGTCATTTGCAGCATACCACTTGGCTGCCTTTGACTGCAGCTCATATTGGAGCTCTAGCATGTCTGGTACAGCAGCACTCAGTGGTGGCGTGACTTGGTTCAGGCCACGATAGTCTACTGTTAACCTCCACCCTCCGTCAGACTTTTGCACTGGCCATATGGGACTATTGAAAGGTGAGTGAGTCTTGCTGATGACTCCCTGGCTCTCCAGTTGATGAATCAGCTCATGGATGGGAGCCAGGGAGTCTCGGTTTGTGCGATATTGCCACCGGTGCACCGTCCTGGTAGCAATTGGCACCTGCTGTTCTTCAACTCGCAGCAATCCCACAACAGAAGGGATCTTCCGAGAGGCCAGGCAGGGTAGATAGCTGTTTTATCTTCTCTGTGTTCACAGTGGCTACACCAAAAGCCCATGGGTACCCCTTTGGGTCCTTGAAGTACCCTCTCCTGAGGTAGTCTATGCCAAGGATACAAGGGGCCTCTGGGCCGGTCACAATGGGGTGCTTTTCCCACTTGTCCCCTGTTAAGCTCACCTCAGCCTCCAATACAGACAATTCTTGGCATCCCCCTGTCACTCCAGAGATCCAGATGGGTTCTGTGCCCCTATACCCTGATGGCACCAGCATACACTGTGCACCGGTGTCTACCAAAGCCTTATACTTCTGTGGGTCTGATGTGCCAGGCCATCGGATCCACACAGTCCAGTATACCCGGTCATCCCTTTCCTCCTCCTGGCCGAAGGCAGGGACCCTCTATTCTTGTTCCTGGTCAGAGTATTTGCTGTCTGACCCTTGCAGTGCCAGACCAGAAGTCCCCTCACCAGGATCAAGGGAGGTGATTTCAGTTCTTCTGTGTCTGGGAGATCGCTGATTGCCTTCTTGTGTCTCTACAGCAACTATGCTGACAGCCTTCTTGGGTGACCCCTTCTTAACAGCTGTCTTCCCTCTCAGTTCACGTACACGGGCTTCCAGCTTAAAGGTGGGTTCACCATCCCACTTCCTCATGTCCTCCCCCTGGTCACACAGGAAGAACCAGAGTGCACCATGCAGCATGCGCCTGGGGCTCCCTTTCCCTCTGACCGGGGCAGGAGGGGACTGACTTCTTGGGGTGCCCCTGACAGCCAAGGCGCTGTCCTGTAGGGATGAGGAGGTATAGAGATTTTCTTCGAAGTTTTGGAGCCAAGAAGACACTTTCTCCACAGTTGGTGTATCCATATCTGGGCAATACATCGCTGCCAAGCTGTTAGAATAGGACGCTGGAGCACTTTGAATCACCTTCCTCCACATGGCCCGTGTGCACAGGACATCCTCTAGATCTTTGGAGACCTCATCATCGTCCAGATCACTGTAGATGACTTCTAGCACTGCTAATTCTCTCAGGTATTGGATGCCTTCATCTGCAGTAGTCCACTTTCCTGGGGAGCTGACAAGATCTTCCTTGAATGGATATCTTGCCCTCACACTTGAGAGGAGTCGTCTCCAGAGACTGCAAATTGCTGCCTCTTTTCCAATTCCTCTCTCAATCCCCCGGTTTCTAGCAAGAGATCCCAGCTGTTGGGCTTCCTTACCTTCCAGCTGCTGACTGTCGGCCCCGCTATCCCAGCATCGGAGCAGCCAGGCAGCAATCCGCTCACCTGGCTGGCGGCTGTAATCTTTCCGCATGTCTCGAAGTTCTGATGAGGTCAGGGACTGGGTAGTTTCTGCTTCCTGTCTGAGTTCTCTCATTCCTTCCTCCCATTTCTTTGTCGAAGGACCGGCTTCTTGATCAAACCTTTCCTCTTCTTCCTCCTCCCTTACTAATCGAGGGTATGGACCCGTTGTTCTCCTTGTCCACTGTTTCTTTTTCACTACTGGGGCAATTACTGTAGTTGTTGTTGTTGTTTGGGTGCCTATCTCAACCGTGGTGTCCTCAGATGCAGTTTGGGTCCCTGCCTCAACCGTAATCCGCTGAGAATACTGAACTGTGGCTCGATAGGCACAGGCCAGGCCCCAGTACAGTGCTAGAAGCTGCTGGTTTTCATTGGGATAGGCAAGGCACCCCTCTATCAGGTGGTGCGTCAGTTTGCCAGGGTTGCTTGCCTGTTCAGGTGTAAAGTCCCAGGCTATGGGAGGTGATAACTGTCCTAGGAATCTGCCCAAATCCTTCCACACACCCTGCCACCCAGGGACCGGCCGCCTCAGGGCACTTTTCAGTATTGCCTCACTCAAAAGTTGTCTTCTCTTTCTTACACCAGGATGAGACCAGATTCCACAAAACCCATAATATGCCAATAGTATTAATTAATAGTATTAAACAGCTCACATAAGGGTGAACAAGGACCTCGGGAGCTTGCATAATAAAACCATCCACATCAATCCTGGGTAGGGAGAGGGAGATGTATTCCCTCATCTTCTCCACAAGATAGCTCCCGCAGCACAGCAAGGCCATCAATGCCAGGACAGAGCACATATAGCCATTGTTTGTACCAGCAAGTTCCCAAATTCCTTCATCCTTCCCACAAAATAGCTCCCCCAGCACAGCAAGGCCGTCAATGCCAGGGCAAAGCACAGAGCCATTATTTCTATTAACATGTTCCCAAGCTCAGCAAAATAAAGAGATAAGCAGTGCAGCCAACAAACTCTGTGACCCACACAGGAGCTTGCCACTTAATAACTACTATAGCTATAGCATGCTTAATACAAAACTGCCTTTGTCTTGTCCCTGTTCGGGCGCCAAAAAGGACTGTGGTGGGTTGACCCTGGCCGGATGCCAGGTGCCCACCAAAGCCGCTCTATCACTCCCCCTCCTCAACTGGACAGGGGAGAGAAAATATAACGAAAGGCTCATAGGTCGAGATAAGGGCAGTTTGATAAAGCAGAAGCAAATGTCGCGCGCGAAAGCAAAGGAAAACAAAAGATTTTATTCTCTACTTCCCATCAGCAGGCAATGTTCGGCCACTTCCCAGGAAGCAGGGTTTCAGTACGCATAGCGGTTGCTCCAGAAGACAAACATAAACAAACGAATGCCCCCCCTTCCTCCTCCTCCCCCCCCCAGCTTTTATACTGAGCAGACGACATATGGTATGGAATATCCCTTTGGTCAGTTTGGGTCAGCTGTCCTGGATCTGTCCCCTCCCAAGATCTTGCCCACCAGCCTACTGGTGAGGGGGGGGCAATGTTGGAGAGACAGCCTTGATGCTGTGGGAGCACTGCTCAGCAGTAGCCAAAACCCTGGTGTGTTATCAACACTGTTCTAGCTACCAATACAGAGCACAGCACTATGAGGGCTGCTATGAGGAAAATTAACTCCATCTCAGCCAGACCCAATACACTTATTTCAAGTCAACAGTTATATTTATTTCCCTGAGTTGAGAGTGTGGTCTAGAGTGTCATTTTGGATGTGGAAAGGCCAGCTTACAAAGAAAGAGACACTATGTAAAATGCATATCTGGATTCACTGTTGCCCAGTATTCTGTGCAGCCATTTATTCACATGAAATGAGGAAAATGTAGATATAAACAAGTTATTGACTATGACAGTTACAGTCCCCTAACTCAGAGGCTGCTATGCCTCTGTATAACATAATTTAGAACAAATACAAAACTGGTCTTTGTTACTTTATATGATAGAAGAGTCTAAATACATCCAGATTTTGCCTCCTCCCCCAGGCACTTTCAATAAATATACACCCACTAAACCAATGTTAGGGAATCCTCCAAACATCACCTGAATTTCATTTCGATAATTTAAATTTATAATCTAAACTGCTGCACCTTTTAAATATATCCTCTCTTTTTGTTATAGTATCTGACCAGTGTGTTTTCTCACGTATGAACTAAAATGTTTTAGAGCTTATTTGTACAGTTTTTAAAAGTGTGCCAGCAAAAAAACCATAGTGCATAAGCTGGAACGGGTAAGTGTGCATTTGAGCTGCCTATTGACAAGCTTCAGTAGTAATAGTTCTTAGTGCTATGATAGCATTACCACATCCTCCTTTTTAAGCGCTTTGTCTAAACTATAGGATGGATTTATGTTCCCAGGTGCAGTCCAAACTCTTGGTCCTTTGATTCCCCCAACCAGAGGACCAATTCAAATGCATTAAAGTCTCTGTTTCCCTGTTTACTCAGGTCTTCTTCCAGTTAAAGCAGGTTGTGGTGCACATACACTTATTCCAGAAAGCAGTTTTAATATGGCCAGTGTGCATACATCTGGGGTAAGATATGGGAAGCTTTCTCAGTTCCCCCGACTTAGGTGTATGCATTCAGAGCTTGCCAAAGTGATGATGTTCTGCTATGCCTGCTTTATATGACTGCTTTTAAGCTGCTGAAATTCTAGTGATGCTAGTCTAGAATGTACTGGGGTGCTGGGGGGGAAGGGAATTTCATTCTTTTTTCCAATTTTTTTTTTTTGGCTGAAAGGACTCAACAAACTTGGCACAAGTTCAAACTCTTTTTACAGGCATGAGTTTGCATTTTTCAGCTACTAATAAAATACTTCAGGTAAAGAATTATCATAGCCCTAATCAGAAGTATATTTAGCACATAACATAAACATTTAAAACAGCATCTAGCACAAAGGTGGGAAGAAAAGCCAGAGAAATACATGTGGTTTTGGTGTTTTCTTGGAAAACTGTATCTGGCAGGTTTTAGCTGTTAGCCCAGACAGCAAGACTGGTGCTGCAGGGAATGTTTAAGGAGAGGAAAAACATGAAGGACAACCCACTGCCAAATTATAAAGTTCCTCTGCAGTAATTACTAAATAATATTTGCTGAAGTACTGTCTTAACTCCCCGCAGAGAAAGGTGGACATAAATGACATGGTTGCATTAGATTTTTTGAACTTGCTCTTCTCCTTGTACCTCATACCTGTGTCTCATCTACGTCAGGCTGCTACATGGACAGCTCAAGCAAAGGCAGGGAATAATCCCTTGGAGCAATAGGAGTACTGTGTTGTTTAGGCTCCACAGCAGAGATGGGGCAGGATTTTCTCTATTCTTCCCTCTTATTATTGCATGGCTATTGCCAATCACATGCAAACCAAACTCTGTGCTACCCTTATCAGCAGTGAGCTATTTTTTTAAGTGTGTCTTCTTGTTAACTTCATCTCAAAATAATTGGAAAGTTTATGGAAAGCATATAGAAAGGGGGAGGAGAAAGAAAAAAAAGAAAGACAGAAGAGACCATAAAAGGCCTTTTGCTAAAATCCTTCCAAGAAGTTGGCTTCTCTTAAGGTTTAGATACCACTTATTTCAGTGCTGCTACTATTTCCTCCCCCAGTCCCACTTCTCTCTCTCCTTGGTGTCACTTGGTAGTATCCGTCAAAACAACATCTCCAAAACAACAGCAAAGAGTCAGCACGGGCTGCCAACGTAAGAAAATCACTCATAATACTGAATGACATTCAATTTCCTATCTGTCATATCTATCATTTCCTATCTGTCACTAAACAAACTACACAGGCCGCACTGACATTTTGGCATTCATTGTAGAAACGGATTGAAATACAGGAAGGTTTAAAAGATGCATTTGCTATTAGTGTCCTCATGTGCCCAGCAATATCAGTGTTAGAATAACTTAGCGTTAAGAACTTCAACAGCTGGATGGATGTTTGACTGCTTCTTCTGTCTATATAGGTGTACATCTTTCATGTGGACATAGCAGAAAATGGTCCTGCAATGAAACAATCTTAAAACTGTACTCGACATCATTGAGTGAAAATGTCCTCCTTGGAGAGAACCTGAAGAGAAACTATGAGATTTTGGAAGTGATATGAAAGCTTTTCTCTCAGAGTGTAAGTATGGGTTTGTATTGGGTTTGCGTGGCAAGGTTTTGGTAGCGGGGGGCTACAGGGGTGACTGAGAAGATGCCAGAAGCTTCCCCTATGTCCGATAGAGCCAATGCCAGCCGGCTCCAAGACGGACCCACTGCTGGCCAAGGTTGAGCCAATCAGCGACGGTGGTAACATATTTAAGAAAGGGAAAAAAGTTACAAACTGCAGCTGGAGAGAGGAGTGAGAATATGTGAGGGAAACAACTCTGCAGACACCAAGGTCAGTGAAGAAGGAGGGGGAGGAGGTGCTCCAGGTGCCAGAGCAGAGAGATTCCCCTGCAGTCCGTGGTGAAGACCATGGTGAGGCAGGCTGTCCCCCTGCAGCCCATGGAGGTCCACAGTGGAGCAGATATCCACCTGCAGCCTGTGGAGGACCCCATGTCGGAGCAGGTGGATGCCTGAAGGAGGCTGTGACCCCATGGGAAGCCTGTGCTGGAGCAGGCTCCTGGCAGGACCTGCAGACCTGTGGAGAGAGGAGCCCACGCTGAAGCAGGTTTGCTGGCAGGACTTGTGACCCCGTGGGGGACCCACACTGGAGCAGTCTGTTCCTGAAGGACTGCATCCCGTGGGAACAACCCATGCTGGAGCAATTCGTGAAGAACTGTAGCCCATGGGAAGGACTCACCTTGGAGAAGTTTGTGGAGGACTGTCTCCCGTGGGAGGGACCCCACGCTGGAGCAGGGGAAGAGTGTGAGGAGTCCTCCCCCTGAGGAGGAAGGAGTGGCAGAGACAATGTGTGATGAACTGACCGCAACCTCCATTCCCCGTCCCGCTGCACCGCTCGGGAGGAGGTAGAGAAAATCAGGAGTGAAGTTGAGCCCAGGAAGAAGGGAGGGGTGGGGGGAAGGTGTTTTTAAGATTTGTTTTTTATTTCTCATTACCTTACTCTGACTTTTGATGGGCAATAAATTAAATTAATTTTCCCCAAGTCAAGTCTGTTTTGCCCGTGACGGTAATTGCTGAGTGATCTCCCTGTCCTTATCTCGACCCATGAGCCTTTCGTTATATTTTCTCTCCCCTGTCCAGCTGAGGAGGGGAGTGATAGAGCAGCTTTGGTGGGCACCTGGCATCCAGCCAAGGTCAACCCACCACAGGGTTAAATCCTGCTCATCTGCAGTTCTCCTTATGTATGAAGGAGGGGTGGGGAATATGGTACATCTTGATTAATTGCTGCATATGCATTTCTAAACACTGCTCAGCATTCTTTTGTCTTGTATACTGTTTATTTGATCCTGAACCTGTTTAATTACAGGGTATTATACAAAAGGCAGAAATCATAAATGGATCCTGAATTAGGCTGTCCTTTGGGTAGTCATCAGTCTGATCCTGACTAGCTTCAGAATTAGACATTGAAGGTTCATTTCAGGCTGTCATTAGATGCAAGAGTTTGTGGTGACTCATAGTGTGTTTTAATAATTTGTCATTATCTTAAATTTTGACATAAAAAAGTTTCTTGAGTCCAACATGCTATTCTGAGCAGTCAAAATTAGTGGTCTTTGTAAATGAAAATGCTTTACAATATGCCAAACTGTGCTTATTATTATTTTTTTTGGTCAACAACATTAAGGTTTAAAGCTACTTATATGTGTGTTCAGATCACACAGGCCCTTCTGAACCTGTTTATTCATACCTCTTTATCTACACTTGGAGTCCACATCAATGCCCATTCTTTTTTAATAACTACTAATTCAGAATAACACAAATCATTTCCATTACTCTGTCCGCCATAGCTCATTGATGGTGTTTTAAACAAAGCTAGTCTGAGATATTGTCAATAAAATAAAAATGTTACCATAAAGATAACAAAAAGTCTAGATGTTTTCTGCTTGTTTTCAGTGGATTTCTGGATTCCACTTGGTGGAATTCAATCCAGTAGACTTTTTGAACCGTAAAACAAATTCACATTTACATGCATAGCATTTCTAAAGGATCCTGCCCTACCACTCCAAATTTTTGAGGGGGTTCACAAATCTCAAAACAGTAGGAAAACTCTGGCATTTACAGGTGGGATTTTCAAAATATTCACTGCTAACTTTATTGACTTCCTGCTGGAGACAATCCCACTGTGACTTTTGTCATTGACTTTACCAGGAGCAGAGCCAGGCCTGAGTGTTTTCAGAATTATATTCTAATATATATACACAGTGGTCATCTTTCTAGCAGTGTTTTAACTTTTTTTCCCCCAACATCTAAGAACTTGCTAATTTAACTGAAAAGTTCTCATAGAATTTTGCAGATTTGCTTTGGAGGAACAAG
Organism: Gymnogyps californianus; assembly: GCF_018139145.2. NCBI lineage: Eukaryota > Metazoa > Chordata > Aves > Accipitriformes > Cathartidae > Gymnogyps > Gymnogyps californianus. Next base: position 250,072 of record NW_026114235.1, on the reverse strand, counting down.
TGTTTTAAAAGAAGGATGACTCAACAAGACAGATTTGTTTGTTACATTAGCAATGAGTAGTTTACTATGTGACTGGTGCAGCAGGCAAGCAAGGGCTTGAAAATCTTTGTACTGACAGAAGAGATGCTATATTTACTATGGGACATGGTAATCTGGAGTATATTATTTTGCACTGTGCAAGGACTTAAGATTCACTTGAAATTCAAAATGTACAATAATGCAGCAGCATCTATAAATCAGAAAAACAATGGAAAGAAAGCAAAGCTTTCTATCTGATTATTAATATATTTCATTTCACTCAGCAGATAAAATTCAAATTATTGATTTTATGGAGCTATTGACATGAAATCACTTAGAAAAAAATGTATTACTGCACAAAAAAACTCTTCCTGTGTAACTATTGCATTTATAGTGTTATGTGAGCTCAGGAATAGGGTATTTTTCTTTTTCTTTTTTTTTTAGTTTGGTTTTTTTTTAAGTTTATTTAGTTATTTGGGGGTTGGAGCTTTAAAGGTCCCTTCCAACCCAAACCATTCTGTGATTCTGTGATTCAGTTACCAAAAAAGGGATATTTACCAAAAGGAATTATAATGTATTCCACCTTAAAGTAAAAATAAGATACCTGGTATTCAATTTATAGCTTTTGCTTTGTTTATTTTTCATAATTATACTTCTGATTCATTTAAAATCCCTTTTGAAATGTTGAATATTGGAAAGGCAGCACAGATGCTGATTCTGTTTGCAATGACCTAAAAAAGAAAAGTGCAAGCTTTAATCTGATGTCTAGGCTGCATTAAAAAAATTGGATTGAAAAGGATTGGATTAGATTAGATTAGACCTTCTGGATTTAAAAATGTTAAAACTCCATTTATGCTTTAACATAATCTCCTTCCACTCTCTGGAGCCATCAAGCTGAGCACTGTCCCTTGTGAGTATTTTTTATTATTATTATTAAATTTGCTTCTTTTTCATTTTAACATCCTAGTTTCATATTTGTAATAGCAAGAAATCCTCTGAGACAGATCTAAAAGTTCTTTCTGACCTGGTGAATGGAAGGGCAGGCACTTAAACCTCTGGTTTTTACAATGATTTTATGTATTTGTGCACCGTCACAAATGTAAATATTAATAGCCAGTTTTTAAAAGCCAAATAAGAGTGAGTGCTTTTAAGGTCTTTAGAGGCTTGTGAGAGAGTGGTGATGTTTTACAGTACAACAATTTATTTACAATGCATTATTATGAAGAAATGCTCAGTTTAAAAAGCAATCATGTACTTTACTAAACCTGAAGTACCTATTATGTACAGCATCTGTAAATAAAAAAGGTATTATAATATTTGCAAGCTGATGCCTGATACTTCAGAATGCAGATTGGATTTTATTTCTCATAAAAATAAAACCAAAATATTATTTGGGGATTATAGGACAGCATCTCTCAGGAGCAAAATGGAGGAATAATAATATCCTTCCTGGGATCAACGTAACCTTTTCAATGAATGATGATGATGACTCTACAGCTGAATTTCTGAGCATTCCACACCATGGGTGGGACTATCAGTTCTTCCAACATGACTCACTCTGTATTGAGAATATTCCAGGTAAAACAAAGATATCTAAAAATATTAGATAATACTATCTAATATGTGAGAGAGATTATATCAAACCATTGACTCCATCTCTGTTCAGTCATGGTGGATCAGGCCTTTCTGCTCATCCATGGAGCTGTGATAAGTCATGTGACAGGGCACATCATCACACATACCTTGTTTTCTGCCACTAGGCACAGGCTCTGGATAACATCTAGAAGAGCCAGTATCATGATTTGGTCTGACCTAGCAATACAAATAACTAGGTGCTATTATCAGAAGGGTGGTGTTTGCTGAGCTGGGCTGGAGATTCCTTGATTAATTCAGGATATCTGGTAGGACCCAGCAAGGAACTATGTTTGCTCTAATTAATGAACCCCACTGGGGAACTTGGTTCAGGATATTAAAAGTGAACCGTCCAAACCAGTGTGAGTCTTTGTTGTGACACCATCATAAAATGAACAAATAATCTGATCAACAATCCCCATTCTCAACATAGCCATCATTATCAGTTCATCCAATAACTGAAAAGATATTTATCACATCCATAATAAAGAGTAAGGGTCACTAGCTAAAAAGTTTTGTTACCCAATTTGCTATGCTCTTTGTGAGGCTCAAGGCTGTCAAGAAGGTATAACTAGCAGAACACCATTTTACCTTAGCGCCACCAGAGAAACTGAAATATTTGATCACTTCGGTGTTTTTTGAAATCTTAATCTGCTTGGTTTTAAATACTTTCTTGACAGCCACATTTGAGAACACAGATGGTTTGTGTTCATAGCACACATTCAGGTCCAGTACCTGAGCCAGATTGCCTCTAATAAAGACCAAGTTGGGTTTTAAGAGTTCATTTTCATCATCCCTCAGATATAGGTCATTATATACTGTCCACACTTTCTCAGCTTCCTCAGCTAAGAAAGAACACTGTTATGTTATTTAGTACAGGAATCCTGTACTGCTGGATAGACTGCCAAAATATGAGCAAAACTACAGTGGGCCCATGAGGAGGAGTAATCTCAGATGTAAAACCCAGCTAGCAACTAAGAGTAGTTCCTATTAAGAGAGTCATAGTTACTCCCCCTGTAAAATATACAAAAATTTGCAACTAGCCACAGGAAAACTACATCACTGTTCATCCAAACATGAGAAACAAAAAACTGTATGAATTGAAGACGACTATGGAGTATCATTAACTTACTTATCTAATTAATTTAATTTAGCACTGATAACTGGAAAACTGGGAAAATCTGAGATGCACTCATCCTAGGAAACGTATTTCTCATCAGCTATTATTAAATCAGAGAAACAGTGAACAGCTGCTACCAAAAAAACCCCACCAAAAGCAGTCTAGAACCCCCTTATTTAGAGGCTGAAGTGATTTAGGTCTGGGATTTGTCACTTTCTCCTCGACTCTGCAGTCAAGGTTATGATAGAAATGAACTATCATTAATGGGGGAACCAAAGCACCTGGCTACAATTAACCATTAATCCTAACAGCAGAGGCTGTTACACACAGGAGAGATCTGGACTTCTGGAAACCAGATCACAGTCCTGGCAATGAGAAGGGAAATGTGGGTCTTTGATTGTATTGGGTTTGCATGGCAAGGTTTTGGTAGCCAGGGGGGCTACAGGGGTGGCTTCTGTGAGAAGCTGCTAGAAGCTTCCCCTATGTCCGATAAAGTTAATGCCAGCGGGTTCCAAGACGGACCCGCCGCTGGCCAAGGCCAAGCCAATCAGCAACAGTGGTAGCGCCTCTGGGATAACATATTTAAGAAAGGGAAAAGAAGTTACAGGGGAGTGGCAGTTGCAGCCAGAGAGAGGAGTGAGAATATGTGAGAGGAACAACTCTGCAGACACCAAGGTCAGTGAAGGAGGAGGGGGAGGAGGTGCTCCAGGCACCAGAGCAGAGATTCCCCTGCAGCCCGTGGTGAAGACCATGGTGAGGCAGGCTGTCCCCCTGCAGCCCATGGAGGTCCACGGTGGAGCAGATATCCACCTGCAGCCTGTGGAGGACCCCACGCTGGAGCAGGTGGATGCCCGAAGGATGCTGTGACCCCGTGGGAAGCCCATGCTGGAGCAGGCTCCTGGCAGGACCTGTGGACCCGTGGACCCGTGGCCCCATGGAGAGAGGAGCCCATGCTGGAGCAGGTTTGCTGGCAGGACTTGTGACCCCATGGGGGACCCACGCTGGAGCAGTCTGTTCCTGAAGGACTGCACCCTGTGGATGGGACCCATGCTGGAGCAGTTAGTGAAGAACTGCAGCCCGTGGGAAGGACTCACCTTGGAGAAGTTTGTGGAGGACTGTCTCCCGTGGGAGGGACCCCATGCTGGAGCAGGGGAAGAGTGTGAGTCCTCCTCCCCCTGAGGAGGAAGGAGTGGCAGAAACAACGTGTGATGAACTGACCCAAACCCCCCTTCCCCGTCCCCCTGCGCCGCTCGGGAGGGAGGAGGTAGAGAAAATCGGGAGTAAAGTTAAGCCTGGGAAGAAGGGAGGGGTGGGGGGAAGGTGTTTTAAGATTTGGTTTTATTTCTCATTATCCTGCTCTGATTTGACTAGTAATAAAGTAAATTATTTTTTCCCCAAGTCGAGTCTGTTTTGCCCGTGACGGTAATTGGTGAGTGATCTCTCCCTATCCTTATCTCGACCCATGAGCCTTTCATTTTATTTTCTCTCCCCTGTCCATTTGAGGAGGGGGAGTGATAGAGCGGCTTTGGTGGGCACCTGGCATCCAGCCAGGGTCAACCCACTACATTGATGAAGTGCAAACAGAGGGAGTGTTGTAAAGAAGGTTGAGAAGATTGTGCTACTTTAGGAAAGAGTACTGAGCCTACAGTGCCTTGCTCACTGTAGAGGTAGACATCCACACATCTAGTCAGATTAATTATCTCTAGTTTTGAGCTTATAGGAGTTGTGTTAGGTCCCTTTTGATTGCTCTTGAATGGAGGAAAATATCAGGACTGATATTCATCAGTTTAAATTGACCTCACCTAAAAAAAGATTTTTATCAGCCACTATGATATTCCACTAGACTATTCTAATTATTTTTATATTTCAGTTCAATTCTGAATTGATACAAAATTCAAAATACTGAAACTTCAGTTGGAATAGAAAGGTTAGAAAAGCAAACATCACAAGTTGATAGCAAGGCACTGCCTATTGATGGTTTTGATCTAACCATATTTAAAATTTTCCATGGCATCAATGGGGAATATTATTTTCTCCTTATGACTGAATAGGACTTTGAGATGCCTCTGATAGGCCACATTTTTAACTCTCACTTTGGCATTATCCAATAACAGTATGAAAATAATTAGGACTTGCCTTTTCCATGCTTGCTGTTGATGTCAGATCCAAGTTCCAAAGTAGACAGACTGAGTACAGCTAAAATACTGCCAGTGAAGAATAAATATTTTTTGTGGAGCCTTTTGAAATAGTAGGTCTTATACATTCATGGGGCATGACAAAAGAAATTCCATGCCAGAGTTTTCCCATCATTGTGCCAACACAAATCTTTAATTTGTTTGTCAACCTAAAATGCTTCCCCTTGACCTTGTTTTTCTATCTTTACCTGAGCTTTTTTTTTTAATTACTATTGAAATTGCAAGTGTTCCTATTTTGTCTTTATTCTGATCAAATTTCACCTTATATGATGGAGCAGGGTCTCTTTCACTGGCAGAAATGCCACAATGGTATACGACATTCTCCCAAGATTCTGGGTAACAAGGCCTTTGGCATTAGCCATCGCTGAAAATATCTGTCAAATCATATAGTAAGAAATACTGATCTAGAATAAAATTCACTAGTCCAAATATGTCTTATTAAATTTCAGCAAATTAATTGCCATTAGAAAAAAATTTGAACTGGGCATATGCAGTGTGGAAGAGGTGATTAATATTTTAATAGTGTCTACACTATTAAAATTTTTTGAAAGTCATTTAGATGATTGTACTTGATGGTATTTTACAGGTGACAAATATTTTCCAAGTAATTTTATTTTTTTTCCTCTCTCATTCTGCGGTTTCTGATTAATTGTACAATCTTCACTATCATATATTCAAAGTACGAAACAATATTGATTGTTTATCTGTTAAGTAAACAATAGGATACAATTAGAATAAATAACTTCATGAAATACACGCAAAAAGCTATAATTCCACTTTCCAGAAAATATTATAGCTATTGCTAACTCATTATTAAATCCTAAACTGGCATGATTATTTGATCTGATGATAGCCTTAAATCCATTAAATAGATAGAAAGGTAATATACAAATATAGCCTAATATCACTATGAAGCACTGCTTCTCTGATTTGCAGTTCAAAAAACATTTTCAAAAAAATTATTCAAAAAATTCTAAATTGTTTAGATGATTTCTGCAGCCCAAGTCAATTAATGTACATCATAACCTTATATTTAGTATTACTGTACTGAGTTTATAGAATCAGCACTTTTACTTGTATATAATCTTGAGGCTGTGCCCTACAGCAAACTGTCAGATGGTGTGAATAACTACTCTTTTGTCTCATCCTCACAGTAGAGCAGCTGGTTGAGGACTGTAAAGTTATGCAGGTTAAAAGGCTGAGTAAGTCTTTACAGATAAGGAAAAGCTACAATGAGAGGGAAATGAAGACTTACAGGAGAAGTCTTAGGAAATGCCAGTATCTGAGGACATTGTGCGTAAAGTCAATTCCAAAGTGTCGAAAGTCAAGCAAGCAGGGCAGAAGGCCGACTTGGCTGAGCAGGGATCTTCTTCTAGAACTTAGGTGGAAAAGGAAAGTGTACGGACATTGGAAGCAAGGACAGGCGACACGGGAGGACTACAGAGATGCTGCTCGCCACTGTAGGGAGAAAATTCGTGCGGCCAAAGCTCAATTAGAGTTCAAGCTGGCCAGCACTGTGAAGGACAACAAAAAGGGCTTTTTAAAATATGCTAACAGCAAAAGGAGGATCAGAGATAACATTGGTCTGTTACTTGATGAGGTTGGTCACCTCACAAATAAGGATGTAGACAAAGTGGAGATGTTTAATGCCTTCTTCACCTCTGTCTTCAACACCGATGATGGGCCCTGGGACCCACGGAGCCCTGTGTTGGAAGACCGTGACTGGGGCGATGATAAACTCCCAGCCGACCCTGAACTTGTTTGAGACTTGCTGCTCCAGCTGGATGTGCATAAATCTATGGGGCCCGATGGGATTCATCCCAGGGTACTGAAAGAGCTGGCCGATGTTATTGCGGGACCTCTCTCCATTATTTTTCAATGGTCTTGGGAGTCTGGAGAGGTCCCAGTCGACTGGAAGTTGGCAAATGTTGTCCCAATTTTCAAGAAGGGTAAGAAGGAAGCCCCTGGTAATTACAGGCCTGTCAGTCTCACTTCAGTGCCTGGTAAAATTATGGAGAAGGTTATTCTGGGAGTTACTGAAAAACACTTGAGAGACAATGTTGAATATGATTCAACAGTGTGCCCTGGCAGCCAAAAGGGCCAACCGTGTCCTGGGGTGCATCAAGCACAGCATAGCTAGCCGGTCAAGGGAGGTGATTGTCCCCCTCTACACTGCACTGGTGTGGCCCCACCTCGAGTACTGTGTGCAGTTTTGGGCGCCTCAGTATAAGAAGGCCATCAAACTATTAGAGTGTGTCCAGAGGAGGGCGACCAAGATGGTGAAAGGCCTCGAGGGCAAGGCTTATGAGGAGCAGCTGAGGTCACTTGATTTGTTCAGCTTGGAGAAGAGAAGGCTGAGGGGTGACCTCATTGCAGTCTACAACTTCCTCAAGGGGGGCAGCGGAGGGGGAGGTGCTGATGTCCTCTCTCTGGTGACCAGCGATAGGACACGAGGAAATGGAATGAAGCTGCATCAGGGGAAGTTCAGACTGGACATTAGGAAAAGGTTCTTCACTGAGAGGGTGGTCGGTCCCTGGAACAGGCTCCCCAGGGAAGTGGTCATGGCACCAAGCCTGTGAGAGTTCAAGGAGCATCTGGACGATGCTCTTAGTTGTTTATGGTTTAGTTTTAGGTAGTCCTGCGAGGAGCAGGGAGTTGGACTCCATGATCCTTATGGGTCCCTTCCAACTTGAGATATTCTATGATTCTAAAAAAGTCATACGTACAACTTTCCCTCAGGGCTATTTGTTGTCTCTTTCATGAAATCTCAACCTTGGTCACTGAAGTGGGGAAAGGCTGTTACACTTTTACACTGACCTAAGGAGCTACTTTCATTTTCCACCTAAATAAGTGGACTGTTTAGGCTGACAAGGCAGGGTGAGCAAACCTACCATCATCTCACTGCTGTAACAAGTCTGACTTCTTCTCTTGTGCTCCCACCAGTTACCCTGAGTTAAGAAGTTGAGTTCAGTCAGCTCACAGAAGGACCCAGCCTGAAGGGGAGACTGGGATCACAGCCAGGAGCAGTGGCCGGGGGCTGCAGTGGAGCAAGACTTCAACCTTTCAGCCGTGGAGAGCCATAGGATCAGTTGAGCCACCAATGAAAACAAAGCCTTCGTATTGCCACCCTGCTCAGTTAAAATATCTGAATAATACAGAGAAAGGAACAAATTTCAGTGAGAATATTGGTATCTGAAAAAACTCCTGAAGAGTTCAAAAGCTATGTGCACTACCAAGGAAGCAGTCTCCCCAGCAGGCGTAGTCCTAGATGCACAGTATGCCGGAATATAGAAGTCTGTAGGTCAATGGCAGGTCCAATGGATAACAGACAAGAGCAGGAAAGAAAAAGTTTTTTCCAATTTTATCTCACAAAAGTAGATAAAGCAAAATACTTTTATACTTTTTCAGTGGTATTTCCTGGGTTTAATGTTCTTAATAATATTTTTTTTTGCTTTTTTAATTTTTAATCTTAAGTGAGATTTCAAGGTAATTGAATTACAAGAATTTATTTCCCAAATAGTTGTATGGAGAATTTAGAAACTTAGGCACAAGGGTAACTGTTTTCTCTGTCACAGCAGTGGAAGAAGGAGGGCTGAATCTTTGTCTCAGTAACAATTCAGTCCTTGATGAGCTGTTGGGACAGTTCAGATATATACTGCTCCCTGTTAAAACCATTTGTGAGATTATAGTATCTTGCCATTCAATAAATGAATCTTAAAATGCCCCAGTTGCAAGCTCTGAGCATAAATGCCTATGCCCTGTACAAAAGTTCTGACAGATATTTTTGTTGTGTATTTTTGGTGTGATTTTTAGATTGATTTTTCTGCTACATCAGAACTTTGACATTTGCTGTAGTACATTTGCTTGTTTGGTGGATTTTTTATTGTTTTTTTTGTCCTTGAGTTTACCCTTCTGAATCTCCCATAAGTCAGAAATCAGTGAAAATTTCCACTGTATACAGCTACTCATGAAATAACCTGTTTCTCTTTGTGCCCTTCTGCACTTCCATTAGTTTTGATTTCACAACCTTTAACAAGAGATCAATGGATTGAAGCACCAGTGCCAGTAAGCCTGCCTATCATTTTGCATTTTGCAAAGATTTAGACAGGAGGAAATAAAATTTTCTTAACTCAAGATGAGCTAATTAGCTGCTTCTGCTTATTCCAATTGGATTTGTGAGTTATAACCAGTGCACTTATCAGATCTAGTCTGTCTATACATAAGGCAAGGACTGCCATGGTTCTATCTGCAAGAGCAATGATGGTTATTTCAGAACAGCATACTCTCATAAGCAGGATTGTGAGGGACTGAAAGAGTTAATGTCTGTCAATGTCTCAAACATTGTAGCAACCAAGGTACGGTCTGCATAACAAAGAGGGCCATTAGCAAGAAGTTGGCTGGCATGGACACAGGGGGTGTGCCAGAGGGTATGCAGTCCTGTGTTCTGGCAGAACCAGCCTGGGAACCCACCACAGATGGCCAGAGGTCACACAAAGCTTATCTGAGGCGGGGGCTTGTAGCTCCTTGGAAAGTCCCTAAGACCACCACCCCAATAAGCCGCACATACTCAGTAGATAAAGAACCCTCTGGAACACTACTATATATGTTGAGAACTGTCTAGAATGAACCCATATAAGTCTTCAAGAGGCGTGACTGTGGACGGAGATTTAGACTATAAAAGACACAACTGCAAAGAGCCACGTGGCACGCGCGCCCATCACCGGAGGATTACCACGCTCGTCGTCGACACCGCGGGATCCAAGGGTGGTGACTATCTCTTTTCTTTTCCCCCTCTTTCTTTTTTTTTCTCTCTTTTCTCTCTTCTTGTGAAAGTTTTGCTGCAACCCACGCTGCCCACCCTTACGCCTTCCACAGTTTGGATTGTTCAAATAAAGCATTCAAAGTGATCGTTTGGTGTCGTTTCACCTTAATTTAGCCCGGGGGGATCCCAGAACCTCTACGACCCTCTGGTCTGTCCGGTCTGGGTCCTAACAAGGATGCCTTGCCTTCATATTCCAGTCACTGAGCTTTTAAAGAAACATAAGCACTCATGTAGGCAGATAACAAAATGATAAAGAGACATGTGAAGGTAGAAAGAACTGACAGACAAAAGGGGGAAAGAAAGGGTGAGAAGAAAACAGAGGCTCGCACTCCAGTGGCATTTGTGAGAGGAGGGAAATGCATTCTAGAGTATACACAGTTCTTTGATGTACGCACTTCATGTAAGCGCTTCTCCCTTAGGGATGGTCGCATTGTGAAGTGTAGAAATACATTTCTACTTTTATTTTGCAAAGCTTGTAACCCATAATATGTTCCTAGTAAAATCTCTTCTCTCTGCTCCCTTCCTCCTTTCATTTGCCCCTAATAACTAAATCATCCTTAAATAACTAAATAGCACTCTAATTAGATGACATAAATTTAAAATCTCCAAGTTGCCATCTAATCATAAAAGCAAATAAAGTCTGAAGGTGTCAGAATTTTCAGCGTGGAACTACAACTTCAGCACTTACTTTGGAAGGTTTTAGCCTTGGCAGAGTTAAACACCTCTGTGATTAGCAGAATTAAATATCTCAGGCCCTGTTAGGATCTACAGATGAACAACCCTTTGTGCTCTCCCAGGCCTTCATCTGAGAGATGTGCTCAAAACACAGAGTATACTCTAAAAAATGTTGTTTAGCCATGGCAATAGCAGTGTTTGTCATGAGTCAAGGGCTTAATTGTTCAACTTGGGTAGCAGCAGGTTCAATTTCTTTCTAAGCATGAGGATTCAAAACCCTAGAAGTAAACACTGACCACCAGGAAATTGACTTTTGAAATGGAGGGATACTATGAATCAAACATTGAAAGGTGTCCCATTTGCTTGGCATTATATAGAAATTAGACAAATAGAACTGACCAAGTTGTTTAGATAGTCCACTGAAAAGGAAAATTTTCCACCAAAATTAACAGTTTTCTACTGACTGCAAAATGGGTGAAGACCAGGCTGTGTGATACTTGTTTTTCTTATCTCTGTACAAAAATAGTTCCTATTCAAAATATTTTCTAGGTCACTCAGCTTCCTCTTAGGTCCTTTTTATCTGCTACTCTGATAATATTTAATTTGAAGTTATGCTGAAGGAGAAAACACTGTACTGAAGTTTGCAAGGTAAACTGTTTCAGTAGGCACATAAGGATATAAAGCCAAAAACATAGTTTTCTATATATTTCTATATTCACTGAAAATCAGACACTTAGAAAATACCTTTAAGCAATGATCTTTTCCTAAGGAGTTTTACTGGATGACCTAATAGGTAGTTCTTTTTTGTTCAGTCCCAGACTCTCCATACAAATAAAACATCTATCAATTTCAGAAATAGACTTATCAAGTAAAGAATTTTGCATGTAGTCCTCATGCTTCTTTACATCATCTTCATAATATTTGCGAATATCATCAAAGAATCTAAAATTTATTTAAATCATCTAAAATTTATCAAAACAATGTACTTTCTCCTCACTGTAAAAGGAAAACCACAGTTCCTAGATTTAGGCATAACAATATTGGGCATTGATTTCCAAATGATGACATTTCTTCTTGGATTTTTTTTTTTTAATACACTAAAAGCAGGGGAGGATGTATAGCTATTTAGAGTCCCTATATTTCTTTTTGAATAGTAAATAGGCATGTGAACTTCATGTGCTATCTTGGATTTACTACCTCTGAACACATTGCTTCATATGTGGGGTGACCACATTTTTGAGACTTGCACATGCTAAACACTTGGAAATCTTAGGCAAATGCACTGAACTGGGCAGTATCAATGGCAGTAGCTAAAGTCCTTTTAGCCTCTACTTCACCACAGAGTTGTTTACTTGAGACAGTGTTCCTGAATCATGAGTAGCCAAATTAAAAGTGTTCATTTAGATAAAAATTCATAGATGAAGTTGATTATTAATATCCTGTTGATGTAAAAGTATCATGTGACACTGAGTGGCTGCCATCAGACATGAGTAATGGATGCCGGACATTTCATACAGAGCCATCTGCCATCATCCTGTCATCTAGCACTTTGAAAGAAAAACACTTGCAAGATCAAGGAATGGTTTGCTAATATATATCACAATTGGAGTAATCATTTCTTCTTATTTGTTCAGGTCATATTAATATAGCTTATCTGTTTATTTTAATTCACTCTTGCTCTTGGCTGAATACAGTATAGACAGGAATACATTCTGTCTTCATTTGCACCTTGCAACTGGACTAATGAAAATGAAATTTTATGACCAATAATTGTCTACAATGTAGCACATACAGTAAGAAGTTGTTGTGTGTCCTGACTGGTGTAAATTGGCATAGCTCTACTGAAAGGATTGTCTAGCCTCCAAATATCAAAGAAAATATATCTAATATATTTAAGCAATATTAGAAAATAGTATATTCCTACTCAATTCCAATCTACTCATTAGCACTTCAGAAACAACCTTGATTCCAAGTATTAATGTTCACTTAGATGAAATGATATAGGTGTGGTTTGGGTTTTTTCATTTTTTAAAAAAATAAATTATCCTCAATTCCTCTGGAAACTTTTAGCACCAATGAGACTGAATTGTATAAGATCCACTGTTTTATAGAGTGATTTTTAAAAGCTGTGCAAAGCACTACTATCAATAATTCAAAGATGAACTTAAAGAAGGGATTTGTTTGTACCTAGCTCATATGTAATAAATAATGTGACAGTTTTCTCATTAAAATTGAAATTTGGGGACAGCAGTCACCTTAATTCAGGTAGCCATTTATAGTTCTGCAGCTTGGAAACAGGCTGCATTTGGAAAGCAACAATCCTATTGTGTGTCTTTTATCAGAAACAAATTGCTGTGATGTTGCATCTATGAAAGGATTATCCAAACTGATGGAAATTTTTCATAAAATGTTTTAGCAAATAATTTTTTTCTATAATTGTGCATAAAAAGAGGGAAAAAAATGTGGCCAGAGATTGATTAAATATATTTTTAAGTGTTGCTATGAAATATAGAAACTTCATGCAGAATTCATTCCAGAATTACAGAGAACAAAAAGTGAGAAAGAGTGTTGGGAGACATTTTCCTTTCTATAAAGCCTGGTCAAAACTGTGCCTTCCACATTTTTTTAGACTTTTGTTTTCTTTCCACGTGCCATGAATAATTCTGTAAAGATGGCCCTATGGAGAAGAGTACACTGAGATGCAGGATGTTGCTGCATTCTCTTGCTAACTGCTGAGTAACTCTAGGTAAACCACTGCATCTCTGCTTCAGTTCCGTTTGTGTGAAGCAGAGACTGCTTCCACCCTTCTTCTGTCTTTTTTTTCCCTAGAAAGTGTTTATTCCTAAATAATCTCCTATTGTATCTTTGTACAAAATACGGTGAAACCCTGACTTTAACTGGACAATTTGAATTCACTCACCAAAGATCAAACACAGCTGTCCAGATTTGCCAGTTTTAATTCAATAATTTAGTTGTGCCAATAATAAAGACTAAAAAAAGATATAGAGATTAATCTCAGATTATTTGTCAATAATTTTAAAATAAGTAAATAAATGTGGTTCTCTGGGTATTAAATCTTGCTTATTCTGCCATAAAAACTTACAAGTTTAGAGTAAATTGCCTTCAACTGAATATGAGCCATTCATTAACAGTGTCGTGGGAACAAATAGAGTTATGTTTTCCACTACTCAAAGGGTATTAACCTTTCTTTAGTCAGCCCTCTGCCATTTGTGAAGTGAAACCATCAATGCTTTAAGGAATGCTAACAATCTTTGAAACGTGCATGAGAACCTTATTTTTTTTAAAAAATGAAGATGGAATAGAAGTTCTCAGTTTAAAAAAAACAAAACAAAACAATCTATTTGTCGTTCACTAATCAGTTGTACAATACTGCTGCCAAAGCTAATTCTGTGGAAAAAAAAAAAAAAGATGGGGGAGAGAAGGAAAGATACCCCAGAAAAACCTGTATACACATGGGTTGCCAGTTTTCCAGGACACTTATCTCTCAAGTGCATGCTGCGCTCTTTGGCTAGCCTTCTAGCTTTTAAACTCTCATTCTTTATGATGATAATGAAGATGACAGGTAGCAGATGCTTCATCTTGACCATGAAAGAGAGGGAAAAGTGTGATTCTGGATGTTCTTAAGAAAATGAAGATTGTGATCAACAGACACTTGGGAGATTAGCATAAACACTGTGTTCAAAGCACATTCAAAAATGTGGAGAAACTCATTAATGTTATAGCATATGACTACTCTCCAGGGTTAAAGAAACATGATAAAGTTTATGTTAGTGTAGATACGAGTGGACTACCAAATAAATAATTCAATTAATTTGAAAACTGTCTCTTATTGTGAAGAACCTCTCCTTTATTCCTGATGCATGTTTCTTTTTTCTTTTGTTCCATGGAAAAACAAATAGCTGAGCTTGCTGAGCATGTGTGCTTGTTACCAACATTTGTTATCTGTGAGCTAGTATACAAGCCAAAGAACATTAAAAGTGGGCAAGCTCTTCAACTCCCATGAAAATTAGAAACCAGATAGAAGTGCAAGGGAGAAATAGAGAATGGCAGGATATATTTTGAAAGATGAAAGGAACCTAGAAGAGCAACAGTCTAATTAAACCAGAAGTGGATATGCTACAACCAGAGCACTCTTCTGTAAATGACACATTGTTAAAAGACATTAAAGCTTCGTTCCTGAGGAAAATTATTACTACTAAAATAAGAGATGAGAAAAACATAAGAGAGAGAGACTAAATTAATGTTATAAACTTGAACCCCCTAAGAATAAAGATAAAGGCCTAGAAGAAAAATACCTTTTAAATAAACTAATTCTGGAAGACATCAGAGAAAACAAAATACAGACTATTAGAATGAAAAAAATAGCTAGTCATAAGAGCTACAATGTTGATTATTATTTTCATATCTTATACTATCCTATTCATATGATCAAATTATTCTTCATAAACTTGACCAAGGTGCCAGAGCATTCACAGTGCTACACAGTAATCTTTTATTGATGGATGGGGGCAACAGAGGGCAACTTTTCAAAAGCAGTCATAATTTCCGGATACTGTAGCTTTTAGGTACCCAACATATAACTTAAAATAGGCCTGTTTTCTAGGCAAGCTAAGTACTCCCTATTCCACCTGAAGTCTGCAGGATCTCCTGTGACATCTTTTGAGCCCAGGGCATTACTCTCTGGTCACAAAAAATGGATGCACCCATTACCTGTAGCCAGTTCTGCAGCAGGGGCTGTAAGTCATAAATCACAGAAGTCCATGGCAGGGCCAGAAGTAGAAGGATTTATACCTGACTACTTTTTTTTTATTTTTCACAGCTTGATCCTCCTATTAGGCTATGTTATGGTTAGCTGCATCAAAAAATTAGGAAGCAGGTTCAGCAAAACTTTGCTGAGAAGATGCTGTAATAGTGATATGATGCTTTTGCTTCCTTTTGACAAGCATATATTAAAACACAAATGTTCAAGTGTAACTGAACTATATGTGATACTCAAACATTTATTAGTAATGTGCAAAAGACTAAT
Organism: Gymnogyps californianus; assembly: GCF_018139145.2. Taxonomy (NCBI): domain Eukaryota; kingdom Metazoa; phylum Chordata; class Aves; order Accipitriformes; family Cathartidae; genus Gymnogyps; species Gymnogyps californianus. The sequence goes on along the minus strand of NW_026114235.1, from coordinate 234,563 downwards.
AGATAACCTTAAACTCTGCAACAGGAATAATAACTAAGGTCAAAAATACATTTCAGCACAGTTAATCGAGATGTGTTTGACATTCAAAAGAATCAAAATATTTTGGTCTGTCAGTCAATAGAGGAAAAAGAGAAAATAAAAGACACAGGACCCTAGTCTCTCTCAATGTGATCTATTGCAGCGTTATTCATCTCAAATAGTCCCTTCACAGCTTCCACCAGAAAAGAATATGGATTATATTTTCTTAGATTATACATTTTTAAGAAGTGACTGTGTTCCCCTTGCTCGAGGGAGCCCCAGGGATCACAAGGATTCTGAGTACTATATCCGTGTAACTGATAAATAGAGAGTTGCATTTAATTATTTATGTTAATATAGAAATAAAGAAAATTGAATAGTAAAACCAGTAACTATCAAGTTGACATTAAAAAAAAAGTCAATTTAAATCTCCACAGACTATTGCTATGGCAGATGGTTTTTGAAGAAAGACCAAACCCAAGCAGAATTTAGGCTTGTTGCAAAGGCAATATTCTTGCTGTGAGCCAAGTCTCAGGAGAGCTCAAGATGAAACAGCTAGTTCAGAAATACTGAGTAAGATCATGAGCATATAGTCTGTAAACTGAAATGACAGTTGTTAGATAGTGGGCTGACCTACTCTATGTTCAGATCTTCAGAGGGTTTGCAGGAAGCAAAATCAAAAATGTTGTCATAGTACAGGTAAAGTGCACAGAAGAGAAGCAGGAACAAGCAGATGAAAAAGGGATCACTACTCTCCACAGGACCTGGAGGAAGTCACATACATACCTTTGCTGTGCAGGCACTATGGGAAATTTAATCTCTTTTTTGTTGTCTATATTGTAGATTCACTGTAGCTGTTCTTACTATCTCCAAATTAAGCTTAATTTAAAATGTTATTTCATATGTAGTCTTAACAATTCTTATGGAAGTACTCAAACTTTGCAAAATATGAGATTGTTCAGCTCTCAAGTTATATTAATGATTTTAGGACTAGTTTCAAGATATGGAGTTGGTAATTCCTCTTGTGTTAAAAATTCCCTGATATTTGCCCCAGTATGAATGTTTTTTAAGAGTTTGAGTTGTGATATATTCCTTTGAGAAGCTTCCTTTTGCTTTTTACAGTAATTGTTGTCTGCATAAATTTCACAAGAGAGTTTTATGTTAAACTCTTGGATATGACGTGGGTAAAAACCTGGGTCATGGCTAATACATTTGAATAGCACAGAAGCATTCTCCAGCCCTTTTGAATGGAGTAGTGGCAGCAGCACATGTACTGAGAGGAGATTCTTGAGTCTCTGAAAACTGACTCTAGTGACCCTCTAAGAAGTACTCCTGGCTTACCAGGATGCTCAGCATAACACATGTAGTTAAAAGATCAGTAACTGTCAGGCAGAGCCTTTGAGAGGAAAGGGAACAAAGGGGCAAGGAAAATTATAACAAAAACACAGGTAAGCAAGACAGAATTTTTAGACAAAACTTCTGTCACCAAACAATGCAGGGAGAGAAAAAACTTTCTTGAAGACCAAATGGACTCATGAGAAACCCTGACAAAAAGAATGGAGGCAGCAAATCCAACAGTGATGAAGAAATGCAGCTGGGGTCAGTTTATATTGTGCAACAAAGGTGAAACATGCCATGGCACAGACTGAAATTGCAGTCAATTGTGGAAGGAGTCAATTCCTTCAGTGCTGCACTTATTAATATTAGTTCATAAAAGTAAAAGGAATTTGTTCTATTCTCAGATAATCCATGCCCTTGTTTTATTAATATAAATACTGAGCTCCAAATGTAACTATTTAATACTTTAAACTGGATGTAGAGCCTTTGGCCAAAGTAAGCATCTTCCTTACACTGTGGTGTAAGGAACCAAGTGGTTTTCAGTGAAGCAGTTTAGTATACATAAAGGTGTAAGTGAAAACAGCATTTGGCCCACTGAGTGCAGTTTGCTGGGAATTCCTAAGGATTTTGAAAAATTATGATTTTTTTTTTTTCCAGATCAGGAGTTTTAGTACAGCTGAGGACTCTACTTTCCACTTGTGCAAAATGAATGCTTATTGAAGATTAAAAAATAGCATTAAAGGTCAACAAAGGCCCAACATTTAGGTTATAGAAATGCTTTCAGATAACCTATATTGAATTAAAAAAAGAGGGTGTGATTTTTTTTTATTACATTTTTCCAAAGGGAAAAATACTATCCTTATAGTATTTGTAATCTAGTGGAATGTATGAAAAATAAAACAAGAAGCTGACAGGAAGTTAAGTCAAATTTGTGCTGCCTTGGATGTCCTAAGAATGTGTACCTTCTGTAAATGGAATTGAAGCTCTTCTTTTTTATAAAAGTGGCAATTTTATTATATAGAAGCTTAACTAGTATATAAAAAGTATCATTCTCCAAGATGTTATCTTTCAAATTCTGTCTCTTTTTCTCATTCTTGGATGGGGGGAGGGGGGTAAGAAAGGGGAGCAGGAATTAATTTCATGGAAGTATGTTATAATCTGAAGGACATTACCAATCTCTCTAGGGGAAATCTAAAGGATGTGCACTTTAAAATGACACCTAGTAAGTCCTTCAATCTAAAGATCTTAATGAAGCTTACTTTTCTAGTATTAGAGTCTATAGTGTTAGTTTATCCTGCTGCCCTGTTTTGCTCTTTGTCTGTAACTGATATAAAATAATATGGCTTTGCAGTAGCAAGGATAGTTAATGTTGTTAATGACCCCCTTGTACAGTAGTGATAGGGCAATCGCTACATAGCATAACTTATCTCTAAGTACTTTATGAAACTGAGCTTTAGAATGGATTTTTATAATCAAGTAAGAAAGAAAAATAGCCATCAGCAAAATCTGTTGCTATATTTAAGTGGTGTTACCAAGGGGAATGCAATGCTACAGATCTGTGTACAGTGATTCTGATTCCTTGTTTCATCATATATTTGCTCATGGCCAGTGCTGGCCTGAGTTTGGGTCACACTGACAATTAGGATTCACTTTCAGCTGATGGTTGCTTTCTCAGTCATCACAATTAACTCCTGGTTTAATCTAGTTTCTAGAGTGGGATATTCTCTTTAACAGTGGCCCTAATAATGGTATCTCTTATTAACATTATGAAGACTATGCTTCTATCCCTGGTCAAGAGTCAACCCCCTTTGGGAGGTAACGCTGGAGAATGTGGCACTTGTCTTACTCTTCTTGACAGGTTCTGTAGAGGAATAAACATCAATGGCCCCTCACTTGTACTTGCATTCTTATCTTTGGGGATGCAGCCTTCAAGGAAGCAAAGAAAGGATCATACTCAGCCATTGAGACTTTCCACATTGCTGTCTATCTGGATGAAAGCAGCAGACTTGTTAGTCACAAAGCAAAAAAGGAACTGAGTTCATGAAATGGGGATAGCTAAGAACTGTCATTAACTATCTTCCTAAAAAGGACACAAAGCATGTGTCAGACTTACTGTTGGCCCAATGGATAGGTGAAATCTTGCAATCAACATTAAGAGGGGAGAAATGAAAGGGAGAGAAGAGCTATTTACAATGCCTTGTTACCTGCATTGTTTCAATAAATTACACTGTTTCTTTGTACAGATGGTAAATGTTATCACATCTACAGCTCTTAACTATGCATCCAATGCTGATGTTCATAACATGTCTCCTACAAGCTTAAAGCTGAATGATTTGTCATCTCATTAAGCCCTTTGGAGACAGTTATGCCTCAGGGGGCTCAGTCAATCAACAGCAGTAGAGAAGAGCTGCATTTCAAATTTTCTTATTTATAGGACTTGAATAAGCAATGAAAGTGGATGCAAAATACTTTTAAATTAAGCATGCAATCATCATCATAACTTGGAATATGAACAGATGACATTCAAAGTTGAGCAAATTGCTTGTGTTTCAGAAGACACACCAGAGTTAATCGGCAATTAGAGATCGCTCAGCTGGTATGCAAAACAGGAATGGGGAAGAAGGGTGGCAAAATGACTAGGAAAATGGTGGAGATGAACAATTGAAAGATCATTCAATCAGTAATATCACCAGCAAAAGGTGCAATAATACAGTTGTCATCAATTGTCTTGTGTACATCAGCAGGGGAATACCCGCAGAAACTGTTAAGGTAATTTGCACCATCTGGGTGTCCAGTTCAGACTCAGGGAGTCACTGTCACACCACCCAAGACTTTACTGCTAGGACCTAAGTCCCTTTGCAGAGGGCAGTTCCAGTGAACCGATGGGCACCTCAATTGACTCCTTGAGACACACTCACACACTCACACATTCATTCAGACAGTATTATCCCCACAGTTCGGACCCTAGGTTTCCCGCAGCAGAGTCTCAGGGAATATATATAAAATATATTAAAAAAATAATTTGAGTGGTACAGCAGTAGGAACAGCTCAAGCTGGGTGCCTCCGAAGAGGGACCTCGAACAAAGAAATCCCTGGGCAATTATACCCTTACAATCTATGCACCCACCCCTCACGTGCTCTTCATGCGCCTTTCACGCACTTTTTGGTCCAATGGTGATTTCTGGTCTGGGATCTTCTAACACCTTATTGGATTCCTTCTCTGTCTCCAGGCAATCCGTTGACTGTTTTTATCTTGTCGAGTTGCAGCTTCTGCTGACGGTTATAGCCTCCTTGTCTTCTGGTTTGCGCTGGCTCTGGACATCCTCTTTTGCTTAACTAGGTAAAAGTTCAGCACATCTAGGTGAAAGTTCACAGCTTGCGGCCTAAGGCTTCAGCAAATCTAGCTACTCATGCTAAGTAAGTAATGCTAAACAAACAGTATACCAAATCGCACAACATTATGCTGTAACCCCTGCGTCCTCATGCTAAATGATTGACTCTGAGCAATTCATTCTATTTAAAACTTACTTATTTAAGCTAAACAACTAGTATTTCTTAACAAAACCATGACTACAGCATGGTTATACTCTATCCCAACAGGTACCCAAAGGATACTGCATATAACGTGCTGTGTTGGAAAATGCAGAACAGGCAGGACAAGGCACACAGTGTTTTAAATTACTACCATACACATGTGATACTGGGATGACCGACAGAAAGCTGAAGAACATTGCTGTGTGGCATAATTGACTTGATATTTCTGGGACTGAGATTTCAGCTTCTAGTGACAGACTTAACAGTCTGAGCTTTCAGGCCACAGCACTACACAGCCTTTCAGGGATGTCCAGCTCCTGCAAGACCATTTTGATCTGTATTTTTAATGCCCTTGCTTTGTGTGTATAAGAACATGCTAAATAATAGGAGATATAGAATGAGTCTTTCTGTACTCATTGTCCTCCCTGTGCTTGGTAAACATGTATCCAGAGCAAATATATTACACAGAGCATAACCCTCTATGTAAAGGGCAGTGTTCAAATGCAAAGCCTTTGCTGCTGCTGACACTTCAGTGCTGCCAAAGCGCTTCCACCCCTTTTCCATAGATGAGTTTTTACTCTGCATTAACGTGGTGTCGTGGTTTAACCCCAGTCAGCAACTCAGCACCACGCAGCCGTTTTCCCCTTCCCCTCCCAGTGGGGTGAGGAGGAGGAAAGGGAAAAAAAGTAAAACTCATGGGTTGAGATAAGAACAGTTTAATAACTAAAGTAAAATAAAATACTAACAATAGTAATAATGAAATATAACAATAATAATAGTAATGAAAAGGAATATAAAAAAAGGAAGGGGGAAAAAGAAAAAAAAACAGTGATGCACAATGTAATTGCTCACCACCCGCTGACCAATGCCCAGTTAGTTCCTGAACCGCGATCCGCGCCTCCCGGCCAACTCCCCCCTGTTTATATACTGGGCATGACGTTCCATGGTATGGAATACCCCTTTGGCTAGTTCAGGTCAGCTGCCCCGGCTCTGCTCCCTCCCAGCTTCTTGCACACCTGCTTGCTGGCAGAGCATGGGAAACTGAAAAGTCCTTGGCTTAAGATAAGCGCTACTTAGCAACAACTAAAACATCAGGGTGTTATCAACATCATTCTCACACTAAATCCAAAACACAGCACTGTACCAGCTACTAAAAAGAAAGTTAACTCTGTCCCAGCCGAAACCAGGACACGTGGCCATGTAAAAAGTGGGCCGGTCAATGCATTTTATTCCTGCACAGTTCTATTGCATGTGGTTTGCAGTGTTGAGGTGTTGAAGTCTGGAAGCAGTGGGTCATATCCTCAGACAATATGCATCAGTATAACTCTACAGAAGTCATGAAGTAAAACCTTTTTTACCAGACAAAGAGCAGTACTCCTTATCCAAAATCTGTAGCATGTGGATTGTGATTTCTAAATTGACAGCAATAACTTTTCTACTTAGCTTTTCTTCCTTTAAGACCTAGCCCATCTTAAATCACATATGTGTGAATCTTTACTATTTTAAAAACTGACAGCTGCCATTTCTGTTATTGATTTGATCCTCCCTTTATTCTGCCTCAGTAAACTATTCTTGCGGAAATTTAGTTTTATGATGTCTTAAGAGCACACAGGACAATCTGAGAATATTACTAGAGTTTCTCCTAATTTGCAAAAATCAGGCCCACATCTGAGTGATTAAGTGTGCAAAGCCCAAAACATATTTTTTTCTGTAATTATTTAGTGGTTTAGGCTTCAGTGTCATAAATTACGTCTGAATTACATCTATAAATATTACTTCTTATTTAGTAGTATGCCTGAAGATCCATTCAGTATGAAAGCCTTACAATCAAATGATTAGTCAGAGTTTTCCTAAAATCAAAATTTCAAGTGGAAAAATGAGAAATGTGGGAAGAAACTCTATTGTTAGCATTGGAATACATATTTTCACATAAAAGAAGTTAAGATCATCTGTTCTTTTCTGCAGAAAAAAAGAAATATTTCCTCATTGCTAAATGCTATCTTCCGGTCAAGAAAACATGAATGTGAGACAGTTTGTTTGGCACAGGGACAGCTCCACGAAAAGACATTCTGAAACAGGAACTGAGCAAAGTAGTTTATGCTAAGAATATTAATCGGCTGCCATAGAGGTACCTGGAAAACTCCCACTAATTTCAACAGGAGTTGAACTTGGCTGTATGTTTACAAGCCATTGCCAAGAAGTTTGATTAAGGAAAAACATCAGTAGAAAAATGTGTTTAATACAAATGCCACTAGATGGGGAACACAATTGTATTCTTCAGTAAAAGGGAAACTTAATTATTGCATCATTTCAACTGAAAAAGGATTCATTAAAAGACATTAAATATATAGGAAACATATTAAACAACTGCAGTACATATAATCAGAATGTGCCCCATTTACAGGTCATTTACAGTTTGCTAAAGATATTTTTTAAAGTGTCTGTAGAGAATATTTAGAAACATTTAATAGAGTAACAAATATATAAGGTCTTACACTCTACTGTCTTATAGGAATGCATAACAGGCATAAAGTTATTGCTTTAGAGGAGTTATATAAGTATTAAACAGCTGTGAAAGAAAAATCAGCTAGAAATTAAGAGTAAATACACTGAAATTGAAGTACATGAAGTTGCCCTGCCCTATGACTGGAATTTAGCCAGTTGTGAAACAGCCTGACAAAATATATTAAAAAGTCAGCACTTAGTCACAGTTTTAAATGTACATAAATTAATTAGATTAATTTTTACAGTCATTTACAGACATACCACTGCCAGGATGTATGCTGCTATATGTTAGTATAGCTTCAGATATCAATAGATTAAAATTATTACCTTTGGGAAGATGGCCACTGTACTGCTGCAGGACAATCCGTAGTTAAGAAAATAAGAAAATGGCATTGAATAAATTAGAAAATATTTTGGAACATAAGCATTTAAGCAACAGTGAACATGTGTTATATATGCTTCTCTCCATGGAAACTACAGAGGACATCTATCTGCTACTGATCTTAGCTATAGAGTATAAACATTCAGCTCAAGTTGTTTCCACAGATGTGGCATATGGTCTTCCATTCAATACCTGTGTCAACCACTATGATAACAATCATGTAAATAAAAACTATTATTCTTTTATTTCTGATGGAAGAAAATTATTTTCCTGGGATAAAACAGTGAAGCAAGGGAAGTGGGGTGGAAGACACCTTATAGAAGGCATACCCATAGACCATACCAAACCAAACACACAAGACAATTTCCTGATGCCTACACTCTCCTATAGGTAGCCTTCTGTCTGTCACTGTTCCAGCTTATGTACAGTACTCAAAGCAGATCTGATAGTGACTGACAGGAGTTTGCTAGCTATGTCTTTTTTTTTTCTCCTTTTATTACTACAACTTGCATAGATAACATTCCCATATGGAAATCAGTTACTCCCACTTATTTTTTACAGTTTACAAAGTAAGTTTCATAGCTCCCACATGCAGATTACATGCAGGAAATAATCATCACCTAATACCAGGCATACTCTTTCTCCCCAACTCTCTCACCTGCATACACCACACACATGCACAGAGCACAGAATTGTATCTAAGATGGAAGAGTTAAAATCATTACCAACAATACTGTATGCCCATAAGTAAAGCTTAAGATTTAAAAGAAAACAGCAATAGCTTCAATGCTGCACTAAAAATTGTAGGCAAAACCACATTGCAATGTCCTCTGAATAATGTAATATACTATAAAATCCCTTGAAATATTATTTCAAATACAGACATTGGATTTATTCTTTGTGTTCTCTAACGGTCTGACTATCAGAAAAGGAATCCAAGTTCCTTGCCAAGAAGTCTGAGGTAACACCACAGTGTGAAAATATGGCCTTCCATTTATTTTTCTCCACTCTAAGCACTGAACATCTTTCATTCATATTCAGTAAGGAAGTACTCCCCAGGCATCTAAACCTCATACCCAGATTCCAGTTTGAGATTTGATTATCTACCTTAATCCCATTAGACACTGATCTTTTAAACAGCAGGAAAATTGCTGACAAAACACCACCAAGAACATTAAAATTCCATTCACAGGGGGAATTTAATTTTACAATTAGTTGCAGTAGCAACATAAACATTGTAATTGTTTACATTTATTTAGCTACTGAGTGAGAATTAAAAACTGTTGAAGGAAATATCAAGAGCAATTGTTCTATAAATGAAAAAATGGAGGAGGCAAGCAAAACAATTTCAATTTCTAACCAACAGGACTAAGTTCCATTTGCTTCTAACTTAGGTGTTGTTGATAACTTTAGTTATTAGAAAATGGGACTTTTTGCTTCTCTGCATAAATGAAATACATGCATTTCTTTTAGAGTTATGTTTATCAGAAACAATCCCTTAAAGAATTGTGTGGTATAAGGAAATCTGAAGTTTTCCATCATTTGGGGAATCAACCTGATGGCAAATGCCTAAGTCCCATTTACAAACCCAACTGTACAGGAGGGGATCTCATCTCTGCTTCCCTTTACTGAATCCCTTTATCCCAAGACAGGCACATCCTGTCCTACCTCTTTCCTGTCAAGTATTTGCCTAATCCATTTGAAACAACCTCTAATGATACCTGGACTTGTGCAAAGCATTTGACACTGTCCCGCATGACATCCTTGTCTCTAAATTTGAGAGACATGGATTTGACAGGTGGACCACTTGGTGGATAAGGAATTGGCTGGATGGTCGCACTCAAAGAGTTTTGGTCAACGGCTCGATGTCCAAGTGGAGACCAATGACGAGTGGCATTCCTCAGGGGTCGGTATTGGGACCGGTGCTGTTTAACATCTTTGTCAGCAACATGGACAGTGGGATTGAGTGCACCCTCAGCAAGTTTGCCAACGACACCAAGCTGTGTGGTGCGGTCGACACGCTGGAGGGAAGGGATGCCATCCAGAGGGACCTTGACAGGCTTGAGAGGTGGGCCCGTGCGAACCTCATGAAGTTCAACAAGGCCAAGTGCAAGGTCCTGCACATGGGTCAGGGCAATCCCAAGCACAAATACAGGCTGGGCGATGAGTGGATTGAGAGCAGCCCTGAGGAGAAGGACTTGGGTGTGTTGGTTGACGAGAAGCTCAACATGAGCCGGCAATGTGTGCTTGCAGCCCAGAAGGCCAATCGTACCCTGGGCTGCATCAAAAGAAGCATGGCCAGCAGGTCGAGGGAGGTGATTCTCCCCCTCTACTCCGCTCTGGTGAGACCCCACCTGGAGTACTGCATTCAGCTCTGGGGCCCCCAACATAAGAAGGACATGGACCTGTTGGAGCGAGTCCAGAGGAGGGCCACGAAGATGATCAGGGGGCTGGAGCACCTCTGCTATGAGGACAGGCTGAGAGAGAGTTGGGGTTGTTCAGCCTGGAGAAGAGAAGGCTCCGGGGAGACCTTATAGCAGCCTTCCAGTACCTAAAGGGGGCCTACAAGAAAGCTGGAGAGGGACTTTTGACAAGGGCATGTAGTGATAGGACGAGGGGTAATGGCTTTAAACTGAAAGAGGGTAGATTTAGATTAGATGTAAGGAAGAAGTTCTTCACTGTGAGGGTGGTGAGGCACTGCAACAGGTTGCCCAGAGAAGTTGTGGATGCCCCATCCCTGGAAGTGTTCAAGGCCAGGTTGGATGGGGCTTTGAGCAACGTGGTCTAGTGGAAGGTGTCCCTGCCCATGGCAGGGGGGTTGGAACTAGATGATCTTTAAGGTCCCTTCCAACCCAAACCATTCTATGATTCTATGACAGGGATTCCACAGTCTTCTGAAGCAACTGTTTTTGGTGCTTCACCCTCATTACTATTTGACTTGTCTCCCTAATGTCTAACCTAGATCTCTCTTGCTACAGTTTAGGCCATGACCTCTTTTTCTGTCTATCATGGTTAGGGACAGTACATTTCTCCTTCCTCTGTGCATATTTGAAGGTCATCATACTCAAATGATGGAATGGGCAGACAATAACCTCATGAAGCTCAACAAAGGCAAATGCAATGTCCTGCACCTGAGGGAGAGTACCTTCAGGCATCAGTGCAGTCTGGGGCCCAGCTGGCTAGGTAGCAACTACACAGAATGGGACTTGGGGATCCTGCTGGCTAATGCCTTGAAAATGAGTTTGTCCTTTGTTTTTCTAGTCAACTCTTTCTGTAGATGTGTATGCGTATGAAGAGGAGTTATTGAGAAGACACAGCAGACTCTTCTGAGAGGTGCACAGTGGAAGGAGAAGGGGCAACATATATGATGGCGAACAAGGGAAATTCCAGCTGGACGTACAGACAATTCTTCCCCATGAGGATGGTTAAACACTGGAACAGGCTAACCAAAGAGGTTGCAAAATCTCCATTCCTGCAGGTTTTGAAACCTCAGCTGGACAAGGCCCCAGGTGACCTGCTTTAAGTCTGAATTTAGCCCTGCTTGGAGCATTTCAGATAGGAATAATGAAGTTCTAAGAACAACCTTCAGCCAACTAGTAACAAGCAAATTAACATCCAGAAAATCCAAATGCTTTTAAAGGAGACACATAATATTAATACACTGGAAAGCAGACTAAAAGCAGATAGGCTGAGAGCCTTCTAACATGCTGAACATAGCATCCTTGACATTTTTTAGGCTATGTTCCAGTTCAATAGTAAAATAAATTGTCAAGCAACTGAACAAATGCACAGAATTCAAATACTTCAGCACTACAGAAGTTACCAACATATATATATATTAATGGTATTTTATTCATAATGTACAATGTGCCTTTTGACATAGCTTATAGCTGTACCTTCTAGCCTTGCAAGCCATTCCTAAACACTTTTCTATGAAATGTCTTCCAATTCTGCAAAAGCGAGCCAAAACATCTTCAACATATTGTGTCATTATTTTCAAGATTCTATTTTAAAAAACAGTCAGTCTGGATTTGAAAAAAAATTATAAATATCCTAGTGTTCCTAAAAAATCCAATTTTATTCACCCTATTAATAAAAGAGAGAGAGAGATATTTAATTACTTATTTGCTTTTATGTAACAGTTTCATTTTTTTTCCTTCCTTATTTTTCCCTGTTCAAAGACTAGCTATTTCGGTAATGAGCATCCATGCAAACAAGTGAAAAATGTGGTAGTTGAAAGGAAATTCACAAAAGCATGCATAAGTGTGTGCAAGTGTGAACGTGAGAATACACGTTCACAGTGGTGAGGGTTAGCAAGCTATCTTTAGGAGGAGTAGTAATGTGAGCAGTAAAATATTCAACAAATTATATATATATCTCCCCTATTTTTCAGAGTTTTCTGTGAGAAGCAGCAGGATTTTGGCCCCAGTGTATAAACTTTTCAGAACAAAGTCTTAATTTCATTCCTGTTTTTTTCTGCTCAGCCTTTCTGAAGATGTACATTGGTTCTACATCTCCCCTACTGTACTGTAAGGAATCCAGTTCCATATTGCAAAAGATTTGTTTATTTCCTGCATGTATCTTTGGGTTGGGGAGGGGTGGCTATTTTTATACAATGTTTTCACTATTATAGGAGAGAGAAAAGAAGGAGGAAATTGAATATGGGTATAAAAGAACCTATGAGAGATTTTATTCTGAACTGCACAGATTATTTTGTTGTGCCTATTCTGAATTGTATTTTACTACACCTGGAATAAGACAAAGGAAAAGTCCAGCATGCAGTCTCTTCCTCCTGTCAATATTTTAAAAGATATATATTATACAGCTGAGCCAATCAGATTTAAATCCCTTCCCCTAAAAATCCTTTCTGATCATAACAAGTACTTTAAGATGCAAATATAGGAAAGGTCTGCATCAGTCTGCCATCAGTGACCACTGCTGACCAGAACTGAAGAGCACCAGATAGGCAGACATTTGCTGCCCTCTTTTGGAACATGTAAGTGAAGATTCAGCAGATGATTCAATGTGGTTTTGTTTTTATCAGATGTTTCCCTTTTTGCCACATTGCCTGCAGTCAATGGATTTTTTAGTCAACTACTTGTCTTACTGAATTAAAAATTCATTGTTGGGTTAGGCACTTAAATTTCCACCAAAACAAAAAAAATTTTTTACTGAGATGGATTTTTCTAGTACATGGGCCATGTGGATACATTGAACACATTCTTTTAATAACTGAGTAATTGAACATTTATTTTAGTGGATAACTCTCATATTTTTTCTGTTAATTTTAATAAAAGGGTTTTTATGCAAATGTGTGAAGTATCCTTGAAAAAATAATAGAGTTGGTCTTTCTGTTGTAAAAGAAAAAAGAATTCATAGAGTAGTAATATCTCTTTATTATTAAAACCTCTTTCTTCATTATTTATTCTTTATTTATCCTGCCTTCACTTTGACCTGACAGACATGTCACTGAATGTTAGAAATAATAAACTAAGAATCAAATGAGATGCAGCATAAAATTTTAATCATCTGAAATGCTACAGAAGTCTAAGTAGCTTATCAAAATTGTCATCACCTACAAAAACAGCAAGGAAATCATAAGCAAACTATCAGAGATGCTAACTGAAGCATTAGGACAATAGAAACAGGACATAATACCCGTCAAGGTCATCAGAACCATACTAGAAAAATAGGCTGTTTGAAAAGAAAGCAAGGAGGAGTGTTTTGAAGCAGTTACATTTCTAAATTAAGGAGATTCTGCTAAGCAGGACAGATTGCTAAAGATAACATTATTGTATGCACAAAGAAAAATCCTTTTACACTACAAACAATCACTGTACACATAGGTTAATCTGTACCAATGTTTTTTTCCTGGCTTTTTTTTTTTATCATGAATATAAAAGATAGATACCATCTTCACTACCATTTAAATTTTTGGACAGGAAAACATCAAGCAAATTAAATGACCCATTTTTATTCTAAATAAATATTGTCCTATACCATTTTTATACATGATAATTGTTTCAATTCTATGCTTTAATAACATGCTATGTGGTAAAACCAGAATATGGCAATTCCTATTTTTATCAAACTCTCTGTAAAGGCAATTCTGAATAGACTTCACTAAAATCAATTCTCTATGCTACATGACAGGTCTCAACCCTGAAACCAGATCCTGAGTTGGGTATTCTCTGTGTTTAGGTAGTAGCTATTTGACTTTCATGCAATGGCTGTTTTATGTCTAGAACAGGCTCTATAAAGCTCCAAATTCAAATTATAAAAGGACTTTAAAATTTGTATCTTCATATGTGATCTGGCTGGTTTGAGTTAGAGAATACAGTTAATGGGCTGTGAGAGTCTAGAATGAATTATATTGCTTGGTGTGATTTCTGTCATTAAGACTACCAAAGTAATTAAAATTTTGATGATGTTTTATCAACATGATAAAATATGAAGAAGAGGATTTTAAATGACTGTGTATCTTTTAGAAGATAACTATATGGTGACAAATTTGACACATTCAATGCAATGGCTCCACAGCCCCAATTCTGTGAAGTATCAGGATTAAGCGAAGCACATATATAGTTCCTTTCCAAAACAGGGCTTACTTCCTAGGGAGGAAGTTACAAAAATACATAGAACGTTACAGCTTGCTTGGATTATATACAGTGGTGAAGTATTCCTTCTCCATTACTTACCTGTTTATTAAGCTTTCAACCTTAAAAAGCTTTTGGCTGTAAAATACTGTCCTGGTTTCGGCTAGGACAGAGTTAATTTTCTTCCTAGTAGCTGGTATAGTGCTGTGTTTCGGATTTAGTAGGAAAATAATGTTGGTAACACACTGATGGTTTTAGTTGTTGCTAAGTAGTGTTTATACTAAGTCAAGGATTTTTCAGCTTCTCATGGCCAGCCAGCAAGAAGGCTGGAGGGGCACAAGAAGTTGGGAGGGGACACCGCCAGGACAGCTGACCCAAACTGGCCAAAGGGCTATTCCATACCATATGACATCATGCCCAGTATATAAAGTGGGGGGAGTTAACTGGGAGGGGCAGATCATGGCTCGGGAACTAACTGGGCATCGGTCGGCAAGTGGTGAGCAATTGCATTGTGCATCACTTGCTTTGTATAGTTTAATTCTTTTAGTATTGCTATTGTCATATTATTATTATTATCATTATCATTGTTTTTCATTCCTTTCTGTCCTATTAAACTGTCTTTATCTCAACTCACGAGGTTGTTTTTTTTTTCCAATTCTCTCCCCCATCCCACTGGGTGGGGGAGGAGTGAGTGAGTGGCTGCGTGGTGCTTAGCTGCCGGCTGGGGTTAAACCACGACAGTCCTTTTTGGCGCCCAACGTGGGGCAGTACGGGTTGAGATAACGACAAATCTGACTGGAATGTGTTAGAACAAATTTGTTATAAACATACATTATATTAGTTCAATAGTCGCTGGTCACAATGTTGATGTATTCGCTCTCAAAGTTGGTGCGCTTGTTCTTAAAGGTGCGTTATGTAATACCTTACTTGCAGTATATGCTCCCTGTTGTGCTGTTTATCACCTGTGGGAACTGGGCCAGAGTTATCATGTTGTTGTACTTTGTAACACTGGCTTATGATACGATGGAATTGCTGGTCGTGGAACTAATCTGGTATTTGTACTCAGCATTGCCGTCACCTCCGTACTTCGGGAGCCGTCTATCAGAAACTATTAATAATTACACCTTGTACCTTTTCTCATCGGAGAGCCAATCCATGGGGGAGACACATTTCTTCACCTTCCCCTTCTCCTCCAGGCAAATTACAGTGGCTCTTGAGAATTTTGAATATCCTTGGGATGTTCAAACCAGCATGTTCCTATTGTTATGTCTCCTGAATGTGTTCCAGGCCTTGTTTAAGGTTAAACAACTATTTAAGAATACCACCCAGAGATCTGCCCCAAGGCTGAATAGTCATGGGTGGCATGGCATGTGGGAGAATATGGGCAGGTATCTAGAGAACTTCTCACCTCCAATGGTTTGGAACTTCACTCCCGAACAACTACAGGACCCTGATAAAGTGATAGACTATCTGAAAGGAAAATGCTGTGGTGATTCCAAAGAGGCACAACTTATCGCACTGTGCTGGGCCCTGGCCAGTATCTACCAAACACTGCTCGATACTGTGCAGCACCCTCAGGGGGAAGGGAGGGAAAACAGACCGACAGATACTGTGGCTACTCCAACCCCTGCAACAGACACAGCGGCTACTCCAACCCTGGCAACAGGCACTGTGGCTACTCCGACTCCTGCAATAGACACTGCGGCTACTCCAACCCACGCCACCCAGCCGGCAACTAAGCACCACGCAGCCGCTCGCTCACTGCCCCCACCCAGTGGGATGGGGGAGAGAATTGGAAAAAAAACCCCAAACCTCGTGGGTTGAGTTAAAGACAGTTTAATAGGACAGAAAGGAATGAAAAATAATGATAATAATAATAATATGACAATAGTAATACTAAAAGAATTAGACTATACAAAGCAAGTGGTGCACAATGCAATTGCTCACCACTTGCCAACCGATGCCCATTTAGTTCCCGAGCCATGATCTGCCCCTCCCGGCCAACTCCCCCCAGTTTATATACTGGGCATGAGGTCATATGGTATGGAATAGCTCTTTGGCCAGTTTGGGTCAGCTGTCCTGGCGGTGTCCCCTCCCAGCTTCTTGTGCCCCTCCAGCCTTCTTGCTGGCTGGGCATGAGAAGCTGAAAAATCCTTGACTTAGTATAAACACTACTTAGCAACAACTAAAACCATCAGTGTGTTATCAACATTATTTTCCTACTAAATCCAAAACACTGCACTATACCAGCTACTAGGAAGAAAATTAACTCTGTCCTAGCCGAAACCAGGACAAATACAAAATTAGAGTGATACATTACATGTTTTTGCAGTATAAATATATCTCTCATTGCTCAGAAGGACCCAGGAGCCAGATCAGCCCTTACAATTGCTATGCCATTTTACTTGGTGATTCTGGACTTAGTGGGATTAACAGTGTATTTTGCTGTCCACCTTAAAAATTTTGAACCAAATTGTCTCTTCCACATTTTGTTTTTTGCCACAGTCTTTTCTGTAGTTCTCAGCTAAAAGGCTTAATTAAATTCAACACCAGAATCCAAATTGAGAATATCCCTAAAATGTTGTTTTGGGAAACCTGAAGCATATTTTTATTGCCCACTATATCACTGTTAACTGTGCTTATTTACTATTCCTGGTATTGTGTGCATAAACACAGGAGCAGGAGCAATCCTGACCAAAATATACAAGGCCATATGCAGTACAGGGATCAGTGGACTCTTGCACTTTTTGCACAGTGCTTCTGCATCTGCACTGGAAACCCCCGAAGAAACTCAAAAGAAACCCCTCCATAGATTCATGTAGAAAAATTCAATGTATCTACTACACATGACACTACATCTGGCATCCTATATTTCACTGCAAAATCTCTTCATGCACTAAGATATTCTTTTTCTATTTTGACAAAAAAAGTATTTATTTCAGACTGAATAAATTTTTTAAAGGGAGGCTGTTTTGGTTTGTTTTAGTCTGGTAACCCAACATCATGTCCATTATTCACAGAAGGATTCAGAGAACACAATGAATCTCTGTTATTGTCTTTAGAAACTCAGTGAATAATGTTAGTCTAAGCCTATCAAGTAAGACAGTGCATTTCCCTACCACAAACATGGCTGACTCTGTCTGATTCTGATCTCATCATAGAAGTCAACAGAAAATTTCCCTACAGTAAGAAAAATCTAACTTGTTTTAAGTGGAGCCTGCAACGATTTATCAGTCTGTCAGCAACCAATATTAGAATTCCACTGAAGCAGATTTATCAGATGCTATAACAGAAGACAACTTTTATTTATTTTTTTACTTCCACTTCACCCATAGTACAGGAATTTGAAAACTTTCTCAACCATAACTAGAGCATAATTTCTGCTAGTGGTGCTTCAAAACATGCAATTAGTCATTGTCATCCATAAACTATGATGACTTTAGAAAGTGGTATATGGGAAAGAGAGTTTAAGAGCCACAGCACTGATGATCTCGGACAATAGATCATTGCAATGTCCTTCAAGGCCATCAATGGAATTGCTCATCACTATGAATTATTCTACACCGATGAATTATTCTACAAGGAATTAAGGGATATCTCTAGATCAGCTGCCCTTGTCCTTATGGGTGATTTTAACTTCCCAGCCATCAACTGGGAATATCATACAGCAGACACAAACAGGTCCAGGAAACTCCTGAAGCACGCTGAAGATAACTTCTTGGTGCAGGTACTAAGGGAGCCGACTAGGAAAGGTGCCCTCCTAGATTTGTTATTTGTAAACAGAGAGGGACACGTGAGCAAAGTGGTGATTGGTGGCTGTCTTGGTCACAGTGATCATGAAGTAGTTGAGTTTCAAATCATTGGCGACAGGAGAAAAACTGCCAGCAAAACCTCGACACTGGATATGGGGAGAGCAGACTTTGGGCTGCTGAAGGAGCTAGTTAGTAAGGTCCCCTGGGAATCTGCTTTTGAAGGTATTGGGGTCCATGAATGCTGGTCACTTTTTAAGAGCCATCTCCTAAGAGCGCAGGAGCAGGCAATTCCAAAGTGTTGAAAGTCAAGCAAGCGGGGCAGAAGGCCGACTTGGCTGAGCAGGGATCTTCTTCTAGAACTTAGGTGGAAAAGGAAAGTGTATGGACATTGGAAGCAAGGACAGGCGTCACGGGAGGACTACAGAGATGCTGCTCGCCACTGTAGGGAGAAAATTTGTGCGGCCAAAGCTCAATTAGAGTTCAAGCTGGCCAGCACTGTGAAGGACAACAAAAAGGGCTTTTTAAAATATGCTAACAGCAAAAGGAGGATCAGAGATAACATTGGTCTGTTACTTGATGAGGTTGGTCACCTCACAAATAAGGATGTAGACAAAGTGGAGATGTTTAATGCCTTCTTCACCTCTGTCTTCAACACCGATGATGGGCCCTGGGACCCACGGAGCCCTGTGTTGGAAGACCGTGACTGGGGCGATGATAAACTCCCAGCCGACCCTGAACTTGTTTGAGACTTGCTGCTCCAGCTGGATGTGCATAAATCTATGGGGCCCGATGGGATTCATCCCAGGGTACTGAAAGAGCTGGCCGATGTTATTGCGGGACCTCTCTCCATTATTTTTCAATGGTCTTGGGAGTCTGGAGAGGTCCCAGTCGACTGGAAGTTGGCAAATGTTGTCCCAATTTTCAAGAAGGGTAAGAAGGAAGCCCCTGGTAATTACAGGCCTGTCAGTCTCACTTCAGTGCCTGGTAAAATTATGGAGAAGGTTATTCTGGGAGTTACTGAAAAACACTTGAGAGACAATGTTGAATATGATTCAACAGTGTGCCCTGGCAGCCAAAAGGGCCAACCGTGTCCTGGGGTGCATCAAGCACAGCATAGCTAGCCAGTCAAGGGAGGTGATTGTCCCCCTCTACACTGCACTGGTGCAGCCCCACCTCGAGTACTGTGTGCAGTTTTGGGCGCCTCAGTATAAGGTGGCCATCAAACTATTAGAGTGTGTCCAGAGGAGGGTGACCAAGATGGTGAAAGGCCTCGAGGGCAAGGCTTATGAGGAGCGGCTGAGGTCACTTGGTTTGTTCAGCTTGGAGAAGAGAAGGCTGAGGGGTGACCTCATTGCAGTCTACAACTTCCTCAAGGGGGGCAGCGGAGGGGGAGGTGCTGATGTCCTCTCTCTGGTGACCAGCGATAGGACACGAGGAAATGGAATGAAGCTGCATCAGGGGAAGTTCAGACTGGACATTAGGAAAAGGTTCTTCACTGAGAGGGTGGTCAGTCACTGGAACAGGCTCCCCAGGGAAGTGGTCATGGCACCAAGCCTGTGAGAGTTCAAGGAGCATCTGGACGATGCTCTTAGTTGTTTATGGTTTAGTTTTAGGTAGTCCTGCGAGGAGCAGGGAGTTGGACTCCATGATCCTTATGGGTCCCTTCCAACTTGAGATATTCTATGATTCTATGATCCTATGATCTACTGTCTCTACAATTCCCCATGTAGCTATTCAGCTGTAGTTTTTGTGATAATGAATTTGTATAGGTATTAGTTTCCATAAGTGATCTCAATAGCTTATGTTACAGTAGCTATTACTAACCGTATTTTGAACAGATCTTTTCAGCTATACCTGCAAAATTCACACTTATAGATCTGCATTTGTAAAAAGTCTACTTTTGTGTTTGCACATAAAATCTGAGCATATGTATTTCTACACTTATGGATTTGTGCTTTTTCCTGGAGTGATTATGAATGTCATAATTACAGCAACAGCATCTACAGCTAGAATAGACTTACTATTAACCTGACATGTTCAGATCCTTTCCTCCATTGGCCAAATATAACATGAAACTTTTTAATCATGTAATAACTATTATACTGTAAATTTATAGGTTTTGTTTATGTATTCTGTTTTTAAGCTTTCCCTGTTCCTATGAAGAGCTTGCTCTTTTTTTCCCCCAAAAAGAGGTTAATTGTCTTCAGAGTTTAATTTACTTAAACCATAAACTGCTTGCTGCCTTGATTGCCATTCAATAGCAACCAGATTTCAGAATTCATGCAGAGGTAAGGATACCATATATACTATAAACTTGCAGCACCCTAGCTCTTTAAGTAATGTGTTCGTATCTTGAGGGTTGTGCATACTGGCAACCTGTCTGGTTTAGAAAACCTACCTGCTGAGTGTCCTGCTTTGAAACACACCTATCCATCTCCATATCAAGCTGCATTTGGATAGAAATCATAGCTCATGCTAAAGATGCCATCCAGACATGTTAAAGGATAAAATCTCTGAGACATTTGCTAATGCTGTTTGTAAGAACCCTTCCTAACAGTTGTTAATTTTGTCATTTTATACTGAGTGCTGCTCACTCTGACAGGGTTCAAGACAAAACACACATTTAAATATTGGCAAATCATCTATCTGTGTTCTTTTACTGCAACCAAACATAAAACAAAAAAGATGGATAAGTAGGAAAGGATTGATTTTCACTGGGGTTTTTTGGCTTGTATTTTTATCCCACTGTCAGAAAAAAATATGGTTTTAGGACAATATTCCCAGAAAGAATAAGTTTTCATTTGCCTCTGAGGTAAATGCTTTCAGCCAGAGGGGAAAAACAAGCTGAGAAAATGACTAATGTCAAGAATTTCATCTGCACAAAATTCTTCAGAAAAAGATGACTTCCAGTAGTTAAAATTCTTAAAAGGATATAACCTTTTACCAATATCATAATTGTTTTGAAGAACCTTCTTTGAAAACATTTTTAAAAGGAGACAATTATAGGCAGCCTGTTTTAGCATGCTTGTACTCCAGGTGACTTTTGAGTACATATTGGCTATGTTGTTATTCCTTGGAAAGCTTCTTCATCAGAAGCCATAGAACATGCACCCCGTGGAGCAGACAAAGTAGTATTTATTCACCTCTCTGATGGCATTACCTGTGGTCTAGCCTTGTCCACTCATCTCCTGGGTCATTCTGAACAAATCAATTCATTGCTCTCATCCTCTTCTAAAAAACTGAAAAAATAACATTACCTCCTTTGGAAAGCTCTTCAGCATCTCCTGATGGTAAAAAGATTGTTATGTTGCAACTTACACCCCCATCAAAACCTGGATTCATTTTTTATTGATTCCCAGTGAAAGCAGCTGTTCGGGACTTCCAGGAAAATCAACATTCTTTCAAATTTGAAGTTACTTACGCTGAATTAGAGAATATATCTTCCTGTATGTCTGTACAGCACACAGCACTGAGATATTTTCAACCTGATGGAGTACAACAGGGAGCATGATAACAATAACATGTAAATTTAGAGATTATTTTTGCAGTTCCATATTAGGGAAGAAAACTGTTCTTCAGACTTCTGATATTCAGAGGAATTGTTGCTCAAACAGAGCAGACTTTCCCATTTTGGAGATGCTTAACCCTTGCTTGGAACCACAGTTTGGATCATGATGGCCTTTTGTCAGAGTAAAAATCCTAGCATCACTGTGTGAAAACTGTTGGTGAAAAGGAAATTACAGTAATTGAGGTACAATGTCTATTTCAATACCATTTGATTTTCTGGTTTGTACGCATTTGCTGGAGCTAAGTATTGTGGTACCTTGTGTCCTCATTGACTTATTTCTGTCATGACATGTTAGTTGTGATGATATAACAAGCTGTGGCACAGTAAGCCAGTACAGTCCAGTGAAACATGGTACATAAGAAACTTCACTTAAGTGCTCCTTTTCCCTTCTGCAAAGCTCAGACCATCTGACACCTTGAGTCATCTCAACCTGAATGAGTAGATGACCGTGCAAGGCAAATGGATCTCTAATGTTATTACAGGATTTGAAAAGGGAAGTACATTCCTCAGATTCAACATAAACATCCAGAAAAATTAAACCCTGAGGTTATATGTTGAAAAGCCAAACTGTAAAACTTTCACCTTGTTGGAGAAGTCAAAGAATTTGTGGTCTTAGATTGACTTTATACAACCTTCAAACTAACCAATAATGTGAGAGAAGAGCCTGTTGTTTCTGAGCTCCATCATGGTAAATCACAAACAAATATTTCTGTAATAAAATATTTCTTTAAAAAAATCAGTCAAATTATATAGTTACCAATTAACAAGGCCTCACAAATCAATAGTTTTGAGGTGTGTGAGAAAATGAGTGACATAACTGTCATATCCTTTGAATCAAACTTCTCATAAGAGTATATCAAACTTATAGTAATTTTAAAAAAGTACCGAGAGGCTTATGTATTTTGACTTGATTCAAAATAAATCTATGGCTTGGTAAATCTGAACACAGTTTCCTGCCCTGTTCTAAATTCAAGATATGTAGGCCCCCAGTACTTCGGTTCTCCATTATTAAAATGGAAGTAAAGCTTTTTCTGTTGTTGTCAGGATAAATAGGGTATAAAGGACCATAATTTCTTCCCCATCCTACTTGGTGCAGCCCCAATTGCTCTGAACAATGTGTCCTCAGTGTCACATGGCAAGGAAAGGACTACAGTATAGTAGTGCTCAGCCTCTCCCTTGCAGAATCTTTCTACCAGGCTGCATGGTTGAGGGAGTTACATAAAACCATAGCGTGGACTACTTAAAAATCAAAGCCAGGGAGATGCCCTTATTTAGGTCTAGCATTTGCAAGCCAGCTGGCATGGAGCTCTTAAGCATTGACAAAATACAGCTGTGTCTCTCACCATTGAAAGTACCATGAAACTGTTCTTCCTCTACTTTTTTCCAAGTCCTAAGTGATTGATCCTAAGAAAACTAGTATCTGTATTGCAATTCCCTTCTTTCCCACTTCTATTAATTAATTTTGATATTGATTAATTTGAGTTTGATATTTACATTTGGTAAGAAGAAAAACACAAGGAAAAAATATTCTTCTTTCCTTATGGAGTTTTGCCATAGGCGTCAGCTATTTATTCTTCAAACATTCAGCATGGCATTTTCTTAATTTTCAAGAATACATTTGGATCTCATTATTGAATGCAACTATCAATTATATGCAATTATTTAAAAAGCGCTCTTATTATGATTTATTATTTTTAGTGTCATACACAGATCAAGATCTCACTGTGCTTGAGACTGTAGAAATTTACCACGAAAAAGATGACATTTGTGCATGCACAACTATAAAATATATAAAGAAGGTATTTGTTTTTAAACTTATTCAAAATCCTCCATTACAAACATCTCCTTTTGTAATCCTCTCAGAAAGAGGTCTTCCTTTCAATCCTCACAGCCTGAAAGCATCCTGGATACGTGAAGTGAGTGAAGAAGTGCTCATCTTATCATTCTAGACAAGAAGGTGGCTATACACACTTTTTGCATGTAAGTTGAAAGCAATGTGAGGTGCATTAGAGTATAAATGCTAATGGAACTGTGAAGTTTAAAGCTATTATATCTGGAAAATACCCAGGGTACCTATGGAAGCCCTTTATCCTTATTCATTAATATTACTGCAGTAGTCTGTGGTCTAAAAGTCCCAGCTTATGGTTCAGAGCCTCATTGTGAAAGGCACTGTACATGCAGTGCTGTAAAAGATTCCAGTGGAGACATTTGAGAGGCTACTGGCAATGCTATAGACTATCTATGCTATAGATAAAAGACAAAATGGGAGAACTGGGGTAGGAGCTCTGAAGAAAGAACATTGTGTCATGTGGCCCAACTGTAAAATAGAAAAATTGCATGTAATTATTTCCCAAGCTGAGTGTGATGATGTGAAAGGGAAGAACTAATGATGATGCACTCTGCTTGTTAGAGGTTTTCCCTTCCAAGAGCTCAAGGTTACAAGAAGTGCTCTTCACTTGGATTATTTTTCTTTTCTTCCTTCCACTAGAAATGTGATGGTTACAAATAAATTCAGTACACAGGGAGTTAATAACACTCCAAAGATGTTGTGAAATAATTTTAGTTACTAATGCCAGACATACCGTCTTGGCAATATTTTTGCCTGACTTCAAGCATCCTGTATTGATTAATTAATTATTCTACCAACGAACTAACAAATATTGACCTTATAGAGTTGAGCAGCATTTAGCCAAGTCAGTAATCTACATCGATCACTTAATGGAACATCAAAGCTCAGCATCTCTGACAGTTTTATGTCATTCAGCAAAAATCTGTCTATGCTTTTATGATACATTGACCTTTCTTATTAGGCATCCTTGGCAGAAAACTAAAAGCAATAATAAAATTAAACCAGTGGATAATGCTTTGTTATCTGGAGTGAAACAGTCACTGCTACATGATTCAGGATTTTCCCTGCAGATTTACCTACCAGCAGGGGTAGCATTTCTTTTTCAAACTAAAAAATATCATTTTCTTGTTATATGATCGGGCAGCATGATAGAGAAGTGTAATTTTACCACATCAGAGTATTAGGAAAACCATAAGGAGAAAACACTGGTATATGTATTTTTTAAAGAAAAAAAAAGCACATACACACAACTTCAGAATAGGACTGTGAAGCCTGGAGCCCTCTTAACAGCTGAGGATCTGTCTATGCAGCTGTCAGCAGCAATTCAATTCAGCTTTGTCTCTGCACAAGAGCTATTACTAACAGCTCTGATCAGGTAGACAGAACACCCTTGCTAAGCTTATTTACCCTGCTTCTGGGGTATGTTTTCCACCTCTAAACCTAGCTAATGTGCATTTTCACAACACACTAAACATTGCAATCACTTATGACTGCAAGCATAGACATTCTATAGGCAATTAGGAGAAATTTCGGGATCGGTAGCCCTAGTCCTTATGGGAGATTTCAACTTCCCAGACATCAATTGGGAATACCATACTGCTGTGACGAGCAGGTCTTGGAAATTCTTGAAGTTTGTAGGAGATGATAACTTCTTGTCACAAGTAGTCAGTGAGCCAACTAGGAAAGATGCCCTCCTAGACTTGTTGTTTGTGAATAGAGAAGGACTCGTGGGAGATGTGATGGTAGGTGGCTGCCTTGGCCACAGGGATCATGAAATGGTTGAGATTAAAATCTTCAGTGTAATGAGGAAAAAAGGTGAGCAGAGTTGCTACCCTGGACTTCAGGAGAGCAAACTTTAAGCTATTCAGGGAGCTATTTAGCAGTGTCCCCTGGGAATCTGCTTTTGAGGCCTTAGGAGTCCATGAGCGCTGGTCAGTCTTTAAAGAACCACCTTTTAGAAGCACAGGAGCAGGCAATCCCATTGTGTCATAAGTCAAGCAAGCGGGGCAGAAGACCAGCTTGGCTGAACAGGGAACTCTTCATGGAGTTCAAGAAGAAAAAGAAACTGTATGATCTCTGGAAGCGAGGTCAGGCTTCGCAGGAAGATTACAGAGCTGTGGTTTGTATGTGCAGGGAGAAGACGCGAAAGGCCAAAGCTCAGCTAGAGTTGAAACTGGCCAGTGTTGTTTTAGATAACAAGAAGGGCTTTTTTAAGTATGTTAATAGCAAGAGGAGGTCTAAAGAAAACATTGGACTGATACTTGTTGAAGATGATCACCTGACTAATAGGGCTGAAGAAAAAGCAGAGGCATTCAATGCTTTTTTTGCCTCAGTCTTTAATAATACTGACAGACCTTGGGCTGCCTGGTCCCCTGAGTCAGAGGACCGTGAGTGTGGGAGCAGTGACTTTCCCTTTGTGGACACTGAAATTGTAAGGGACCAGCTGTATCAGCTGAATGTTCACAAGTCCATGGGGCCTGATGGGATTCACCCCAGAGTTCTGAAGGAGCTAGCAGATGTTATGGCAGGACCCCTCTCGATCATCTACCAAAGGTCTTGGGAGTCTGGGGAGGTCCCTGCTGACTGGAAGCTAGCCAATGTTATTCCAATCTACAAAAAGGACGAGAGGGAAGACTCAGGAAACTGCAGACCTGTTCGTCTAACCTCAGTACCTGGAAAAATTATGGAGCAGATCATACTGGGTACTATTGAAAGGCATTTAAAGAACAATGCAATCATCAGGCACAGTCAACATAGGTTCACAAAGGGAAAGTCCCACCTAACTAATTTGATATCCTTCTATGATAAGATCATCCACCTAGTGGATGAAGGGAAGGCAGTGGATGTAGTTTTTCTGGATTTTAGGAAGGCTTTTGATACTGTCCCTCACAGCATCCTTCTGGACAAGTTGTCCAACTGTGGGATGAGCAGGTTCACGGTGCGCTGGGTGAAGAACTGGCTGAGTGGCAGAGCTCAAAGGGTTGTAGTGAATGGGGCTACATCTGGCTGGCGACCAGGCACCAGCAGTGTTCCTCAGGGTTCAATTCTAGGGCCAGTTCCTGATCAACGATCAGGATGCAGGAGTTGAATGCACCATTAGCAAGTTTGCTGATGATACCAAACTGGGAGGTGCTGGTGACTCTCTCGAGGGACAGGAGGCCTTGCAGAGGCATCTAGATAGATTGGAGCATTGGGCTATGATTAATGGGATGAGATTTAACAAGTCCAAATGCTGAATTCTGCACCTAGGATGGAGTAATGCCAGGAACAAGTATAAATTGGGAGAGGAGTGGCTGGAGAGCAGCCCTGCAGAAAGGGATCTGGGGGTGCTGGTTGACAGCAGGCTCAATATGAGTCAGCAGTGTGCCCTGGCAGCCAAGAGGGCAAACCGCATCCTGGGGTGCAGCAAGCACAGCATAACCAGCTGGTCAAAGGAGGTGACTATCCCGCTGTATTCAGCGTTGGTGCAGCCTCACCTTGAGTACTGTGTGCAGTTCTGGGCCCCACAATTTAAGAAGGAAGTGAAGGTCCTTGAATGCATCCAGAGGAGGGCAACAAAGCTGGTGACAGGGCTGGAAGGCATGTCCTATGAGGAGCGGCTAAGGACTCTGGGTTTGTCTAGTTTGGAGAAAAGGAGGCTGAGGGGCGACCTCATTGCTCTCTACAGCTTCCTGAGAGGAGGGGAAGTGGAGAGGGAGATGTTGATCTCTTCTCCCTGGTATCCAGTGACAGGACATGTGGGAATGGGTCAAAGCTGTGCCAGGGGAGGTTCAGACTTGACATTAGGAAGCATTTCTTTACCAAGAGGGTGGTCAAACACTGGAAGAGGCTTCCTAGAGAGGTGGTTGATGCCCCAAGCCTGTCAGTGTTTAAGAGGCATTTGGACAATGCCCTTAACAACATGCTTTAACTTTTGGTCAGCCCTGAATTGGTCAGGCAGTTGGACTAGATGATCATTGTAGGTCCCTTCCAACTGAAATAGTCTATTTTGTTCCCCGAGGAGATTGGTGGAGTGCAGTAACAGCTGAATGAGGAAGGTTTCTCACACAGCTTCCCACTCCAGAGCAGCAAAGTCTCTAGTCACTCTACATTAGTGCCTAGCACCTCAAGCCAGCTCACCTCATTTCAAGGTAACTCATTGCCAGTCTTTAGGGTGGTGAAGTATCAATAGCTAACCCGATATTATTATAGTCAGGAGTAAACTTCATGCCCAAAGAAAGGAAATCTGTTCTGCAACCAGCCCTGGATGACAGGAAGAATGGTACATTGACAAAGAAAGCATCAAAGGTAAACTGGGATGGAAGGAGAAAATAGAGGATTATGACCTTCATTTTTTAACCCTAGCAACTAAAGTAGTTCCTCCCCTTGCAAAAAACAAGTCTAGAAATCCCCTTCTAGTTTTCCCAGAGGACTCACTCTCATCTCCTTGTCTTTATTATTCAAGTACCACTTGCCTAGAGCAAGGTGCTGTAGAAAGCACCTTGGGAACTTGCATTTACATACCTAAGTAACTCACAAGAATCAGGTGAGAGGTGCTTTCCATGCTCTGAAACCCATTGCTTCACTAGGCTGGTTTACAGGCAAAACTAGTCTGGCCATCCCTTCCCCTAACTTTCAAAGCTATTCTTTTGATCCCCATCTAAAAGGGGTCAATATACGTCACAGTGACAGCTCCTGCTTAATACTGTTGCAGAAACAAATATGTGAGTAGGGTTCATCTGAGTTGTGAGAACTATTGGAGTTCTACAGGAAGCCAAAAGAGACAAAGCAAAGACTTTCAGTCCCAAAGCTTGGGAAGGCTATATGATCACAACAGTCTGGCCGTAGAGAGTCCCGATTCAGCCCCACTGAAGATGTTGGGAAATTCTTGCTAGCATATAAAGACTGTTACCATAGAGGTGCCTTAATGATAGTTATTTCTTATTCACTGACACAATAATTCATAGTTTTAATTCTTCATAATTGTTTCACTGGGATCTCATGTGAAAGTCCCTATTCTTGGTGAAATCTTTCCTTTTTACTAACATTAAGTTGCATCCAGGTTGGTTTTCGGTTTTGAATGGCTGGTTTTCACTGATCATTCTTCATTTCTCTTTTCTAGCTGCATTGGTGATGATTTCTTGCTGAATTCTCTTCTTGACAAATATTTTGCCAAGACTACATTTTTAACTGGTTGCCAACTAAACTACGTGCATGAGTTACCGTGAGAAAATGGTGCAGTTCAATATGAAACCAGATTTTTTTTAATTTTTTTTTTAATAGGACCCTGAGCATTTAGCTTTTATATCTGCTAATGATGTAGCCCAATTTTGGGCACCTAAGTAAGAAACCATATTTTTCGAAAGTGCCCAATAACCAGCAAGCTTTTAAAAATTCAGCTTTTTATAGTACGGGGAGCTGAGCTTTTTTTTTGAAAATGATGGCATTCAGTGTCTAAATGCAGTCACATATACTTAGAAAATCTACCTCAGTTTCCTTAGTGGAAGTCATTGGACCTAATATTATTTCTATGTAGCCTGTAAGTGTTGCAAGGAAATTAACAGTTAATAAAAATCTATGGTGCTATAGAAATCCACTTTCTGCACTAACCAAGTACAAAAACAATCTCACTGTTTCCTACATTCTGGCTTAGGGGATAATTGCCTCTTACAAAACCTTTTCTAATGGAAGAAAATCATACAGAAATGAGGTGTAAGTTCATCATACCTGTCCATCTCCCAGCCTTAAAGCAGGATCAACTCTAACTTGGTTCATTATGCATAAATCCTAAGGGCTAAGCACACATTCAAGGATAAAACACATAAAAAAGACTTAGTTCTCTGTCCAAGCCTTCTAAATGTTAAATAGAAGCAATAATAAAACAGCCAAATCAATGCTGTTTTTATGAAAATTCAGACATATTCTGTGTTCTTGTTGCTCAAAACCAAAAATTTATTGCTTTTGATATTCCAATTCATTGTGTATGAATATGAACATGAAAATGAATACAACTCCCCATTTGTTTGTTTCTATTATATTTAAGTAAGATAACTTAAGTGTTTCATCTGAAATGATGGCATGGAGCAGAACTCTGGAAAACAGATAACCTGACTTCATAAATTGTCTATAATCTAGAATAATAACCAAACATTTTACCACACACAGTATAGAGGAAATTGCATGCTATCATCAGTATCTGGAATAAAGGACACTATTTGTCTACCTCCCTACAACACATATTCATGTCTGCACATTCACACACACACACACGCTTCCAGCTACAGAACTGAAGAGATAGATACATTATTCAAAACCACTTCCAAATGATGGAAGTATTTTTTTATCACCCTGCCATCTATAAAATATGCTTTGTGCACAGAACTATATTGAGTAGGGAACTCAGTCTAAAATAAATTGTATTGTTTTTCTTTTCTTGAGTGTTAATTTACTTTTAAATATTCTAGATGTACCCTCTTTAAAATGGTGTGTTCTGTTTCTATTTTACTGTATTCAGCAATCAGTGTTGATTACTCTTGGTAACCATGGCAATAAGGCAGCTAACTGTACTTAAATCTTCATTTGTCCACTACTTTTACAAAATACTGTACAGTTAAGAATGCTTTCTTACTAAAGACACGGGAAAAAGCTGGAAAGGAGAAATGCATAACCTCTTTTAACTAATAATGTGATGGGAATATGTTCTGTAAAATAAACATTTATTCTCTTTGGGATTTAAACATTCTTTAGGATCCTATAGTAATAGCAATTTCACAGTTTTCAGAATCTTCAAGGCTTCACTATACCCCAGTATTGTTCATTTCTTGTCTGTATTTTAAATCTTCCCATTGGACCTCCAGGATCTTTTCTGATATTAGGAGTCTGCCTTCTGTAATAGTCTGCTTCTGGATTACTACTAGTACTAGAGAGCCTGGCACAAACACAGTTCTCCTCTGATTTCTTTCTACAGCCTCACAGGCTAGTAATCTATACGATGGTGCAGAATAATTTCAGCTGCTTGTATAATTCTCTGGAGCTCCAGTCCAGACATAAAAAGACAGTCTTATTTGTGTAAAGAATCAGGGACTTGGGATGGACAGGGTAGATTAACCTGCAGAGAAACTAAAAAATGCCATCCCATGAACTGAGAAGACTGGAGAAAAGGTTTTGCTTTGCTATAATCATGTAAATCTGTAATGAGTTATCAATAAAGCAAATTTCAGGGAAGGAGAAAATTTTAATGACCAATTGTGTGCATATATTCTGTTTGGAGACAATAGGAATCCCATTTCCTTTTCAAATAAAAAGCACTGAAAAAGGTTAGGTATCAAAAGGATTCTTTAACTGATTTTTTTGGGTGAACTCCTTAGGAACACATTATTTTACTATCACTGATGACACCATAAATTAAGCAAGCTTTGTTGTGATGTGTGTGAAACATTTCCTTATCACGTTTTATAAAAATACATATATGCTCAGGATAGTATGTGTTTACATACAACAAAGAGAATGAGGTCCAGTAAGCCATCTGCATTTTACCTTCCTCTTCTTCAGATATCTGCTTCCAGAGTGTCTCCTTCTCCTAGACATGCACTTTCTACCACTGCGCATTTCTCTAACAAATGTTTGGTTTCTTTTCATATAGTAAGAAACATTTCCCCACCCACCACCACCACCACCTTTTTTGGAGCAAAATTGTTACCTTCTGCACATGAACCTACAAAATATCAGCTTGCAAGATAAAGGACTGACAAAACCTACAGTGAATTGAAATTGGCCTTTCAGAATGGAAACATTTTTTTAACCCTAACCAGACATTGCTATACTCCGTTCTTAATACATCTCATAGAGTACTTTGGATTTGATCAGTAGAAAAAGCACTTGTATTTGCAGTGTCTCATAATACTTTTAAGACTGGTATGAACAACCATTTTTTTGCTTTTTCTAATTCAGCTGAAATCTCTTGTTCTATAAAGTTAGGTTCCAGTGTCCTGTAGTGAAAAAAAGTGGTGTCTTTCACAGCAGTTTGCTTGGCTCCAGAGGCAGAGCCATAGCTGCCTGACAGCCCTATGTATAATTGTGTTTTACCCATACAATATAGGCAAATGGGGAACTCTGCATAGAAATGGGGCACACTGTGGCCATAGGCTACTGATAGACTTGAAGATTTTGTCCAAATTATTCTCTCTGCTCTTTCGGATTTGTGTATATCTTTTGCTGTGATTACTGAAAGTAGCTGTTAAGTCACCCAATAATTGCTTTCTTAGCATAACAAATCCACATCATATATATTTTTAACATAAATTTGGGCATGAAATAATATGTCATAAATTGAACAGCTGCTGTGATTCTACTTTTGGTAAATCTTTAACCTAAGTTGTCATGGTTTAACCCCAGCCAGCAGCTAAGCACCACGCAGCCGCTCCCTCACTCCCCCCCACTCCCAGTGGGATGGGGAGGAGAATCAGGAAAGAAGGTAAAACTTGGGGGTTGAGATAAGAACAGTTTAATAACTAAAGTAAAATATACTAACAATAATAATAATGAAATATAATAGTAATGAAAAGGAATAAAACAAAAAAAAAGGAGGGGGGAAAAAAAAGAAAAAAACCCCAGTGATGCACAATGCAATTGCTCACCACCCGCTGACCAATGCCTGAGCAGCGATCCACCCCTCTCGGCCAACTGCCCCCTGTTTATATACTGGGCATGACATTCCATGATATGGAATAGCCCTTTGGCTAGTTTGGGTCAGCTGTCCTGGCTATGCTCCCTCCCAGCTTCTTGCACACCTGCTTGCTGGCAGAGCATGGGAAACTGAAAAGTCCTTAACTTAGGATAAGCGCTACTTAGCAACAACTAAAACATCAGTGTGTTATCAACATCATTCTCACACTAAATCCAAAACACAGCACTGTACCAGCTACTAAGAAGAGAATTAACTCTGTCCCAGCCGAAACCAGGATATAAGTACAATTCAACTCTTTAAATGAGCACCCAATTCTTACCAGAAGAGAGACTGCCTTCCTACTTCTCCAGTCTTCCAAATCACATTACACTAACTCCTTTCCAAATCTAAGTGGAACCATGTCTCTCATAAGACTTTGGTTTCATTTCCTTTCCTTTAATTTGCCATCATCAGAAATGCTTTCTCTGTGACATAAGGGTTAAAGAAAAACATATTCTGACAATATATAATTTCTACTTTACTAAGATATTTTTTGTTTTGCTTTAGTATTTTTTTTTTCAAAGGGAAGTATCTATGATGTTGTCAGGCCTGTTACTGATATTACTGTCGTACATTTGGTAAACTGAAAGGAATATCAGAGTTTTCCATCTATCAAGTGCTCCCAAACATAATGTTTCAGGGAAAAAAAATTAAAATTCCAGCTGGGCTATAGCTGAACCTTTTTCTCTCACTGCAGCTGAGCTGAAGGCATGAAATATAATGGTAAAATTTACATTGGAACCAAGTAAAAGGCCACTATAACACTGCCATTGTCATACCATTACAAGGATTTTATAATGTACAGCTACTGCTTTTCTTAATTGACATCATATAGGGCTCAGCTAATGGAAAGAGACATGGAACATAATGCACCAACTAGATGCTGGACAGGAAACAGTAAATGGATCATGAATCCACCCCACTTAGCTAAAGCAGTCAAAACTCTGAATAGCTGGAAGACTAATGCTTTTAGCCATTTTCCCTTCCAGACATAAGCCAAAAAAATCCAGCACTGAAGTGTTTTCATTTTCTGGCTGCCCACCCTATTGTGAAAACCAGCCAGACATGCTCAAAAGCATTTGCTTTTAAATGAATCATGGCAATACAATAAAGATGCAACATGCAGATTAAGTTCAAATCAATGACAGAAGCCGGGGCTCACATCAGTATATTCCAAAGTGCAAAAATTGCTCACAGTCAGAGAAAGTTCATCCAATAATGTGCCACAGGGGGTGAACAGAGAGCAATACGCTGAATTCAGTGCAATGGCCTTGGTGCTACTGCTGTTCTCTTGAGCAACTTTTGGAATTTAGTAAATCTGTCAGCATTGATAAACTTTTCACTGATACAGCGCAATGGCTGTTTAAAGCAGTAAATCTCCTGCCACATCTTTTTAGCTCTTTGGCTAGGTTACGTACTGTAATTGTCAGGCTTCAGTTCTCCAGTACATGAATAAACCATGCTTTCCGGCACTGCTAGTTTTAGACAGTGTGAAAAAAGTCTTCATTTAGAAAGAGATAACAACTGCATAGTTCTCCACAGGCTGGAAGCTTGTGAAGTTTAAGAGAACTGTGGGTTTTTACCTACAGTTTTCCTCAAGAATCTGCAGGTTCCTGCAGTACTGTAAATATTCTTTTTTGCTCTACAAGCTCATCTAATTGAGCACATGAAATGTCAATTTAAGCCTCTCCCTAATGCAATTGCTGAAGTCCTCAAAAGACAGTGCTGGGAATGAACCACAGCCAGAGCTCCATAGTCAAAAACAAAGTTCTCAGTTGATTTATTTCCTTTTTTTTTTACTGACATCTATATCTAAATTCTCTTCCAGGGGCTCATGACCAGTGTAAATACAATCCCCATTTCTTCAAATTTAAAATTAGGCACTTCAATGCTGAAGACCTCAGTAAACTGCCTGATTTTTCAAAGGTGCTGAGAATATAAAATCTCTGAAAATTGACCTGTGTTGCACCTGATTCTAACCAGAAAGTTTTCAAAATTTGGACCTTAACTAGAGAATATATGGAAGTCATGATCTAAAGAGAAATAATAATGGCACCACTGGATCATACTGACTCTCATATATACTGCACTTTCCTGAAAGCTATAAACTGAAGCTTTAATTTGTCCCTAGAGCTAATTAGGGGGGAGAAAATACAATTCTTTTGTTAATAAATCTCTCTCTGAATAATGTTTTCACAATAAAATAAATCAAAGATAAATAGTACCATCATACTTCTTTTAAATTTATTTTTTATTTTCCAAGAAGGAAAACAGGTCTTTTGAAAAGAAAGGAAGCCCTTTTGTTCAGAAAACTACTATGTTTTCCTATGCTTCTGAGTAATTTGCTCTGAATTTAAGCATCTGCATTAGCACTCAGCCTTCCAAAAGGTGTTATACACAGCTTACTGTATATTTTCCATAGCACATTTGTTTTTTTAATGCTTCTGTTAGTAAATTTTACCCCTGATGAAAACTAAAGTAACTGACTTTTGCAGCTTGCATTTACCTTTTTCTTAAGTTATATTTATAGCACATTTTGCAGTCTGTGTTCCATTGCAATCTGAAAAGAACAAATATTCCCAGTGTTTGTAGGGTTTTTACTTTTACTTGTATTAAAAAAAAATCCAAAATGCACCGTTTTGTGCTGCTTTGGAGAACTCAGTGAAATAAAACTTCCCTAAAACATATATATTTCCATATTCTGTCTATTCCTTTATATATTGTTACTAGGTTGAAATGTAGTGCCATTTTGTAGTGGTCAATATAAAGAGCAAAACCAAATTGCATTTCAAAGCATAGAGTTCTAACTGTTCTTGTAAAATTAAACTGTAACATGTAAAATGTTCACTGATGGGTCCTGTCACATTGTAGGAAAGCATCGAAGGTGGAAGGCGGCTGTATGGAATCCTATGTGACAAGTTGCAGAAGCTGCAGAAGGAGAGGGTGAATCGAGTCAGTTTGCAGAGGTGAAAGCCATCCAGCTGGCTTTAGACATTGCTGAACGAGAAAAATGGCCAATACTTTATCTCTATACTGACTCCTGGATGGTGGCAAATGCTCTGTGGGGGTGGTTGCAGCAATGGAAGCAGAGTAACTGGCAATGCAGAGGTAAACCCATCTGGGCTGCCCCATTGTGGCAAGATATTGCTGCCCGGCTAGAGAACCTGGTTGTGAAAGTATGTCATGTAGATGCCCATGTACCCAAGAGTCGGGCCACTGAAGAACATCAAAACAATCAACAGGTAGACAAGGCTGCTAGGATTGAAGTAGCTCAGGTGGATCTGGATTGGCAACATAAGGGTGAATTATTTCTGGCTTGATGGGCCCACGACACTTCAGGTCATCAGGGAAGAGATGCAACATATAGATGGGCTCGCGATCGAGGGGTGGACCTGACCATGGACACTATCGCACAGGTCATCCATGAATGTGAAACATGCACTGCAATTAAGCAAGCCAAGCAGTTAAAGCCTCTTTGGTATGGAGGACGATGGCTGAAATACAAATATGGAGAGGCCTGGCAGATTGACTATATCACACTCCCACAAACCCGCCAAGGTAAGCGCCATGTGCTTCCAATGGTGGAAGCAACCACCGGCTGGCTGGAAACATATCCCGTGCCCCATGCCACTGCCTGGAACACTATCCTGGGCCTTGAAAAGCAAATCTTATGGCGACACGGTACCCCAGAAAGAATTGAGTCAGACAACGGGACTCATTTCCGGAACAACCTCATAGACACCTGGGCCAAAGAGCATGGCATTGAGTGGGTGTATCACATCCCCTATCATGCACCAGCCTCTGGGAAAATTGAGCGATACAATGGATTGTTAAAGACTACATTGAGAGCAATGGGTGGTGGGACCTTCAAACATTGGGATACACATCTAGCAAAGGCCACCTGGTTAGTCAACACTAGAGGATCTGCCAATCGAGCTGGCCCTGCCCAATCAGAACTTTTACATACTGTAGAAGGGGATAAAGTCCCTGTAGTGCACATGAAAAATTTGCTAGGGAAGACAGTCTGGGTTACTCCTGCCTCAGGCAAAGGCAAACCCATTCGTGGGATTGCTTTTGCTCAAGGGCCTGGGTGCCCTTGGTGGGTGATGCGGAAGGATGGGGAAGTCCGATGTGTGCCTCAAGGGGATTTGATTTTAGGTGAGAACAGCCAATAGATTAAATTGTATGCTATTAATTGCTATATAATCCTGCCGCTGTATGTCATCATTATTATAACTGTTATGTGCTATATTAATAGTATTGCAGTAAGAATTACTTAGATTAATGAAGAATGAACTTTGACAAAACTGAGTGCAGTAGTGATGGAACCAGGACTTCAGCATGCAACAATCCAGCACCACACACCATCCTCCTGCTGCACCCAATGTCACCTGCCTGCCACACCACACCAAAGCCCAATCCTGTTCTGCCGACTGAGCGGACTTTGCACCATCCCTCCTGCCCAGACAGACTGTTATGACAGATGGAGCTCAAAGTCATGGACTGAATGAACTCAACAGACATTTGATAGAGATGGCCCATAGACCGCGGGAATGATATCTATATGTATATATTAAAAGACAGGAAAGGTGATGGTGATTAATTGGAGATGTATCAGAAAGTGTGGGATCTGGGCATAACGTAAATGGTATAGAATAAGGGGTGGATATTGTCCTGGTTTTGGCTGGGACAGAGTTAACTTTCTTCTTAGTAGCTGGTACAGTGCTGTGTTTTGGATTTAGTGTGAGAATGATGTTGATAACACCCTGATGTTTTAGTTGTTGCTAAGTAGCACTTATCTTAAGCCAAGGACTTTTCAGTTTCCCATGCTCTGCCAGCAAGCAGGTGTGCAAGAAGCTGGGAGGGAGCAGAGCCGGGGCAGCTGACCTGAACTAGCCAAAGGGGTATTCCATACCATGGAACGTCATGCCCAGTATATAAACAGGGGGGAGTTGTCCGGGAGGCGCGGATCGCGGTTCAGGAACTAACTGGGCATTGGTCAGCGGGTGGTGAGCAATTACATTGTGCATCACTGTTTTTTTTTCTTTTTCCCCCTTCCTTTTTTTATATTCCTTTTCATTACTATTATTATTGTTATATTTCATTATTACTATTGTTAGTATTTTATTTTACTTTAGTTATTAAACTGTTCTTATCTCAACCCATGAGTTTTACTTTTTTTCCCTTTCCTCCTCCTCACCCCACTGGGAGGGGGAGGGGGAAACGGCTGCGTGGTGCTTAGTTGCTGACTGGGGTTAAACCACAACACTGCTGCATTACTTCTCACATCAACATACAACTCACATCACAGATTATTTTTCCCCCCAAGGTTAAATCTCCTTGAGGCACACACCGGGTCTCCCCATCCTTCCGCATTACCCACCAAGTACACCCAGGTCCTTGAGCAAAGACAATCCCATGAATGGCTTTGCCTTTTCCCATGGGAGGAGCAATCCATACCGCCTTCCCCAGCCCCTTCCCCATGTGCACTATGGGGACCTTATCTCCTCCCACAGTATGTAGGGGTTTTGTTTGGGCAGGACCAGGATGGTTAGCAGATCCTCTGGGGTTAACCAGCCAAGTGGCTTCTGCTAAATTTGTATCCCAGTGCTTCCATGCCCCATTGCCCAATGCTCTCAACATAGTCTTTAACAGTCCATTATATCTCTCACTCTTTCCAGAGGCTTGTGGGTGATTGATAGGGGATGTGATACACCCACTCAATGCCGTGTTTCTTTGCCCAGGAGTTTATGAGGTTATTCCGGAAATGAGTCCCATTATCTGATTCAATTCTTTCTGGGGTACCATGTCGCCAGAAAATTTGCCTTTCGAGGCCTAAGATGGTGTTTCGGGCAGTGGCATGGTTTACAGGGTATGTCTTTAGCCATCCAGTAGTTGCTTCCACCATGGTGAGTATGTAGCACTTGCCTTGGCGTGTTCGTGGCAGTGGTCCAATATAGTCAATTTGCCAGGCCTCGCCATATTGAAAACCCAGCCACCGCCCTCTGTTCCAGGGAGATTTTACTTGTGTGGCTCGCTTGATTGCAGCACATGTTTCACATTCATGAGTGACCTGTGTGATGGCCTCCATGGTCAGGTCCACCCCTCGATCACGAGCCCATCTGTATGTTGCATCTCTCCCTAGATGTCCTGATGTTTTGTGGACCCATCGAGCTACAAATAGCTCACCCTTACGCTCCCCGTCCAGGTCCACCTGAGCTACTTCGATTTTGGCAGCCTTGTCTACCTGTTCATTGTTTCAATGTTCTTCAGTGGCGTGGTTTAGGGCCATGTGAGCCTAAATGAGCCTACATGGCGTACCTTTAGAGCCATGTTTTCTACCCGGGCAGCAATGTCCTGCCATAATGCAGCAGCCCAGGTGGATTTACCCCTGTGCTGCCAAGTGGTCTTCTTCCACTGCTGTAGCCACCCCCATAGGGCATTAGCCACCATCCAGGAGTCAGTAGAGAGATAGAGTAGTGGCCACTTTTCTCGTTCAGCAATCTCTAGGGCTAGTTGGATGGCTTTCACTTCTGCAAACTGACTTGACTCACCTTCTCCTTCAGCGGCCTCAACGACTTGTCCATGATCTCTTCCACAGGATTCCTGGGTGGTTGGGTTTCCCCAGTCGAGCTCGTTGCATGATCAGTCATACCCACTTACTCCATGTAGTGCTGGTTGCATGATGTGTAGAGGGGATGTTTCCTTTGAACATCCAGTGTAGCATGGGCAATCGTGGTGCCAAGACGAGATATGCTTCTGTACCAACAACTTCTGAAGCAGCTCGAACCCCCTCATATGCTGCTAGTATCTCTTTTTTCAGTTGGGGTGTAGTGGGCTTCTCATCCTCGATACCCCCGGCTCCAAAACCCTAATGGTCGACCTCGGGTTTCTCCTGGTGTTTTCTGCCAGAGGCTCCCTCCAGGTGAGACCATGCTCCCCAGCTGCAGTGTAGAGTACATTTTGCTCAGCTGGTCCTGTCCGGACAGGCCCAAGAGCTACCGCACAAGCTATTTCCTGTTTGATATATGCTCAAAGGCTTGTTGTTGCTCAAGGCCCCACTCAAAATAGTTCTTCTTTCAGGTCACTTGACAGAGAGGGCCCACAAGCTGACTATAACCTGGAATATGCATTCTCCAGAACCCCCCACAAGGCCTAGGAAAGCTTGTGTTTCCTTCTTGTTAGCTGGTGGAGACATAGTTGCTATCTTGTTGACCACATCCATAGGCACATGACGGCGTCCATCCTGCCATTTTATTCCCAAGAACTGGATCTCCTGTGCAGGTCCCTTGACCTTGCTTTTCTTTATGGCAAAACCAGCTTTCAGAAGAATCTGAATCACTCTTTTTCCCTTCTCAAACACTTCTTCTGCCTTGTTGCCCCACACTATGATGTCATCGATGTATTGTAGATGTTCAGGGGCATCACCCTGTTCCAGTGCAGCTTGGATTAGTCCATGACAAATGGTAGGGCTGTGCTTCCACCCCTGGGGCAGTCGATTCCAGGTGTATTGGACACCCCTCCAAGTGAAAGCAAACTGTGGCCTGCACTCTGCTGCCAAAGGAATTGAAAAAAATGCATTGGCAATGATGTCATTTGCAGCATACCACTTGGCTGCCTTTGACTGCAGCTCATATTGGAGCTCTAGCATGTCTGGTACAGCAGCACTCAGTGGTGGTGTCACTTCGTTCAGGCCATGATAGTCTACTGTTAGTCTCCACCCTCCGTCAGACTTTTGCACTGGCCATATGGGACTATTGAAAGGTGAGTGAGTCTTGCTGATGACTCCCTGGCTCTCCAGTTGATGAATCAGCTCATGGATGGGAGCTAGGGAGTCTCGGTTGGTGCGATATTGCCGCCGGTGCACTGTCCTGGTAGCAATTGGCACCTGCTGTTCTTCAACTCGCAGCAAGCCCACAACAGAAGGGATCTTCCGAGAGGCCAGGCAGGGTAGATATAGCTGTTTGATCTTCTCTGTGTTCACAGTGGCTACACCAAAAGCCCATGGGTACCCCTTTGGGTCCTTGGAGTAGTCCTGAGGTAGTCTATGCCAAGGATACAAGGGGCCTCTGGGCTGGTCACAATGGGGTGCTTTTCCCACTTGTCCCCTGTTAAGCTCACCTCAGCCTCCAATACAGACAATTCTTGGCATTCCCCTGTCACTCCAGAGATCCAGATGGGTTCTGTGCCCCTATACCCTGATGGCACCGGCATACACTGTG
This sequence comes from Gymnogyps californianus, assembly GCF_018139145.2. NCBI lineage: Eukaryota > Metazoa > Chordata > Aves > Accipitriformes > Cathartidae > Gymnogyps > Gymnogyps californianus. The sequence goes on along the minus strand of NW_026114235.1, from coordinate 194,095 downwards.
CACCAGTGTCTACCAAAGCCTTATACTTCGGTGGGTCTGATGTGCCAGGCCATCGGATCCACACAGTCCAGTATACCCGGTCATCCATTTCCTCCTCCTGGCCGAAGGCAGGGACCCTCTATTCCTGTTCCTGGTCAGAGTATTCACTGTCTGACCCTTGCAGTGTGTCGTGGTTTAACCCCAGCCAGCAGCTAAGCACCACGCAGCCGCTCGCTCACTGCCCCCCGACCCAGCGGGATGGGGGAGAGAATCAGGAAAAAAAAACCTCGTAAGTTGAGATAAAGACAGTTTAATAGGACAGAAAGGAATGAAAAACAATGATAATAATAATAATATGACAATAATAATACTAAAATAATTAGAATATACAAAGCAAGTGGTGCACAATGCAATTGCTCACCACTCGTTGACCGATGCCCAGTTAGTTCCCGAGCCGTAATCCCCCCTCCCAGCCAACTCCCCCCAGTTTATATACTGGGCATGATGTTCCATGGTATGGAATATCCCTTTGGCTAGTTCAGGTCAGCTGCCTCAGCTATGCTCCCTCCCAGCTTCTTGTACACCTGCTTGCTGGCAGAGCATGGGAAACTGAAAAGTCCTTGGCTTAAGATAAGCGCTACTTAGCAACAACTAAAACATCAGAGTGTTATCAACATCATTCTCACACTAAATCCAAAACACAGCACTGTACCAGCTACTAAGAAGAGAGTTAACTCTGTCCCAGCCAAAACCAGGACAATATCCACCCCTTATTCTATACCATTTACGTTATGCCCAGATCCCACACTTTCCAATACATTTCCAATTAATCACCATCACCTTTCCTGTCTTTTAATATATACATATAGATATCATTCCCGCGGTCTATGGGCCATCTCTATCAAATGTCTGTTGAGTTCATTCAGTCCATGACTTTGAGCTCCATCTGTCATAACAGTCTGTCTGGGCAGGAGGGATGGTGCAAAGTCCGCTCAGTCGGCAGAACAGGATTGGGCTTTGGTGTGGTGTGGCAGGCAGGTGACATTGGGTGCAGCAGGAGGATGGTGTGTGGTGCTGGATTGTTGCATGCTGAAGTCCTGGTTCCATCACTACTGCACTCAGTTTTGTCAAAGTTCATTCTTCATTAATCTAAGTCATTCTTACTGTAATACCATTAATATAGCACATAACAATGATAATAATGATGACATACAGCGGCAGGATTATATAGCAATTAATAGCATACAATTTAATCTATTGGCTGTTCTCACCCAAAATCAAATCCCCTTGAGGCACACATCGGACTTCCCCATCCTTCCGCATCACCCACCAAGTGCACCCAGGCCCTTGAGCAAAAGCAATCCCACGAATGGGTTTGCCTTTGCCTGAGGCAGGAGTAACCCAGACTGTCTTCCCTAGCAAATTTTTCATGTGCACTACAGGGACTTTATCCCCTTCTACAGTATGTAAAAGTTCTGATTGGGCAGGGCCAGCTCGATTGGCAGATCCTCTAGTGTTGACTAACCAGGTGGCCTTTGCTAGATGTGTATCCCAATGTTTGAAGGCCCCACCACCCATTGCTCTCAATGTAGTCTTTAACAATCCATTGTATCGCTCGATTTTCCCAGAGGCTGGTGCATGATAGGGGATGTGATACACCCACTCAATGCCATGCTCTTTGGCCCAGGTGTCTATGAGGTTGTTCCTGAAATGAGTCCCTTTGTCTGACTCAATTCTTTCTGGGGTACCATGTCACCATAAGATTTGCTTTTCAAGGCCCAGGATAGTGTTCCAGGCAGTGGCATGGGGCACGGGATATGTTTCCAGCCAGCCGGTGGTTGCTTCCACCATTGGAAGCACATGGTGCTTGCCTTGACGGGTGTGTGGGAGTGTGATATAGTCAATCTGCCAGGCCTCCCCATATTTGTATTTCAGCCATCGTCCTCCATACCAAAGAGGCTTTAACTGCTTGGCTTGCTTCATTGCAGTGCATGTTTCACATTCATGGATGACCTGTGCGATAGTGTCCATGGTCAGGTCCACCCCTCGATCACGAGCCCATCTATATGTTGCATCTCTTCCCTGATGGCCTGAGGTGTTGTGGGCCCATCAAGCCAGAAATAATTCACCCTTATGCTGCCAATCCAGATCCACCTGAGCTACTTCAATCCTAGCAGCCTTGTCTACCTGTTGATTGTTTTGATGTTCCTCAGTGGCCTGACTCTTGGGTACGTGGGCATCTACATGATGTACTTTCACAACCAGGTTCTCTAGCCGGGCAGCAATATCTTGCCACAATGGGGCAGCCCAGATGGGTTTACCTCTGCATTGCCAGTTACTCTGCTTCCATTGCTGCAACCACCCCCACAGAGCATTTGCCACCATCCAGGAGTCAGTATAGAGATAAAGTATTGGCCATTTTTCTCGTTCAGCAATGTCTAAAGCCAGCTGGATGGCTTTCACCTCTGCAAACTGACTCGATTCACCTTCTCCTTCTGCAGCTTCTGCAACTTGTCATATAGGACTCCATACAGCCACCTTCCACCTCCGATGCTTTCCCACAATGCGACAGGACCCATCAGTGAACAGGGCATATTGCCTCTCATGTTCTGGCAGTTTATTATACAGTGGGGCCTCTTCAGCACGCGTTACCTCCTCCTCTGGCGATATTCCAAAATCTTTGCCTTCTGGCCAGTCTGTGATCACTTCCAGAATTCCTGGGCGACTGGGGTTTCCTATTCGACTTCATTGTGTGATCAGTGCAACCCACTTACTCCATGTAGCATCAGTTGCATGATGTGTAGAAGGGACCTTCCCTTTGATCATCCAGCCCAGCACCGGCAGTCGGGGTGCTAAGAGGAGCTGTGTTTCAGTACCAACCACTTCTGAAGCAGCTCGAACTCCTTCATATGCTACTAATATCTCCTTTTCAGTTGGAGTATAGCGGGCCTCAGATCCTCGATATCCCCGACTCCAAAACCCTAGAGGTCGACCTCGGGTCTCCCCAGGTGCTTTCTGCCAGAGACTCCAGGTAGGGCCATTCTCCCCAGCTGCGGTGTAGAGCACATTTTTAACATCTGGTCCTGCCCGGACTGGCCCAAGGGCTACTGCATGAACTATCTCCCGTTTAATCTGTTCAAAGGCTTGTTGTTGCTCAGGGCCCCATTTAAAATCGTTCTTCTTCCGGGTCACTTGATAGAGAGGGCTTACAATCAGGCTGTAATTTGGAATATGCATTCTCCAAAAACCTACAACACCTAAGAAAGCTTGCGTTTCCTGTTTACTAGTCAGTGGAGACATAGCTGCTATTTTGTTGATCACATCCATTGGGATATGACGATGTCCATCTTGCCATTTTATTCCTAAAAACTGAATCTCCTCTGTGGGTCCCTTCACCTTACTTTGTTTTATGGCAAAACCAGCTTTCAGAAGGATTTGGATTATTTTCTCCCCTTTCTCAAAAACTTCTTCTGCTGTGTTGCCCCATACGATGATGTCATCAATGTATTGCAGGTGTTCTGGAGCTTCACCTTTTTCCAGTGCATTCTGGATTAGTCCATGGCAAATGGTGGGGCTGTGTTTCCACCCCTGGGGCAGTCGATTCCAGGTGTACTGGACGCCCCTCCAAGTGAAAGCAAACTGTGGCTGGCACTCTGCTGCCAAAGGGATTGAGAAAAATGCATTAGCGATATCACTTGTGGCGTACCACTTGGCTGCCTTTGACTCCAGTTCATATTGAAGTTCTAGCATGTCTGGCACGGCAGCACTCAGCGGTGGCGTGACTTCATTCAGGCCACGATAGTCCACTGTTAGTCTCCATTCTCCATTAGACTTTCGCACTGGCCATATGGGGCTGTTAAAGGGTGAGCGAGTCCTGCTGATCACTCCTTGGCTCTCCAGTCGACAAATCAGCTTATGGATGGGAATCAGGGAGTCTCGGTTGGTGCGATATTGCCGCCGGTGCACCCTTGTGGTAGCGATCGGCACCTGTTGCTCTTCAACCCTCAGCAACCCCACAACCGAAGGGTCCTCAGAGAGACTGGGCAAGGTGGACAACTGTTCAATTGCCTTGTCAATGCCCCCTTCCCTAGAAAGGGATCCCAACTGCTTGGCCTCCTTACCCTCTAATTCCAAGCTACCGGCCCCGTTATCCCAGCATCGGAGCAACCAGGTGATAATGTGCTCGCCTGGATGACGGCTGAAATCTTTTCGCATATCTCGCAGCTCACTCGGGGATAGGGATTGAGTGATTATCTCCGGTTCTGCCTCTTCCTCCTGTTCTCGTGATGGCCCTGCTTCACCTTCATCCTTCGCTAAGCGAGCTGTCTTTTTTGAGTATTTCTTCTTCTGTACAGGGGCAACTGATACTGGCATGGGTTGGTTCTCTGGTTCAGCTGCAGCGCCCGTCACAGGTGTTGCAGTAACCGTAGTGCCTGTTGCCGGGGTCGGAGGGGCTGCAGTGTCTGTCACGGGGGTCGAAGTGGCTGCAGTGTCTGTCACGGGGGTCGGAGTGGCTGCAGCATCTGTTGCTGGGGTCGGAGTGGCTGCAGTGCCTGTCGCCGGGGCTGGAGTGGCTGCAGTGGCTGTCATTTTGTTGTCAGATCCAGAGACCTTCGCTTCCCCTTGAATAGTGTTAAACAGGGCTCGGTAGGCATGAGCCAGGCCCCAGCACATTGCAGTGATTTGTGTCTCCCTGGAATTGTCGGGGTGACAGCATACTTTTTCCAAATGTTCTACTAGTTTTTCAGGATTCTGCACTTGTTCAAGGGTGAAGTTCCAAAACACTGGAGGTGCCCACCATCCTAGGCATTTACTCATACTACCCCACACACCCTGCCACTCATAACTCTGCAGCTTTGGGGCAGATCTCTTTGGGGCAGATCTCCTAAATAGTTGTTTAACCCTAAACAACGCCTGAACCACATTCAGGAACAAGCTAGTTCCTAGCAATAGGACCATGTTAGTTTCAACATTCCAAGGATATTCAAAATTTTCAAAATTCTCAAACACTACTGTAATTAGCCTGGAGGAGGAGGGGAAGGTGAAGGAAGGTGTCTCCCCCATAGATTGGCTCTCCGAGGAGAAAAGGTAAAGGGTGTAATTATTAACAGTTTCCGCTAGATAGCTCCTGAAGTACAGAGATAATGGCAATGCTGAGTACAAATACCGGATTAGTCCCACAACCGATAATTTTATCGTACCATAAACCAGTGTTACACAGTAAAGCAAAGCGAAAACCTTAATCCACCTCACCTTATGGGTGATAAGCAGCAGCACAGGGACTCTATACGGCAAGTGAGGTGATACATAACACAACTCTAAGAATGAACGCCACAACTCTAAGAGCCAATAACCCAACATTGTGACCAGCGACTACTAAACTAATACAATACAGCAAATAACAAATTTGTTTTAACACGCTCTGGTCAGATCTGTTGTTATCTCAACCCTTTACGCCCCACGTTGGGCGCCAAAAAGGCTGTCGTGGTTTTAACCCCAGCCAGCAACTAAGCACCACTCAGCCGCTTCCCCCTTCCCCCTCCCAGGGGGGTGAGGAGGAGGAAAGAGAAAAAAAGTAAAAACTCATGGGTTGAGATAAGAACAGTTTAATAACTAAAGTAAAATATAATACTAACAATAGTAATAATGAAATATAATAATAATAATAATAGTAATGAAAAGGAATATAACAAAAAAGGAAGGGGGGGAAGGGAAAAAAAAAACCAAAACAGTGATGCACAATGCAATTGCTCACCACCCGCTGACCGATGCCCAGTTAGTTCCCGAGCCACGATCTGCGCCTCCCAGCCAACTCCCCCCTGTTTATATACTGGGCATGACGTTCCATGGTATGGAATACCCCTTTGGCTAGTTCAGGTCAGCTGCCTCAGCTATGCTCCCTCCCAGCTTCTTGTACACCTGCTTGCTGGCAGAGCATGGGAGACTGAAAAGTCCTTGGCTTAAGATAAGTGCTACTTAGCAACAACTAAAACCTCAGAGTGTTATCAACATCATTCTCACACTAAATCCAAAACACAGCACTGTACCAGCTACTAAGAAGAAAGTTAACTCTGTCCAAGCCGAAACCAGGACACCCTGGTTCACCTTCATCCTTCGCTAAGCGAGCTGTCTTTTTTGAGTATTTCTTCTTCTGTATAGGGGCGACTGATATTGGCACTGGTTGGTTCTCTAGTTCAGCTGCATCATCCATTGCCAAGGTCTGAGTAGCCACAGTGCCTGTTGCTGGGGTTTGAGTAGCCACAGTGCTTGTCATAGGGATTAGAGTAGCTGCAGTAGCTGTCGCCAGAGTTTGAGTAGCCACACTGCTTGTCACTGGGGTTTGAGTAGCCGCAGTGCCTGTCGCCAGAGTTTGAGTAGCCGCAGTACCTGTTGCCAGAGTTTGAGTAGCTGCAGTGCCTGTCACCAGAGTTGGAGTAGCTGCAGTTGTGGGAGTTGATCTCTGGGTGGTATTTTTAAATAGTTGTTTAACCCTAGACAAGATCTGAATCACATTCAGGAACAGGCTGATTCCCAGCAATAGGACCATACTAAGTTCAACATCCCAAGGATATTCAAAATTTACAAACTCCTTCAATGCTATTGCAATTAACCTGGCAGAGAAAAGGAAGATGTGGGAAGATGTCTCCCCAATAGGTTGGCTCCCCGAGGAGAAAAGGGAGAAAGTGCAGTTATTAATATTCTCTAGGAGATGATAGCACCCGAAGTACGGAGATGTCTCCTCCATAGATTGGCTCCCAGAGGAGAAAAGGTAAAAGGTACAATTATTAATAGTCTCCCATAGGTGGCTCCCGAAGTACAGAGGTGACAACAGTGCCGAGTACAAACACCCGATTAGTTTCACGGCTTGCACTTCTATCATATCATAAACCACTGTTACAAACAACAACAACAACATGATAACTCTGGCCCAGTTCCCACAGATGATAAACAGCACAACAGGGAGCATATACTGCAAGTAGGGCATTACATAATGCAACTTCAAGAACCACAACACCAACTTTGAGAGCAAAAGAACCCACATTGTAACCAGTAACTGTCAAACCAATACAATGAATACTTATAACAAGTTTGTTTTAACACACTCTGATCAGATCCATCGTTATCTCAACCCTTCGAGCCCCACGTTGGGCGCCAAAAAGGCTGTCGTGGTTTAACCCCAGCCAGCAACTCAGCACCACGCAGCCGCTTCCCCTCCCCCTCCCAGTGGGGTGAGGAGGAGGAAAGGGAAAAAAAAGTAAAACTCGTGGGTTGAGATAAGAACAGTTTAATAACTAAAGTAAAATATAATACTAACAATAGTAATAATGAAATATAATAATAATAATAGCAATGAAAAGGTATATAACAAAAAAAAGGAAGGGGGGGGAAGAAAAAAAAACCAGTGATGCACAATGCAATTGCTCACCACCCACTGACCGATGCCAGAGCAGCGATCCGCGCCTCCCGGCCAACTCCCCCCTGTTTATATACTGGGCATGACGTTCCATGGTATGGAATACCCCTTTGGCTAGTTCAGGTCAGCTGCCCTGGCTCTGCTCCCTCCCAGCTTCTTGCACACCTGCTTGCTGGCAGAGCATGGGAAACTGAAAAGTCCTTAACTTAGGATAAGCGCTACTTAGCAACAACTAAAACATCAGAGTGTTATCATCATCATTCTCACACTAAATCCAAAACACAGCACTGTACCAGCTACTAAGAAGAGAGTTAACTCTGTCCCAGCCAAAACCAGGACATACCGATACAGAGCACAGCACTATGAGGGCTGCTATGGGGAAAATTAACTCCGTCTCAGCTAGACCCAATACAGTATCACAGTGTCAGGAAAGCCTATACCAAGTAAGAATGCACAGCTTTGCTGTAAATATTTGTGTGCTCAAGGCTTTTTTTCATTTTCACTCTATGTTTTTCTCCGGTGTTGGAATGCTGCCATATCACTCCCTCAAGATGAAGTATAAAAGAGCCACATACTGAAGTGAATTTTAGCATTTACAAAAATGCAAACCTGGCAGTGATACAGTGAGATTCATACCCATAAAAGAGGCTTGGAAAAGGTATGAGGTGAACTACCAGACTAGCCAATGAAACAGGGAGAGAAGTGGTCAGCCAAATTAGACACGACATCTTCAACCCAGCCGCATCCTTTTACCATTCTTTCAAGACAAATTCAGGATGAGCGATTAGCTGTGCAAAGCCCTTAGTTAATTCTGTCAGCATGTCTCAACCCCAGGGACTAAAAAAGGTATGAACCCGGCAAGCTTGTTCAAATTGCACAACCCCAAACATCAGAGTTGCAGTGCAGCAGTTCCTATTTCTTCCTGCATGGAGGTTTCTTAAAGTACCCTGATCTGTAGGAACCGCTGCTGCTGAATGAGGGAGAGTCCATTCTCTATGGTACAGAAGGAACCTATGCCACATGTTCTCTGTTAGAAACTCTGGTTTTGTTATTCTTTGTTTTCTTGTTTCTCTTAATGCAGTAATATTCAGAGCAAAAGTGGTCTCCCTGCATCTAGAATGCAAACTTTGGGTATAATTGGAATTGCTGCGTTCACTTCCCTACCATTTTCACTGGATCCACTGAAAAATCTGTGATCTAGAAACCACAGCTAAACACAGCTATCAGGTGTCAGGAAATGTAATTGGACTAACACCTGCACACAAAAGGAACTGGAAGGCAGGGATGAGATGGGGGCAGCCATCTGGACAGGGAGAGCTATTTCATTCTTTGTATAAAAACCTGTGACACTAAGTCACACTAACAGTTCCTCAATGCATAAAGTTTGGTGAGATCTGACTTCTAATTTCTAAAGCACATGTTTATAATTATCACAAAGAAAGCACTTCACTTCTATAGAATTTGCAGAGGTGCACCAGGAGCCAGCTCCGAGAATTCACAGAGCTACAGACTCCTTTAACACATTTCTGTTGCTCTCTGTGCACCTTGAAATGTAGAGTAAGGGGTTCTAACCACGCATTTCCTTTGTGCAAATAGGGTGATACATATTCTAATAGTGATTTAAGGTCTTTTGGGAATTTATATTGCAAAGATTGGTTGTGAATCATCATAATTACTTTTATATTTTGAAAAAATGATATATGAAAGCATCAGTATTTTCTCTGTATACACGTATGTATCAAAATATACATATATACCCACACACATATACACAGTCACACAGATGACAGAGCCCAGAAGAAAGTACAGGTTTACTAAAAGTGAACATATTTAAAGGTGATTTGTGATGTATACAATTTGGATATTGATAAATTAGTGTATTTTAGCATTAAAAGCTGCTTACCAGTATTCAAGAAGGCATAAAATAGAAACACCTATTCTTTCCAATGGCAAGAGAAGTAATTCTGCATTCCAATACACCCAAACTGAACCAGACCACTTCACTGCCAAGCACCTCCAAAATGATCCCCTCTAACAAGTGTGTACAATGAGTCATTGACCTGATCATCTTAGAAATCCATATGTGCTAATGGATAAAAAAGACTGGGATTTAGCTGGGGAAGTGAGAGAGATGGCCAAGAAAGCACAGCTGCATGAAATATGTAATAAGGAGCCTTGGTCTCTTCTGGAAACCACAGAATCAGTGTGGTTTCATTCTGCTTTCAGCCCAGCATTCTGGGAGAGCTGCCAAAAGCAAAAAGAACTATAGGATGATAGTGAAGCTGACTGGAAAGGAGGAAGACAGTTAAAATAAAAAGAATTTTCTCTGAGAGGGAAATCTGCAGAACACAGAACCTGCTGGTACGATCATCAAATCATGAAGGAAATTTCTTGGGCCAATAGCACCTCTCCTCCCAAATGGAAACTGGGGAAAGGATCCCATTTCCTCTCCACTAAACAATGGCCAGAATTGTTGATTTTCTGGGCTCTGTCCTGGAACCAGGATTTGGCAAAAAATAATTTTGGAGATTAAAAGCTTGGGATAAGGGTCTGTAATAAAGATAGCCAGGTGTTGGAAGGAGTACTTCAGGAAAATTAACTGGAACAAGATGAATTTGGGGTGAATGGCTGCATCATAACTGATCATGCTGATGAAGATTCTGGGATGGGATGTGTGATGGACAGACCTCTTGACTGCTGCATGGAGGTGCAGTGCTCTGAATACACACCCCATGTTAGAAGCGGTAAACCTCTGCATGGAAAAGAAGGAGCTTGTGAGGAATGGATGTTGATGATTAAATGCTCAGGGAGGCTGTAGCTCCAAAGACAGGCAGAACAAAATCTGCATAACTGAATTCACCATAAGATAGGTGATTATTTTCAGTAGACGAATGGAGGCAATGGCTTCATTCAGCAGGAGGAAGGGCTAAGTGCCTGAAACAAATTGAGCAAGATGCAGGCCATAAGACTACTGCAACTTCTACAGCACTTCTCTTCCCAAATGGCAAACTGGGAAGGTACTGCACTTCCACTCTAGGCAGTGTTATTTGGGGTCTGGCCTGGAACCAGGATTTGGCCAGAAATAAGACACTAAAGCAACAATGGAAAATAAATGCTATTAAGCAGTCATGCTGTTATGTCTATTAAAGAAGTTATTAGATTCTAGAAAGCAATTTAGAAAACATGGTAAATGTTAATTTATTTTATATCTTTTGTATATATGGGGAGTTGGGTCTCCTTTTTTTCATATTTTTTATTTCATTCCTTACTGCCAAGCCAAGGGCTGAATCACAGCTCTGTAACACATTGTGCAGCACTGTAAGATCAAATCTGCAAACTCTATTCCAGAAGCACTTAGTACATGCATAAATCAATCAGCTGCTAATAAACACAAGAAATATTTTAAAATAAAAAATAATGCAAAGTGCATTTTATTGGCTAATACTGCATAGACCATAGGTATTCTTTGAAGAAAAAAGCAGATCATTTTTTAATAATAATTTTTAAATAACCATACCTTAAATAACTGCCAGAATTCTGATTTTTGAAATGTAGATACTAGAAGTGTGTTAGTAGGAAAAAATCTATTAACTGTAAAGAAATAACTCTGATTTAAAATAAACTTAATATTCAAGGAAATAAATAGCTGTACCATTATTCCTGATATTAAAAATGTTCATAAGAAGTTTTCCTCGCTCATAATTTCTGGTAGTTGTACCCCAGTGGCGGCAGCACTCAGAGCAGAACTGCTGGCAGGGAGATGGAAGAGGAGAGTAGGATGGACCTGCAGGCGACCTTGAAGATGGAGGTTTTTGTCAGCCAAGCACTTCTGACAATCCTTCTTTGATATGAAACTTCTATAAAAACACAAGGCTCTTTTTCTATAGTGTTTGTCAGAGGAAATTCTGAACACATGTTTTTAGCAGTTACATTGGCTAAATTAATCATTTTAAAGTATTACTTTAAAAATTAAAAACTTTCTTAGTCCCAACAATCCAATACTCCACTAATTTCAGTCACCAATCATCTCAGTTATTTATTTCCAATTGTATAACAACCAACAGTGCTCTTTACTTAATTAGCTTTGATTTCTAATGTTAAATTCCTGAATTAGATCTAAAAGGCCATGGTAAGCCACATGCTGTCTGTAAATAAGATGAGTCTGTTGTGAAAGGTTCATATTCAAATGCACACTGTTGATGACTAGGAAAGCTACAGGTAATCAAGGCTGTAAATCTGTCACTGTGACATACAAGTAGTGCTTAGCACCACACTTAGTGCAAGGGTAAATATGAAAGTGGAAAACTTGAAGATGAGTACTGTGAAGAAAACAAGCAAATAATGCCAAACGCTAATTGGAGAGCTCTGGTTAGTTTAGGGGAGTTAAACCCTGCATCTGAAGATTACCAACTTGGATTCACTACAGATACTGAAAAAAACCTCATTCTGTGATAAACCATTTGTCTGTTGAGAATCACTGTCAAAATTGATACTGCTAGATAATTATCTCATCAGAATGAGCAAGCATTTCAGTTGGACAGATACTGAAAGGTATTTTGTATCTGAAAATCTTTGCACATGGAAGGAGTGAATTTGATATGATAATATTCATGAGTCCTTTTTATTTATGACATGTGCACACCTGGGCTGGAAGAATTTTGCTGTTTGCTCCATTTTTGTGCTTGAGATAACTGCTATCTTCTTCTGCCAATCCTGCTAGTTTTTAAAGATATTGATACTTATTCCCAGATTGCTCAACAGACTGGTGTGACTTTTATTAGAGTTTCTGCAATATCAATAGAGCTGAGTAGGGGTAACTGGAAAGGCCAGTTCAGGCCCTGTACATGCCACATAACCGCATTTATACATTTATGTGAATTCATGTTCAGTGGCTGAATGAACCACACAGTGCATCCTCTGTTAAAGAAAGTAGAGAAAACTGAGACTTGTGCAGTGAAAACTTGTTTTTCTCCAGCATGCTGCTATATTTTATTACATGCCTTCTACAAAAGATGTTATGATTTTGTATATCATGACAGCAGTGAAAATCCTAACAGTAATACCCACTGAATCAAGCTGTTAAAGCTGAAGTTTTATGATACCACAAGAATTACCTGTAGCAAGGTAAATCACTGAGAAAGGCAGTATTACTGGGACCTAATAAAAAGCTTTAATGTCAACCTACCTCTGGCCACCATATCCTTTGAGGGTATTCTCCCATCTTATGTTACTTTCCTGCACCTTTCAGTTGCTTCCCAAGTTCACATGGGACTTTTTGCTGCCCATCCAGAGGCAGTACAAAGTATCAAACAGAGGTAATACAAAGTATCTACAAGATAACAAAACGAATGAACAAAAACATTAAAAAATCCATTCTCCTATTTGTCACACATTGTCTATACACATACAAGAAGAAATGACAATGGAGTAAATGCTGAAATCCCCATGATGAAGAGTATCTCACACCTCAAGTAATTTTACTGATCTCAGTGTGACTGAAGGTCACAGTCTCAAACTACCTTTTTTTTGCTACTGCTATCTCACATATTTAGTTTTATCAAAAACTTGGATGATAGTGTGCTCATATTGTTCTTTGTTCCAAATTGGTTGTCCCTTCATAATTCTGCAAGCAAAAGAGTAGGAAGCAGCTATGAGTCATTTTGCATTTGCAGTTTTGTAGACAGAAAGAAATGTCCATTAAGCATTCTCTATCCAGATTTTGAGTTACTTGAGAAGAGGAACAGAAATATCTGGGCTTTTAACAAAAACGCCAACATGATTTGAATACTACATGCCACTCATACAATTCTCTAAAATTGCAGCATTGGTATTCACATTGAGGAGAGTGAGGAAAGACTTGTCATTGAAATATTGCAAATAAATACTTCTGCAGTGACTCAGGTTTTACATTCTCTGATGATTCAATACATTGATGGACATGTAGAGAACAAGAAATAGGTCAAAGTCAAAGCAGGTCTGTTCCCAAGAAAGATTCCTACATGGACAAGGGAGCGTGAATTTCTTCAGACCAAATGAGCATATGAGATTTCCACCATACTAATCACCTGAACTAATCAAATTATATTTTTTGTGCCCATTTCTAAAAGCAGTGGCATTGTGGGCTGAGTGCTTGGGACAACCATACTGAGATTAATCCTTTAACCAAATTATCTCAGATCTGACAATTCAATGATCAGGTCTTCCTGTCTCTGCACATCTGTCTGAGGAAGGTACTTTATTATCACCAAATATTATCTTAGCCTGTCCTGAGACACTGAATGTATTTAAGTGATACTGGTGTTTACAGTGTAGTTGTATCCCTAAGACAGCTGCAAAGGAGTGACACGACAGATCAAAGCTCTGTGGAAGTTCTTCAGGTAATGTTTCTAATAGACTATTAAAAGAAACAAAATCCTATCTGACTCATGGAATAAGTGACCTGTAAATGATGCTGCCTCGTGAACTCTATGGACAGTTCCCTGTTTGCCACACACCTTTTGCTTCAGAAAATTTAGGTCAAATACCTTTTCAATTTTTTTCTAGCAGATTAAATTGGGTCATGTTCCTAAGAGAAGTGGGTCATTTTTCCCTATAAATAAACAGTTTCATGCCTGCACATCTTTAGTTCAAAGGCTCTATTGTTTGTACTCAAAACTGCACAATTCTTTTGCTTAGCCAAGAGGCAGTGATTTTTATTTTTTTTTCCAAAGGGCAGTCTTTACCCTGACCCAGTAAGACACATGATGTTTTTCAGTACGTGACAGTGAAAAGTGTCCCTTTTCTGTCTTCCCATCAAAACACTGGGGACAAAACCCTTAGCCAGTATTGATTGATTTGCTCCACTGACTTCAACAGAGCTGTTCTGATTTGTATCATGTGGGAGTCCATGCTAAAAAAGATCAGTGTCCAGCACATAAACATAGAAAAGTTTTTGCCAATTTTCTAACACACCACAAAAGATTTTTCACACATCTATTCAAGTGAAAATAAAGACCTTCAGGAGGAGAACATGGTGCAACTCTCTGACAGGGTATTCTACCTGTAAAGATTCAAGCCAAACCAATGATTCAGCAGGCAAGGGTTAGTTGATTTACACAGGATGGTTGAGTTAATTGTTATGAAAAAACAAATATCTAACAATGATATCATCTTCTCTCCTAGTTTTCAATATTTAGGCTTATCAATGTTGTTATCATTTACATCATCATGAATGAAAACATGAGAACTCCCATGTTGCTTTGATAAGTTTCCAAAGAATTGCATACTTGTCTAATGTCCATAAATACAGCCAGCCATTTAAAGTTCACATATGTGAATACTACGTGAGGTCATTCTTAAGCCAGTTTTTCCCCAATTCTTTGTCTTCTTTTTCTTTTCTCTAGTTCACAATTTTCTTCTAATGTCTACAATTTTTTCTCTGTGTTGTTAGCCTTTCACCGTACATCCCACAGAAAACCCAAGGACTGAAACATTCTTTTTTTAATTCACAACTCTCTTGCTCTCAAACTGACATTACATGCATGTGCCTAACAAACCCCAGAATGTCTACTGTCTTTACAAGTTAAATTCCTCTTCACTATTATTTCTTCATTATCAAAAGAGGAATGAGTTCATGTTAAATATAAACAAATCCAAGTTTATTACAATCTCAAATTTCAGCAGATAGGCAAATTAAACATTTTAAAAGAGCATTAATTATTGAACAAGTTATTTATATTTTTAACCATAGGAATAATGTTTATTAATTTTTATTTTGTGGAAGATCTAGTCCCACATTATTGATACAACTTACGTTTTTATCTTCTGTACTATTTTACATGCTTCAGGAAAGACTATATAATATATTTTAAGTGTAACAGCAACAGACATAAATGCTATTCTTACTCTTTAGTCACAAATTTAGTCTAGTTTTAATATTTGATATAATTTCTGTATATATAACAGGCTCACAGAGAGTTCTTCCAATCTGGTTTTCTGTGGTTTTTGGAACCAAACCTTTGAAGAGAGACATACCAACATCTGTCCCAGCTTCAGAGATACTCTAGAGGTACCTCGCCATACTTTCAGGAGAAATGAAAACTAGAGCCAGATTTGACAGCATTTCTAGGTTTGCTAAGATTTTGTCATAGATATCTTGGTTTATTGCAACAAACAATAAGACCTCTACTGTTGGCAATGTTTTCTAAATTAATTTGAAAAAACTTCCAGCAACTGTGCTGTGTCTCTTGAGTGATTTTGCTCTTAAAGCATTCACTTAGCTACTGTAATGAACAGGAACACAATTACTAACTTCAGTGAACCTCTGCTTCTGAAATGCTTCTGAAGATAAACAAAACTAAAAGTAAGTTTTATTCTATGTCAGAAGAAGACTGTAGAAGAATAACAAAATATCCAGTCTGACTTTAAATGAGTAAATGAGTCCTTTTCAGATTGGTTTTATGATAGTGATAATCTTATTCTGGTGATTTACTTATATGTGAAAGAGGAAAGGTGGCAACGTCTATGAACACAAGTAGCTTGTGTGGATTAGATTGAAGGGGAGTAATTCTTCAAGAGGAACACAGCACATCCTGCAGAGATCTGTACTGTGAAGCCTCAGGTGATCACCCACAAATGCAGACCATGGCAGCTGTGTTCTCAGATGAGGTACTTGACAAGTGTTTTTCATGACATACCCACCATTGAAAACATGGTTCTGTATTAGTACATATATATATATGGATTTTGCAGTTTTCTCATAATAGCATTGGACATTCTCATATCATGGCTAGATTACACATCAGATGTGTGATAAACTAAATGAGCCAAAGGAACCAGATCTCATTCCAAAAGTATGTGAATCAATATTTTTATCTGAAAAATACTGTATATTATATAAACATTGTTGGAGATAAATATAGCACTAAAGAGATGGTCAGTACCAATATCAGAAAACCAAAGAAACAAAAATCTGCACACAAAAAAGATGGAGAGTGAAGCTGCACAGTCCTAAAGGCTAGCACTAGATTGTTTTCCAAACTTAGGTGTTGCGTTCATCTATTCACCTAACCAACAACTAGCAGATTGAAAGGGCATTGATATGAAGATACCAGCTCTTCAACTGGATGCAGTGACACAGAATGTAAATAAAGCAGAGGAAGGAGATGTAAAGATAAAATGTATCAAAATGAGAAACAAAGATTTGGCAAAAATTTCCTTCTATTTTTTTTGGTGGTGATTTATCAGAAAGAGGAATATAAGTGTTGAGACTCTCTCCAGAATGAAAGTAGCTAGAAATGAAAAAACATAGTAGTGAGAGAGAAAAGAACTAAGAAGAAGGACTGAATTTGAAATACTTATGAAACTTTAAAAAGTTCTCAGAATTCTTTGTAAATGGTAGATAATGTGTGATAGGAACTAATGGGTATGGGATTACATATGCAAAAAGATAAATCATGACTTTGTTTTCCCTTGTGCTTTCAAAACTGGAACAAGAAAGGTAATAATCAAAGTAGTCTCAGGATATGAGAAAAGGAAAAGGAAGAAAAAGTAGAAGAATAGTATAAAAATAATCAACAAAGCAAGAGGAGACTGAGGTATCAAAGGAGCAGACTGGGATGAACCCATGAGTATGGAACAAAAATTTCAAAAGATTAGTGTAAGAGACAAGAATACTGCTGGCAACCTAAGAAATTGAAGAGCTGGTGTAGGAGTGATTTGATAATTATGTAACTACATTCCCAATTCTGAAAACACACCAGGACAATCCACCAGTTTTGGTAATATTTGTGAGGTTTGTGCCCCCATCAACATTATACAGCCCAGTGTTGACCAAGGCCACTATTAACCAAGATGAAGTTATGAAAATAATACTAAATCTCTATTTAACAGCCTGTCATAAAATTCATTTTAATAGTACTTTTAGCCAACAGTCTTATGCTTTTACCAACAGTGTGATCAATATGAGCATTATATCTAGCCTACAATTTCACCCACCACTTCAAAAGCTTCATAAATCAACTTTTATAACTTCTTGATTACCTCCTAATTTTCATACAAAACAAGGATAAAACCAAAAATCACCCTCTGATGAAAGCATGCTAAGCACTTGAAAAACTTTTATTAAATGATATCCAGTTAGCAATGCCCTGTTGGGTCATCACTGTGTAGTGATGATTATGGAGTGCTCTTTCGCATAAACTGAATAAATCTCATAAATTGTTGATGGAGGTGCTTTAAAATATCAGCTATTGACCAACTTTACCCCAGCAACAGAAGAGAATTGATTTAGTTTTCCTCTCTTCTAAGAAATTTTATCCCTAGCCTGGGGCTTTGGGATTGTACAGCAAACAGATCAATCCCATGTACTTTCAAGGGCTGGAGAAAACTGTTCAATTCATGTCTGGGTTTCCTGAAAAGTCTGCATCTTGCTACCTGAT
The DNA here is from genome assembly GCF_018139145.2 of Gymnogyps californianus. Classification (NCBI taxonomy): domain Eukaryota; kingdom Metazoa; phylum Chordata; class Aves; order Accipitriformes; family Cathartidae; genus Gymnogyps; species Gymnogyps californianus. Next base: position 176,284 of record NW_026114235.1, on the reverse strand, counting down.
TTAGTGATACTTGCCCACAATATGACAAGAAAGGGGGATAAGAGTAACCCATCTTTGACATCAAAGAGAGTTCAGATAGGGATGATTAAAGCTAAAATTGTCAGGCTGGTTTTTATGATGAGATTGGGTCTACAGCAGATGTGTAATTGAATTCCAGTGCCACTCCAGCCCCAATTCTCCCTGTCCTTTCCCTGCTCTGCCTTGACTGTTCCAGGGAGTGTGCAGAGACAACAGGCTATGCTGCACATGACACGTGATCTCTGTGCATACAGACAGGCTTCTTAGGCAGTGCAGCTACACCCAGATTGCAACCTGAGGACAGAACAAAGCCAAAACAGCATTGTAAAGGAGATACTAAGACCAGAAATGCCTTATGTTTCTGTTCCACCTCTACAAGGTTTGCACAAGATTTGTTTCACAATACTTTCTGAGCTTGCACAAGGTATGGGAAATATTTTTGTTTGTCCACAGCCTTCAGTGAATTAAAAATGTTACTAGCATTTTACCCCAGTTCCTGTTAGGACTCTAAAGAAAATTCTTTTTTGCCACTTTTAAATCACTATTGCAGATGAAAAACTGAAATGCCTCTAGAGCTCTTCATGCTATTATGCCTTCTCTCACACCTCTGTGATGCTGCTTTGTTAACATACTCTGTCACCATTCTGAAAAGAAAATCCATGAACAAATACTTCTACTGACAAAAAAAGTTTGCTGTGGTGAGATAACAAAACAAAAATAGGTGAATTCAACTGCAGTAAGGAGTCATATCTCATCAATGTTGTCCTTGCAATAACGTGATATCTTACATTTGGGTAACATCTCAGGAATACAGAAAGCAAGCCCTTTTAGACACTAACTATAAGCACATGTGACAAGGATCATTGGCTTCCTTGGGACTGCCAGTGCATTTAAAATTAACAGACTTGTAAATGAGACAGGGCAAAAAGATGGAAGTCTTTTAATACCTGACTTTAATGCCACTAGCCATGAGATTGAATTGTCTTATGAGCTCTGAGGTAGGTGCTGAGGGACGTCTATAAAATACTTGTGTGGAATTGTTTTCCTTATAATACAATCCACAAAAGTCAACTTATCCAGTGGAAAGTCTCCTATATGAGGCAATGAGAAACACTTTAATAAATCCCCAAATGAATGAGATGTGCACTGAAGCCTCTAATGGCCATTTATTGATCCAGACATAGCATTGCCTAGAGACTTGGGACTCCCGTCTCACCCAGCTTGTGATTTTCCTTTTGCTCCCATCTTATCACAGAGGGTGGAAATAGACTTGAATTCAGCCTTTCAGGCCTGTGGGCACATAGGAGCATGATTTTCATGATTACCTTCAATTTTACTGTATGTAGAGATCATTGATCCTAATGAAACCGTTACAGAAGTAGCATGGTCTGGTACTGTAAGGTGGTTCTTTCATGCAGGTAACATTTTTAAATAAAGTGACATCTCCAATATTATATTGTCTGATTCATTCTTTCTACATCTACATCAAAGGAGTTCTAATTTAATCAAAACAATTCAAAGCTGGCAAAGGTCTTTGGCTGCCTTCCTACCAGGCAGTTTAACATCCAGGAACTCCAAATCCCTGGTAAAATATAGTGGGAAAGGAAAGAAAAACAGCTCTACTTTTCTTCGAGTTCCCTGCTAAAAGGGAGTAACCCAGCAAACAATTAGTTTTAAATTGTCTGTACTCCTTGAGCTAGATCTGCCTCCCACCTGGGAATCAATCCTTCTTCTCCCCCATAAATATGCACCAGGTGGCTTAGGAGGGCCTTAGGAAGGCCTGAAAGGGTACACTACAGAAGAGCCGTAGTGTCACATTCAGGAGGCACTGAGTATTCTTTTGTGAAACCTACTGTCTCTGGGCTCTTCCTCCAGAAATGACCTTAATGCTGTGCGGGAGACTGGAAAGGATTAAATTGACTGCAAGTCAATAAACTATGTTGTGAATGGACTTTAAGGGAAAGATTCTCACATAGCTATATAGTTACACTATTAACAGAAATGGAAAACAAAAATAAATGTTTTACTGACCTGAAGGCAAACAGGTATGATTCTGAATATATAGAAGGAGTAAAGATGTGGTCCAAAAAGGCATCAGCCATTTTTCATAGTACAACTGCACTCGGAGAAAACAGACAACTATGGAACAGAGGCAGAAAGCATCTTCTTCCAAGCTCACTTCTGCCAAAGGGACAGCATGCTATTTGCCATGAAAATGCTGTATTTCCTTTTCTGCTTTCTTAGTGAGACTTTTATTTATTTCTTTAAATGCAGCACTATGTCTAAGGCCATATTTCCTCAGCTATTTTTATATGTCTATGACTAGTCTCTTTTATCCTTGGGGAGAGGCCATAATATCAAGTTCCTAGCAGGATTGCAGTGAGGGAAGACAAGGTTTTAGGTTTAATAGGAGGCCCAGGCATATGGGGAGAGCATGAATATATCTACCGCAGTTTTGTTACTGCTTGTCACAAGTCAGCTCAGCCTTTCTGTTCCTTATTGTAGGCATGGAAGGAACAGAAGCCCAAAAGTTTTCAATGTGCCTGCAATACAGGAGCAAGAAGATTCAAGTTTTCAGTTTGTTCAAATGCAGCCAAAAGTTGGCTAATATTTTACAGCTAGGTACAGTTGACAAACCCTGAAAAGATGGGTTTTACCAATGCAAAATGTAATGGCTAATCCATTTTTTTTTGCTAGTATCGGCTATACCAAATAAGGGGTTCTTCTTTCCTACTACATCTACCTTCAATAAACTAATTTAAATCCAGCATCAGTTTTAAGAGTTTTTAATGGAAAAGAACAAAACAGAATGAAACTTTAGCATTTTACTTTTAAAAAACCAATAACAGTGCACAATATAGTCTGACTTAAAATTTCTCAATGGCAAGTACTGGGCTTCTGAAAAAATCTGCTTTTTCTCTTCAGTATTTGAATAGGAGCCAAATGCTTTGGAAAATGTATTAGGATATTACCTTTCGAAAGCATTAATCAGCTCTTGTTTATAACATTCATCTAATGAACCAAACTAGAAATGATATTTTGTCTGAATACTCTTGCTTTAATACCTGCACACAGCATATAATGGTTAAGTCATTCCCTCTCTTCTTTGCATCAGCTGGTTTGAAATAAGCATATGCTTACGCTTCACAATTTTTCAAAGCTATTCACAGACATCTGTATACATATACAAACTCCATTAACAGCTAACATTGTATGCAAATACCTCCTACATACTCCTTAAAAAAACTGAACAAACAAAAAAAAGGCAGCTTGTGTGATGCTGTGTTTCAGATGTAAGAGGGTTATGGGTCACATAGTTTATGTGCAGATAAAAGTTTCCCAAAAGTTATGAAAGCTTTGAATACAGGCCAAGGAGGTTCATATCTGAACTTCCTCAATGCTCAGAAATTTTAGAATCAATAGTTTGGGATTGGTCTATTTTCTTTTAGTGCCTTCGTAGGCACCATTTCTCTATGTATCACATGACAAATAGGACATCACTGCATGCTCACACCTTTCAGAAATAACCCTAAAGGCAGAACAAATAGTCCTCCAATTACCCATGTAGTAAAATTTAACTGTGGGATTTTCTATTTCTTAATGCCTTCTTAACATGAGTTCTCATTCCCAAAATTACTCAGAGATGGTCATTTTAGCAAGTAAACTGCGCTCTATCAGACTTGCAGATGATGACCTGTAAATACAGCATGAAGTGTTTTGATCTGTTACTCCACTTATCCTTACAGCCTAGTGAGAGCGCTAAGGGGAAATCATCTGAAAAGGTGTCAGGTCAGTGCAGAACTGAAAAAGAACCGCTCTATCAGAGAAATGTGATGCTTAGTCACAAGAAATTCTTTTAATGTGCACATGATATTTGCCTCCTGGATTCATATCGGGAATAGGGCTGACTAACATTTTCTAAAAAAATCCAGAAACTCTCTCCAGTTTAATTCATTGCAGAGAACTTGTTCAGGAGGGAACAAAACATTTTCTCAAAGTCCTTGCCTGACACAGCACAAGGGAAAAAAACAAAAAAAAACAAAAACAAAAAAACCCTAAAATACAGCCTTAAAGGTCAATACTCCCATCTTGTGGCTGATTAAGAAAATGCATGTCTAAATAAAAATGAAAAAAATCCGTTTCATGCAGATAAATTATAAATTAAAATTTAGTTGAATAGAATTTTTCTTCCATGTCATAATTAAATTTGGATCTTAGAACTGTCAATGTTTCAGAGAAGGAAGGATGTGGATTTTTTTTCATCCACACTTAGCCACAAGACATGGAGTTTCTGTAGCAAATTCCTAATTGCAGGAAGCTGGGAGGATGAAATCCTTATTTGCCATACTTTGAATTCAATGGGTGCTGAATGAAGGCAGGATATGCCTCATTAAAGGTCCTATCTTGTAAGGTACCCATATATCCTACCTACTTACACAAGTTATTGCTGAATAAACTTGTTTCCTTTATTATTTCACTGTGTCCATACAGGTCCTAAGATAGTATGTATCCTTATCCTAGATTAGCATCTCAAAGTAAAAACAGTGATAATTAATAATGTGTGCTAATGCCAATACCAATGTGAGAGTGTTTCTGCTCCTCTAGATTAAAACTTGTTTGGAAGACACTGACACTGAAACCATTTGGAATGGTTTCAGTAACAGAGCTATTTTCTTTAATGTTTGGACATAGCCATTTCCTAGGAAATGCCAAGCATACAGTTTCAGAAGATAATGCTCTCAGTGGAAACACAGCTGGAAGCATGGTTGTAAGGATGGAATGGATGACAATTATAGAGATGATGAGTCAGATAGTATCATCTTAATGAGAAGAATCAAATATGGAAAGAGAAAGCCTTCTAAAGGAAGCTTGAACATCATTTAAATATGCTGGGTCACATCATACAACTAAACATATAGAATGGGAAGATTTAGGGAAGATTAAGGCTCAAGCTCATATACACTATGTTTTGTTCTCATCTATCTCCCCATGTGATTGAAATGAAACCAAGGCCCAATCTACTGACTTAGAAATGGGACTACTTGGAAATATGTGAACCCTGCATGTAGTAAGGGGTTGTCGTGGTTTAACCCCAGCCAGCAACTAAGCACCATGCAGCCGCTTCCCCCTCCCCCATCCCAGTGGGGTGAGGAGGAGGAAAGGAAAAAAAGTAAAACTCGTGGGTTGAGACAAGAACAGTTTAATAACTAAAGTAAAAATAAAATACACTACTAACTAAGAATAATAATAATTGTAATGAAAAGGAATACAGCAACAAAAAAAAAAAAAAAGAAAGAACACCCAAGAAAAGACAAGTGATGCACAATGCAATTGCTCACCACCTGCTGACTGATGCCCCAGCAGCAATCTGCCCCTCCCAGTCAACTCCCCCCTGTTTATATACTGGGCATGACATTCCATGGTATGGAATACCCCTTTGGCTAGTTCGGGTCAGCTGCCCCGGCTATGCTCCCTCCCAGCTTCTTGTACACCTGCTTGCTGGCAGAGCATGGGAAACTGAAAAATCCTTGGCTTAAGATAAGTGCTACTCAGCAACAACTAAAACATCAGAGTGTTATCAACATTATTCTCACACTAAATCCAAAACACAGCACTGTACCAGCTACTAAGAAGAAAATTAACTCTATCCCAGCCAGTTTGTTGGTATGTTTTAGTTTGAGTAGACAAAAAGGAGTCTGACTTTGAGACAGAAGCTGTTCAGTGCTTATTGAAAACTGGGTCTGCTAACAACTAAACTTGGCATGAGAGATGTTCACCATATTTAAACATGAGTGAGGAGTGTACCCTTGCAGTATGAAGACGAAACATATGCTGGGCTGTATTAACAACAGTGTAGCCAACAAACTGATGGAAGTGACTATGCTGCTGTACTAGGCACTTGTGAAGCTGCATCTGGAATACTGGGATTAGTTTTAGATACACACACCTTACAAAAGAGATACTGATAGGCTTGAGAGAATCTAAAAGACAGCCAGCCATTAAGATTATCAGGGACTGGGGAACATGCTGTTAGAGAAGCTGAGGGAACTGGGTTTGCTAGCCTGAAGAAGAGGACCTAATTGCTGATTCCACTACTGGAAGGTGTATTCTAGCCTTCTCTTCTGAGAGATGCATAAGAAGAGGTAACGGTCAGAAGATACAACAAGGGAAATTGTAATTGGACATGTAGAAAAAATTCTTCCCCATGATAGTGCTGAAGCACTGGAAGAGGTTGCTCAGAGAGGGTGTGGAACATCCATTCTTGGAGGTTGCTAAACTCAACTGGACAAGGCCCTGAGCAACCTGATCTAACCTTGACATTAGTCCTGCATTAAGTCCTGTGTTGAGGCCTGGCATGAGTCCTGCGCTGAGTAAGAGGCCAAAGTAGAAGACCTGCAGAGGTCCCTTTCACCTAAATTTTTCTATGACTGCATATTTTAAGAGCTTAGGCATAATGATATAAAAAATATTGTAAATAGAATAGAGCTTAAGTCATATCAGGGAACATTGTAAGTAGGAGTCATTGATTTGTCTAGATATAGCATCCACAAAGGCAATTTGGACAGCTTCTCTGCCAGTCTGGTCTAGTCTCACGTAAGATCATCAGAAATCACATCAACCGTATCCCAATCCAATGTGATAACCTTAGTCCAATGTGATAGATGCCAAAGAGGCAACTGAGGCTAATCATTTACTTGCTGACTATAGGCTAAGAATGATATCTTAACAATTAAAAACTTTTTTTGTGGTCAGCAGAACTAGTGAAGCCTTGTTTCAGAAGAATTTGTGTTCTTTGCTCCCTCATATCATTCAACACACACCTTTCATATCCTCACCAGGGAAAGAATCAGCAGTACTGTGGCTGAAACGCTAGCTGGCAGCCATCTGCTGCCAAATAAAATGTGTAACAGTCGAGTTCTGTCTCAACTTTGTTCTGGGGACACAATGATCTGGGTTCCACTCCTCTATCCAGCTGCTGTATTTGTAAAATTTATAGTAACACACTTACTGTTGAGACTTCTTCCCTCCTCTAAATGTAGTTGAAATTAGCTAGTAATTTCAAATCCTAGGGTGTACTAGCAAACTGTTGATGACATAAGCTTTGTTTTCTAGGCTCAACACAAATATTTATATTGATTTTAATCATAGCATTCATGCAATAGAGGCAGGTAAAAGACAGCTGAGAAGAAATTCTGACCATGAAATTTTTTTCCATTAGAAATCAGAACAAAAACCAATTCTACCATGAAACAGAATTTTTCAAAATGTTATTTTGGGTCAGGCAAGCTGTATTTATAGCCTGTCTTTTTTTTCAAATGACAAGTAATTTGAACTGAAGAAGACTACGTTTCATTTTCATATTGCTAGGAAATATTGAAAGACCAGAAAAAGTCAGAATGCTTTAACTCTCTTCAAGCAAATTTTACAAAGTTTTTGTCTGATTAATATATTCCTATAGAAAACATTGGTTTTTCATGAAAAGTTCTTCCCATAGAAAAACTTTACATCAGAAAAATATTGTCCAGCTGTAATGTGCTGCAGATAAATAGATCTTTTAGGACATAACTGTTGCTGTTAGATGTAGTAAGCGTGCTATATCTGTAACAGTGCAATAGATATAATGGTCTTCAGCCTGAGGCAGCTCCTGAGGTTATATCTTCAAAATTTATGTGCATGACTTTCTACTCCAGCTATTGTTGAAATATAGATACCAAGGGAGGGGATATACATAATCACCAAATTAGCACACAACTGCTTCCTACAAGTACAGAACTCCAAAAGGCTTCCTGCTTGTTGAATTATGTTACTAACTTCTTATGCTAAGAATAGAAATTGAATTTAATTGCTAAGTAAAACCATAAGGTTTCAGATCTTTGAGTGCAAAATGAAGTCTACATTACTAAACAGGAGTGTTGATACTTATACGTAGTGTTAAAATAACTGTATTACAAAAGGTTACATTGATCATATAGAGCCAGATTGTGCTTCTATGCAAAACACGGAAGCAAATCTGATTCAATTACTAGATGAGCTGCCTTTTGCTTATGAAATCAGGGTCTTAATAATTCAAAAGAAAAAGTTTTGGTTTTGGTGAAATCTTCATGTCTCTGTTCTCCTTCTGTGTTTGTTTTGCTTTGTTTTGTTTTTTTCCACAGAGGGAGGAAACAAGTGTATTTGGTAGAACTTGAACTGACAAGCAGCAATGTTTGCTCCTCCCCACCATGCTACTGGGGATTTTCAGACTTGTTTACTGTCTGGCCTGACATTACAGAAAAAATAGCTGTATGCCCATGTCCTAGTTTCAGCTGGGATAGAGTTAATTTTCTTCCTAGTAGCTGGTATAGTGCTGTGTTTTGGATTTAGTAGGAAAATAATGTTGATAACACACTGATGTTTTTAGTTGTTGCTAAGTAGTGTTTATACTAAGTCAAGGATTTCTCAGCTTCTTGTGCCCAGCCAGCAAGAAGGCTGGAGGGGCACAAGAAGCTGGGAGGGGACACCACCAGGACAGCTGACCCAAACTGGCCAAAGAGCTATTCCATACCATATGACCTCATGCCCAGTATATAAACTGGGGGGAAGGCTGGCCGGGGGCCGCTGCTCGGGAACTAACTGGGCATCGGTCAGCGAGTGGTGAGCAATTGCATTGTGCATCACTTGTTTTGTATATTCTAATTCTTTTAGTATTACTATTGTCATATTATTATTATTATTATCATTATCATTATTTTTCCTTCCTTTCTGCCCTATTAAACTGTCTTTATCTCAACCCACAAGGTTTGGTTTTTTCCATTCTCTCCCCCATCCCACTGGGTGGGGGGAGTGAGCGAGTGGCTGCGTGGTGCTTAGTTGCTGGCTGGGGTTAAACCACGATGGTAGTCTTGGACACCCTTGGGAAATCAGGTCCCAGACAATGCTCTCAGACTGACAGATAAGATATGGGAAAGAAACATCAAGGAGGAGCCAAGCAGAGACTGAAGCTGGCAAAGCAACTGTTAACATAGGTTAAACAGAGCAGAACAGATCCTAGTAGTGTTTTCTAGAGTTCTGACTACTTGCTTTTTGCCCTGAGCAGATCAGCTAGGTGATCCAGTCCCTTCATACCTTTCTTTCTTCTCATCTGTTTAGTCCACCTTCACTTGTCTTTGTTTAGGTTATCTAAACAGTGTTACAGTATATATTGCTTGTATTTATTTATTTGTTTTTCTCCAGCTTTTCACTTGTCTTGCTTGTGTGAAGGTGGTGTTTGTAGAGTGTCGTGTTCACTATGGATGATCCTGTTCTTGTTCCTACTTAGGCACTGCTGTAAATACAATTAATAATGATGCAGAAATTGCACAGTGTGATCACCCACATATGGCATAAGGGTAGGACAGTGCAAACTGTCATTTTTTCAATTCAAAATTCAAAGGCTCAATGAGGCAGTAATAAAAAACAAACATTTAGTGTATAATAATAGTCCAATTACTACATTGAATAATGTAAAATTACTCAGTCCAAGAATAAAATTATGTTCACGTGGATAATGGAAATTATCAGCCAAAGTTTCCTTAGCATGAAAGGTTCATCTGGGTACAGGTAGATATTTGCATCTAAGCTACTCTAAGCTCTGTGAAATAACTCCAGAGGAATGCAGTGGTTAATGTCATCCTAAAATAGGTGTCTACAATTGGTCAGATGAATCATGTCTTAAAAGTGTCTGTTTCTCTCCACTGACTATATAGAGAGCCTACAAGGATTTGCTCAGATGTAAAATCTACGTTATAGAAATCTGAAGTTAGGTGAAATGAGTCGCACTTGAAAGATCTTGTTTCCATTTTCATTATTGTTAACAAACATAAACCCATGAAGATGAAAAGCTAGATTTATATATCTGTCAAAAAACAAAAGGTGAAAGAGAAGCTACAGTCATGACTCGGTAAGAAAACAAAGCTAAAATACCCAACAGTCTGTTGTTAGGATGCCACCCACTTAGGGTAATTATTTCAGTTATGTCCATTGCCTGAAGGCTTCCCACTTTCCAAGAAATATCTTAATTAGTAGACTATAAGCTTTGCATACTGGAAAGCTGCTTCCAGTTTTGGTTTTGACACTCTGACATTGTGAGTGGCATACTTAAAAATGAGTTGCTGGATACTTAACCTCTGATGGACTGAAACTTCTTGACCTAGTGAACACTGGCCTAGTGTGATTATGAAAGAGACAGGTATGGCATACTGGTCCACACTCTCAGCACCCAAAATATCCTGTCTCAGATAAGCAAATGGGCTGTCGTGGTTTAACCCCAGCCGGCAACTAAGCACCATGCAGCTGCTCGCTCACTCCCCCCACCCAGTGGGATGGGGGAGAGGATCAAAAAAAAATTAAAACTTGTGGGTTGAGATAAAGACAGTTTAATAGGACAGAAAAGGAAGGAAAATAATGATAATTATAATAATAATAAAATGACAATAATAATAATACCTAAATGCCTTAGTTGTAACATGAATGGAAGATTTTCTTCTTTTTCTATCAGCAGCTTCCCCAGACACAGCCACTTCCTGAAACAACTTCTGCTGCATAATGTTTCCTTAATTTCTCAGTGTCTGATGTTGATCTGTACTTACTTCTGTGTTAGATGTGCTTCTGTCAACAGAGAGTGGGACTTTGTCCTTCAGTTTCAAAAGCAAAAATTTGTTCAAGGCTTAAAGTACAAAATAGTACTGAAACGAGTATTTTGGTCCTCCAATGGAATTTTGAATTGATAACTCATAAGTAAAGGCTTTTTTCTTCTCTTATGTTAAACAGAGAACTTCTAAAGCTCTCTCTTTATCCAGCATGACCCTTGATATCTGTTAATATAATAAAAAACATTTGCAGAAAAACACTGTTGAGAAGTTTAGTTAATGTGTTTTTATATAAAATACAAGACGAAGACAGTTCATCCAGCAAATCTGATTCAGTGCAACACAGTTTGGAAATTATAAAGGAATGGCTTCTCTGCATATTTGGAATATGATAAACAATAATGATTCATTGCAGTTATTTATGATTATTGTCAATATTAGCACTAAGAAATTATTGCTCTAGAATATGCCCTGAAAGTTAATGTTATTAAGAAGCTATTCTGTCACTGTTTTATACTATTTTAAAAGCTAATTGAGTTATTCAAACTCTCCCTGCTAAGAATAGCTACAAATACCAGGAGATCTAAAGCTGGTTTCAATGAGAAAAGGTCTTTTGAGGTCATCTGAAGATGGACTAGCAAATAGAGCTATATAATTTCTCAAAATACCTGCAACAGAATGGGATCCTGGATATTTGAATTATCTTACTATTATTATTATGATTAGACTGAGGCTAGAGACTATCTCACTATTTCTATGCTATTGAAGTATTAAGTCAGTGATGCTTTAATGTCAACATATCTACAATCGGACACCACACATCAAGAATTCTGAACAATAAGGAATTTAAATAACATTTGCATAATCTGTTCAAAATTAGGTAATTAGAAAGGCCTAGAGGTTCAAAGTCTCAGCATAGTAATTCTTATGATAAGCCATTTATACTCATTTTAATTAAGTCAGGATAGGAAAAGTTTCCGTTAAAATGGGCTATACAGTCTCTTTTTACTACTAGACAAACATATATCTGGGCACATGATGGACATCAGACTACAAAGCCCTCAGGACAAGAGAGAACAGGCTAATGGAAGAGTTCAGCTTTCCAAAAATCACATCTTTCTCATATCTAAAGGTCCACAGAAAGACCTTTCTAGAAGTGTCTAGAAGAGAGCTATGTGTCCATTATTCACATAGACTGGACAAATTATTTACGCTGTACATTGCCCACCACTGACAGAAGTATGACACACATGGTCACTGCAAGTGCCTAATAATAGATGATTCCTCTGAACTAAATGCCTTTCATTTCAAGAAAAGTCCAAAAATATTCAAAAGGAGAATATGTAAGAAGAGATCAAAAAAAAGGATATCATCTAAGGTGGGATCTATGCAACATTAAGGCACATAAAATTCTGATCCTGAAGACATACAGTTTCTGTGTCATCTAAACATTAAAGATGTCAATTTTTTCAGTTCTCCAGGATTCTGTGTGACATTCTCCATCATCCCTGGACTGCTCTCATCAAAGTCTGCCATATGTTCAGGCACAAGAACAGCAGCAGTGCAGATTTCCCCTCCATGTTCCGTTTCTATGCTTCAAAGGTGAGACAGAAGAAGGGTGAGGAAAAAAGGAGAATTTATCATCTCTGCCACTCAGCCTCTAGTACAAGAGAGTTCTCTCTTCTACTGGAGAGGGGTCTAAAACTGAATACAGTATTCTGGATACAGCTTCACAAGTGCCAAGTGGAATGAGTATCAATATAATGGAGAATTTTACAAATTAAACCACTGAGGATACGGTATTTCAAGTTACAGCCACAAGGTAGCAGAATAATTTTAATTTGAGCCACTTATATGATGTAATGGATGTCCAAACAGATAAGAAAAGCATATATTAAAAAAAGAAACCACCACAAATAGCGTTAAAAAACAGCCCCCAGACATTCCTTAATGACATAAATGGTAACATTCAGCTGAGCCTGGAAATTAAACGATGGGAAAATCTGGGTAATGTGTAACACAATCTCATTAAAGACAAAGACTTAAAATTTATATTATACAACCCATGAACTACAGTTCTTTTCCTCTCTTTAAACTGTTAAAAGGGAAACAAAAATTTGGGAGCTGAATATCATTATCAATCAATTCTGTTCTAGACTTCTAAGGAATACTAGCTGCCTTGCTGTCTGCACTTGTGCAATATACTGCAGAGTGAAAAATAATTCTATTTAAGTTGACATATATTTTCTCTGTTTTAGTTTGTACTTTACCTCATGTAACCATTGCACTTCAAGGGTAGGTTTCCTAAAGGGTTTAAGCTCTGAGGCAATTCAGATCTTAGAAGAGAGGAATCACCTTCTATAAGTATTTAGAGACTGATTTTAGCTGCCACAGAGAACACTTTAAAATCCTTCACTTTCATGGACAGAGGACAGTTCTGCAACAGAGCTATTAAAATCTTAACATTTGATACAAGATTGTGAACTTTTAACTTGTAAACTTATTAAACATTTTTTTCCATATTTTACTTCCCCAGTTCCCATGATCTGCAAGTGAACAGGCAATTAGTTTCAGTCTGGTATCAATCTGCACAGGGTTACATGAACTCCTTTTACCTACAGGAAGTAAGAATTGCTGAGCTTTTTTTACTGATTATTTCTTATCTGCATCTTCTGGGCATAACCAGATGGGCCCATCCAAACTGATCCTTGTGGTGATGATATTTTTATATAGCATAAAAATCTTTGCATAGTATTTGGGCATGATGGCAAGCAAAGACATGGGAAGCAAAACAAGGGCAACAATGTAATTACAAATCTCATGTGAGATTAGCTCAAAGAAAAGTAATAGAGAATTAATTTTTTTATTTATTAATTGCCTAATACTAATTAAACCTGCTGGCAGGTTTTCATGCAAGAGATCATTTTAAAAGATATTTTATCCATCTTTGCTTTCAATATAACCAATCTCATGTCTGGTGTTTGATTACAAAAAAAAAAGACATTTCCACCTTTTAAAGAATTATCAACATTTGACTGTGAATGTCAATGTTTTTGTGGCTATAAACCTCATACAGGAAAAGGGAGGCTTCTTTTCTTAAAAAAGCCAAAAATTTCTTTCGGCTTTATGTAGTTAAATTGTTGTTTCTTCATGTGCTTTGCCTTGAATATATGAATTGCTTTTGATCCACTGCTTACATGGAAGAGCAGATTAAGCACTTGGGGCGGGGGAGAGATACAAGGCTGAGGATTCCTTAATGCAAACTTATGAATCTTGATACACAGCAAAGTGTCACTGATGTGCCAGAAACCAGGAAAACACTGCTCTTTTGCACCTCTAACTATAGTAAGCTGAAATTAATACTTGAAGTTAAAATTAAATGTAGGTAATTATTTAAACATTTTCATCCCATTCTGTGTTGCTCAGTCACTCCTGCACAGTGCTGTACAAAAACTTCAGAAAAAGTTGAAAAGTTTTGTCTAGTCATTTATTTTACTTATGTTATCACTTCTTTACAGAAAATCAGATATTTAAGTTGTATCAAGGTTGGCCAAAAAAAAGAGGAGAAAGTTAGAAACCCTTCTTTTATTGCCTGGTTGGGAAGGAAGAGAGATGAAATAGTAAAGTGTTACACTAAGCAGTCTAGGAAATGTGGAAATAACTTCTGATTAAATGTAGATGCTGAACTAAAAGCTGCTGCTAATCACACCCACTGGATCCTGCTTTAAAGAGGAAAAGAGTAAAAACATGACCTCCTTCCACTCCCAATTTACTTTTCTGCCACATAATTCTTCAAGCAAAAATACTACAGTGAAATAACTTCAGTCTTCTACAAATGTTTCTACACATAAGCAGGTGTCATGGTTTAACCCCAGCCAGCAACTAAGCACCACACAGCCGCTCACTCACTCCCCCACAGTGGGATGGGGGAGAGAATCGGAAGGGTAAAAGTGAAAAAACTCGTGGGTTGAGATAAAGACAGTTTAATAGGGAAAGCAAAAGCCATGCACACAAGAAAAGCAAAATAAGGAATTCATTCACTACCTCCCATGGGCAGGCAGGTGTTCAGCCATCTCCAGGAAAGCAGGGCTCTGTCACGCATAACGGTTACTTGGGAAGACAAACGCCATCACTCCAAATGTCCCCCCCTTCCTTCTTCTTCCCCCAGCTTTATATGCTGAGCATGATGTCATATGGTATGGAATACCCCTTTGGTCAGTTGGGGTCAGCTGTCCCAGCTGTGTCCCCTCCCAACTTCTTGTGCACCCCCAGCCTCCTCGCTGGCGGGGTGGTGTGAGAAGCAGAAGCAGCTGGGGGGTTACATGTTTAGAATCCAGTCCCACAATTTAATCTGTATGAGTGGACCCTTCTGCCTACACTGATTTTCACTATAAGGCACTTGGGATTTGTCCATGTGTATTTCATTTTAGACTGGAGAAATGTTTTCTTTTAGAAAAAGCATGTATCATGTCACCAAAATTCTCTAATGCTTCTATTTTAAATGCCCCAATGAAGACACCTGGTATTCAAAGAACTCTGATTACCCACTCTGGGCAAACGAAGCCACTACAAAGCTAAGTATTCAAATTCCCATATGAAAATCTTACTTCTAAGCACCTTCAGTCTAAGCTTTCATGCTAATTAAACTATGGTTCATAGGGAGACAGACAGTGATACAATGAGATCACTATTCTTTCATGGAATATTACATAAGAAGAAAATGGGGGACTACACATATTTGTGGTATATATTTCTTTTTCAGGTAAGGAATATTTTATATATTTATATTTTATATATAATGTATGGTAAATGAAAATTATTTACTATATTCAGTAAATATTAAAGTTTGTTTTGTAAAATATAGGAACATTAGAAAGCCATCCTGGATAACAGCAAAAGTCCGTCAAGCCCAGAGCCTGGTCTCCAGTAAGGATCACAGACAGATGCCTAAGTACGAGTAAGAACAGGACAAGGATATACATTGTCTCTCCCTAAAACCTTCCAGCCTTCAAGTATTTTCAGCTCTTCATGAGCTAGAAATGGTTTCTATACATTTAGTAATCTTCAATGAATTTCTCTTCCATTAAATTTTCGAGTTTCCTCTTGAATCTATGTAGATTTTTACTAACAACAGCATCCTTTGGCAGGGAGTTGCACTGGACTCAGCAACATTTTTTCTGCTAATGTTTCATCAGATTTCTAATGAGGGCTGTGTGCATAAAAGATGGATCTGCATGATCCATCTGCAATGATGGATCTGCATGTGTGCATGAAAAGATGTTTTCTACCCAGGCAGCGACGTCTTGCCACAATGCAGCAGCCCAGATGGGTTTACCCCTGTGCTGCCAAGTGGTCTTCTTCCACTGCTGTAGCCACCCCCATAGGGCATTAGCCACCATCCAGGAGTCAGTAGAGAGATAGAGTACTGGCCACTTTTCTCGTTCAGCAATCTCTAGGGCTAGTTGGATGGCTTTCACTTCTGCAAACTGACTTGACTCACCTTCTCCTTCAGTGGCCTCAACGACTTGTCGTGTGGGACTCCACACAGCAGCTTTCCACTTCCGATGGTTTCCTACCACACGACAGGATCCATCAGTAAACAAAGCATAATGCCTTTCATCTTCTGATAACTCATTATATGGTGGTGCCTCTTGGGCACAAGCCACCTCCTCAGGCAATGCTCCAAAATCTCTGCCTTCTGGCCAGTCCATGATCTCTTCCACAGGATTCCTGGGCAGTTGGGTTTCCCTGTTCAAGCCCATTGCGTGATCAACGCTACCCACTTACTCCATGTAGTGCTGGTTGCGTGATGTGTAGAGGGGCTGTTTCTTTTGAACATCCAGTGTAGCATGGGCAATCGTGGTGCCAAGAGGAGATATGCTTCTGTACCAACAACTTCTGAAGCGGCTCGAACCCCCTCATATGCTGCTAGTATCTCTTTTTTCTGTTGGGGTGTAGTGGGCTTCTGATCCTTGATACCCCCAGCTCCAAAACCCTAATGGTCGACCTCAGGTTTCTCCTGGTGTTTTCTGCCAGAGGCTCCCTCCAGGTGAGACCATGCTCCCCAGCTGCAGTGTAGAGCATATTTTGCACAGCTGGTCCTGTCCGGACAGGCCCAAGAGCTACCGCACAAGCTATCTCCTGTTTGATCTGCTCAAAGGCTTGTTGTTGCTCAAGGCCCCACTCAAAATAGTTCTTCTTTCAGGTCACTCAACAGAGAGGGCCCACAAGCTGACTATAACCTGGAATATGCATTCTCCAGAACCCCCCACGAGGCCTAGGAAAGCTTGTGTTTCCTTCTTGTTAGCTGGTGGAGACATAGTTGCTATCTTGTTGACCACATCCATAGGCACATGACGGCGTCCATCCTGCCATTTTATTCCCAAGAACTGGATCTCCTGTGCAGGTCCCTTGACCTTGCTTTTCTTTATGGCAAAACCAGCTTTCAGAAGAATCTGAATCACTCTTTTTCCCTTCTCAAACACTTCTTCTGCCTTGTTGCCCCACACTATGATGTCATCGATGTATTGTAGATGTTCAGGGGCATCACCCTGTTCCAGTGCAGTTTGGATTAGTCCATGGCAAATGGTGGGGCTGTGCTTCCACCCCTGGGGCAGTCGATTCCAGGTGTATTGGACACCCCTCCCTCTCAACTATCGTGTTCTTAGATGCAGTTTGTATCCTGGTCTCAATCATGGCATTCTCAGATATGATTTGGGTCCCTGTCTTAACCATAGTCCTCTGATATAGTACTGAACTGTGGCTCAATAGGCACAGGCCAAGTCCCAGTACAGTGCTAGAAGCTGCTGGTTTTCATTGGTGTAGGCAAGGCACCCTTCTATTAGGTTGTGTGTCAGTTTACTAGGGTTACTTGCCTGTTCAGGCATAAAATCCCAGGCTATGGGAGGTTATAACTGCCCTAGGCACCTGCCCAAATCCTTCCATACACCCTGCCACCCAGGGACCGGCCACCTCAGGGCATGTGTCAGTATCACCTCATCCAAAAGTTGCCTCCTCTTACGCCAGGACGAGACCAGATTCCACAAACCCGACAATAAGCCAGCAGTGTTAGCTAGTAGTATTAAACAGCTCACGTAAGGGTGAACAAGGACCTCGGGAGCCTGCGTAATAAAACCACCCACATCCATCCCAGATGGGAAGAGGGAGGTGTATTCCCTCATCCTCTCCACAAGATTGCTCCCCCAGCAGAGAAAAGGCATCAATGCCAGGGCAAAGCACAGAGCCATTATTTGTATTAACATGTTCCCAAGCTCAGCAAAATAAAGAGATAAGCAGTGCAGGCAGCAAACTCCATGACCCACACAGGAGCTTGCCACTTAATAACTACTATAGCTATAGCACGCTCAATTCAAAACTGCCATTGTCTTGAGCCCCATGTTGGGTGCCAAAAAGGACTGTGGTGGGTTATCCTTGGCTGGCCACCAGGTGCCCACCAAGCTGCTCTATCACTCCCCCTCCTCAGCAGGTCAGGGGGGAGAAAATAAGATGAAAAACTCACGGGTCGAGATAAAGGAAGTTTAATGAAAGAAAAGCAAAGGCCATGCATGGAAGCAAAGGAAACAAAAAAAATATTATTCTCTACTTCCCATCAGCAGGTGATGTCCGGCCACATCCTGGGAAGTAGGGCCTCAGTACGTGTAGCAGTTGCTTCAGAAGGCAAACGTCTTAATAACGAATGCCCCCTCCCCTCCTCCTCCTTTCTCTTAGCTTTTATTGCTGAGCAGATGTCATATGGTATGGAATATCCCTTTGGTCAGTTTGGGTCAGCTGTCCTGGCTATGTCCCCTCCCAAGATCTTGCCCACCCCCAGCCTACTGGTGAGGGGGGGCAATGTTGGAGAGACAGCCTTGATGCTGTGGGATCACTGCTCAGCAGTAGCCAAAACCCTGGTGTGTTATCAACACCTTTCTAGCTACCAATACAGAGCACAGCACTATGAGGGCTGCTATGGGGAAAGTTAACTCCATCCCAGCCAGACCCAATACAGGTGGAAAGGAAGGGGAAATGTGTGTAAAATGTTTGCCTTGTAACCTTCTAATTTGGTGTGTTCTGCACTTTGGACTGAATCAAATCACTTAGTATATACCTCATCATTTGCCAGGTGTTAGATTAAAAGGTCTCACAGTCTCTTAGGACCTAGTAGATTATCTATACTCACTGTAAAGCTAGAGTACTTAGAGACCTGAATTAAATGTGAGAATACATCTGGGGTCACTCTGAGAGAGACATTAGCAAAGGCTATTTCCAAAATAAGTGCATTTGAAAAGCACAAAAAAAGGGTTCCACAAAATGCTGGTTCTGTAATGATGAGGACTAGCATTGCTCATCTGGGCTTATTAAAAAACTTGGGAGGAAGGAATAGCACAGATTTGAGGGATTCAAAATAAGAAAACATTCTATATTGGAGTAACATTGATCTTGGACCTTCAAAACTGGCACTCTTATACTACTTGACATGAAGTATTTTTATTGAGATAAGCCCAGAGAATCACATCTGCAAGAATATTTTTGGTTAAGCGATTAAAGCTTTTGTGAAGAATACATAATTGAATCTGATCAGGCGAGTTCTTATAAGAAATTAGAAAACACCCCGTGGAAGGGACCCATGCTGGAGCAGTTCGTGAAGAACTGCAGCCTGTGGAAAGGACCCACGTTGGAGAAGTTTGTGAAGGACTGTCTCCCATGGGAGGGACCCCACACTGGAGCAGGGGAAGAGTGTGAGGAGGAAGGAGCGGCAAAGACGTGTGATGAACTGACCACAACCCCCATTCTCTGTCCCCCTGTGCCGCTCAGGGGGAGGAGGTAGAGAATTCAGGAGTGAAGTTGAGCCCGGGAAGAAGGGAGGGGTGGGGGAAGGTGTTTTAAGATTTGTTCTTATTTCTCATTATCCTACTCTGACTTTTCATTGGCAATAAATTAATTACCCCAAATCGAGTCTGTTTTGCCCATGATAGTAATTGGTGTGTCATCGCCTTGTCCTTATCTTGACCCATTAGCATTTTTTTATTTTTTCTCTCCCCTGTCCAGTTGAGGAGGGGGAGTGATAGAGTGGCTTGGTGGGCACCTGGCGTCCAGCCAAGGTCAACCCACCACAACCTGAAAGCAAAGGATTTGAATGAAAGAAGACATGGGGAGGGAAAATATTTAAGGTCAAAACATCAGGACAGGAGGAGCATTTTTGATAAACTGGAAAAATATGAAAAGTTGAGAAGAAAATGAAGAATAGACTGATAGGAAAGAGTAAAATAAACATTTTTTTTTTAAGGAAAAGTAAAATTCAGTGAGATATTTGATAAAAACAGAGTTGCTCAGGATGACAGCAAGCCTGAGGATTGTGACAGAAAATGCCACTATCAATGACAGATAACTGAAGAAATATCAATAATGTTTTTAAAACAAAACTTACAAGCAACAAGCTAAAAAGGATTACCAGTTTAACCAAGTGGGTAATCTCCTATTAGACAGGATATTACTTTATTTACCTGTCTCAGAAGTAAGTAACTGCTTGCCATTTTAGCTGTCATGTATGAGGTTTCTTTGCCTTTAACTAAGCTCTCTGATTCAACATGCATGTTTGTGTCTTGAATAACTTAAAATAGATAGTTGAAGGACAGGACAGATGATTGTATTGACTTCAACATGTCAGAAAATAGAAATTGTTGGCTCATCAGTGCAAACTTGCTTTAAACTAGCTCCTCTTGCCTGTTTCCTCCTCTCTGATGTAAACTTGAGCATATTTGGTCCCATAAATATTGATGATACCAATAAAAGCTAGATGTGCTCCACAGAGCAAAAATACTTGTGAGAGCAAACAGGAGTTTTGGAAGATGGACATAAGGCAAAGCAAAGCTCAGTTCTGGGCTCCTCAGTATGAGAGACATGGACATACTGGAGGGGGTCCAATGAAGGGCCACAAAGATGATGAAGGGACTGGAGCATCTCTCCTATGAGGAAAGGCTGATAGAGCTGGGACTGTTTAGCTTAGAGAAGAGAAGACTCAGGGAGACCTTATCAATGTATATAAATACCCAAAGGGAGGGTGCAAAGAAGATGGAGCCAGGCTCTTTTCAGTGGTGCCCATTGGCAGGACACACATTTTTCTTCTGTGTATAAGAGACTTATCTATATGGATACTTTTGTGAATGTGGTAGTCATACACATCTATAAAATGAAATAATTAGAGGATAGATTCAAGTCCCCAGTATAAGGCAAGTAAGGGGTAAAAAAATGCACGCCTACTTTTTGGTTTTGAAGTTAAGCATCATTAACATTGTATTGAAAACATCACCATCTTGAATATAACTTCCATGGGAAAGTGTGGGGGTATTATAGAATTTGAGATCTCTTTTAAAAATAACCTTTAAGGACTGAACCTGAAAACTGACATTTTCAACCTTTGGAAAAAAGAAGTAATGCAAATGAAGGCATCTACAAAAATTATTTCTGTCAAATAGCTCACATACATAGTGGATTACTGCAAGAAATTCTATGTAAACAGCACTGAATGTGTGAAGAGCAAAATACAAACAATTTAAGAGAAAGAAAAATTTTCAATAAGCTCTCTCCTTAGGTCCCAGATAGAGAAATGCATGCCATAAAAAGGCACTGAATATCTCCAAGGAGGGAGACTCCACCACCTCTCTGGGAAACCTGTTCCAGTGGAAAAGACTCATGCTGGAGCAGTTCATGAAGAACTGCAGCCTGTGGGAAGGACCCACATTGGAGAAGTCGAGTCTGTTTTGCCAGTGACGGTAATTGGTGAGTGATCTCTCCCTGTCTTTATCTCGGCCCACAAGCCTTTCATTATATTTTCTCCCCCCTTGTCCAGCTGAGGAGGGGGAGTGATAGAGCGGCTTTGGTGGGCATCTGGCATCCAGTCAAGGTCAACCCATCACAGCCTTTTACTGCAAATTGCTCTTGTAGCTGAAATTAAAAGTATGCATTTTGAAGATTTTTGTTCAAATGACGTGAAGAAGATATAATGCTATACATAAAAAGCATTGTAGGAATTATGCTGCCACCACCTAGACCATGGTAGGAATTATACAGACGCCACCTTAACAGGGCTCATCCCTAGGTTCCGCTTTAATAAAAGAATCAGAGTTCCTTCTTCTACTATGTTTAATATGCAATAGCAGTTGGGTGCCTCCGAAGAGGGACCCTGCCTGTCAATTGTTACCAGATTTTATAGTCTCTATAGGTCACTTGATTTCCTGATGGCACTTCTGCTCATCCAATCCTGTTTGTGGAGTCTGGGGTCTTCTCTTCTTCTGATTTGCTCTCGCAGCCTCCAGGCACCCTTTTTGTCTATGTCTTGAGACATTTCCTTATCTTTTGTTACAGAATATCCTGTAGTTAAAGTTTTAATTATACTTTGTTATCTACTGGTTACATTTCCATAGATAAAAACCAAGGTTAAAATACAATTCATACGGCCTAAGGCTTCATTTACTTTAGTCACTAGTGCTAAGCTCTAGCACAAATTAGTCTCTCACTACAAAAGCTTTCCCCAAAATTATTTATCTATATGTATGCACGCATATTTGTAAAATGGAAACTTAGAATTGCCTTCTAACAGCGTTGTTCCCTTTCTACAGTAAGTGCCAGTATTACACATCTGAAGTGTTATACTGGCCCATTTCAGTCCTTTCCAATGTGTGTGTGCAAACTGCTCTGGTTAAATTGGTGTGAGGAATTAGTTGAAATTCCCTTGAGATTGCTTAGTATTTTGCATTTGTAGTGCACATTTGGTTAATGAAAGCTCTTCACTTAATATTTGGAAGGAGACTCTGAAGAGTATGTTGATTGGGTGGAGTGTCAGAGAGTGGAGGGCCCATCCTTATCAGTCATAATTTCAAGTACTCTTTCCAGAAAGCCAAGTATAAAGTTAGCATATCTCAGGAGACAAAATCCTAAAACATAGCTAATAAGCTTTGAATACTTTTGCCTTTAAGGTACTTGTCTGAATTTAGTCCAGCCCAGGATTTAATTTTTTTTCCATTCTAATAGAATAATTGTAAGTGACTTCAGACTTGGTCCGAATTCCCATGACTGGCACATCTTGCATCATCTGACAGATATAGCAAAGGCCAGAATTTGCACACTCTATAGAGGCTGAAATGCTCATTTCTCATACCTTGGAGTTGAAGTGTGTAGTGCATGTGGGAGAACAGATACTTTATTACTATCTTGTAAGTAAACACAGAACTGGGATAATAAGCCAGTGAATGCATTTTGAAAGGCTAAATAACAGGTTTTAAAGGTTAGAGTTCTAACTATATATGCATATGACATTTACAGTATTTAATAATTTTGTGGCATTTCATATATATATATTTTAAGGCTATTTTACCCCCAGTACTGTCCTTTTTATGTGAATCATTCACAAGAACAAAAATCCTGAAATTAATAGCTTCAATATTTACAAAGAGCTTTTGTAGCTTTTTTTACATCTGAAGTGTGGTGGTAAAATTATTAATATTGAGAGGTCTGGCTAAGAAGTTATCTTTACTAAAAGAACATTCCTTTCGACTAAAAGCTAAGTCTGCGATTGTTTCCAACTCCCCACTTCTGAGCTAAGATAATACTAGGTGTGCCACTCCTATAGGCTCCACCAAAAGCCATCTCTCCATATTGTCATGTTATTTACTGTTTGATTCCTTCTTTGAATTGTGGCAGTTGGCAAGCTACTTAAGGAGTCCATCCCTGCCAGGGATGAATACCTGGCTTTGTTAACATTGAAATGATTGTTTTTCCTCACTTCTTTCTTTTTTTTCTCTGAAACAGTATATAGGTTGGTTCTCTGCAATCACTTGGCAGAGAACAGGGGAGCAGAGGGGAACATGCTGTCTGTATGTTCTCTCACTATTATCACAGTTAATAAAGCTTCTGCCTGACCTGTCCTAAATTGTGCTTGCATTATTACGCACTTGGAGTCCCCAGACAGAATCTATTCAACAAAACTTGCGGTTAGTTTTAGTTGCTTTGATACTTGGGTTTTTTTAGACTGAATGGCTCACTAAAAGTCAGTTTTGCCCAGCTTTACATGCAAGAACAGATATCACCTTTGCACAGATTATATCAGTGCCTGCTACTCCATGTTTATATACATGTGAATTTTTCTTTGATATATTTAACTGTTTTTCCATATATTTTAGTACCCGAAACAAGAAAACATTCATATTTAACCTCTTGCAAAATTTTCCATTTAAATATAATTATCCTTAGAACAAAGGATATTTCATATAAATTGCTAGCTCTGAAGTTAAATGTTAATGGATTAGATCTGACAAAAATCTCCTTTTAAATTGATTTTACTCACCTACTGGCTCAGGTGTACAAAAAATCAGTTCTTGATTGTGCAATTTCAATGAAAGTACAAAAGTACTTCAGGCAAAGACCTGGATATAGCAACAGCAACAGGATACTGCTTCGCCTAATCCCTTACCATATTTAAAGTTTAGCCATAGCTATCATCTGCTGTAGATCTGCAAAGAAAGCATTTGAAATTGCAACAAATCTGAGTGGATGGGAAATGGGTTAAGCCTGGAAATCTCTGCTTAATCTTTCTTGGTTTCCATCAATGAATCATTTCCTGTTCTGCAATAAGCTATGAGAGATATTGACTAGGATTTCAACTGGTGACTGCAAGTACACCATATTGTTGTCCCAAAATCGGGGTTCTTTTACCGGGTGTGCAATAATCCAATCTCACACACAGAGCCGAGATATTTATTTCATGTTTGCACAAAGATGGGTGCTAGGTGGTAATTCCACAAAGCTAGCACACCCAGTTAACACACGGTGGACATTTTATACTGTTTGACCATTCGTTACCAGGACAATACTGTTTACATGTAATCTTTCAAGATTCTTATTGGTCCCGGTAGTCTTTGGTTTCATTTAAAGGTACAGAGTTTCCTTTTTCTACTAGGCATGCTCAGAGAGGAAGGGGCTTCTGTGAGGAAGGGGTTTCTAGGTTTGTGGGTGTGATTCTAAGTATTCTAATGAGACAGTTCGTTAAAGGGTAACTTAACTCCACAATACTGCTGAGTCTGTTTCAAAGTTATCTAAGCTGATTAACTACTGTCTGTTTGCGTCCTCCTTCAAGATGCACCAGATATACCGGCCTTCGGAACATCCTGAAGTGATCAGCCGTCCTTTTGTAATCCTCTCTATATATACAAGATAAGATTACTTTATGTGTGTGACAGCTTACACATTACAATATGGGCAAAAAGGATTATTCAGTATGCAGTTCTTAGTTTGTACTATATATGTTATGCTTATGGTTTCCTTCTTTTTTATATTATGTTGGTATACAATATGTGTACTTTTGAGTCTTTGCCTTTTATAACAGTGGGGGTTTTGTTGGGGGGGTTGGGGCGGTGTTTTTTTTTGTCCAGCCGTTTTTCTGTATTCCCCTTCTGGAGGACTCCACTTCCATATTTTGACTTTTGCTTGTCTTTTCAGTGTTCAGAGCAACCGTACATTTGATATAAAAGAAACTAGTACAAAATAAAGCTTGGAAAAATAATTAAATAGTCTTCTGTCGTGGTTTAACTCCAGTCAGCAGCCAAGCACCACGCAGCTGCTCCCTCACTCCCTGCCCCCCCCCCCCGCTCCCAGTGGGATGGGGAGGAGAATCGGGAAAGGAGGTAGAACTCGTGGGTTGAGATAAGAACAGTTTAATAACTAAAGTAAAACGTAATACTAACAATAATAATAATTAAATAATAATAATAGTAATGAAAAGGAATATAACAAAAAAAAAGAGGGGAAAAAAAAAAAGGAAGAAAAAAAAACCCAACCCAGTGATGCACAATGCAATTGCTCACCACCCGCTGACCGACTACTAAAAGTTGATTGTGATGGAATGCTTGAAGATTTTTCCCTTTGTGGAATTTCAGTCTATTTTTTCCTTCTGCAAATGTAGCATGTGAGTTGGTTTGTTTATTTTTTTGGTAATGCTATAGTAGATACTCAGTATAAAATAGAAATTCTTAACTAATTTTTGGGGCTTATAGATAGGCATGTAGCTCTTGATTACCTAAATTCACTCACTGCTAGTATGATATTACCTCTAATTTCAGGGGTGAGACCCACTGACTTTGGGGGATTTAGTTCCCTGATATAGAACCACTGTATATCCACACAGATGCATAAAGATGCATTTTATTTTTTAAATAAAAATAAAGTAATCAACAAAAGGCTAACAGTACTGTACTTTCAGTAGACAAAAATATGCAAAACCATTTAAAAATGTTTTAATTCTTATTGGATATCCCCAGGAAGGGAGGAATTTGGAGAGAGAAATTTCAGGAGGAATCCGTCTTTCTGCTGAGATATTTATACCATATTGTCATCATCTTTGGTCTCCTCCTTAAACTCTGACTCCCCTTGTAAGATTTCTGTCAGCCTGAGGTAGTGGCAACTTAATTAGGATTTGTGGAGGTTACCAATTGTAGTCAGTGTGCTGGGTCTTTCTGGGACGGAGTTAATTTTCTTCAAGGCAGCTCATAAGGTGCTGTGTTTTAGATTTGTGACCAAAACAGTGTTGATAACACACCGATATTTTAGCTGTTGCTGAACAGTGCTTGCATAGTGTCAAGGCCTTCTCTGTTTCTCACTCTGTCCCCTGGCCAGGAGGTAGGCCAGGGGTGGGCAAGAAATTAGGAGGGGACACAGCCGGGACAGCTGACCTGAATTGACCAAAGAGATATTCCATACCATACAACATCATGCTTAGCAATAAAACTACGGGGGAGTTTCTCCATAGTAGCCGTTGCTCAGAGATTGGCTGTAAGTCTGCTGGTGGGAGGTGGTGAATGATTGCTTTTGCATCTCTCGTGGTTTAACCCCAGCTGGCAACTAAGCACCACACAGCCGCTCGCTCACTGCCCCCCCACCCCTGGGATGGGGGAGAGAATCAGGAAAAAAAAAACCTTGTGGGCTGAGATAAAGACAGTTTAATAGGACAGAAAGGAATGAAAAACAATGATAATGATAATAATAATATTACAATAATAATACCAAAAGAATTAGAATATACAAAGCAAGTGATGCACAATGCAATTGCTCACCACTTGTTGACCGATGCCCAGTTAGTTCCCGAGCCGCGATCCGCCCCTCCCAGCCAGCTCCCCCCCACTTTATATACTGGGCATGATGTCATATGGTATGGAATATCCCTTTGGCCAGTTTGGGTCAGCTGTCCTGGCTGTGTCCCCTCCCAGCTTCTTGTGCCCCTCCAGCCTTCTTGCTGGCTGGGCACGAGAAGCTGAAAAATCCTTGACTTAGTATAAACATTACTTAGCAACAACTAAAAACATCAGTGTGTTATCAACATTATTTTCCTACTAAATCCAAAACACAGCACTATACCAGCTACTAGGAAGAAAATTAACTCTATCCTAGCTGAAACCAGGACAGCATCACTTGTTTTTCTTTTTTATCCCCCTCCCCCCTTATTAAACTGTCTTTATCTCAACCCACAAGTTTTCTCACTTTTGCCCTTCTGATTCTCTCCCCCATCCCTCTAGGGGGAGTGTGTGAGTGAATGGGTAGGGGCTTAGCTGCCAGCTGGGGTCAACCCACCACACGCAGGTATAAAAAGAAAAATATGGTGTGTGCGTGGATAGATATGTGACCACGTCCTTGTTCTTGGGAGGCTGGGGTCTTACACACTGGTAAAGTTCAAACCTTACTAGAGGATTATCCTTGAGCAGCCTTTCCTGATTATAGACTATGTAGGAACAACTAAACAAGCTATATGGAGAGCATATTTAAGATTAACCTAGAAAGTCCTTTTATTTAAATGAAAGACTCTGGTCTGCAATGGAGTGTAACATTTTTATGAACTAGCAGGAGGTTCTTAAGTTATTTGCTTGACATAAAACAGAGTGTATAGTGTGCAAGCTGGGGTCTGATCTTTCCTCCTTTGTGAGGTGTTTTGTATTATGCTCTGCCCTCAGTTGCAAGTTAGAGCTTTTTAGCATTTTGGATAGACTAGGTGATGATTACTGGCCATTGATAAATGAAATGTCCATTCTCTACTGTCAGAAGTCTATTGAATATATCTCCTGAATATCTTTCATGTGCATTTATCTAATATGTATTTCTGAAGGAGTATGGAAATGTATTGGGTGTATGTGGCAAGATTTTTGTAAGGGTATGTGGGAGGAGAGTGCTCCTTTAAGGGTCTGTTCAAAGGAGCCATAAACAAGAACATACAGAGACACACAAATCTGATCGACAAATCCTAAGGGAGGTAGTGATTTGAACAAATCTGGTCAGTTGCACTAATTGGTAAGGATATATGTGGAGTGTGAGAATGTTTATTTTTTTCAGTTCTGAGGCTAAGGACACATGGAGTCATAAAACCTGACCAATTAGTGTTAACAAAGACAATAACCAGAAACAAACCTGGTCAGTCATACTAATCGATGGGCTATCAAGAAACTGCAGGCAAACCAGGATTTTGCAACTGATAAGGATGCAAACCTGAGGGTCCAGGATGTTGGAGGGGGGTCAGTGGAACTATGCTAGCTGATGGGACAATGTGCAGGGGAAGGGGGAGCAAGGAGGAAAAAAGAGGGGGGTAGACAGAAAAGGATATAAAAGGGGCTGGTCATGTGTAAAATGGGGCTGGTCAGTATGCTTGTCTGACTGAGTCCTGTGCCTGATCCTTGCAGTCTGTCCTATCTTCTTATTAAATCTTTTCTTAACTATCTCTCTGCTTAATCTCTATCCTGTGTGTATGTGTGCTGCCAGTGAGACCTGTGTGAATGGATGTGGTGCCAGCTACTGGAGTCATACCTGGGGTGTAGGCACCCTGTGGCACCAGCTACTGGAGCAAGTGAGGGTCCTAGCATCAGTAGTTGGAGGGGCCATAGCCTTCTGGATCTAGGGAGGGTCCTACAGACTTTGTGCTACTGGGGGGACTGGTGTGAGTGGATTGGGTGCCAGCTACTGGAGTCATATCAGGGGCGTGGGCACCCCTGGCCTTTGGTGTCAGCTACTGGAGCAAGTGGGGTCTCAGTGACAGCTACTGGAGTGAGTGGGGGTCTCAGCTACCAGCCACTGGGGCAAGAACAGTTGTGTGTCCTGAAAACCAGCTACTGGGAGAGACTGGTGTGAGTGAGGGGCTCAGCGCTGGCAGCAGGAGTGGAACTGCAGGTCACAGCCTGTGTGCCTGGTGCTGGCTGCTGGGAGGGGGGGCTGAACACACCCAAACCTGGTGTGTGTGGAGGGGTGTGTGTGTGTAATTTGCTAGCAAACTTCAAGCTGGACTAGCAGGTGAGTAGGAGGCCTTGGGTCCAGGCAGGGGTATCAGGTGGGCACAGGTCCATGCTGGTAATCTGGGGGGACTTGCAAATGTGGAGTGTTTGTGAGATGAGTGTGTGAATGCATGTGTGTTTGCTAGTGAGCATCAAGCTGGACTAGCCGGCGAGTAGGGGACCTATGAAGCAGGTAAGAGGGCCTGGGATCCAGGCAGTGGTACTGGATGCACAGAGGGGTCTGTGCTGGTACTCGGAGGCTCCGCATATGCGCGTGTGCTTGTGAATCTAGAGAGTGTTGTGTGTGTGCCTTCACTAGTGACCTTCTATCTCTACCAGTCGAAGAGGAGGAAGGCAGCTTGGCTGTCTATATTAATGTTTTCTGTGGGTCTTATACATAGGTGCTGTTGAAGGCAGCGCCTTGCCTGTGGCAGTCTGTGTGACCGTCCATGTCAGTGTCCTCTGTGTGTGTGTGTGTATGTGTATTGGGTTTGCGTGGCAAGGTTTTGGTAGCAGGGGGGCTACAGGGGTGGCTTCTGTGAGAAGCTGCTAGAAGCTTCCCCTATGTCCAATAAAGTTAATGCCAGCGGGTTCCAAGACAGACCCGCCGCTAGCCAAGGCCGAGCCAATCAGCAACAGTGGTAGCGCCTCTGGGATAACATATTTAAGAAAGGGAAAAGAAGTTACAGGGGAGTTGCAGTTGCAGTCAGAGAGAGCGGAGTGAGAAGATGTGAGAGAAACAACTCTGCAGACACCAAGGTCAGGGAAGAAGGAGGGGGAGGAGGTGCTCCAGGCGCCGGAGCAGAGACATTCCCCTGCAGCCCGTGGTGAAGACCATGGTGAGGCAGGCTGTCCCCCTGCAGCCCATGGAGGTTAATGGTGGAGCAGATATCCACCTGCAGCCTGTGGAGGACCCCACGCCGGAGCAGGCGGATGCCCGAAGGACGCTGTGACCCCATGGGAAGCCCGTGCTGGAGCAGGCTCCTGGCAGGACCTGTGGCCCCGTGGCCCCGTGGAGAGAGGAGCCCACGCTGAAGCAGGTTTGCTGGCAGGACTTGTGACCCCGCGGGGGACCCATGCTGGAGCAGTCTGTTCCTGAAGGACTGCACCCCGTGGATGGGACCCATGCTGGAGCAGTTCGTGAAGAACTGCAGCCCATGGGAAGGACTCACATTGGAGAAGTTTGTGGAGGACTGTCTCCCGTGGGAGGGACCCCACACTGGAGCAGGGGAAGAGTGTGAGGAGTCCTCCCCCTGAGGAGGAAGGAGTGGCAGAAACAACATGTGATGAACTGACCCAAACCCCCATTCCCCATCCCCCTGTGCCGCTCAGGGGAGAGGAGGTAGAGGAAATAAGGAGTAAAGTTAAGCCTGGGAAGAAGGGAGGGGTGGGGGGAAGGTGTTTTTGAGATTTGGTTTTATTTCTCATTATCCTGCTCTGATTTGACTAGCAATAAATTAAACTAATTTTTCCCCAAGTTGAGTCTGTTTTGCCCGTGACGGTAATTGGTGAGTGATCTCCCTGTCCTTATCTCAACCCACGAGCCTTTCGTTTTATTTTCTCCCCCTGTCCAGTTGAGGAGGGGGAGTGATAGAGCGGCTTTGGTGGGCACCTGGCATCCAGCCAGGGTCAACCCACTACAGTCCTTTATGGTGCCCAACGTGGGGCATGAGGAATTCGAGATGAGGATAGTAATTGGGAGAGGTAACGGGCAAAACATGGACTGAATAATGTTAGAAAGCAGAATGATCGTGGGGAATTTTGATTGTTGTAATTGTGGTGAAGGGACGAGGGGTGGATTGTGCGTAAATTGGACTGTATTTGCCAGGTGCCCACCAAAGCCGCTCTATCACTCCCCCTCCTCAACTGGACAGGGGGAGAAAATAAAACGAAAGGCTCATGGGTAGAGATAAGGACAGGGAGATCACTCGCCAATTACCATCACGGGCAAACCAGACTCGACTTGGGGAAATGTTTAATTTATTACTAGTCAAATTAGAGCAGGATAATGAGAAATAAAACCAAATCTTAAAACACCTTCCCCCCACCCCTCCCTTCTTTCCAGGCTTAACTTTACTCCTTATTTTCTCTACCTCCTCTCCCCTGAGCGGCGCAGGGGGATGGGGAATGGGGGTTGCGGTCAGTTCATCACATGTTGTTTCTGCCGCTCCTTCCTCCTCAGGGGGAGGACTCCTCACACTCTTCCCCTGCTCCAGTGTGGGGTCCCTCCCACAGGAGACAGTCCTTCACGAACTTCTCCAACATGAGTCCTTCCCATGGGCTGCAGTTCTTCATGAACTGCTCCAGCATGGGTCCCATCCACGGGGTGCAGTCCTTCAGGAACAGACTGCTCCAGCGTAGGTCCCCCACAGGGTCACAAGTCCTGCCAGCAAACCTGCTTCAGCATGGGCTCCTCTCTCCACGGGGCCATGGGTCCACAGGTCCTGCCAGGAGCCTGCTCCAGCGCGGGCTTCCCACGGGGTCACAGCATCCTTCGGGCATCCACCTGCTCCAGCGTGGGGTCCTCCACGGGCTGCAGGTGGATATCTGCTCCACCGTGGACCTCCATGGGCTGCAGGGGGACAGCCTGCCTCACCATGGTCTTCACCACGGGCTGCAGGGGAATGTCTCTGCTCCGGCGCCTGGAGCACCTCCTCCCCCTCCTTCTTCCCTGACCTTGGTGTCTGCAGAGTTGTTTCTCTCACATCTTCTCACTCCGCTCTCTCTGGCTGCAACTGCTACTCCCCTGTAACTTCTTTTCCCTTTCTTAAATATGTTATCCCAGAGGCGCTACCACTGTTGCTGATTGACTCGGCCTTGGCCAGCGGCGGGTCTGTCTTGGAACCCGCTGGCATTAACTTTATCGGACATAGGGGAAGCTTCTAGCAGCTTCTCACAGAAGCCACCCCTGTAGCCCCCCTGCTACCAAAACCTTGCCACGCAAACCCAATACAGTATGCGCATGTGTTTGTGTCTCTGGGATATGTGCTCAGCTTCTCTACTGGTTGAACCTGCAAACGGGAAAGCAGCAGCTGTGTCCCTCAGCCTGGGCAGAGACCCTGGGGGCACTGAGCTGGGCTCCAGCAGCTGGGCAGGAGGGAGTCCTGGGCCAGAGCTGCTGGAAGCCGCTGCTGCTCTTAACATCCCTTAACAGTTTTCATAGTGGGGGAGGGATGCAGGGGTGACCTCCATGGGCTGCAGTATTCTGTAGCCATGGTCTGTTCTGCCGTGGTCTCTCCCATGGGTTGCTGAGGAATATCTACTCCGGCTCCTGGAGCACCTCCTCCCCCTTCCTCATGGAGGACCCTAAGCTGGAGCAGTTAGATATTTCCTGAAGGAATTGTGGCCCCTGGAGAACCTACACTGCAGCAGAATTTTTTCCTGAAGGACTGTGGCACATGGAGAAGGACCCATGCTGGAGCAGGGGAAAAGTGTGAAGAGGAAGGAGTGTCAGAGAGGGACTGTTCTGAACTGACCACAACCCCCCCATCTCCCCTGCACCACTCAGCAGGGGAGAGGAGTTGGGAATGAAGGAGGGAAGTTGAACCTGGGAAAAGGGGGTGGTGGGGAAGGTGTTGTTTTAATGATTGTTTCTCACTTTCCAAATGTGTTTTAATTGACAATAAATTAAATGAATTTTCCCCAAGTTGAGTCTGTTTTTTCCATGATGGTAATTGACAAGTGATCTCCCTGTCTTTATCTCAACCCACAAGCTTTTTCATCTCATTTTCTCCCCCTGTCCTGTTGAGGAGTGGGAGTGAGAGAGTGGCTGGGTGGGTGTCTGGCAGCCAGCCAAGGTCAACCCACCACAGCAATATTCACAATAGATTGATCAGAGATATGCGTACAAAAGCTACAGGATATAATTGTATTGTAGTAACACAGACATGCTCTGCTGGGCAAACCCATTAGTAAAGAACCATTGGACTTATAATTAAAATAGGCAATGCAAAAGCAAGGTAGAGGAGGAAAGAATAAGGTGAATTTTCTGTATTCACACAGGATGATATGTATTTTTATTGGTTTTTAATTTTAAATTCTTCTAAACTCTCCTCTGGTTAGTGAGCTTAGTTCATATTTTCAAGCTTTTCTGGCACCCATTAATGTCCAGAACTTAAATTTTTAAATGACAGCTGATATTCTGGCTATCACAAAATAAAGCTTTCACTTTAAGAAGATGCATTATATTGTGCAAGACTTGTTATGAAGCTATGAGAAACAGCAACATTTCCAATGATGCTCTGGAGAACAATTCCCTCAATTCACCTATGAGCATCTGAAAGCTTAGCTAGCACTTTTGATAAGGGCCTACAGTTTGAATGCTTGTTAAAATTTTGCTTAAAACTTCATTCTGTACTTAGCCTGGCCTTTGAGTTCCATGAGGACATACAACATGAAAAAAAATTAAAAAAAAATGTCCTATTTCAAACTGTAATTCCTTAGGACAGAATGAAGGAATCACATACATTGAAATAATAAACAACAGATCAAGGAATATAAACAGCACAAGCTGTTTAATCTCAGCTGTTGCTCATACACAAACAATCGACAGCAACCTAACAGTTATTTTCACTGTTGTAACTTCAAAGTTTGATTATGCAGTAGAGATTGTGTGCAGGAGAGGCTCCTGGAAACACTAAATGAATATTCTTTTTAAATAATATACGTTTCTCCCATTTTTGTCACTCCTCTCTCCCAGCTGCTGTTGCGCAGTGTTTTTTACCCTTTCTCAAATTTGTTATCACAGAGGTGCTACCAACATCGCTGATTGGCTCAGCTTTGGCCAGCGGCAGGTCCATCTTGGAGCTGGCTGGAACTGGCTCTGTCCGACATGGGGGCAGCTTCTGGCATCTTCTCACAGAAGCCACCCCTGCAGCCCCCCATTACCAAAACCTTGTCACGTAAACCCAATACAGTTGTATAAACTATAACTTTTCATGCTTTGCTGACATAGACTTGCATTATTACTTGTTGTAATAAGACATGGCATTTTTCATGGACTTGTTCAGTTTCCTTTTTTTTATTGAAAGACACAGATCCTTCAGATGCTGTTCTGTAAATCAGAATTGTATTGTAGTTAATGTCATTGTCTTTTGGAGGTATGGGATGTATTAATGGAGCATTCCTCAGCTAAATCAATAAACTGGGAAAAAAATATGTGAACTATTTTGAAGATTTTCCAAATTGTTCTTATTACCTTTGATTTGTATTTCTGTGCAGGATTCATTAGAATGTCAGATGAGTTTAAGTA
This sequence comes from Gymnogyps californianus, assembly GCF_018139145.2. Taxonomy (NCBI): domain Eukaryota; kingdom Metazoa; phylum Chordata; class Aves; order Accipitriformes; family Cathartidae; genus Gymnogyps; species Gymnogyps californianus. Next base: position 142,109 of record NW_026114235.1, on the reverse strand, counting down.
AGTATCACAGTCTTAAAAGATTTTTCCTTTTCTAAAAAAAGGGAAAAAAGCTTTCATGTTTATAATCATCATCATAGTTGAGCAATATCCTCATGGTCCTTTTGTATGATGAAAACCAGGGAATGTGTTAAAGACTCATTCATAACTGAAAATTGTTGCTCTAACATTTGGTAGCTTTCAAAATGTAGAGATGTTTACATTTTCCTAGTTTTGCTGCATTAGGAAAGTGAAATGCATTAATCATAATATCTTACTGGAGATAATTTTATATTCGTTAATGTATTTATAATTTCTCAATATGGATAGTAAAATAATGGGGGGAAGACCTCATGTTTGCTTACTTTTTGAAAAAGAACAGATGCTCACTTTTTGATACACAATAAATAATCTGGAATTCCTCAGTTAAATCCCTTCAGATGTTTGCAAAAATTTGTGTGATTTCTTAAGGTGTACAACCAATGGTATCTTTGACTATTTCTCTCTTTCCAATCAGAAATGCTTTCAGTTTCTGTTCTGCTTGATGTCAGGAAAATGGCTGTAACATTCTATAAGAGAATATTCCAAATAAATACATGATTCTGAAGGGGTTTGGTTGATCATGTCTGCATATGGATAAACTGCTGTTTAACACTAAGTTGTTTAGAATTGGCTTGTATCCATAAACTGAACTGCAGTCTTCAATGTTGATTCTCTAAAGTCAGCAGGAGCTGACAAAAGAGGACCATGAAAAAAAACATTAAGACCTAATGTAAATAGATAGCTGACCAGATTAAATTGCTTGTAAAATAATAGTAGGGGTTTTTTCAGACTTGATGATCACTGCTCTAATTACTATAGCAGTGACATGGTTAATTTCTGCTGAAGTATATATGAGACAGAAACATGAATGGTAAAATGTGACCCTGTTGTTGCAAGTCCTTCCAGTTGCATTAGTACTGACATAAGATGCTATTAGTGTTTTAAAATTGGCTAATGATCAAAAAAAGTGCATAAGTAAAAATAACTTTCATTGCTTTTCATCTCAGCAAGTGAAATAATTATCAAGAGAAATCAGTGGTTTGAGGGTACTGAAGACTTCACTCCAGCTTTCCCAACTCCTTCCTTCTTTCCCCCACCTCACCTCCTCAAATGTAGGGTCTCTTCTACACTTCTGTAATTGGTCCTAAAAAAATGAATATTCCCAAAGCCTTAGGCAAAGGGCTTCAATTGCTAGAGGGACTGGAATTTGAGAGTGCATTTCTGGACCCTTTTGGCCCTTTGACATGTTGGTGCATGCAAGAGACAGATCTTGGAAATAATGACTTCTAATGGATCAAGCTTTTTTTCTTGGGGAATATCTCAAAATTTTAGGAAGAAAGAATTAGAGGAAATGTTTTTTCTACTATTTATTATAAATCTAATGCCTAATATTGCATATGTAATTTATCTAGTAATATCTACTTTTTCTTAATGATCTTTGAAGACTAAAAATCTATGTTTAAGTCTTCATGTTATTTATAAAGAATGTAATATACTTTTTTTTGGTTATTTTAGGTATTATGACCTAGATTCTCAGAGCAGTATTACTAATGGAAAGATTCTATATTTAAAGCCTGGGTAGATGGTATAAAGTCTAGGAATATGACAAGTGTAGTCCAAATTAATAGTGAATATGTTCTGTGGGAGAGAAATTTAAAGATCTCAAATGGATAGCTGTTCAGGAGAACTGCTAAGCTTTCAGCAAGTCACTAGCATGTGAAAATTAAATGCCTTTGATGGAGCTCTGTATATTTTATGTATATACTGACTGAACTGTATAGCACTGAGTTTAGAAGATCAATGATTTTTAACCCTTCTAATTTTAAATACTATATCAATAAGACTTTCATCTTTTATCTTGTTAGTGTTCAAACAGCAGTTCTGCAGTATAGGCAAAGAAAAAATTGGCCCCAGACAACAGAAATAGTGTTGTTTTACTTGCAGTTATTTGCCGAAAAAATAATGATGATCACCTACACTTCAATATAATGTGCTTGTGATAATAACTGAGTAAATTCAGTTTTGTGTGCAAGGAACATCGCATCTTGTTCAAACACAGAAAGCTATTCCCAAGGAAAGTACATTCATTGATTGAGAAAGAATGTCGGGTGGTAAAATGGAGTATAGATTTGCTAAACTGCTATCTGGGGGTAGGGAATAACCTAGTCACGTGACACTGGTTATACTACAGCAGCTGAACACAATGCTAGATGATGCTAAGTGTCGAGGAAGCCAGTGATGACTTCTATTAGACCTATAAGACTTCCAAGTAAAATTCAGGCTTTGGAAATTCCCCCAAAAATGCAGACTTCCTTATCAGAGGAGGAGATTATATGAGCACTTCAAATTTAGGATGTCTGTGGGTAGCAATGGTTAAACTCCAATGAAATCTCATTCTGGAATGGTGCAGCTGGACTTTGGCTAGATAAAGGAAGAAATATTGAATTGACTGACTAGCTGTCAACCAAGAAATGAACAAACAAAAAAACCCCCAAGCAAATCTTATAAATGCCTGGCTTTTTACTCCTGAGGAAATGCTGCTTGTGCCTGCAGGATATGTCGGGTAGTATGAATAGGGACAAATTGGTATGGGCCAGAATTGGACCTACATGTGATTTCTCTGCAGTTACAATAATTTGAGTGTGCACACATACAAGTACATAAAACAGTGACCTTTAAGCCTTGCAAGCTTGAACTCTGTACAAACTTTGAGCTGACTAAAATACATTGTGTATACCACTATTTGAAACTACAGCCAGGGACTGTATCCCATGTGGCCTTAGATGAGTAGAAGGTACAGATTCATGCATGATTTCCAAGAATCTGCCCTATATGCTTTTCCTGCTAGACAACTGGAAATATTCTGAGCTGTTCTGGTGACTGGGCAGTCTGATCCTGGGATATCAGTCTGAGCTCAGCCTCTCTGGGATCATAAGGTCATTCTGCAAAAGACTGGAAGAAAATGTGAGCTCCTGTGTTCAGTGATCTCAGAGAGATAATTCCATGCGTATAGTCCTGGCTAGTATGTCATACCTCCCCCCCCGGCATATTGAGTCCAAGATCATTGTTGGTCTTCCTCTGATAATTACTAGCTGTGGGTCTCTGGTGGGTGAAGAAGACAGAGCCAGGAGAACATGAAGTCCTGGCAGAAAAGGTCATGAAGCAGAAGATATTTTCCAGTTGTTGGACCTTGGACAGAACAGTCATGAAATCCACATTGCTATTTAATCATTCTGTTAATGTATTCTTTTACCCAACTATTCCTTTTCTTTCTCTTCATTTCTGCTCTCCTAATGTCTTATGATTTGGATATGGTGAGTGTTACTACAGTCCATGGAACTGTACCTGAGGCTTCACTATTACTGCTAAATATAGAACACAGAAAGGTAATTTATCACAGAATCAAAGCTTTGATAACTCTTTCATCAATCAATTTAGCAACTCAATAGGCTTATGTATGTGCCTAAGTTAGTAATATTAGTAAATCAGATCAGTAAATTAAGATTAAAATTGCAGCCTCCTAAAATACTTTAAAATCTCTCAGTACTCCCCCCCCCCCCCCGATTCATACCTTATAAAGGTGCAGACATAGACAACTTCTGAGATCTACTCAAGCTTATTTGTAAGTCTGTTTCAGAATCAGGAAAGAGGTTTCTGAACCCTCATCAGTAGCAAGGAAAAATATCAGTTTTTGAAGGCAAATGACTTTATAATAAATTTGAAAGCCAACTTCTGAGCACCTGAATCTTGCAACCATTGTCTGAGTTAAAATAGTGGTAGAGCAGCCCATAATTTAATGCCAAGGGTTTCCATCACAAAATGAAAGTAATCCTGAACAAAGTTTGAGAAATTAACTGACAGCTTGAATGAGGAAAGATGGCATTTGCAGTCTACAAAAGCCTAAAATGAAAAAAAATGTAGTATGATAACATTTGAGAATACAAAAATGTTGCTATGGTAACTGTTTTCTCCACGGGCTCTTCTTCCAAAGAAATGTTGTATGTGGGTGCATGCTACAAAATTGTGTGTATGATGTAGAGAACAAAGAGGAATTTTAATCATGATTCACAAGAAACCTTGCTGCACAAACAAGCTTTTATACAAAGATGTGGGTTGTTTTAATAAGTTGCTTAAGTTTCTAATGAAACAGATGTCAGAAAAGATTTCTCCATAAGCTTTCCAAGTACCAGTCTAATCATAAGTGATTTTCTTGTGTTCTGAAATACTTTTCCTAAAATATTAAAAATAACTCATTTCTCTTGGCTCCATAGAGGACTGCCACTGGCTATAAATGAACTAGGAGGTGATTGTTGTTATTTTCTGGATAATAGGGTGTTGTGGGAAAGAAAAACAGTTTCGAGTAGAGGAATTTCAATCAATTTAATTTATAGCCAATTAACAAAATTTAATTGCTGATTATGGTCTTGAAAAATAATAATAATAATAAAACAAATAAACACACACTTAGAGAGAAACACCTCAGCTTCCCTCTGGACACCTCTTCTTCCACCTTCCTGGTTTCCAATCCCCTCACTGCACTTTACACTCAGTCCCTTAGGTGAAGAGGCAGGTGGTGCAGGAGATTGGGGTCAGTGCATTGTGGTTCCTTTTGCTGCTCCTTGTTTCTTGCTCAATTACTCTGCCATGGGTTCCTCCACTGGCCACAGTCCCTTTAGAGTTGTACCTCCTCCTCAGTCTCCTCTCAGTCCCTGCCCAGGCAGTTATTTGGCTCCAGCCCTTGCTTGGACTGCTATTCAGCTCCAGCCCTTGCTCAGAGCGGCTAGTTTTGCTTCGGCATTTCTCCTTCTCTACTGTCCCTCCTGCTCTGGCATTCTCTTGTGTCTCCTTCTGCTCTGGCATTGTTTTCTCTTTTTCCTCCTCCTGATCTGACATTGTTGTCTCTTTGTCTTGGCGTTTACCACCCTTTCTTAAATATGTTTTCGCAGAGGTGCCACAAACTTGTCTGATTGGTTCAGTTTTGGTGCACAGTGGGTCCGTTTTGTCCCTTGCCAAGCTGGCTGGAGCTGGCTGTGACTGGCACAGAGCAGTCCCTGACCTCCTACAGAGGTCACCCCTGCAGCCCCACCTGCTACCAAAACCCTGCCAATTATGCCCAATACATACAGGAGGATACAAATTGTTAGGAAATGTGAGAGAATAAAAATCTGCCTCAAAAACACATCTTTAAAGTTTGCTTTTCACTTCACCTTGGACTATGAGGTGTAAGTCTTGAAACATGTTGCTAGTGGAAAAATGTATTGACATGGAGACAAACAGCATTAAGCTAAACAGCCTAAGGTAATACAGGTTGTCTAGGTTAGCATGGGTATACATATGTATGCAAAATAGAGAACTCAACAGTATGCCAGGGGTTCTGAATCCTATAATAATATAATAAAAAATAAAATAAAATAAAACCTAATACTTTGCACTAGATTTCAATTTTAAAAGAGCATACTTATTCCAATTCCCATTTTAAAGACAGAATTCCTTAACTTGGTTCACTGATGAACTCATCATCTAATTTTAGAAACAAATTTGTGTTTTTCTCCTCCCTCACCAAGTAATACGTGCCTAGCCATGCAGCATCACATCTGTGTTCCATCTGGTTCAGTGTTCTGTTCCAAACAGATGCCAATACTAGATGCTCTTGGGAGGAAGGTGAAAAAATCCATATTTAGATGTGAGACAATCTGCATATTTACTGTCTTGTGGTTTCCAATTTACTTTTCTAAATTATATAATGCATAGTTTATTTTTCTTTCAAAACTTTTGCACTAACTGTAGATAGTCTTGCTAGCAGTAGAAATATTCTGTCTGGTTTTAAACCTTCCAGTGGTTTATAGGAATATACAAGCAGAAAAAGGAAGCACTGAGACATCAGGGAGCAGAGTGATACATTTTGTCATGTACTTTGATATTAATTGAGAGATCTATCCAAGGGGCACCACTGGCCTGAGATCAGAACACTTGTGCTCTGCCTTGTTAAATCTTTGCTTTCTCTCAACCTTCAGGGCAAGGACGATGTTCTGAGCAATGTGGTTGTGGCTGAGCAATGTAATAAGTATTGCATGACATTACAGAATTCATAGTATGTGAACTCCAAAGCATGTGAAAAGTCTAATAAATAATGTAGACACCATTTATTTATTTATTCTTTCCTTTATTTATTTATATAAAAATGTATATATGTTATGGTGGGTTGACCCTGGCTGGATGCCAGGTGCCCACCAAAGCCGCTCTATCACTCCCCCTCCTCAGCTGGACAGGGGAGAGAAAATAAAATGAAAGGCTCGTGGGTCAAGATAAGGACAGGGAGAGATCATTCACCAATTACCGTCACGGGCAAAACAGACTCGACTTGGGGAAATTAGTTTAATTTATTACCAGTCAAAAGTCAGAGTACGATAATGAGAAATAAAACCAAATCTTAAAAACACCTTCCCCTCACCCCTCCCTTCTTCCCAGGCTCAACTTTACTCCCAAATTCTCTACCTCCTCCCCCCTGAGCAGCACAGGGGGACGGGGAATGGGGGTTTGGGTCAGTTCATCACATATTGTCTCTGCCACTCCTTCCTCCTCAGGGGGAGGACTCCTCACACTCTTCCCCTGCTCCAGCATGGGGTCCCTCCCACGGGAAACAATCCTCCACAAACTTCTCCAAGGTGAGTCCTTCCCACAGGCTACAGTTCTTCATGAACTGCTCCAGCGTGGGTCCCCCACCGGGCTGCAGGTCCTGCCAGCAAACCTGCTCCAGCGTGGGCTCCTCTCTCCATGGGGCCACAAGTCCACAGGTCCTGCCAGGACCCTGCTCCAGTGCAGGCTTCCCACGGGGTCACAGCGTCCTTCGGGCATCCACCTGCTCCGGCGTGGGGTCCTCCACAGGCTGCAGGTGGATATCTACTCCACCATTAACCTCCATGGGCTGCAGGGGGACAGCCTGCCTCACCATGGTCTTCACCACAGGCTGCAGAGGAATCTCTGCTCCGGCGTCTGGAGCACCTCCTCCCCCTCCTTCTTCCCTGACCTTGGTGTCTGCAGAGTTGTTTCTCTCTCATCTTCTCACTCCTCTCTCCGGCTGCAATTGCTGTTGTGCAGGTTTGGACTTTTTCCCCCCTTCTTAAATATGTTATCCCAGAGGCGCTACCACTGTTGCTGATTGGCTCGGCCTTGGCCAGCGGCGGGTCTGTCTTGGAGCCAGCTGGCATTGGCTCTATCGGACATGGGGGAAGCTTCTAGCAGCTTCTCACAGACGCCACCCCTGTAGCCCCCCTGCTACCAAAACCTTGCCACGCAAACCCAATACATATGCATATAAATGTATGTGGGTATGTGTATGGGTGTGTGCGGTGGGTTGACCCTGGCTGGATGCCAGGTGCCCACCAAAGCTGCTCTATCACTCCCCCTCCTCAATTGGACAGGGGAGAGAAAATATAACGAAAGGCTCGTGGGTCGAGATAAGGACAGTTTAATAAAGCAAAAACAAAGGTCACATGCAAAAGCAAAGAAAAACAAAAGATTTTATTCTCTACTTCTCATCAGTAGGCGATGTCTGGCCACTTCCCGGGAAGCAGGGCTTCAGTACGCATAGCGGTTGCACTGGAAGACAAACGTAAATAACAAATGCCCCCCCTTCCTCCTCCTCCTAGCTTTTATTGCTGAGCAGACGACATATGGTATGGAATATCCCTTTGGTCAGTTTGGGTCAGCTGTCCTGGCTATGTCCCCTCCCAAGATCTTGCCCACCCCCCAGCCTACTGGTGAGGGGGGGGCAATGTTGGAGAGACAGCCTTGATGCTGTGGGATCACTGCTCAGCAGTAGCCAAAACCCTGGTGTGTTTTCCACACCTTTCTAGCTACCAATACAGAGCACAGCACTATGAGGGCTGCTATGGGGAAAATTAGCTCCATCTCAGCTAGACCCAATACAGTGTGTGTGTATATAAAATATATAAATACATACATACATGCAGGCTAACCTGGTATCAGGATGTTTTAAAGTTAATTGCAGTAGAGGCAACAGTTACTGCTAATTTACATAATGTGCTCCCACCTGTGTACAGAGGCTGGGTTGTTACACCTGATCACCCTGTATCTTCAGAAGTTATTATTTTAGTAGTAATGGAGATACTGCTTCAGTCTGTATTAGCTAATATGCTTCTTAGTCATTAGATATTTTCCCACAGAGAAGTTCATAGACACATCTTTGAGAATGAGGAAAAAGCTACTGGACTCTCAAACTGCTTACAATATATCATGTGAAGGAAGGGCATACAGTAAGATGCTGGCTACATGGATCAGAAGTGTTGAGGGGAGAGCTCCTCAAATGGAATGATTTATTTTTATTTGAATTATCAGCCATTTGAAAAAAGTGAGCATCACTGATTCTATACTTCTATTGATTTTATATATTTTATGCTGATCTTTCAAATTTGTTGTCAAATGAAGACAGGCATGCTGTCTGTACTGGGTTTACGTGCAAGGTTTTGGTAGCGGGGGTGGGGGGGGCTGCAGGGGTGGCCTCTGTGAGAAGAGGCCAGGGACTGCCCCGTGCTGAACACAGCCAGTTCCAGCCAGCTCCAGCCAGCTCCACAACACACCCACTGCAGGCCAAAGCTGAGCCAATCAGGGAAGCTGGTGGCGCCTCTGTGAAAACATTTTTAAGAAAGGGTAAACAACGCTGCACAGCAGTATGAGAAGTGAGGAAGAAAAGTGAGAAATAATCCTGCAATCACCAAGGTCAGAGAAGAAGGAAGGGGAGGAGGTGCTCCAAGCGCCAGAGCGGAGGTTCCCTTGCAGCTTGTGGAAAAGACCACGGTGGAGCAGGTATTTAGTATCTGAATCTGGTATTGTTGTCCCAAAATCGGGGTTCTTTTACCTGGTGTGCAATAATCCAATCATCTCACACACAGAGCCGAGATATTTATTTCATGTTTGCACAAAGATGGGTGCTAGGTGGTAATTCCACAAAGCTAGCACACCCAGTTAACACACGGTGGACATTTTTATACTGTTTGACCATTCGTTACCAGGACAATACTGTTTACATGTAATCTTTCAAGATTCTTATTGGTCCCGGTAGTCTTCGGTTTCATTTAAAGGTACAGAGTTTCCTTTTTCTACCAGGCATTCTCAGAGAGGAAGGGGCTTCTGTGAGGAAGGGGTTTCTAGGTTTGTGGGTGTGATTCTAAGTATTCTAATGAGACAGTTCGTTAAAGGGTAACTTAACTCCACAATACTGCTGAGTCTGTTTCAAAGTTATCTAAGTAATGTTGATTAACTACTGTCTGTTTGCGTCCTCCTTCAAGATGCACCAGATATACTGGCCTTCAGAACATCCTGAAGTGATCAGCCGTCCTTTTGTAATCCTCTCTATATATACAAGATAAGATTACTTTATGTGTGTGACAGCTTACTTATTACAAAATGGCTTGTTTGGGATAACTAGCATCAGTATTGGATAAACAAGCCAAAGCCACAGGCTTGATTCATGGCTGAAGGAAACCGGGTGTGGGTTAGACTAGAGGCTTAGATAATAATTTTGTGGATTGTCATCATGAAAAGGTAAAAGAGGGAGCAATTAATAACTGCAAGATATGTGGGAGTTATTTCAGTATAGCATTCAAATCAGTGCAAATGAACATTTCTTTTTAGAATCACAGATAGATATTACATTGTATAATTGCAGCTAACCTGGAAAAAGAAACTGTTACTGAAAGCATCAGTGTAAATGACAGACTGATGAATTTGGGGAAATCACTGGATTTATATAATTTCATCACATACTTTTAAATCTCAAAGTACTCTGATATTTTCCTTTTTTAAACCAATCTCCTAAAAGGTGTGTGAAAATAGATATCCCAATCAACTTACAGTGTTAGGGAATTTTTATTGTACCCCTTGAGGCAAATTAAACTCACGTTTGTGCTTAAATATAAAAAGATTTAATGAACAATGTGTTGGACAGAGTCCTATGGCCAAAAGTGGTTCTACAGGGAGTCTGCAAAGATGCATCACCATCCGATTCCTTATATACACTTGCACCAGCACCAGCTTGAGCTGGGTGCCTCCAAAGAGGGACCCCGCCTGCCGATTGTTACCGGATTTTATAGTCTCTATGTTACCAAATGAGACGGAAAGAACTTATCAACACCAATGAGATGCAGATAAGCAGGCACTCCTTTAATTCAGCGCTGGGAACACAGGGGATAGCTCCGCCAAACCGTGTTCACCTTCACATCAAAATCCATCACTTTTTATACATGAGATGTTAACATATTTAATCATTCAATACATATTCATTGTTATTCTATTAAATGATTGGTTAAAATTTCTTCGCCTACCATGTAAATTACTACGCATGCCCACTATGATTTTTGAGACCTTTACTTCCTTAACCTTTTTGGGTCGGTGGGTTTCTTGAGTCGGTGGTCTATGAGTCAGTGGTCGTGATCTCCCCCTGCCGAAATTACCTTTCCCCTAGTTTCACTTAAACTTGGCAACACTAAGCGGTCCTTCATGGACCGTTAACAAAGCAGACTATCATTCACTGTGGTTTCTTAAAACAAAACAAAAAAGCCATTAATTTCTAGTGAAGTTTCTATAGTTAATTGTTTCAAACCAAAACAAAAAGCCATTAATTTGCAACATCTATAGGTTGCCTGATTTCCTGATGGCACTTCTGCTCATCCAATCCTGTTTGTGGAGTCTGGGGTCTTCTCTTCTTCTGATTTGCTCTCACAGCTTCCAGGCACCCTTTTTGTCTGTGCCTTGAGAAATTTCCTTATCTTTTGTTACAGAATATCCTATAGTTAAAGTTTTAGTTATACTTTGTTATCTACTGGTTACATTTCCATAGATAAAAGTCCCTGACAAGTTGGTGCTCTACAAGATCCATGTAGAGGTAGAGCAAGTTCAGCAATCTACACCACAAAGGGAATTTTTTTAGCAGCAACCCCCAGAGAAGCCCCCAGAATATGTGCTACATGCCCAGTTGAAGAAAATGTGCCAACCCCACTTCCCTCCTGCCTAAGTGCTCCAAGGGCCTCACCAGCTGTATGGTAAAATTTGAGCTGGTGTTTTATGGGATGATTCTGGTTCTAGCAATGCTGGGTTGCGTGATGTAGAAAACCACCATCTGACATCCTTTTTCCCCCTACTCTACTTCCAATCACTAGATTTCCTTGACTTGGGAGGCTTCTATTTGTTAAATTTTTAGGGCCATCCACACTGCTTCACCAGCAGCCGTCCTTTCCCTTTTGCATTGATGGATCTATACAGGGATAAGCCTTCACCTTTTCACCTTGTCTTTTACATTAGCACAGTTCACGTGAGTTCACATCAGCAGAGTCCATTTCTCTGTTGGTCTGTGTTCTCTCCTATACCTATAGTAATAAATGTTTTTCTTTTGACCTGATCTAAATTGTATTCCATTTTTTCCAGTTTTAAAAAGGACATGACAATTTCAGGAAAGAGAGCACTGTTTGGAGGATAGCCATATGAGTCAAAAAGCTCTGTGTGGTTCTGATCTGCTAGGAAAATTTCTAGACTGTGCTCTCCAGGCTGGTTCTATGGATGCATATTCACAGGCAAGCTTGCTGGTCTTGGAGAAACATGGGCCCTAGGGAGCCAGTCACTTGGGTAAATGCCTAGGAATGTTTTTCTGGTGTAGGAGTCTGCTGAAAAAACCCAAGAGAGTTGTTTGGTGTCCATCCTCACATGTAGTTGAAGAGCACGTGTGTCTGCCGGTTTGTTTCTATCACATTGTCAAACACGCTGTACACAATCATATTAACAGTGGTGGTCAAGGCCCCTGCAAAGTGTCCTTCTTCTCTCAAGTTTCCTGTTTTGATCAGGGAATAGTGATCAGCACATTCTTCATCTGGAGACAGGTCAAAGGTGAACAGGGTATAGCCACGGGCAAACTCTTCCCTGTCAACTAGCAGGGAATGGTCTTTCATATGGCTGCCGATCGTCTGAACAAGCTGTATGTATTCTCTCACAGAGCAGCCATTCTCAAAATCAGGCTGCAGAGGTTTTGCTGGCATTTGTTCACCATCCACATGCAGGGCCACAAAATTTCTATCATAATGTTTAAGGTTGAAAAGGTTCTTAGCATAATCACCACTAGAAGCGTTGTTATCTATGAACCCAATAACAACAAGCTAGGGTAGCTGGCCCAGAAGCAAATTTTCCTGGTTGCTGACATGACTGCCGGCCAGTATGCTGAACGCTTTCATGCCCATCTGGTCTACCGGGTATTTAGTGTTAGCCATAAGTAATGCCTCAGAGTGTCCCATATGCACTCCAGGTGCCACCCACACCTTCTTCACAAACAGTGAGGCATAGGTAATAACCAGCTTGCAGGCTCCTGCTGCCAGGGAGCTCATTAAACAAAAGCTGTTTCAGCTGTACCTAAGCTTAACTTTTACATCCACACCATTCGACAAAAGCTTGTCTTGAAAGAATAGATTATGGTGGAGGGGTCCCAATAGTTCAGTGCTCCTAACTCTGGGCCATCAGAGCTGAGCGTTTACTAAACCCCGATTACCGATGTCATCCAGCATGACTGCTTCCTGCTTGCCTGACTGTGTCTTTGTAGAACAGCCCCATGGAGAAATGCGTGGACAGCATGTCATGGCTGTAATTGAGAAGCAAATCAATGAAGGTGTGATAGGGGTAACAGTTGTTGCTCTGGCTTATCAGTCCATCCCCAGCATAAAGTTCAGCTGGCTGAAAAGAAAGGTCAGTGGGTAATTCACGAGACCCACGTCCTCGCTGTCACCAAGGTTGGATCTGTCAGCTTTTACAATCTTGCAGCAAAGGTACAGCAGGGTGTTGTTCAGATCTATGTAGTCTTCCCCATTCCCAGCTAAGAAAAAGTCCAGAGATGCAGACTCTACAATAGCAGAAAGTGGAGGCACCTCAAACAGGCTTTTCTCAATGCTGGTCTGTGTCAGAGATACTTTAAACAAATCCAACTCGGATTTAGTACATTCCTCTGAGCAGCCATGAACAAAAGCCATCCCTTTTAAAATAGATTTCCTTTTCTAGTGGTAGAACGGGCCCTCTTTCTCTGAGTTTTCTGTTTCTTTTGCATTGTTTGGCCTGGCTTGTGATTCTTTCTCTTCTTGTCCTGGCCAGATGGCTGTTTGGCACCTCACTTCCTTTCTCTTTTGAAGGGCTGGGGCGGGCCTTCCCTCCAGGGGTGTGACATGGGTCTCTTTCTTTTAAGGCTTTTTCTGTGAATATAAGAAAGTCTGGAGCCCTCCTGATTTGCCAGTGTCTCCAACTTGTCCATGACAATCTTGGAAACATGTCCAAGTGACACTGACTTCGAAATCCAGTTTGTAGTTCATGGGCCCATTAGCTTGTTCTTCTATTTCATGTGGCATTTTATGGGATCCCCTTCAAGTCTTTTCCTTATTGTCCCCACACATATGTTCTTCTGAAGTAGTTATTTTGTTCTGGTTTTCCATTTTTGTGGACAGTGTTGCCTGTGTCCTGCAGTACCTTGCAAAGCCCAAAATCTGCCCCAGTAACACTGTAAGGTCATCCTGTTGAGCTGTGCCTGGATGCAGGGACCTCTCATTCCAGCTCACAGGATTGGTCTCTTGTCAGTATGTGACAGGATTTAAAACGGGGGCCCCTTGGTGGGCCTTATTGGAGGGGTTCATCACCCTTGGGCATTTTCCAACTTTTTCCTAACCCCACCACCGCCCTTTTGGCTCCCTTTCACCTTCTGTGGTGGGTTGACCTTGGCTAGCTGCCAGGTGCCCACCAAGCTGCTCTATCACTCCCCCACCTCAATGGGACAAGGTGGAGAAATTATGACAAAAAGCTCATGGGTTGAGATAAGGACAGGGAGATCAATTACCAATTACCATCACTGGCAAAACAGACTTGACTTGGGGAAATTAATTTAATTTATTGCCAATCAAATCAGAGTAGGATAATGCGAAACAAGAACAAAACTAAAAACACCTACCCCCCACCCCTCCCTTCCTCCTGGGCTCAACTTCATTCCCGACTTCTCTATCTCCTCCCCACGAGCAGTGCAGCAGATGCGGAATGGAGGTTGCAGTCAGTTCATAACGCTTCATCTCTGCCACTCCTTCCTCCTCACACTGTTCCCCTGCTCCAATATGGGAACCCTCCCACAGGAGATAGTCCTTCACAATCTTCTCCAGCATGGAACCTTCCTACGGGCTGCAGTTCTTCACAAACTCCTCCAGCGTGGGTCCCCCGTGGGGCCACAGATCCTGCCAGAAAACCTGCTCCAGCGTGGGCTCCTCTCCATGGGGCCGCAGGTCCTGCCAGGAGCCTGCTCCAGTGCGGGCTCTCCACGGGGTCACAGCCTCCTTCAGGGCACATCCACCTGCTCCGGTGTGGAGTCCTCCATGGGCTGCAGAGTGGATATCTGCTCCACCGTGCACCTCCATGGGCTGCAGGGGGACAACCTGCATCACCATGGTCTTCACCACGGGCTGCAGGGGAATCTCTGATACTGTGCCTGGAGCACCTCCTCCCCCTCCTTCTTCACTAACCTTGGTGTCTGCAGAGTTGTTTCTCTCACATCTTCTCACTCCTCTCTCCTAGATGCTGTTGCGCAGTGTTTTTTATCCCTTCTTAAATATGTTATCACAGAGGCACTACCACCGTTGCTGATTGGCTCAGCTTTGGCCAGCAGCAGGTCCATCTTGGAGCTGGCTGGAACTGGCTCTGTCCGACATGAGGGCAGCTTCTGGCATCTTCTCACAGAAGCCACCACTGCAGCTCCCCCCCACCCCCCAAACCTTGCCATGTAAACCCAATACACCCTCTAAAGTTCCCCTCACCCCAGACATTTTAGGGCTTGTTCTGCAGCCTTGTAGCGTGAGGGACTCCGACCCAGTCTTTTATTTTATTTTATTTTATTTTATTTTATTTTATTTTATTTTATTTTATTTTATGGAAGCTCCACCTGTGGGAGGTGTGCTCTGGTGGAGTCATTCAGGCAGCAGGTGGAGAATCTGCAGGAGAAAGTTAGCAAGCTTCTCTGTATTAGGGAGGGTGAACAAGAAATAGAGTATTGTGCTGGTTTTGGCTGGGATAGAGTTAACTTTCTTCATAGTAGCTAGTATGGGGCTATGTTTTGGATTTGTGCTGGAAACAGTGTTGATAATACAAGGGATGTTTTAGTTATTGCTGAGCAGTGCTTACACAGAGTCAAGGCCTTTTCTGCTTCTCACACCACCCCGCCAGCGAGTAGGCTGGGGGTGCACAAGAAGTTGGGAGGGGACACAGCTGGGACAGCTGACCCCAACTGACCAAAGGGATATTCCATACCATGTGACATCATGCTCAGCAATAAAACTCGGGAGGAGGTTGGTGGGGGGTGGGGTGCTGCTCAGGGACTGGCTGGGCATCAGTAGGTTGGTGGTGAGCAATTTTTTCATTTGCATCACTTCTCTTTCTTGGGTTTTATTTCTCTCTCTTTGTTATTTTCCTTTTCCTTACAATTTGGTTTTTTTTTTTTTTCCCAATTATTAAACTGTTTTTATCTCAACCCACAAGTTTTCTCACTTTTACACTTCCGATTCTCTCCCTCATCCCACTGGGCAGGGGGGGAGTGAGTGAGCAACTGTGTGGTGCTTAGTTGCCGGCTTGGGTTAAACCACAAGTATTATTTGAGACTTTGCAAGAAGAAATACTAGGGCCCTGTGGCACTGACCTCCAAGGACTACCAGACAAAGAGCTTCAACAGCAAACAGACAGCACCTTGGTGAAGGAGGCGCTATGGTGGGAACAGGATATCACTTCAGTCCCTGTCGTGGTTTAACCCCAGCCAGCAACTAAGCATCACGCAGCCGCTCACTCACTCCTCCCCCTCCCCCTGGTGGGATGGGGAGGAGAATCGAAAACAAGTAAAACTCGTGGGTTGAGATAAGAACAGTTTAATAATTGAAATAAAAATATAATATAGTAATAATAATAATAGTAATGAAAAGGAAGATAACAAAAAGAGAGTGAAATATAACCCAAAAAAGACAAGTGATGCACAATGCAATTGCTCACCACCCGCTGACTGATGCTCAGCCAGTCCCCAAGCAGCGATCGGCCCCTCCCGGCCAGCTCCCCCCAGTTTATATACTGGGCATGACATCATATGGTATGGAATATTCCTTTGGCCAGTTTGGGTCAGCTGTCCTGGCTGTGTCCCCTCCCAGCTTCTTGTGCCCCTCCAGCCTTCTTGCTGGCTGGGCACGAGAAGCTGAGAAATCCTTGACTTAGTATAAACACTACTTAGCAACAACTAAAAACATCAGTGTGTTATCAACATTCTTTTCCTACTAAATCCAAAACACTGCACTATACCAGCTACTAGGAAGAAAATTAACTCTATCATCTCAGCCAAAACCGGGACAGTCCCCTTCCTCGTATGTATCAACCAGCAACAGATATGAAGTCTTGGCAGCGGACAAAACCAATGAGCAAGACTCACAGGGAGAAACTGCACCAGCAGCACATACTAAAAGCTGCAAAAGGAAGCAGCGAGTGCTAGTAGTGGGTGACTCTTTGCTAAGAGGCACTGAGGCACCCATCTGCCAGCCTGATATACAGTCAAGGGAAGTTTGCTGCTTGCCAGGAGCCAAGATCTGGGATGTCACAGAGAGACTTCCACAACTGGTAAAAAGCAGAGACTACTGTCCTCTACTTCTTTTCCATGTGGGCACCAATGACACGGTAAAGCAAAACCTGGGCAAGATCAAGCAGGACTTCAGAGCCCCGGGGGCACAAGTGAAGGGGACAGGTGCCCAAGTGATCTTCTCCTCTGTCTTGCCAGTCAGAGATAGGGGTGTGGGCAGCAGTTGACGCATCACACAGATCAACATCTGGCTTCATGGCTGGTGTCATTACCAGGGCTTTGGTTTCTATGATAATGGGATGTTCTTTGACGAATAAACCCTATTGGGAAGACATGATATCTACCTATCTAGAAGAGGCAGGAGAATCTTTTCTATCAGATTGGCTGATTTAGTGAATCGTGCTTTAAACTAATGAACTTGGGGGGGGTAGGGTCCACAGCTGTGAAACCTTGTGGTGGGTTGACCCTGGCTAGATGCCAGGTGCCCACCAAAGCTGCTCTATCACTCCCCCTCCTCAACTGGACAGGGGAGAAAAAAAAATAAAATGAAAGGCTACTTAGCAACAACTAAAACATCAGCATGTTATCAGCATTATTCTCACACTAAATCCAAAACACAGCACTATACCAGCTACTAAGAAGAGAGTTAACTCTGTCCCAGCTGAAACCAGGACATGCCTTTATCTCAACCCATGAGTGTTTCATCTTATTTTCTCCCCCCTGTCCTGCTGAGGAGGGGGAGTGATAGAGCAGCTTGGTGGGCACCTGGCAGCCAGCCCAGGAAAACCCACCACAGAAGGCCACTGTCTATAATCTTTGGAAAGTCGTGGAGATCAGGGGATATCCCTGACAACGAGGGCAAATGTCATATCCATCTACAAGAAGGGCCCAAAAGAGAACCCAGGAAACTACAGGCCCTTTAGTCTTACTTCAGTCCCTGGGAATGTAATGGAACGAGTCCTCATAGAAACTATTACAAAGGAAATGAAGCAGGTAATTGGGAAAAGCCAGCATGGATTTACCAGGGGCAAATCATGCCAGACTAACCTGATCACCTTCTACAACAAAATACCTTCTTCTGTCAACATGGGGAGAGCAGTGGATGTTGTTTACCTGGACTTCAGCAAAGTGTTCGACACCGTTTCCCCACAGCCGTCTCCTGGACAATCTGGCAAGATACAGATTGGATGGGTGGTGTGCAAGATGGGTAGGAAATTGGCTAACAGGCCGCACTCAGAGGGTGGTGACCACTGGTTTTTACTCAGGCTGGCAGCCTGTCACAAGTGGGGTCCCCCAGGGATCGATACTGGGCTCCATGTTGTTCAACATCTTCATAAATGATCTGGACAATGGGATTGAAAGCACCCTCACCATGTTTGCTGTTGACCACCAAACTCGATGGTGAGGTAGACATGTCAGAAGGGAGAGCCATCTTACAGAGAGACCTGGACAGGCTGGAAGAGTGGGCTAGCAAGAACAGTACGAAGTTTAACAAAGACAACTTCTGCCCGCACCCCTGTCTCTGTCTGGCAAGACAGAGGAGAAGGTCATTTGAGCACCTGTCCCTTTCACTTGTACTCCCGGGGCTCTGAGGTCCTGCAAACAAAGACAAGTGCAAAGTCCTGCACCTGGGACGGCATAACCCAGAAGAGCCCAGTACAGGCTAGGATCTGTGCGGCTGAGAAGCAGCTTTGCTGAAAGGGACCTGGGGGTCCTGGTGGACAACAAGCTGAACATGAGTCAGCAGCCAATCAGAGGGAGATTTGAGAACACATGTGTGTAACTTTCAAAAATGGCTGTCAGTCAATCACAAAGCAGTATGAGAACACTTGGGGAATGATGCTATGAAAAGTGGTGGCCTCCCTTTTCTGATATGCTTCTGGGTAGGTGAGACTACCTTGGTGACAGCCAATTACAAGGCAGTATGAAAACACATGGGGCATGACATTGACAAAAATAGCGTCTACCTGCCATAAAATGGTGGCTGAAAAAACATGGCAGACCCTGTGTATTTGTTGGGAGGGGGCTTCCTGCTTTGACATCGTACTTGGGTAAACAGGAAGGAGTGGCTGGTATTGCCAGCCAATCACATGACTGTTTGGAACATGTGGGTATGATTGTGTTAAGAAATGGCTATCAGCCAATCACAGAGCAGTATGAAAACACATGCGTTATGACATTTAACAAAATGGCAGCTCCCTGCCATAAAATGGTGACACCCTGTCCTAAAATGGCAGCTAAACCAAAATGCCCCCCACACCCTATATGTTGGGGGAAGGGACTTCCTACTCTGATATACTTCTGGGTAAACTGGAAGGGGCGGCTGGTCCTGCCAGCCAATCACAACAGATCACATGACCAGAAGAAGGGGAGTGACTTCTAGGGCAAATGGTACACATGGCTGCCTGCAGGGGCACGGGAGTTCTGCCTGAAGCTGGAGTTGGGGCACCTGTCACTTCTTATCTTGGATAAAAGTTGTCCCTATACTATTTTTGTCCGTTTTGAGCAGAAGCACCATATTTACTACTTAGACACACAGCCACAAGATTGATGAGGGTGGTACAAAAAGCCCGATAAAAGAAGCAAGAAGCATACTTTCAGGCATGTTACTGCCTGAAAAGCAGTGCTCTGTGTTTCTAGGATTATATAGCATTGCTATAAATACTAATCTCCGCTCTCCAAGGAGAGCAGAGAATATTTTTCTTAAATTCATCCTCTCAGCATCTTCCAAGAACGAGTGCCTCTAAGTGCCAATATGACCTATCTTCTCCTTCATGATAAATTCTTCCAATGCAAGCATCCAGGCAGATGTAGGAAATGCTATTCAAATACCAAACATTGCCTTGGTATCTCTAAAGTTCCCATCTTGATAAATGAAAATAAATTCAGGTGTTGCAAGTTAATCTAATTTAATTATAAATATGATGCAGTGCAATTAATGTGTGAGGTCACTTACGGGAAATAAAAGCCTTAAACATTCTAAAATACTGATTCTAATGAGGAATTAGAGCGCAAATCCCTATTATAAACTGTTACTGATTCTGTCTGACAGTTTTTTTAATTCTTTTTTTTCACAATGTTAATAAAAAATATAAACAAACATTTTCAGAAATAGTTCCTATATTAAAAACCAGCTTCAGAAAAATCTCATTTATTAAAAAAAAACCCTAGAAAACTGTTACAGAAAATGCAAATATCTTAGTAAGTTGCTTTTTCAATTAACACCCCTGTAGACATCTCGACATAAGAAAGAAATTTTTTACAGTGAGAACAATCATTCACTGGAACAACCTCCCCAGAGATGTGGTGGAGTCCCTATTGCTGGAGGTTTTCAAGATGCAATTGGACAGGGTGCTAGATAATCTCATCTAGGCTCCCTTTCCCACAAAAGGTTGCTCCAGATGGTCTTTTGAGGTCCCTTCCAACCTGGACTGTTCTATGATTCTGTGGTTCTGTGATTCTATGAAACAAACAAACAAAAATCCCAAATATTAAAACACTTAGGGAAAACATCTTTCCTCCTCCTTTTCCCAGGCTCCACTTTACTCCAAACTCCTCTCCTTCCCCTTTGTTATTGGCACAGGTTACACTCAGTCCCTTCAGTGAGGCAATGAGAGGTGCAGCGGGGGTTGCAGTCAGAACACAGCAGTTTCTCTCTCCTGCTTCTTTGTTGTCGCTCTTTTCCTCTGCTCAGACATGGGTCCTCCATGGCCTGCAGATCCTTCAGGAATATCTTCTCTGCCATTGAGCACCTCTTCCTCCTCCTCTGACTTTGGTTTTCCCTCTGCTGTCTCTCACTCCTTTTTACTTCCTCCTCCTCCTCTCTCTGAGTGGCATTTTCTGCCCTTTCTTAAAAATATTTTCACATAGGCACCACAAACTTGGCTGCATGGATCAGGTTTGGCCTGCAGTGGGGCCATTGCTGAGCTGGCTAGAACCAGCTGTGCCCAGCACAGGGCAGCCCCTGACCTTTTCCCACAGAGGCTACTGCTGCAGCCCCACCCACTGCTACCAAAACCTTGCCACATACACCCAATAAAGACTGTAGCTATACTAGCTTGAATAAATCTAGTTTTGGGTATGTAAAATGCTGCAGTATAAGCTTTTAAAGCGTCTGGAGGTAGCACTTTATTTTTCCCTGTTATATGGTACTAAGGCTGTTAACTGTTTAATATAGTTTATTATAGTAGCCTCTATGCAAGGGAACAGCATTTCTACTGTGCTGCTTTACGTAATCACAGAATCACAGAATCACAGAATAGTTGAGGATGGAAGGGACCTCCAGAGGTCTTCTGGTCCAACACCACTGTTCAAGCAGGGCCACCTACAGCCAGTTGCCCAGGATTGTGTCCAGATGGCTTTTGAAAGTCTCCAAGGAGGGAGACTCCACCACTTCCCTGGCAACCTGTTCCAGTGCTCAGTCACCCTCACAGTAAAAAAGTGTTTCCTGACGCTCAGACAAAACAACTTCCTGCATTTCAGTTTGTGTCCATTGCCTCTTGTCCTGCCAATGGGCACCACTGAAAAGAGCCTGGCTCTGTTCTCTTTGCACTCTCCCTTCAGGTATTTATATACATTAATAAGATCCCCTCTGAGCCTTCTCTTCTCTAGGCTAAACAGTCCCAGCTCTCTCAGCCTTTCCTCATAGGAGAGATGCTCCAGTCCCTTCATCATCTTCGTGGCCCTGTGCTGGACTCTCTCCAGTATGTCCATGTCTCTCCTGTGCTTGGGAGCCCAGAACTGGACACAGGACTCCACGTGTGGCCTCACCAGTGCTGGGTAGAGGGGAAGGATCACCTCCCTCGACCTGCTGTCAACACTCCTCCTAATGCAACCCAGGATATCATTAGCCACCTTTGCGGCAAGGGCACATTGCTGGCTCATGTTCACCTTGGTGTCCACCAGGACCCCCGGGTCCTTTTCTGCAAAGCTGCTTTCCAGCTGAGCGACCCCAAGCATATATTGGTGCCTGGGGTTGTTCCCCTCCAGGTGCAGGACTTTGCACTTCCCCTTCTGCAGTTGCACTTCCCCAGCTTTACAATGGGTGCAATAGCGAGGAAACACATTTTAAGCAGCCAAAGTGGTGAAATTACTTGAGTGGCTGGGAAACCTTGCAACCATAGTGATATAAGATCACCAGCTGATAAACTCTTTTGATATAAACCAAAAGTTCTTTTTTACTAATTCTTATTCAGCCTAAATAATTACCAGAAATATCCATTTCCTTATATTTCACATGCCTGCCAAAGCTTGTGCCAGCTTGAGAAGATCTGTTCCATTTTTACTGTTTCATTTCATTATCAGTTCAGAATTAGGTTGCTGGTATACATTTGCTAAAAAAAAAGTCATCTAGATTTCAGAAGTTTTATAAGAATACATATTGTAAGAAGGGAACACTTGACTAAATGTATTAGCATAGTTTTCTTTTGCAAAATTACATCGTTTTCTATTCTATTCAATTACGTCTGGTGGATGAGAGTATTTGCACTTTATCAACTATTTCATTAAAAATGTTTCTATGATGTAGTGAGTTTTTAGAAAGAACCAAAATAGGAAATATCCGTAATTTCAAAGGTGATTTATACCATTGAAATTAAATGTTTGTCCAAAGCTCTTTTTCCTCTGTTTGGGACAGTGCACGGGTGCCCTGTCCTGAGGGGACACCCAGTCTTGGAGCAGATCTGTCCTGGACCTTGGGGCAATCCACGGCTGACACCACTGAGGGCTTCCTGTGGAACTAGCAGGAAAAATTGCTAGGTGGTATCTGCTGCAAGACCTCCTCCTAAACCCAACTACTGGCCTCTTCTGCCTCTACTTTTTCCCACTCACTCTTCCCTAATCTCTCCCTTACTCTTTTGTAGAGCAGCAGTTATAACTGTATGACTCAGCCCTGCTGCAATAAGTTTAAAGATGCCCCTGTAATTCCTTGCAGTGCTTAGGGCCCTGGTGTTCTGTACTTCGAAAAACTAGGAAAGAATATTTCTCTTCTCAGAGTGCTATTTTTTAATTAAATTGGAAAAAAAAATTTAGCTTCTTCCTTCAGTTGCAAAAACAAAGGGAAAAATGTGGAAAGAAGAAAGTGGAAGAGAAAAACTAGAAATATGAATAAATAGAAAGGATTTTTAGGTAATATTTTTAATAGAAATTCACACAAGAATCTTGTATAAGAACAATGAAAATGTCATAATATAAAAAGTTAATGCTTTCTCCCCTTATGTTTCCTTCCTCTCCCAAACTCTGCATTATCTTGTTTCTATGTAGATCATCACTATAGTTCAATTAAATATCCTTTACAAACATTAGTGACCTCTGAATACCTGGCAAATCTGAACACTCTTCTATAAAAGATCTATTAAAAATAGATATAAGCCTAGGAAAATTCATTAAAAATAAATAAAATATCTCCTAAAATATCTCCAGCTGAGCAGATGCAAAGCTTTTAGAGCAGAATTATGAAAGATAATAATCCAATCTAATTAATTTCAGTCTTTTTTTGTATTTTGAAGGAGTTTCACAAACTAATAAATCATTCTATCTGAAGCCTCGATCAGTCCATTTTCCTTCCTTATGCAAGCTTAAAATACTATATAAAACATAATGATATTTTTTTCTCTAGAAAGAACAAACATAGAGTGTAGACATATGACATCCTCATAGATATGCTAGATTTGAGGTAGAGTACTTGTGGTTGCTCTCATGTAACTTTTCGTTTTAATTTGAGTAGCACTGATGATTTATGACTATAAGAACAACACTTTAAGTATGATATCTATAGCAAGTTTGAGTGCATACTTTTAGGGATTTTGTGTAGTTCAGAGATAATGAGGACAAGTATAATTTTCCCAGAAAATGGTATTTTGGTATTGTATTGAATTATAATATATTTTTCAGTTGTATATGTTCCTTAACAATCTGTTCCTTAACAATAGGTACAAAACTACCTTATAAAAGTAAAGAAATACCATGAGTAAAACAGTATTTACTTATGAGCACTAGATACAGATGATTTATAGCTGAATACCATTTAATTATATATTATAGTAGTATACTATTATACTATGAAAATGTACATTTTATTTCAATTTCCTTGTGGCTTTAATAACATGAAATTAAAACTGTTACAATCAGTACTAGAACACTCATTCTATTTGCATTTGGAGTTGGACTAAGCTGTAACTGCTTTACCTCAAAGAGGAAAAGGGGATAGAAAAAAAAAAGGTCTTGTAGCATATTTTCATTTGAAGAGTGAATTAACAAACTGTTCTGAGACAATCAGTTATGAATCATCATACACTAGTATACTTCAGCGTACTCTGTTCAATCATATGTCCATTTGTCAATATAGAGGCAGCTCAGAAATGACATCTGAATTTATCAAAAGGTTTTTATTTATGGATATTAAATGATATTTCTTAATTCATAGAATAATAGATTCAGAGAATGGTTTGGGTTGGAAGGGAACTTTAAAGATCATCTGATCCAACCTCCCTGCTGTGGGCAGGGACATCTTTCACTAGATCAGGTTGCTCAAAGCCCTTTCCAACCTGACCTTGAACACTTCCAGGGATGGGGCATCCATAACTTCTCTGGGCAGCCTGTTCCAGTGTCTCACTATCCTCATTGTAAAAAAATTTCTTCCTTATATCCAATCTATATCTAACCTCTTTCAGTTTAAAACCATTGCCCCTTGTCCTATCATTGCAGGCCCTGGTAAAAAGTCTCTCTCCGTCTTTCTTTTAAGCCCCCTTTAAGCATTGAAAGGCCACAATAAAGTCTCCCTGGAGCCTTCTCTTCTCCAGGCTGAACAACCCCAACTCTCTCAGCCTTTCTTCATAGGGGAGGTGTTCCAGTCCTCTGATCATTTTCGTGGCCCTCCTCTGGACCTGCTCTAACGGGTCCATGTCTTTCTTGTACTGGGGACCCCAGAGCTGGACGCAGTACTCCAGGTAGGGTCTCATGAGAGTGGAGTAGAGGGGGAGAATCACCTCCCTCAACCTGCTGGCCATGCTTCTTTTTATGCAGCCCAGGATATGGTTGGCTTTCTGGGCTGCAAGCACACATTGGCAGCTCATGTCCAATTTTTCATCCACCAGTATCCCCAAGTCCTTCTCCGCAGGGCTGCTCTCAATCCATTCATCCTCGTCTGTACTGATATTGGGGATTGCCCTGACGCAGGTGTTGGACCTTGCATTTGGCCTTGTTGAACTTCATGAGGTTTGCATGGGCCCACTCCTCAAGCCTGTCAAGGTCCCTCTGGATGGCATCCCTTCCCTCTAGCCAATCAGCTACATGACTTTATTGTGATCTGCAAACTTGCTGAGGGTGCATTCAATCCTACTATCTATGTCATAGATGAAGATATTGAACAGTATTGGTCCCAGTACGGACCCTCGAGGGACACCACTCATTACTGGTTTCCACTTGGACATTGAGCTGTTGACTGTAACTCTTTGACCTCGGCCATCCAGCCAATTCTAACAGTCCATCCTTCAAACCCATATATCTCTCCAATTTAGCGGCAAGAATGTTGTGGGGGACTATATCAAAGGCCTTACAGAAGTCCAAGTAGATGACATCCATAGCTCTTCCCTTGTCCACTGATGCAGGCACTCCATCGTAGAAAGCCACCAGATTAGTCAGGCACGATTTGCCCTTGGTGAAGCCATGTTGGCTGTCTCAAATCACCTCCCTGTCTTCCATACATTTCGACATAGCTTCCAGGAGTATCTGTTCCATGATCTTCCCAGGCACAAAGGTGAGGCTGACTGGTCAGTTGTTCCCAGGGTCCTCCTTTTTACCCTTTTTAAAAATGGGAATGATATTCCCCTTTTTCCAGTCACCGGGGACTTCACCTGTCTGCCATGACTTTTCAAATATGATGGAGAGTGGCTTAGCGACAACATCAGCCAATTCCCTCAGGACCCTGGGATGTATCTCATCGGGTCCCATGGACTTATGTATGTTCAGGTTCCTTAGATGGTCTTGAACCTGATCTTATTCTATGATGGGAGGTACTTTGTTCCCCCAGTCCCTGCCTTGAGGTCCAGGGGCTTAAGAGATGTGGGAAGAGAGATTACCACTGAAAACGGAGGCAAAAAAATTCTTGAGTACCTTAGCCTTCTCCATGTCAGTAGTTACTAGTTCTCCTGTCTTATTTACCAGACAGGGTACATTTTCTTTAGTCTTCCTTTTCTGGCCAACGTACCTGTAGAAGCCTTTCTTCTTATTCTTCACATTCCTTGCCAAATTTAGCTCCAACTGTGCCTTAGCTTTCCTGATCCCATTCCTACACACCCGGGCAGTATCCCTATATTCTTCCCAGGATGCGTGTCCCTGGTTCCACTGTCTGTGCATTTCCTTAAGCTCATGGGTCGAGATAAAGACAGGGAGATAGCTTACTGTCACAGGCAAAACAGACTCGACTTAGGGAAAAATAATTTATTTTATTGCCAATTAAATAATTTTGGGTAGCGAGAAACAAAGAAAAAAAATTAAAACAACACCTTCCCCCCACCCTTTTTCCCAGGCTCAACTTCACTCCTGACTCCTCCACATGCTCCCCTCCAAGTGGCGCAGAGGGGTGGGGGGGGTCACGGTCAGTACATAATAGTTCCTCTCTGATGCTCCTTCCCTCTCATGCTTTTCCCCTGCTCCAGCATGAGTCCTTCCACGTGCCACAGTCCTTCAGGAAAAAAATTCACTCCAGCATGGGTTCTCCACAGGCTGCAGTTCCTTCAGGAAATATCCAACTGCTCTGGCATGGGGTCCTCCATGGGCTGCACTGTTAATACCTGTTCCGGTGTGGTCTCTTCCATGGTCTGCAGGGGAATACCTTCTCTGGTGCTATGGAGCACCTCCTTCCTCTCCTTCTTCCCTGACCTTGGTGTTCACACTGCTGCTTCTCATGCGTTTTTTCCCCTCCTCCCTCCACCTGTGTGGCACTTTTTGCCCTTTCTTAAATATGTTTTCACAGAAGGGAGGGATAGAATTTATTGAGTATATATGGCAAGGTTTTGGTAGCAGGGGAGGCTGCAGTGGTGGCCTCTATGAGAAGAGGTCAGGGGCTGCCTTTTGCCGGACAAAGCTGGTTGCAGCCAGCTCAGCAACAGTCCCACTGCAGGTCAAAGCTGAGCCAAACAGCGAAGCTGGTGGCGCCTCTGTGAAAACATATTTAAGAAAGGGCAAAAAATGCCACACAGATTGACCCACAAGCTTTTTCATCTTATTTTCTCTCCCTGTCCAGTTGAGGAGTGAGTAGCTGGATGGGCGTTTGGCCATTAGCCAAGGTTAATCCACCACACCCTGTCACCTAATGCTTCTAACAAGTCATCAGAGCCTTCTTTGGGTTGACACGGTTAATCAGGCATTCTTTGTTAAACTATGCTAATCTGTCCCTGTATTGGGTTTACATAGCAAGGTTTTGGTAGCTGTAGGGGGCTACATGGGTGGCTTCTGTGAGATGCCAGAAGCTTCCCCTGCGTCCAATAAAGTCAATGCCAGCCGGCTCTAAGATGGACCTCCCACTGGCCAAAGCTGAGCCGATCAGTGACAGTGGTAGCGCCTCTGTGATAACATATTTAAGAAAGGGGTAAAACCTGCTGCACAACAGCAGCTGGGAGAGAGGAGTGAGAATATGTGAGAGAAACAACTCTGCAGACACCAAGGTCAGGGAAGAAGGAGGGGGAGGAGGTGCTCCAGGCGCCGGAGCAGAGATTCCCCTGCAGCCCATGGTGAAGACCATGGTGATGGAAGTTGTCCCCCTGCAGCCCATGGAGGTTAATGGTGGAGCAGATATCCGCCCTGCAGCCTGTGGAGGACCCCACACCAGAGCAGGTGGATGTGCCCTGAAGGAAGCTGCAGCCCGTGGAGAGCTCGCACTGGATGGTAATTGGTAAGTGATCTCCCTGTCCTTATGTCGAACCATGAACTTTTCAGCGTATTTTCTCCCCCTGTCCTGTTGAGGAGGGGGAGTGATAAGGCAGCTTGGTGGGCACCTGGTGACCACCCAAGGTCTACTCACCATAATCCTTTAAGAATTAAAATTTAATTAAATCTTAATATAATTTAATTAATAAAATTTAACTTAATTAAAAGTTTAAGACATTAATAATTAAAGTGTAAAATGTGGTTTAGATCCTGGAGATACTGAATGCTCTATTTGCACTTAATTTTCTTTTTAAATTTATAATGATTTCCTAAAGGTGCTGTGTAAAGACAATGTTTAACTTATCATAAACATATAAGCATATGTTCATTAATAAGTACTTAATATGAATGAATTAGCATTTACTGGTATTAAACTGAAATTTTACTTTAGGAATGATTGAATGTTCACTGTGTATCCATGTACTACATTGTTGTGGTTTAACCCCAGCTGGCAACTAAGCACCATGCAGCCGCTCGCTCACTCCCCCCCCACCCAGTGGGATGGGGGAGAGAATCAGGAAAAAAACCTCGTGAGTTGAGATAAAGACAGTTTAATAGGACAGAAAGGAATGAAAAACAATGATAATGATAATAATAATATGACAATAGTAATACTAAAAGAATTAGACTATACAAAGCAAGTGGTGCACAATGCAATTGCTCACCACTCGTTGACCGATGCCCAGTTAGTTCCCGAGCCGCGATCGGCCCCTCCCAGCCAGCTCCCCCCCACTTTATATACTGGGCATGATGTCATATGGTATGGAATAGCTCTTTGGCCAGTTTGGGTCAGCTGTCCTGGCGGTGTCCCCTCACAGCTTCTTGTGCCCCTCCAGCCTTCTTGCTGGCTGGGCATGAGAAGCTGAAAAATCCTTGACTTAGTATAAACACTACTTAGCAACAACTAAAAACATCAGTGTGTTATCAATATTATTTTCCTACTAAATCCAAAACACTGCACTGTACCAGCTACTAGGAAGAAAATTAACTCTGTCCTAGCTGAAACCAGGACAGTATCCACCCCTTATTCTATACCATCTACATCATGTCCAGGTCCCACAATTTCCAATGCATTTTCAATTAATCACCACCACTTTTCCTGTCTTTTGATACATATACACACAGATATCATTCCCTTAATCTATAAGCCTTTACAATGTCCATTTAAAATGTTCGTTGAGTTCATTCAGTCCTTGACTTTGGACTCCATCTATCATAACAGTCTGTCTAGGCAGGAGGGATGGTACAAAGTCCGCTCAGTCAGCAGAGCAGGATCAGGCTTTGGTGCAGTGCAGCGGGTGGGTGACATTGGGCGCAGCAGGAGGATGGTGTGTAGTGTTGGATTGTTGCATGCTGCAGTCAGTCCTGGTTCCATCACTACTGCACTTCACTTGGTTTTATCAAAGTTCATTCTTCATTAATCTAGATAATTCTTACTGTAATACTGTTGATATAGCATATAACAACTATAGTAATGATGACATACAGTGGCAGGGTTATATAGCAATTAACATAATACAATTTAATTCACTGGCTATTCTCACCTAAAATCAAATCCCCTTGAGGCACACATCGGACTTCCCCATCCTTCCGCATCACCCACCAAGGGCACCCAGGCCCTTGAGCAAAAGCAATCCCACGAATGGGTTTGCCTTTGCCTGAGGCAGGAGTAACCCAGACTGTCTTCCCTAGCATATTTTTTATGTGCACTACAGGGACTTTATCCCCTTCTACAGTACGTAAAAGTTCTGATTGGGCAGCGCCAGCCTGATTGGCAGATCCTCTAGTGTTGACTAACCAGGTGGCCTTTGCTAGATGTGTATCCCAATGTTTGAAGGCCCCACCACCCATTGCTCTCAATGTAGTCTTTAACAACCCATTATATCGCTCGATTTTCCCGGAGGCTGGTGCATGATAGGGGATGTGATACACCCACTCAATGCCGTGCTCTTTGGCCCAGGTGTCTATGCGATTGTTCCGGAAATGAGTCCCGTTGTCTGACTCAATTCTTTCTGGGGTTCCATGTCACCATAAGATTTGCTTTTCAAGGCCCAGGATAGTGTTCCGGGTGGTGGCATGGGGCACGGGATATGTTTCCAGCCATCCGGTGGTTGCTTCCACCATTATAAGCACATGGCGCTTGCCTTGGCAGGTTTGTGGGAGTGTGATATAGTCAATCTGCCAGGCCTCCCCATATTTCTGTTTCAGCCATCGTCCCCCATACCAAAGAGGCTTTAACCGCTTGGCTTGCTTAATTGCAGCGCATGTTTCACATTCATGGATGACCTGTGCGATAGTGTCCATGGTCAGGTCCACCCCTCGATCGCGAGCCCATCTATATGTTGCATCTATTCCCTGATGGCCTGAGGTGTCATGGGCCCACCAAGCCAGAAATAATTCACCCTTGCATTGCCAATCCAGATCTACCTGAGCCACTTCAATCCTAGCAGCCTTGTCTACCTGTTGGTTGTTTTGATGTTCTTCAGTGGCCCAGCTCTTGGGTACATGAGCATCTACGTGACGTACTTTCACAACCAAGTTCTCTAGCCGGGCAGCAATATCTTGCCACAATGCGGCAGCCCAGATGGGTTTGCCTCTGCGTTGCCAGTTACTCCGCTTCCATTGCTGCAACCACCCCCACAGAGCATTTGCCACCATCCATGAGTCAGTATAGAGATAAAGTATTGGCCATTTTTCTCGTTCAGCAATGTCTAAAGCCAGCTGGATGGCTTTCACCTCTGCAAACTGACTCGATTCACCTTCTCCTTCTGCAGTTTCTGCAACTTGTCGTACAGGACTCCATACAGCCGCCTTCCACCTCCGATGCTTTCCTACAATGCGACAGGACCCATCAGTGAACAGGGCATATTGCCTCTCCTTTTCTGGCAGTTTATTATACAGTGGGGCCTCTTCAGCACGCGTCACCTCCTCCTCTGGCGATATTCCAAAATCTTTGCCTTCTGGCCAGTCTGTGATCACTTCCAGAATTCCTGGGCGACTGGGGTTTCCTATTCGACTTCGTTGTGTGATCAGTGCAACCCACTTACTCCATGTAGCATCAGTTGCATGATGTGTAGAAGGGACCTTCCCTTTGAACATCCAGCCCAGCACCGGCAGTCGGGGTGCTAAGAGGAGCTGTGTTTCAGTACCAACCACTTCTGAAGCAGCTTGAACTCCTTCATACGCTGCTAATATCTCCTTTTCAGTTGGAGTATAGCGGGCCTCAGATCCTCGATATCCCCGACTCCAAAACCCTAGGGGTCAACCTCGGGTCTCCCCAGGTGCTTTCTGCCAGAGACTCCAGGTAGGGCCATTCTCCCCGGCTGCGGTGTAGAGCACATTTTTAATATCTGGTCCTGCCCGGACTGGCCCAAGGGCTACTGCATGAACTATCTCCCGTTTAATCTGTTCAAAGGCTTGTTGTTGCTCAGGGCCCCATTTAAAATCATTCTTCTTCCGGGTCCCTTGATAGAGAGGGCTTACAATCAGACTCTAATTTGGAATATGCATTCTCCAAAAACCTACAACACCTAAGAAAGCTTGTGTTTCCTGTTTACTAGTTGGTGGAGACATAGCTGCTATTTTGTTGATCACATCCATTGGGATGTGACGACGTCCATCTTGCCATTTTATTCCTAAAAATTGAATCTCCTGTGCGGGTCCCTTCACCTTACTCTGTTTTATGGCAAAACCGGCTTTCAGAAGGATTTGGATTATTTTCTCCCCTTTCTCAAAAACTTCTTCTGCTGTGTTGCCCCATACAATGATGTCATCAATGTATTGCAGGTGTTCTGGAGCTTCACCCTGTTCCAGTGCACTCTGGATTAGTCCATGGCAAATGGTGGGGCTGTGTTTCCACCCCTGGGGCAGTCGATTCCAGGTGTACTGGACGCCCCTCCAAGTGAAAGCAAACTGTGGCCGGCACTCTGCTGCCAAAGGGATTGAGAAAAATGCATTAGCGATATCACTTGTGGCGTACCACTTGGCTGCCTTTGACTCCAGTTCATATTGAAGTTCTAGCATGTCTGGCACGGCAGCACTCAGTGGCGGTGTGACTTCATTCAGGCCACGATAGTCTACTGTTAGTCTCCATACTCTATTAGACTTTCGCACTGGCCAAATGGGGCTGTTAAAGGGTGAGCGAGTCCTGCTGATCACTCCTTGGCTCTCCAGTCGACGAATCAGCGTATGGATGGGAATCAGGGAGTCTCGGTTGGTGCGATATTGCCGCCGGTGCACCCTTGTGGTAGCGATTGGCACCTGTTGTTCTTCGACCCTCAGCAACCCCACAACCAAAGGGTCCTCAGAGAGTCCGGGCAAGGTGGACAACTGTTCAATTGCCTCCATCTCCAAGGCAGCTATACCAAAGGCCCACCGATACCCCTTTGGGTCTTTAAAATACCCTCTCCTGAGATAATCTATGCCAAGGATGCATGGGGCCTCTGGGCCAGTCACAATGGGGTGTTTCTGCCACTCATTCCCAGTTAGGCTTATTTCAGCCTCCAACACAGTTAGCTGTTGGGATCCCCCTGTCACCCCAGAAATACAAATAGGTTCTGCCACTTTATAGCTTGATGGCATTAGGGTACACTGTGCACCGGTGTCTACTAGAGCCTTATACTCCTGTGGGTCTGATGTGCCAGGCCATCGAATCCACACAGTCCAATAAACCCAGTTGTCCCTTTCCTCCACCTGGCTGGAGGCAGGGCCCCTCTAATCCTGGTCAGATTATTTGTTACTCACTTCTTGTAAAAATGACTTAGAGGTCCCTTCAAGAGGGTCAGAAGCCCTTCTACTCGGTCTGGGGAATTGCTTGCTGGAAACCGGAGCGGCATCTTTCCTGGAAGAATCCCCTTTTGTGGTTGTTTTTCCTTTCAATTCACGTACCCGTGCATCTAGGACCGAGGTAGGTTTTCTATCCCACTTCCTCATGTCCTCTCCGTGGTCACGCAGGTAAAACCACAGGGTACCCCGTGGTGTGCGCCTTCTATATTCTCTCTCTTGATCAGAGGAATGCTCACTCCTAATAGCTGAGATATTGGTCTGTACAGGTGGGGAGTAGGAGTTTTTGATCAGTTCGATCAGTTTTTCGAACTTTTCGGACAGTTTTTCCACAGCCAAGACACAGGCTCGTAGGGATGAAGAGAGATTTTCTTCATATTGCCGGAGTTGGCGAGCCATTTCATCCACTGTCGGTGCCTCTTTGTCTTTCCAAGTTAGTACTGCCAATGGCTTGGCATACGATGATGGTGCGCTCCGTACAAACTTCCACCACATGGGTCGTGTGCACTGATCTTTGTCTGGATCTCTGGGTAATTGTGCACCGTCCGGGTCATAATAAATCATCCCTAGCATGGCTAATTCCCTCAGGCACTGAATACCTCTTTCCATGGTAGTCCACTTGCCTGGTTGACATATAACATCTTCCTTGAAGGGATACCTTTCCTTCACACTTGACAGGAGTCGCCTCCAGAGGCTGAGGGCTTGTGTCTTTTTTCCAATCGCCTTGTCAATGCCACCTTCCCTAGAAAGGGATCCCAGCTGCTTGGCTTCCCTACCCTCTAATTCCAGGCTACTAGCCCCATTGTCCCAGCATCGGAGCAGCCAGGTGATAATGTGCTCGCCTGGACGACGGCTGAAGTCTTTTCGCATATCCCGCAGCTCACTCGGGGATAGGGATCGGGTGATTACTTCTGGTTCTGCCTCTTCCTCCTGTTCTCGTGATGGCCCTGGTTCACCTTCATCCTTCGCTAAGCAAACTGATTTTTTTGTATATTTCTTCTTCTGTATAGGGGCGACTGATACTGGCACAGATTGGTTCTCTGGTTCAGCCGCTGTGTCTGTTGCAGGGGTTGGAGTAGCCGCAGTATCTGTCGGTCTGTTTTCCCTCCCTTCCCCCTGAGGGTGCTGCACAGTATGGAGCAGTGTTTGGTAGATACTAGCCAGGGCCCAGCACAGTGTGATAAGTTGTGCCTCTTTGGAATAGCCACAGCATTTTCCTTTCAAATATTCTATCACTTTATCAGGGTCCTGTAGTTGTTCAGGAGTGAAGTTCCAAACCATTGGAGGTGAGAAGTTCTCTAGATACCTGCCCATATTCTCCCACATGCCATGCCACCCATGGCTATCCAGCCTTGGGGCAGATCTCTGGGTGGTATTCTTAAACAGTTGTTTAACCTTAAACAAGACCTGGAACACATTCAGGAGACATAACAATAGGAACATGCTGGTTTGAACATCCCAAGGATATTCAAAGTTCTCAAGAGCTACTGTAATTTGCCTGGAGGAGAAGGGGAAGCTGAAGAAATGTGTCTCCCCCGTGGCTTGGCTCTCTGATGAGAAAAGGTACAAGGTGTAATTATTAATAGTTTCTGATAGATGGCTCCCGAAGTACGGAGGTGACGGCAATGCTGAGTACAAATACCAGATTAGTTTCATGACCAGCAATTCTATCATATCATAAGCCAGTGTTACAAAGTAGAACAACATGATAACTCTGGCCCAGTTCCCACGGGTGATAAACAGCACAACAGGGAGCATATACTGCAAGTAAGGTATTACATACTGCACCTTTAAGAACAAGTGCACCAACTTTGAGAGCGAATACATCAACATTGTGACCAGCAACTATTGAACTAATATAATGTATGTTTATAAAAAATTTGTTCTAACACATTCCAGTCGGATTTGTCGTTATCTCAACCCATCGTGCCCCACGTTGGGCGCCAAAAAGGACTGTCATGGTTTAACCCCAGCCAGCAACTAAGCACCACGCAGCCGCTCGCTCACTCCCCCCACCCAGTGGGATGGGGGAGAGAATCAGGAAAAAAAACCTCATGGGTTGAGACAAAGACAGTTTAATAGGGCAGAAAGGAATGAAAAACAATGATAATGATAATAATGACAATAGCAATACTAAAAGAATTAAACTATACAAAGCAAGTGGTGCACAATGCAATTGCTCACCACTCGTTGACCGATGCCCAGTTAGTTCCCAAGCCGCGATCCGCCCCTCCCAGCCAACTCCCCCAGTTTATATACTGGGCATGAGGTCATATGGTATGGAATAGCTCTTTGGCCAGTTTGGGTCAGCTGTCCTGGCGGTGTCCCCTCCCAGCTTCTTGTGCCCCTCCAGCCTTCTTGCTGGCTGGGCATGAGAAGCTGAAAAATCCTTGACTTAGTATAAACACTACTTAGCAACAACTAAAAACATCAGTGTGTTATCAACATTATTTTCCTACTAAAGCACTATACCAGCTACTAGGAAGAAAATTAACTCTGTCCTAGCTGAAACCAGGACAATCTCAACAAGATAGGTTCTTTGTCTAAGGACTTATAAAGTAAAATAAATTTTTAATGACTGTTAGGAAAAAAACCCAAAACTTATTTTCATTTTTGGCTGATGCAGAATGTAAGTTTGCACAGTAAGGGAAATATATTCAAATTCTGGCTACATTCAGCTTTCTAGAACTTTTGCTTATTTTTAATTTAAGAGGCAGATTGAACATTTCTATATAGGTTATAATGACTATTTCTTGGTAAAGTTCAAGTGCAAGTTCAATGTGAGTACAAAGCTGGTATGCATATCTGGTAATTTAAGCCAAAATTTAAAACTCAGTCTACCAGCACTTCATAGCATAGGCATTTAAATAATTGACCTAATTGTGAAATGATCCATATCCATGATGTTCAATGTTTTTATGGATAAACATTCTGTAAAGAATATTTGTTTTTATTAAGCATGACTAAACTCTTTCCAAAATGAATTCAGTACACTAGAGTAAGCATAAAAATATTCAGGACAGGGAAAAAAAGTCAGTTTCAGAAAAATGAGCAGCTATAGAAAGTAAAAAGAGGAAGGATTGCACTCAGGTCTACTCTTAAAACCACTAAGGACAAAAGCTGGTGTGTAGATTGCCTGAGGTGTCACAAGTTGCAAGAAAGTTTGAAATCCAGCTCCCCCAGCACATGTTGTCTGATCCATCTAACATCATCCAGGCAGATTTCATTCTAACACAACCCCGCTGAAAAATAATACTAATGTCTTTAAATAACCCCATGATCAGCTGTCCAGGACTATAAATGTATAAGAATTCACAGTTCTTTCCCAGCTGTGCACAAATGTTTATCATGAGCCTTTGTTTATCATAAATCTTATAGGCCTCTGGTTTTAGCCCTAGAGACTATGATAACACCAACCTAGGTCCTGTGGTTGCAGACACAAGCATGCAAACATTGTTTTCAGTCCTAAGTGCTACAATGAGGTCACCTGAGTCTCAATACAGCTTGAAAATACATGTATTTTTTAGAGAAATGGTTTGCCCACACACACCTCAATGTGTATTAACACATCATTATCTCCAGCGTTGCAGATAGGGATATCACACTATTGGAAAAAGGATGTGCAGCGGATTTATCCCAGTCATGTATAGACATATATGAGAACATAGACTCCTGTGTATTTAGGGATCTTTCTTTTCACATGTCTGTGCTGGGAGAGAAAGGGTATCTCTGTTGCAACTCATGAAGTTCCCATGAGGAAGAGGATCCCTTTCTCTCTGTCCTGGATAACATGAGGACCTTAACATCTTTCATCATGTTGTGGCCCTGAAAATGCCTTCTTAGAAACATGGTTCAGCAGAAAGTAAAATAAGAAGTCTGATGGAAGCAGATCACCTCAGAAAGTGGTATATACAGATTTCTACTTATTCTATGGGAATGACTTCAAGAATTGTTTCTTTCTAAATGTATTGGGTCTGGCTGTTATTAAACAAAAATGGAAAGTAAGGAAACTGCCAGTAATAATAAGGAGGACTACAGTCTTTCCTCAACTGGTTTTTGTTAGAGAAAAATATGTCATTGCCAGCTCCAACAGCCTGAGGGAGGTGAGGCTGCTGCTGTTCCATGCCCCCAGGTCCGACCAGTAGCAAAGCTGAAGATGTATTCCCAGCAGGCACACACACACAGAGCACACATATATACTACATATATACATGGCTGGTGTCACAGATCACAGACAGGCACTCAGAGCACTCAACAAAACATAGACAGCACCAATGGCCTCATCCTGCTCCTGTCTCTGGCTGGGTAGGACAGAAGTCTGCTAGTGAGAATATATGTAGAATATATGCACAAGGTGGATCCCTCCAGCATCTGGGTTCAGACACTCAGTCTGCCCTGTAGCTGGCCCCTGGATCCCAGTTTCCCCAGTTGCTGGCATCTGGACATACAAGCCTCGAGGCTGCAACTCCACTCCAGTTGCTGGTACAGACCATCTGACAAACACACACAAAGCTGGCCAAGACTTCCCAGGTCCCAATAGCTGCCCCCCACCCCTCCCCCTGTGCTCTTATTGATACTCAGGCGCTCTCACACTCAGAATTAGCCAGGACTCCCCTGGTCCCATAGCCAAACCCTCTGTGCTCTTGCTCTTAGAGAAACACATCCACTCTCACACCCAGAGCTGGCCCTTAGAGACTTGCTTGCTTTCAGGCCACTTCACCTATACACCAGCTAGTCTGGCTTGATCTTTGCTAGTGATCACATACTCACTCGCATACCCACGTTCACTCCAGTTACTGGCACCACGGACACATGGGCCCTCCAACCCGTGGTCAGACTCCAGTTGAAGGCACCCAGACCCCCATACACACACACACAGGCACATGGAATAGAGAGTGCCTCACCTAGGAAAGAGTTAGAAAGGAATTTAATAAGATAGGACAGACTGCACTGATTAGGCACAGGGCATAGCCAGACAAGTGTACTGACCAGACCACTATTTACATGCAAAAGGCCCTTTTATCCCCTTACCCCTCTATTTTCCCACTCTTGTTCCTCCTCAAATTACCTAAACCCCTCCTTTTTCCCACCTTTGATTCTTCCCCTAAACATCCCATAAGTCCTGTGTGATCCCAAACTGCTTTTCTCCTGCATCCCATAATGTGTCCCACACCTAGGCAGCAACCCCTCCCCTGCTTAGTCCAAAAGGTGATCTGGAGATCTGCTCCCGATGACTCATCGTGATGGGTTTCACTCCTGGTTAAGGGAGCTGATGACTCTGCTGAGACAGCACTGGGAGTGGCCTGGACAAGTTGTTTCCTTCCTCAGGAGTCCTTGATTTGGGTTCCTGCCTGCCATTGTGCACCCCTGTGATCCTCTGGGCTTATGCAGATGGGCCTTTGATGGGCTGATGGCTCTTCTGTGATGGACCTGGGTATTATTTGGGCTCCCTCTCTTGACATTGTCTCTCTGTGCTCCTTTGTGATTGTGAAGACAAGCTTTTATCACATAATCTAACATCCATGAAGACAAGAGTTGTTGCTAGATTATCACAGATTCACAAAACTTGGAGTCTAATAGGCTTTCTTTGGTCTTTTTTTTTTTTGCAACAGCTATAAGAAAATAAGCAAATTGGGATCATCTGTATTTAGCTCTAATCTGTAGTTTAATTATTGCATTCTTTCACTTCATATTTTATGCCAGGGCTACTTTGGGGGATGAACAGTCAGTTCACTATGGTAGGTCCAGTAAACTAAGTTAGAAAGCTGGACAAGTCATTTGATAACAGTAAGAAATGCAAGGATCTTCAATCTTTACTTGGTCCTCATCTATTCTCATCCCTAGATTGTCAGTGCCCTAGTTGCTCTAAGACTTTGTCATAAAGATGAATCTCATAAATGCCATCATTTGAGGGTATCAGCCTGCCATTCTGAGCAGTACAAAAGTAGCCTTTTGATGTGCCACTAAGGTTCATTTTGCATACATTGTCCGAAAGAGTCAGAGATGTGATGTAAAAATGACATTGTGACTATTACAGGCCATTTGCTATACTGTAAGAATTCCACAAAGATGAATGAATTTGGATTTAATTCCTTTTGAAGCCATGGTAGCAGAAAGATGCAGTATTCTATATTTTACCCAGTGACTGATCTTTTGAGGTCCTTTCCAACCTGGGCTGTTCAATGAT
This sequence comes from Gymnogyps californianus, assembly GCF_018139145.2. Taxonomy (NCBI): domain Eukaryota; kingdom Metazoa; phylum Chordata; class Aves; order Accipitriformes; family Cathartidae; genus Gymnogyps; species Gymnogyps californianus. Next base: position 103,569 of record NW_026114235.1, on the reverse strand, counting down.
TCTGTGTCCCAGTTCCTTAATCATCTCTGTGGCTCTTCGTTGGACTCTCTTCAGTATGTCCATGTCTCTCTTGTACTGTGAAGCCCAGAACTGGACACAAGTCTCCAGATGTGGCCTCACCAGTGCTGAGTAGAGAGGAAGGATCACCTCCCTCAACCTGCTGTCAACACTCCTCCTAATGCAGCCCAGGATACCATTAGCCTGCTGGCTCATGTTCAACTTGGTGTCCACCAGGACCCCCAGGGCCTTTTCTTCAAAGCTACTTTCCAGCTGGGTGGCCCCCAGCATGTATTGGTGCCTGGGGTTGTTCCTCTCCAGGTGCAGGACTTTGCACTTCCCCTTGTTGAACTGCACAAGGCTCCTGTGTGCTCATTTCTCCAGCCTGTCCAGGTCCCTCTGGATGGCAGCACAACCCTTTGGTGTATCAGCCACTCCTCCCAGTTTGGTGTTGTCTTCAAACTTGCTGAGGGTACACCCTGCTCCATCATCCAGATCATTAATGAAGATGTTGAACAGGATTGGACCCAGTATTGATCCCTGGGGTACACCGCTAGTTACTGGCCTCCAACTAGACTTTGTGCCACTTATCACCACCCTCTAGGCCTAGCTGTTCAGCCACTTTTCAGTCCACCTCACTGTCTGCTCATCCAGCCCATACTTCAACAGCTCGTCTATGAGGATCTTATGGGAGACAGTGTCAAAGGCCTTCCTGAAGTCCAGGTAGACAATATCCACTGCTCTCCCCTTGTCTACCAGGCTGGTCATTTCATTATAGAAGGTTATCAGGTTGGTCAAGCATGACTCCCCCTTGGTGAATCCATGCTGACTACTCCTAATGATTTTCTTGTCCTTTGTGTGCCTCGAAATGGTTTCCAAGATTAGCTGCTCCATCACCTTCCCAGGGATCAAGGTGAGGCTGATCGGCCTGTAGTTCCCTGGGTCCTCCTTCTTGCCCTTCTTGAAGATAGGAGTGACAGTTGCTTTCTTCCAGTCCTTGGACACATCTCCCAGTTGCCATGATCAATCAAAGATTATTGAGAGTGGCCTTGCAATGACATCAGTCAGCTCCCTCAGCACTTGTGGGTGCATCCCATCAGGGCCCGTGGACTTATGTGCATCCGGTTTGCTTAAGTATTCGCTGACCTGATCCTCTTCCACCAAGGGTACATCTTCCTTGCTCCAGACTTTCCCTCTTGTCTCTGGGACCTGGGATTCCTGAATGCTGGTCTTGCTAGTAAAGACTGAGGCAAATGCGGCATTCAGTACTTCTGCCTTTTCTATGTCCTGTGTAACCAGGTCCCCCATCTTTTTGAGCAATGGGCCCACATTTTCCCTAGTCTTCCTTTTGTCGTCTATGTACTTATAGAAGCCCTTCTTATTGCCTTTGACATCCCTGGCCAGATTCAATTCCATTTGGTCTTTAGCTTTCCTAACTTTGTCCCTGGATACTTGGACAATCAGGGCCTGATCCACTTGTTCTTCCTGGTCAGGTGGCCTATAGCAGACATCCACTATAATGTCACCCATACCTGTCTTCTCTTTAATCCTAACCCATAAGCTCTCAGTTGGCTCATCATCCACCCCCAGGCAGAGCTCCATACATTCCAGGTGCTCTCTCACATAAAGGGCAACACCACCTCCTCATCTTCCCTGTCTGTCCTTCCTAAAGAGCCCGTATCCCTCCATTGCAACACTCCAGTCATGGGATACATTCCACCACGTCTCCTTGATCCCAATAAGATCGTAGCCCTGCAACTACACAAAGATCTCTAAATCCTCATGTTTATTCCCCATGCTGCGTGCATTAGTGTACAGGCACTTTAGAGAGGCACCCCAGCATGTTGACTTCCTGGAGAGGATTTAGGGGATTTCTCCATAATGGTGCCTTGTAGGCACTTCTTTTCTTACATGCAGATGCTGGAGGTGATCCCACTTAAGCCCCATTTTGTTGATTTTGTGATCCCTTCCCGTCACATTACCCCATGTCCTTTGCTCATCAATCCTGTCCATCACTCCCTCACAGGGCTGCTGGTTACTCTCTCCATCCCCCCTCATTCTTAGTTTAAAGCCCTCCTCATGAGGTCAGCTATCCTACTGGCAAAAATACCTTTGCCCCACTTAGTGAGGTGGATCCCATCTCTCCCAAGCAGATGCTGATCCACAAACAGAGTCCCATGGTCATAGAACCCAAAACCCTGTCACCAACACCAGTTCTGCAGCCAATTATTGACTTGTCCTATTAGTGCCCTTCTCCTCACACCCTTTCCCCTCACTGGCAGGACTGAGAACACCACCTGGGCCCCCATGCCCTTGACTACTGCCCCCAGATCACTGTAGTCACTTTTGATACTGTCCAGGTTGCCCCTGGCAGTGTCATTTGTGCCCACATGGAATAACAGCAGGGGGTAGTAGTCAGAGGGTCGGATGAGCTTCAGCAGTCCTTCCACAACATCCCAGATCTAGGCCCCCAGCAGGCAACATACCTCTTTAGATGATTGCTCGGGTTGACAGATGAGTGCCTCTGTCCCCCGCAGCAGGGAGTCACCTATTACAATGACTTGCCGCTTCTTCCTGGTAGTCTTGCATGGTTTAGGGTTAGGTGGACCAGGTCCTTTGCTTGTAGGCACATCTGGCTCCTCTTCAACTTTGAGGGCGGTGAGCCTATTTTGCAGTTGTAAGCCCTTAGGTGGGGCAGGAGCCTTCCTCTTGGTGCCAGAAGTCACCAGCTTCCATCCTTCCCCTTCTCCAGAGGTTTCGCTTACCTTGATAGTTGGGGTACACACTGCCTGCTTCTCTAGGACTGTTGTCTATTACCTATGTCTAAAGTTAATCTTCTAAAGTCAATATCTCAAACTCACCTGTAAATTTTATTGTAAGCTAAAAAAATAATGTTCAAAAGTCTTCAAAATAGAAACCATAGTCAGGACAACATTCAGTTTCAAACTGTTGCTATTCTAGTAGACTATGTTTTTACAATTAATACCAGTGGTAAGTCCTACCATGGCCCAACCCACACATATAGTAGTCTTTGAAAATTCCAGAGTTCATTTCTGCTCTATATTTGTTACATATATATTCTATAAATAAATGGTGTGAAAGTATAAGATTATTCTTTGGAACTAAATGTAATTATTTGCATTTGATTAGCTGAATTTCCTTAAGGGACAGGACATCATGACTTCACAAGTGACTAATTACAGAAAGCAGTTTGAAATTGTGTGTGGAAAAATTATAATGAATAATAATACACCACTGAATAATCAGTGGTGTATAAGAACAATCACTGAACTAGCTCCAAAATGATACTTTATCACTCTTGTAAGTCAAAGTCTTCTAACTAACTGGGTAAGGAAGAGATAGCAGAGTACAATGCTTATATATTATAAAACCAGATATCTTTCTAAAAAATCCCAAGGGTCTCATAAATTCTGCTCATATGAAGGACCTCTAATGTCCTTCATACTTTTTTCTCCTAAAACAGAAGTTTTCCAGCTAAGTCATGACTAAGTTCAACAAAACTCAGAAAGAACCTTACATGTGATAATGAATTACACTTTTCTGGACAAACTCTGTCCTGTTATAACTAGATGTCTCTGTGATTTTCATTAGATTGTAAAATTCTTCTGACTAAATATGCTATCTTTTGTTAATGTCTGTCTGTTTTGGAATTGTATGAAACCTTCATCAAGTTGTCCTCTACTAACATGGAGGAGTCCCCATGCCTAGATGGAACATCTGGTTGGGAGTAAATGAAATATAATTGGACTTAAGGTCAATTCAGAACTTGCTAGTTATAGGAAGAAAGGAAACAGCAATATGTGAGGAGCATGCTGATAACTCAGACATGTCAACCAAGCTTTTATTTAAACACTTTTACATGTAAACATGTCTTGATCTAAAGAAATATTTGTCATGAAAATTTTTTAAATAACATTGCAACCAAATGACTTAGGTTTGGGGGAGGGGTTGTCCCGTCCCACTCGGCAGGTTTAGGGAAAGGTAGTTTGATATACTCTGGGCGGTGCACGGGAGAAACAACAAAGTTCTCAGGAGGTTTAATCAAAGCAACTTTACTTCCAAACTTTAAAAACTTTCGGACCGAATAAGGCACTTAGCAAAACTCTGACTGGATTTCTTGGTTAGGCTTACAATATATTTCGAGAAGAGGAAGGAGAGAGAGAGAAAGGGGGGGGAGAGATCACCGGTCTGGGTTCCAGCATTGGTCCAGCCAACGGGGGGGGGGGGGGGGGGGGCGGGGGCGTCTCTGGTCTGTGAGCATCTTCTTTTCCTCTTAGTTCCCCCCTTTTTTGGCACTTGCCTTCTCCTTATATTCTTATCCTTCAGTGTGGACTGCCTCTTATTTTAATTAGCCTCGCTTGCTATGTAAATTAGCACGCATGCTTCTTGCAGGCGTGGGGGGCAAGTCTTTTTGGTCTCGAATTGAGTCGGTGGTCGCGATCTCCCCCTGCCACATTTACCTTTCCCCTAGTTACTGCTGGCTTCGATGCTTCTTGGGCAATTCATCCAGCCTTTGACAGGCTACTCCCTCTTATCAGTCTTTAGCTCCTCTTCAAGGATCGTAAATTGCGAGTGTTTGAGACATTCTTCGGACAGGCTCAGGGGATCTAACATCCTCTCCTGCACCCTTATCAAGTTTTGTCTCCTGCCGTTATCCTTCAGAGCAACCAGCTCTTTGTTCCAGGGGGTTACAAGTTTGTTTTTTCAGTTGGTCTCCTACAGGGGTGTTAATTGAAAAAGCAACTTACTAAGATATTTGCATTTTCTGTAACAGTTTTCTAGGGGTTTTTTTTAATAAATGAGATTTTTCTGAAGCTGGTTTTTAATATAGGAACTATTTCTGAAAATGTTTGTTTATATTTTTTATTAACATTGTGAAAAAAAAGAATTAAAAAAACTGTCAGACAGAATCAGTAACAGTTTATAATAGGGATTTGCGCTCTAATTCCTCATTAGAATCAGTATTTTAGAATGTTTAAGGCTTTTATTTCCCGTAAGTGACCTCACACATTAATTGCACTGCATCATATTTATAATTAAATTAGATTAACTTGCAACACCTGAATTTATTTTCATTTATCAAGATGGGAACTTTAGAGATACCAAGGCAATGTTTGGTATTTGAATAGCATTTCCTACATCTGCCTGGATGCTTGCATTGGAAGAATTTATCATGAAGGAGAAGATAGGTCATATTGGCACTTAGAGGCACTCGTTCTTGGAAGATGCTGAGAGGATGAATTTAAGAAAAATATTCTCTGCTCTCCTTGGAGAGCGGAGATTAGTATTTATAGCAATGCTATATAATCCTAGAAACACAGAGCACTGCTTTTCAGGCAGTAACATGCCTGAAAGTATGCTTCTTGCTTCTTTTATCGGGCTTTTTGTACCACCCTCATCAATCTTGTGGCTGTGTGTCTAAGTAGTAAATATGGTGCTTCTGCTCAAAACGGACAAAAATAGTATAGGGACAACTTTTATCCAAGATAAGAAGTGACAGGTGCCCCAACTCCAGCTTCAGGCAGAACTCCCGTGCCCCTGCAGGCAGCCATGTGTACCATTTGCCCTAGAAGTCACTCCCCTTCTTCTGGTCATGTGATCTGTTGTGATTGGCTGGCAGGACCAGCCGCCCCTTCCAGTTTACCCAGAAGTATATCAGAGTAGGAAGTCCCTTCCCCCAACATATAGGGTGTGGGGGGCATTTTGGTTTAGCTGCCATTTTAGGACAGGGTGTCACCATTTTATGGCAGGGAGCTGCCATTTTGTTAAATGTCATAACGCATGTGTTTTCATACTACTCTGTGATTGGCTGATAGCCATTTCTTAACACAATCATACCCACATGTTCCAAACAGTCATGTGATTGGCTGGCAATACCAGCCACTCCTTCCTGTTTACCCAAGTACGATGTCAAAGCAGGAAGCCCCCTCCCAACAAATACACAGGGTCTGCCATGTTTTTTCAGCCACCATTTTATGGCAGGTAGACGCTATTTTTGTCAATGTCATGCCCCATGTGTTTTCATACTGCCTTGTAATTGGCTGTCACCAAGGTAGTCTCACCTACCCAGAAGCATATCAGAAAAGGGAGGCCACCACTTTTCATAGCATCATTCCCCAAGTGTTCTCATACTGCTTTGTGATTGACTGACAGCCATTTTTGAAAGTTACACACATGTGTTCTCAAATCTCCCTCTGATTGGCTGCTGACTCATGTTCAGCTTGTTGTCCACCAGGACCCCCAGGTCCCTTTCAGCAAAGCTGCTTCTCAGCCGCACAGATCCTAGCCTGTACTGGGCTCTTCTGGGTTATGCCGTCCCAGGTGCAGGACTTTGCACTTGTCTTTGTTTGCAGGACCTCAGAGCCCCGGGAGTACAAGTGAAAGGGACAGGTGCTCAAATGACCTTCTCCTCTGTCTTGCCAGACAGAGACAGGGGTGCGGGCAGAAGTTGTCTTTGTTAAACTTCGTACTGTTCTTGCTAGCCCACTCTTCCAGCCTGTCCAGGTCTCTCTGTAAGATGGCTCTCCCTTCTGACATGTCTACCTCACCATCGAGTTTGGTGGTCAACAGCAAACATGGTGAGGGTGCTTTCAATCCCATTGTCCAGATCATTTATGAAGATGTTGAACAACATGGAGCCCAGTATCGATCCCTGGGGGACCCCACTTGTGACAGGCTGCCAGCCTGAGTAAAAACCAGTGGTCACCACCCTCTGAGTGCGGCCTGTTAGCCAATTTCCTACCCATCTTGCACACCACCCATCCAATCTGTATCTTGCCAGATTGTCCAGGAGACGGCTGTGGGGAAACGGTGTCGAACACTTTGCTGAAGTCCAGGTAAACAACATCCACTGCTCTCCCCATGTTGACAGAAGAAGGTATTTTGTTGTAGAAGGTGATCAGGTTAGTCTGGCATGATTTGCCCCTGGTAAATCCATGCTGGCTTTTCCCAATTACCTGCTTCATTTCCTTTGTAATAGTTTCTATGAGGACTCGTTCCATTACATTCCCAGGGACTGAAGTAAGACTAAAGGGCCTGTAGTTTCCTGGGTTCTCTTTTGGGCCCTTCTTGTAGATGGATATGACATTTGCCCTCGTTGTCAGGGATATCCCCTGATCTCCACGACTTTCCAAAGATTATAGACAGTGGCCTTCTGTGGTGGGTTTTCCTGGGCTGGCTGCCAGGTGCCCACCAAGCTGCTCTATCACTCCCCCTCCTCAGCAGGACAGGGGGAGAAAATAAGATGAAACACTCATGGGTTGAGATAAAGGCATGTCCTGGTTTCAGCTGGGACAGAGTTAACTCTCTTCTTAGTAGCTGGTATAGTGCTGTGTTTTGGATTTAGTGTGAGAATAATGCTGATAACATGCTGATGTTTTAGTTGTTGCTAAGTAGCCTTTCATTTTATTTTTTTTTCTCCCCTGTCCAGTTGAGGAGGGGAGTGATAGAGCAGCTTTGGTGGGCACCTGGCATCTAGCCAGGGTCAACCCACCACAAGGTTTCACAGCTGTGGACCCTACCCCCCCCAAGTTCATTAGTTTAAAGCACGATTCACTAAATCAGCCAATCTGATAGAAAAGATTCTCCTGCCTCTTCTAGATAGGTAGATATCATGTCTTCCCAATAGGGTTTATTCGTCAAAGAACATCCCATTATCATAGAAACCAAAGCCCTGGTAATGACACCAGCCATGAAGCCAGATGTTGATCTGTGTGATGCGTCAACTGCTGCCCACACCCCTATCTCTGACTGGCAAGACAGAGGAGAAGATCACTTGGGCACCTGTCCCCTTCACTTGTGCCCCCGGGGCTCTGAAGTCCTGCTTGATCTTGCCCAGGTTTTGCTTTACCGTGTCATTGGTGCCCACATGGAAAAGAAGTAGAGGACAGTAGTCTCTGCTTTTTACCAGTTGTGGAAGTCTCTCTATGACATCCCAGATCTTAGCTCCTGGCAAGCAGCAAACTTCCCTTGACTGTATATCAGGCTGGCAGATGGGTGCCTCAGTGCCTCTTAGCAAAGAGTCACCCACTACTAGCACTCGCTGCTTCCTTTTGCAGCTTTTAGTATGTGCTGCTGGTGCAGTTTCTCCCTGTGAGTCTTGCTCATTGGTTTTGTCCGCTGCCAAGACTTCATATCTGTTGCTGGTTGATACATACGAGGAAGGGGACTGTCCCGGTTTTGGCTGAGATGATAGAGTTAATTTTCTTCCTAGTAGCTGGTATAGTGCAGTGTTTTGGATTTAGTAGGAAAAGAATGTTGATAACACACTGATGTTTTTAGTTGTTGCTAAGTAGTGTTTATACTAAGTCAAGGATTTCTCAGCTTCTCGTGCCCAGCCAGCAAGAAGGCTGGAGGGGCACAAGAAGCTGGGAGGGGACACAGCCAGGACAGCTGACCCAAACTGGCCAAAGGAATATTCCATACCATATGATGTCATGCCCAGTATATAAACTGGGGGAGCTGGCCGGGAGGGGCCGATCGCTGCTTGGGGACTGGCTGAGCATCAGTCAGCGGGTGGTGAGCAATTGCATTGTGCATCACTTGTCTTTTTTGGGTTATATTTCACTCTCTTTTTGTTATCTTCCTTTTCATTACTATTATTATTATTACTATATTATATTTTTTATTTCAATTATTAAACTGTTCTTATCTCAACCCACGAGTTTTACTTGTTTTCGATTCTCCTCCCCATCCCACCAGGGGGAGGGGGGAGGAGTGAGTGAGCAGCTGCGTGATGCTTAGTTGCTGGCTGGGGTTAAACCACGACAGGGACTGAAGTGATATCCTGTTCCCACCATAGCGCCTCCTTCACCAAGGTGCTGTCTGTTTGCTGTTGAAGCTCTTTGTCTGGTAGTCCTTGGAGGTCAGTGCCACAGGGCCCTAGTATTTCTTCTTGCAAAGTCTCAAATAATACTTGTGGTTTAACCCAAGCCGGCAACTAAGCACCACACAGTTGCTCACTCACTCCCCCCCTGCCCAGTGGGATGAGGGAGAGAATCGGAAGTGTAAAAGTGAGAAAACTTGTGGGTTGAGATAAAAACAGTTTAATAATTGGGGAAAAAAAAAAAAACCAAATTGTAAGGAAAAGGAAAATAACAAAGAGAGAGAAATAAAACCCAAGAAAGAGAAGTGATGCAAATGAAAAAATTGCTCACCACCAACCTACTGATGCCCAGCCAGTCCCTGAGCAGCACCCCACCCCCCACCAACCTCCTCCCGAGTTTTATTGCTGAGCATGATGTCACATGGTATGGAATATCCCTTTGGTCAGTTGGGGTCAGCTGTCCCAGCTGTGTCCCCTCCCAACTTCTTGTGCACCCCCAGCCTACTCGCTGGCGGGGTGGTGTGAGAAGCAGAAAAGGCCTTGACTCTGTGTAAGCACTGCTCAGCAATAACTAAAACATCCCTTGTATTATCAACACTGTTTCCAGCACAAATCCAAAACATAGCCCCATACTAGCTACTATGAAGAAAATTAACTCTATCCCAGCCAAAACCAGCACAATACTCTATTTCTTGTTCACCCTCCCTAATACAGAGAAGCTTGCTAACTTTCTCCTGCAGATTCTCCACCTGCTGCCTGAATGACTCCACCAGAGCACACCTCCCACAGGTGGAGCTTCCATAAAATAAAATAAAATAAAATAAAATAAAATAAAATAAAATAAAATAAAAGACTGGGTCGGAGTCCCTCACGCTACAAGGCTGCAGAACAAGCCCTAAAATGTCTGGGGTGAGGGGAACTTTAGAGGGTGTATTGGGTTTACATGGCAAGGTTTGGGGGGTGGGGGGGAGCTGCAGTGGTGGCTTCTGTGAGAAGATGCCAGAAGCTGCCCTCATGTCGGACAGAGCCAGTTCCAGCCAGCTCCAAGATGGACCTGCTGCTGGCCAAAGCTGAGCCAATCAGCAACGGTGGTAGTGCCTCTGTGATAACATATTTAAGAAGGGATAAAAAACACTGCGCAACAGCATCTAGGAGAGAGGAGTGAGAAGATGTGAGAGAAACAACTCTGCAGACACCAAGGTTAGTGAAGAAGGAGGGGGAGGAGGTGCTCCAGGCACAGTATCAGAGATTCCCCTGCAGCCCGTGGTGAAGACCATGGTGATGCAGGTTGTCCCCCTGCAGCCCATGGAGGTGCACGGTGGAGCAGATATCCACTCTGCAGCCCATGGAGGACTCCACACCGGAGCAGGTGGATGTGCCCTGAAGGAGGCTGTGACCCCGTGGAGAGCCCGCACTGGAGCAGGCTCCTGGCAGGACCTGCGGCCCCATGGAGAGGAGCCCACGCTGGAGCAGGTTTTCTGGCAGGATCTGTGGCCCCACGGGGGACCCACGCTGGAGGAGTTTGTGAAGAACTGCAGCCCGTAGGAAGGTTCCATGCTGGAGAAGATTGTGAAGGACTATCTCCTGTGGGAGGGTTCCCATATTGGAGCAGGGGAACAGTGTGAGGAGGAAGGAGTGGCAGAGATGAAGCGTTATGAACTGACTGCAACCTCCATTCCGCATCTGCTGCACTGCTCGTGGGGAGGAGATAGAGAAGTCGGGAATGAAGTTGAGCCCAGGAGGAAGGGAGGGGTGGGGGGTAGGTGTTTTTAGTTTTGTTCTTGTTTCGCATTATCCTACTCTGATTTGATTGGCAATAAATTAAATTAATTTCCCCAAGTCAAGTCTGTTTTGCCAGTGATGGTAATTGGTAATTGATCTCCCTGTCCTTATCTCAACCCATGAGCTTTTTGTCATAATTTCTCCACCTTGTCCCATTGAGGTGGGGGAGTGATAGAGCAGCTTGGTGGGCACCTGGCAGCTAGCCAAGGTCAACCCACCACAGAAGGTGAAAGGGAGCCAAAAGGGCGGTGGTGGGGTTAGGAAAAAGTTGGAAAATGCCCAAGGGTGATGAACCCCTCCAATAAGGCCCACCAAGGGGCCCCCGTTTTAAATCCTGTCACATACTGACAAGAGACCAATCCTGTGAGCTGGAATGAGAGGTCCCTGCATCCAGGCACAGCTCAACAGGATGACCTTACAGTGTTACTGGGGCAGATTTTGGGCTTTGCAAGGTACTGCAGGACACAGGCAACACTGTCCACAAAAATGGAAAACCAGAACAAAATAACTACTTCAGAAGAACATATGTGTGGGGACAATAAGGAAAAGACTTGAAGGGGATCCCATAAAATGCCACATGAAATAGAAGAACAAGCTAATGGGCCCATGAACTACAAACTGGATTTCGAAGTCAGTGTCACTTGGACATGTTTCCAAGATTGTCATGGACAAGTTGGAGACACTGGCAAATCAGGAGGGCTCCAGACTTTCTTATATTCACAGAAAAAGCCTTAAAAGAAAGAGACCCATGTCACACCCCTGGAGGGAAGGCCCGCCCCAGCCCTTCAAAAGAGAAAGGAAGTGAGGTGCCAAACAGCCATCTGGCCAGGACAAGAAGAGAAAGAATCACAAGCCAGGCCAAACAATGCAAAAGAAACAGAAAACTCAGAGAAAGAGGGCCCGTTCTACCACTAGAAAAGGAAATCTATTTTAAAAGGGATGGCTTTTGTTCATGGCTGCTCAGAGGAATGTACTAAATCCGAGTTGGATTTGTTTAAAGTATCTCTGACACAGACCAGCATTGAGAAAAGCCTGTTTGAGGTGCCTCCACTTTCTGCTATTGTAGAGTCTGCATCTCTGGACTTTTTCTTAGCTGGGAATGGGGAAGACTACATAGATCTGAACAACACCCTGCTGTACCTTTGCTGCAAGATTGTAAAAGCTGACAGATCCAACCTTGGTGACAGCGAGGACGTGGGTCTCGTGAATTACCCACTGACCTTTCTTTTCAGCCAGCTGAACTTTACGCTGGGGGATGGACTGATAAGCCAGAGCAACAACTGTTACCCCTATCACACCTTCATTGATTTGCTTCTCAATTACAGCCATGACATGCTGTCCACGCATTTCTCCATGGGGCTGTTCTACAAAGACACAGTCAGGCAAGCAGGAAGCAGTCATGCTGGATGACATCGGTAATCGGGGTTTAGTAAACGCTCAGCTCTGATGGCCCAGAGTTAGGAGCACTGAACTATTGGGACCCCTCCACCATAATCTATTCTTTCAAGACAAGCTTTTGTCGAATGGTGTGGATGTAAAAGTTAAGCTTAGGTACAGCTGAAACAGCTTTTGTTTAATGAGCTCCCTGGCAGCAGGAGCCTGCAAGCTGGTTATTACCTATGCCTCACTGTTTGTGAAGAAGGTGTGGGTGGCACCTGGAGTGCATATGGGACACTCTGAGGCATTACTTATGGCTAACACTAAATACCCGGTAGACCAGATGGGCATGAAAGCGTTCAGCATACTGGCCGGCAGTCATGTCAGCAACCAGGAAAATTTGCTTCTGGGCCAGCTACCCTAGCTTGTTGTTATTGGGTTCATAGATAACAACGCTTCTAGTGGTGATTATGCTAAGAACCTTTTCAACCTTAAACATTATGATAGAAATTTTGTGGCCCTGCATGTGGATGGTGAACAAATGCCAGCAAAACCTCTGCAGCCTGATTTTGAGAATGGCTGCTCTGTGAGAGAATACATACAGCTTGTTCAGACGATCGGCAGCCATATGAAAGACCATTCCCTGCTAGTTGACAGGGAAGAGTTTGCCCGTGGCTATACCCTGTTCACCTTTGACCTGTCTCCAGATGAAGAATGTGCTGATCACTATTCCCTGATCAAAACAGGAAACTTGAGAGAAGAAGGACACTTTGCAGGGGCCTTGACCACCACTGTTAATATGATTGTGTACAGCGTGTTTGACAATGTGATAGAAACAAACCGGCAGACACACGTGCTCTTCAACTACATGTGAGGATGGACACCAAACAACTCTCTTGGGTTTTTTCAGCAGACTCCTACACCAGAAAAACATTCCTAGGCATTTACCCAAGTGACACCAAGCTGCTCTATCACTCCCCCTCCTCAGCAGGACGGGGGGAGAAAATAAGATGAAACACTCATGGGTTGAGATAAAGGCATGTCCTGGTTTCAGCTGGGACAGAGTTAACTCTCTTCTTAGTAGCTGGTATAGTGCTGTGTTTTGGATTTAGTGTGAGAATAATGCTGATAACACGCTGATGTTTTAGTTGTTGCTAAGTAGCGCTTATCTTAAGCCAAGGATTTTTCAGTTTCCCATGCTCTGCCAGCAAGCAGGTGTGCAAGAAGCTGGGAGGGAGCAGAGCCGGGGCAGCTGACCTGAACTAGCCAAAGTGGTATTCCATACCATAGAACGTCATGCCCAGTATATAAACAGGGGGGAGTTGGCCGGGAGGGGCGGATTGCTGCTCTGGCATCGGTCAGCGGGTTGATGAGTAATTGCATTGTGCATCACTGGGGTTTTTTTCTTTTTTTTTCCGTCTCCTTTTTTTTTTGTTATATTCCTTTTCATTACTATTATTATTATTACTATATTTCATTATTATTATTGTTAGTATTATATTTTACTTTAGTTATTAAACTGTTCTTATCTCAACCCACGAGTTCTACCTTCTTTCCTGATTCTCCTCCCCATCCCACTGGGAGCGGGGCGGGGCAGGGAGTGAGGGAGCAGCTGCGTGGTGCTTGGCTTCTGACTGGGGTTAAACCACGACAGTCCTTTTTGGCGCCCAACATGGGGCACAAAGGGTTGAGATAACAACAGATCTGACCAGTGCGTGTTAAAACGAATTTGTTATAAGCATTCATTGTATTAGTTTAGTAGTCGCTGGTCACAATGTTGGGTTATTGGCTCTTAGAGTTGTGGCGTTTGTTCTTAGAGTTGTGTTATGTAGCACCTCACTTGCTGTATAGAGTCCCTGTGCTGCCGCTTATCACCCATAAGGTGAGATGGGTTAAGGTTTTTGCTTTGCTTTACTATGTAACACTAGCTTATGGTACGATAAAATTATTGGTCGTGGGACTAATCTGGTATTTGTACTCAGCATTGCCGTGATCTCCGTACTTCGGGAGCTATCTAGTGGAAACTATTAATAATTACACCCTTTACCTTTTCTCCTCGGAGAGCCAATCTATGGGGAAGACACCTTCCTTCACCTTCCCCTCCTCCTCCAGGCTAATTACAGTAGTGTTTGAGAATTTTGAAAATTTTGAATATCCTTGGAATGTTGAAACTAACATGGTCCTATTGCTAGGAACTAGCTTGTTCCTGAATGTGGTTCAGGTCTTGTTCAGGGTTAAACAATGTGAGGGACTGGAAGAGTTAATGTCTGTCAATGTCTCAAACATTGTAGCAACCAAGGTACAGTCTGCATAACAAAGAGGGCCATTAGCAAGAAGTTGGCTGGCATGGACACAGGGGGCCTGCCGAAGGGTGTGCAGTCCTGTGTTCTGGCAGAACCAGCCTGGTAACCCACCACATATGGCCAGAGGCCACACAAAGCTTATCTGAGGCGGGGGCTTGTAGCTCCTTGGAAAGTCCCTAAGACCACCACCCCAATAAATCGCACATACTCAGTAGATAAAGAACCCTCTGGAACACTACTATATATGTTGAGAACTGTCTGGAATGAACCCATATAAGTCTTCAAGAGGCGTGACTGTGGACGGAGATTTAGACTATAAAAGACACAACTGCAAAGAGCCACGTCGTGCGCGCGCCCATCACCAGAGGATTACCACGCTGGTCGCCGACGCCGCGGGATCCAAGGGTGGTGACTATCTCTTTTCTTTTCCCCCTCTTTCTTTTTCATTCTCTTTTTTCTCTCTTCTCTCTCTTCTTGTGAACGTTTTGCTGCAACCCATGCTGCCCACCCTTATGCCTTCCACAGTTTGGATTGTTCGAATAAAGCATTCAAAGTGATCGTTTGGTGTCGTTTCACCTTAATTTAGCCCGGGGGGATCCCAGAACCTCTACGACCCTCTGGTCTGTCCCGTCTGGGTCGTAACAAACAACTATTTAAGAGGATCACCCAGAGATCTGCCCCAAGGCTGGAGAGTTATGAGTGGCAGGGCGTGTGGGGTAGCATGGGCAAATGCCTAGGAAGGTGGGGACCTCCAGTGTTTTGGAACTTCACCCTTGAACAAGTGCAGAATCCTGAAAAACTAGTAGAACATTTGGAAAAAGTATGCTGTCACCCCGACAATTCCAGGGAGACACAAATCACTGCAATGTGCTGGGGCCTGGCCCATGCCTACCAAGCCCTGTTCAACACTATTCAGTACCCTCGAGGGAAAGAGAAGGTCTCTGGATCTGACAACAAAATGACAGCCACTGCAGCCACTCCAGCCCTGGCGACAGGCACTGCAGCCACTCCAACCCCAGCAACAGGCACTTCAGCTACTCCAACGCCTGTGACGGGCACTGCAGCTGAACCAGAGAACCAACCCATGCCAGTATCAGTTGCCCCTGTACAGAAGAAGAAATACTCAAAAAAGACAGCTCGCTTAGTGAAGGATGAAGGTGAACCAGGGTCGTCACAAGAACAGGAGGAAGAGGCAGAACCAGAGATAATCACCCGATCCCTATCCCCGAGTGAGCTGTGAGATATGCGAAAACATTTCAGCCGTCATCCAGGCAAGCACATTATCACCTGGTTGCTCTGATGCTGGGATAATGGGGCCAGTAGCTTGGAATTAGAGGGTAAGGAAGCCAAGCAGTTGGGATCCCTTTCTAGGGAAGGGGGCATTGACAAGGCGATTGGAAAAAAGACACAAGCCCTCAGCCTCTGGAGGTGACTTCTATCAGGTGTGAGGGAAAGGTACCCCTTCAAGGAAGATGTTGGATGTCACCCAGGCAAGTGGACCACCATGGAGAGAGGTATCCAGTACCTGAGGGAATTAGCCGTGCGGGAGATGGTTTATTATGACCCAGACGATAGGCAGTTACCCACAGATCCAGATGAAGTCCACTGCACACGACCCATGTGGCAGAAGTTTGTACGAAGTGCACCATCATCGTATGCCAGTGCATTGGCAGTAATGGACTGGAAAGATGAAGAGGGACCAACAGTAGATGAATTGGCTCGCCGACTTCGGCAATATGAAGAAAGTCTCTCTTCCTCCCTCGTCGCAGCTGTGGAGAAACTGCCAGACATAATAGCCGAGAAATGGTCCCAAGAGTTCCAGCGATTTGAGGATAAGTTCTGCCTCCCACCTGCACGGACCAATATCTCAGCTATTAGGAATAAGCGTCCCTCTGCTCAAGAGAGAGGAGATAGAAGGTACACCTCACGGGGTATCCTGTGGTCTTACCTGTGTGAGCACGGAGAGGATATGAGGAAGTGGGATGGAAAACCTACCTCGGTCCTAGATGCACGGGTACGTGAATTGCAAGGAAAAACAATCACACATGAGGATTCTTCCAGGAAAATTGCTGCTTCAGCCTCCAGTGAGCAGTGTGAGCAGTGTGGCAGACAGAGTGGAAGGGCTGATCTTACTCCTGATTCTATGAAAAGGAATTCTAATCCATCTTTACAAAGAGTGAGTGGAGAATCCTATGACTGGGACTAGAGGGGCCCTGCCTCCAGCCAGGTGGAGGAGAGGGACAACCGGGTTTACTGGACTGTATGGATCCGATGGCCTGGCACATCAGATCCACAGGAGTATAAGGCTCTAGTAGACACCGATGCACAGTGTACTCTAATGCCATCAAGCTATAAAGGGGTAGAACCTATTTGTATTTCTGGGGTGACAGGGGGATCCCAACAGCTAACTGTATTGGAGGCTGAAATAAGCCTAACTGGGAATGAGTGGCAGAAACACCCCATCGTGACTGGCCCAGAGGCCCCGTGCATCCTTGGCATAGATTATCTCAGGAGAGGGTATTTTAAAGACCCAAAGGGGTATATCGGTGGGCTTTTGGTATAGCTGCCTTGGAGACAGAGGGAATTGAACAGTTGTCCACCTTGCCCGGTCTCTCTGAGGACCCTTCGGTTGTGGGGTTGCTGAGGGTCGAAGAACAACAGGTGCCGATCGCTACCACAAGGGTGCACCGGTGGCAATATCGCACCAACCGAGACTCCCTGATTCCCATCCATAAGCTGATTTGTCGACTGGAGAGCCAAGGAGTGATCAGCAGGACTCGCTCACCCTTTAACAGCCCCATATGGCCAGTGCGAAAGTCTAATGGAGAATGGAGACTAACAGTGGACTATCGTGGCCTGAATGAAGTCACACCACCGCTGAGTGCTGCCGTGCCAGACATGCTAGAACTTCAATATGAACTGGAGTCAAAGGCAGCCAAGTGGTACAACACAAGTGATATCGCTAATGCATTTTTCTCAATCCCTTTGGCAGCAGAGTGCCGGCCACAGTTTGCTTTCACTTGGAGGGGCGTCCAGTACACCTGGAATCGACTGCCCCAGGGGTGGAAACACAGCCCCACCATTTGCCATGGACTAATCCAGAGTGCACTAGAAAAAGGTGAAGCTCCAGAACACCTGCAATACATTGATGACATCATCGTATGGGGCAACACAGCAGAAGTTTTTGAGAAAGGGAAGAAAATAATCCAAATCCTTCTGAAAGCTGGTTTTGCCATAAAACAAAGTAAGGTGAAGGGACCCGCACAGGAGATTCAGTTTTTAGGAATAAAATGGCAAGACGGACGTCATCACATCCCAATGGATGTGATCAACAAAATAGCAGCTATGTCTCCACTGACTAGTAAACAGGAAACACAAGCTTTCTTAGGTGTTGTAGGTTTTTGGAGAATGCATATTCCAAATTACAGCCTGATTGTAAGCCCTCTCTATCAAGTGACCCGGAAGAAGAATGATTTTAAATGGGGCCCTGAGCAACAACAAGCCTTTGAACAGATTAAACGGGAGATAGTTCATGCAGTAGCCCTTGGGCCAGTCCGGGCAGGACCAGATATTAAAAATGTGCTCTACACCGCAGCTGGGGAGAATGGCCCTACCTGGAGTCTCTGGCAGAAAGCACCTGGGGAGACCCGAGGTTGACCCCTAGGGTTTTGGAGTCGGGGATATCGAGGATTTGAGGCCCGCTATACTCCAACTGAAAAGGAGATATTAGCAGCATATGAAGGAGTTCGAGCTGCCTCAGAAGTGGTTGGTACTGAAACACAGCTCCTCTTAGCACCCCGACTGCCGGTGCTGGGCTGGATGTTCAAAGGGAAGGTCCCTTCTACACATCATGCAACTGATGCTACATGGAGTAAGTGGGTTGCGCTGATCACACAACAAAGTCGAATAGGAAACCCCAGTCGCCCAGGAATTTTGGCAGTGATCACGGTGTAAGGGACTGTCCTGGTTTTGGCTGGGACAGAGTTAACTCTCTTCTTAGTAGCTGGTACAGTGCTGGGTTTTGGATTTAGTGTGAGAATAATGTTGATAACACTCTGATGTTTTAGTTGTTGCTAAGTAGCACTTATCTTAAGCCAAGGACTTTTCACTTTCCCGTGCTCTGCCAGCAAGCAGGTGTGCAAGAAGCTGGGAGGGAGCATAGCTGGGGCAGCTGACCTGAACTAGCCAAAGGGGTGTTCTATGCCATGGAACATCATGCCCAGTGGTTAGCTCAGCTGGTTAGAGTGTGGTGCTAATAACACAAAAAGGTCGTGGGTTCGATCCCCAAATTTCCAGTATATAAACTGGGGGGAGTTGGCCAGGAGGTGCGGATCGCGGCTCGGGAACTAACTGGGCATCGGTCAGCGGGTGGTGAGCAATTGCATTGTGCATCACTGTTTTTTTCCTTTTTTTGTTATATTCCTTTTCATTACTATTATTATTATTATATTTCATTATTACTATTGTTAGTATTATATTTTACTTTAGTTATTAAACTGTTCTTATCTCAACCCACGAGTTTTAATTTTTTTTTTATTTTTTTTTTTTTTTTCCTTCTTTCCTCCTCCTCACCCCACTGGGAGGGGGAAGGGGGAAGCAGCTGGGTGGTGCTTAGTTGCTGACTGGGATTAAACCACGACAGGGACTGAAAGAGTTAACGTCTGTCAATGTCTCAAACATTGTAGCAACCAAGGTACAGTGCATAACAAAGAGGGAGGGCCATTAGCAAGAAGTTGGCTGGCATGGACACAGGGGGGTGCCAGAGGGTATGCAGTCCTGTGTTCTGGCAGAACCAGCCTGGGAACCCACCATATATGGTCAGAGGTCACACAAAGTTTGTTTGAGGAGGGGGCTTGTAGCTCCTTGGAAAGTCCCTAAGACCACCACCGCAATAAACCGCACATGCTCAGTAGGTGAAGAACCATCTGGAATACCACCATATATGTTGAGAACTGTCTAGAATGAACCCATATAAGTTTTCAGGAGGCGTGACTGTGGACAGAGATTTAGACTATAAAAAACAATTGCAAAGAGCCACTTTGCTTGCGCCTGCCACTGGAGGACTACAACCCAGAGCAGAGACCATCGCTGGATCCAAGGGTGGTGATATCTTTCTCTCTCTTTCTTTCCCCTTTTCTTGTATCTCTCTTTTTCTCTCTCTGTTTTCTGACCTTATTCTGGGCACATAAGGGTAATATAATTGCAAGTTTGTCGTGGTAATATCATTGTGAGTTTCTCAGGGTAACATCATTGCAAGTTTGTCATGGTAATATTGCGAGTTTGTCGTGGTTATACTGTTACAAGTTTTGCCAAGCCACTATCCACTGTTTTCTGCCAAGTTTTAAGCAAGTTTTGAGGAAAGCTGTGATCTGATTGAACCTCTTGAGCAATTGTCGTTGCTCCGGAGTACCGCGCAGAGAATCAAAAGGTTAACCTCACCCTCACCCACCGAGTGGGACGGGACACACGGACTGGCCAGAAGGCAAAGATTTTGGAATATCGCCAGAGGAGGAGGTGACGTGTGCTGAAGAGGCCCCACTGTATAATAAACTGCCAGAAAAGGAGAGGCAATATGCCCTGTTCACTGATGGGTCCTGTCGCATTGTGGGAAAACATCGAAGGTGGAAGGCGGCCGTATGGAGTCCTGTACAACAAGTTGCAGAAACTGCAGAAGGAGAAGGTGAATCGAGTCAGTTTGCAGAGGTGAAAGCCTTCCAGCTGGCTTTAGACATTGCTGAACGAGAGAAGTGGCCAGTGCTCTATCTCTATACTGACTCATGGATGGTGGCAAATGCTCTGTGGGGGTGGTTGCAGCAATGGAAGCGGAGTAACTGGCAACGCAGAGGTAAACCCATCTGGGCTGCCGCATTGTGGCAAGATATTGCTGCCCGGCTAGAGAACCTGGTTGTGAAAGTACGTCATGTAGATGCCCACGTACCTAAGAGCCGGGCCACTGAAGAACATCAAAACAATCAACAGGTAGACAAGGCTGCTAGGATTGAAGTAGCTCAGGTGGATCTGGATTGGCAACATAAGGGTGAATTATTTTTAGCTCGGTGGGCCCATGACACCTCAGGTCATCAGGGAAGAGACGCAACATATAGATGGGCTCGTGATCGAGGGGTGGACCTGACCCTGGACCCTATTGCACAGGTTACCCATGAATGTGAAACATGCACTGCAATTAAGCAAGCCAAGCGGTTAAAGACTCTTTGGTATGGGGGACGATGGCTGAAAAATAAATATGGGGAGGCCTGGCAGATTGACTATATCACACTCCCACGAATCTGCCAAGGCAAGCGCCATGTGCTTACAATGGTGGAAGCAACCACCGGATGGCTGGAAACATATCCCATGCCACTGCCTGAAACACTATCCTGGGCCTTGAGAAGCAAATCTTATGGCGACATGGCACCCCAGAAAGAATTGAGTCAGACAAAGGGATGCATTTCCGGAACAATCGCATAGACACCTGGGCCAAAGAGCATGGCATTGAGTGGGTGTATCACATCCCCTATCATGCACCAGCCTCTGGGAAAATCGAGCGATACAATGGATTGTTAAAGACTACATTGAGAGCAATGGGTGGTGGGACCTTCAAACATTGGGATACACATCTAGCAAAGGCCACCTGGTTAGTCAACACTAGAGGATCTGTCAATCGAGCTGGCCCTGCCCAATCAGAACTTTTACGTACTGTAGAAGGGGATAAAGTCCCTGTAGTGCACATAAAAAATATGCTAGGGAAGACAGTCTGGGTTACTCCTGCCTCAGGCAAAGGCAAACCCATTCGTGGGATTGCTTTTGCTCAAGGGCCTGGGTGCCCTTGGTGGGTGATGCGGAAGGATGGGGAAGTCCGATGTGTGCCTCAAGGGGATTTGATTTTAGGTGAGAACAGCCAATAGATTAAATTGTATGATATTAATTGCTATATAATCCTGCCACTGTATGTCATCATTATTATAATTGTTATATGTTATATCAATGGCATTACAGTAAGAATCACCCAAATTAATGAACAATGAAGTCTGATTATACTGAGTGAAGCGCAGTAGTGATGGAACCAGGAGTGACTTCAGCCTGCAACAATCCAACACTACACACCATCCTCCTGCTGCGCCCAATGTCACCTGCCTGCCACACCACACCGAAGTCCGATCCTGTTCTGCCGACTGAGCGAACTTTGCACCATCCTCCTGCCCAGACAGAGTGTTATGACAGATGGAGCCCAAAGTCATGGACTGAATGAACTCATCAGACATTTGATAGAGATGGCCCATAGACTGCAGGAATGATATCTGTGTGTATATGTATCAAAAGACAGGAAAAGTGGTGGTGATTAATTGGAAATGTATCAGAAAGTGTGGGTTCTGGGCATGACGTAAATGGTATAGAATAAGGGGTGGATATTGTCCTGGTTTCGGCTGGGACAGAGTTAACTCTCTTCTTAGTAGCTGGTACAGTGCTGTGTTTTGGATTTAGTGTGAGGATGATGTTGATAACACTCTGATGTTTTAGTTGTTGCTAAGTAGCACTTATCTTAAGCCAAGGACTTTTCAGTTTCCCATGCTCTGCCAGCAAGCAGGTGTACAAGAAGCTGGGAGGGAGCAGAGCCAGGACAGCTGCCCTGAACTGGCCAAAGGGATATTCCATACCATAGAACGCCATGCCCAGTATATGAACTGGGGGGAGTTGGCCAGGAGGTGCAGATCACAGCTCTGGCTTTGGTCAGCGGGTGGTGCATCACTGGAGTTTTTTTTCTTTTTTTTCCCCCTCTTCTTTTTTTTGTTATATTCCTTTTCATTACAGTTATTATTATTACTATATTTCATTATTACTATTGTTAGTATTATATTTTACTTGAGTTATTAAACTGTTCTTATCTCAACCCATGAGTTCTACCTTCTTTCCTGATTCTCCTCCCCATCCCACTGGGAGCAGGGGGGGATGGGGAGTGAGCGAGCAGCTGCGTGGTGCTTGGCTGCTGACTGGGGTTAAACCACAACAAGGCAGTTTAATGAAGAAAAGCAAAGGCCGCATGTGGAAGTAAAGGAAACAAAAAAAATTTTATTCTCACCATGGTGAGTATGTAGCACTTGCCTTGGCGTGTTCGTGGCAGTGGTCCAATGTAGTCAATTTGCCAGGCCTCACCATATTGAAAACCCAGCCACTGCCCTCTGTTCCAGGGAGATTTTACTTGTGTGGCTCGCTTGATTGCAGCACATGTTTCACATTCGTGAGTGACCTGTGTGATGGCCTCCATGGTCAGGTCCACCCCTCGATCACGAGCCCATCTATATGTTGCATCTCTCCCTAGATGTCCCGATGTTTTGTGGGCCCATCGAGCTACAAATAGCTCACCCTTACGCTCCCAGTCCAGGTCCACCTGAGCTACTTCGATTTTGGCAGCCTTGTCTACCTGTTCATTGTTTTGATGTTCTTCAGTGGCGCGGCTTTTGGGCATGTGAGCATCTACATGACGTACCTTTAGAGCCATGTTTTCTACCCGGGCAGCAATGTCCTGCCATAATGCAGCAGCCCAGATGGGTTTACCCCTGTGCTGCCAAGTGGTCTTCTTCCACTGCTGTAGCCACCCCCATAGGGCATTAGCCACCATCCAGGAGTCAGTAGAGAGATAGAGTACTGGCCACTTTTCTCGTTCAGCAATCTCTAGGGCTAGTTGGATGGCTTTCACTTCTGCAAACTGACTTGACTCACCTTCTCCTTCAGCGGCCTCAACGACTTGTCGCGTGGGACTCCACACAGCAGCTTTCCACTTCCGATGGTTTCCTACCACACAACAGGATCCATCAGTAAACAAAGCATAACGCCTTTCATCTTCTGATAACTCATTATATGGTGGTGGTGCCTCTTGGGCACAAGCCACCTCCTCAGGCAATGCTCCAAAATCTCTGCCTTCTGGCCAGTCCATGATCTCTTCCACAGGATTCCTGGGCGGTTGGGTTTCCCTGTTCAAGCCCGTTGCGTGATCAACGCTACCCACTTACTCCATGTAGTGCTGGTTGCGTGATGTGTAGAGGGGCTGTTTCCTTTGAACATCCAGTGTAGCACGGGCAATCGTGGTGCCAAGAGGAGATATGCTTCTGTACCAACAACTTCTGAAGTGGCTCGAACCCCCTCATATGCTGCTAGTATCTCTTTTTTCTGTTGGGGTGTAGTGGGCTTCTGATCCTCGATACCCCCGGCTCCAAAACCCTAATGGTCGACCTCGGGTTTCTCCTGGTGTTTTCTGCCAGAGGCTCCCTCCAGGTGAGACCATGCTCCCCAGCTGCAGTGTAGAGCATATTTTGCACAGCTGGTCCTGTCCGGACAGGCCCAAGAGCTACCGCACAAGCTATCTCCTGTTTGATCTGCTGAAAGGCTTGCTGTTGCTCAAGGCCCCACTCAAAATAGTTCTTCTTTCAGGTCACTCGACAGAGAGGGCCCACAAGCTGACTATAACCTGGAATATGCATTCTCCAGAACCCCCCACAAGGCCTAGGAAAGCTTGTGTTTCCTTCTTGTTAGCTGGTGGAGACATAGTTGCTATCTTGTTGACCACATCCATAGGGACATGATGAGGTCCATCCTGCCATTTTACTCCCAAGAACTGGATCTCCTGTGCAGGTCCCTTGACCTTGCTTTTCTTTATGGCAAAACCAGCTTTCAGAAGAATCTGAATCACTCTTTTTCCCTTCTCAAACACTTCTTCTGCCTTGTTGCCCCACACGATGATGTCATCGATGTATTGTAGATGTTCAGGGGCATCACCCTGTTCCAGTGCAGTTTGGATTAGTCCATGACAAATGGTAGGGCTGTGCTTCCCCTCCCCCTCTACTCTTCTGACTTTTTCCAGCCTTGGTGAGCTACTCCACCCATCCGTCTATCCCATGTGCATCCTGCTTTACCTAAACTCTGGCCAAACCAAACTGATGGTACTCTTTCTTTAGTTATTCCCTCCTGTTCTGCTGTATACATCCCGATCTGAACAGATCCATGACACAGCCAGAGTTCTGGAGCAGGGGAAACATCCTCCAAGTGCAGTAAGGGTGGAGATGGTACACAACTGCAGCACCCTTGCTAAAATATACTGCCTTTAACCTCAAAATACTTACTGATTTCCTTCAGAATATTTTTCTGAGCCCCTAAGAGAGTTAGGGGTGGAGACACACTTGTGTCATGGTTTGACCCCAGCCAGCAACTAAGCACCACAGTGCCTGTCGCTGGGGTCTGAGTAGCTACAGTGCTTGTCGCCGGGGTTTGAGTAGCCACAGTTGTGGGGTTGGAGTAGCCGCAGTGCTTGTCGTAGGGTTAAGAGTAGCCAGCGGTTTGAGTAGCCGCAGTGCTTGTCATAGGAGTTGGAGTACCCGCAGTGCTTGTCGCCAGGGTTTGAGTAGCCGCAGTGCCTGTCACGGGAGTTGATCTCTGGGTGGTATTTTTAAATAGTTGTTTAACCCTAAACAAGATCTGAATCACATTCAGGAACAGGCTGGTTCCTAGCAATAGGACCATGCTGAGTTCAACATCCCAAGGATATTCAAAATTTACAAACTCCTCCAATGGTATTGTAATTAACCTGGCGGAGAAGGGGAAGATGTGGGGAGATGTCTCCCCAATAGGTTGGCTCCCTGAGGAGAAAAGGTAGAAAGTGCAATTATTAGTAGTCTCCAGGAGATGGCACCCGAAGTACGGAGATGTCTCCTCCATAGATAGGCTCTCCGAGGAGAAAAGGTAAAAGGTACAATTATTAATAGTTTCCCATAGATGGCTCCCGAAGTACAGAGGTGACAACAATGCCGAGTACAAACACCCGATTAGTTTCACGGCCTGCACTTCTATCATATCATAAGCCAGTGTTACAAACAACAACAACGTGATAACTCTAGCCCAGTTCCCACAGATGATAAACAGCACAACAGGGAGCATATACTGCAAGTAGGGCATTACATAACGCAATTTCAAGAACCACACCAACCCTGAGAGCAAAAGAGTCCACACTGTGACCAGTGACTACTAAACTAATACAATGAATGCTTATAACAAATTTGTTTTAACACACTCTGATCAGATCTGTCCTTATCTCAACCCTTCGTGCCCCACGTTGGGTGCCAAAAAGGACTGTCGTGGTTTAACCCCAGCTGGCAACTAAGCACCACGCAGCCGCTCACTCCTCCCCCCTCCCAGTGGGATGGGGAGGAGAATCGGGAAAAAAAGTAAAACTCGTGGGTTGAGATAAGAACAGTTTAATAACTAAAGTCAAATAAAATATAATACTAACTAATAATAAAAAATATAATAATAATAATTGTAATGAAAAGGAAGATAACAAAAAAGAGAAATAAACCCCAAGAAAAGACAAGTGATGCACAATGCAATTGCTCACCACCCGCTGACCAATGCCTGAGCAGCAATCCACCCCTCCTGGCCAACTCCCCCCTGTTTATATACTGGGCATGACGTTCTATGGTATGGAATACCCCTTTGGCTAGTTCGGGTCAGCTGCCCTGGCTATGCTCCCTCCCAGCTTCTTGCACACCTGCTTGCTGGCAGAGCATGGGAAACTGAAAAGTCCTTAACTTAGGGTAAGCGCTACTGAGCAACAACTAAAACATCAGAGTGTTATCAACATTATTCTCACACTAAATCAAAAACACAGCACTGTACCAGCTACTAAGAAGAAAATTAACTCTATCCCAGCCGAAACCAGGAGAAATTGCTATGTTGAAAAAGTCAGTAATCTGTTTGCGAAATTATTAGTTGCAAGGGTGGTTAGTAACAGCTCGACATCCAATCAGGCAGGCTAGTAGACAGAAGAACAAGAGGAAATGGTATATATGCGCTCTCATATATACTTAACACTTGCAAATGTTTACATATTAAGTGATGGGCAGAGGGAAATTAAGGAGAAAAGGTAGTAATTCATTAAACAGTACTTCCTAACTGAACAGTCTAAGTTTTAAATATGCATGGAGAACTCCATAAAATATTTTGAGAATATTGATTGCTACACATGCAGTTTGACTCATGTTTCAGGACTTTGTTTGGGTGGGTTTTGTTTTGGGTGGTTTTTTACATTTGGTAGCAGTATTACTTACTAGAGGTATTACATATTTGTTCATGAATAATTCATGATCCATGATACCACTTTTGCAGGTGATTTTTAGTTTGGTGTCTTCTCTGTTCCTGAACCCAGAAACTAAAACTTAAACTGAATTAAACTGCTATTACATATTTAATATTTTTAAGTATAGAAACAACAAAAGAAAACATTTACTGTTCTGTTGTTCACTATATTTCAAAGTCCCAAAAAGATACCTTGGGAACATATAAAAAGTGATTAATTGTTAGCTATGAAGCTGCACCACCACTGTACAGATTAATAGCATGTGAAGTGCTGGGATCAAAAAAATAGTCATCTGCTGGATGTAAAGGTGATTCTTTTCATCATCACTCAAAAAAAAAAATCATCTGAAACTCAGAAGTATCTCTTATCACACTGAAATGGAAATTAGTGCTGCTCTGACATTTTTAACATTGCATGAATGGGCTAGGGATGTTAAATTGTTTAGAACTGAACAATCTGATTTTATGGCCTGAGAAACAATGACATAACTTAAAAGCATTTTGACATGAAAATAAAATTCTATGTTGTTCTGTGTCAAGTGGTTGGGGTTTATAGGAATGATCTTCTCAATGCAACTTTTAAGTTTTGCTCTTAGGATAGCTAGTTTTTTAAGTTTGGTGTTTTTTTTATTTTTATGTCTTATACCTGCTTCATGCATAAATTCATACATTTTTTAAATATCAGGAAAGAAAAATTAGAAGAAAAGTAAGAACCTTGTCAAAAAGGTATGCCTATCCCCTGCTCTATACCCCAAAATATATAATTTCCTGACAGCTACCATTTTTCTTAAGAAGGATAAATAAAAGGCTGATCTCGGTGATATTTTTATGTACTATCCGACAATTCTTTTATTCTCCCATAGAACAGAATAATCTTATACAGTTAAAATAGTTGGATCTAATGACAAAAAAGTTTATTATATTTGTACCTCTGAATATTTTGTGCAGTTTTTTTCTTCCCATAACATTAATAGACTTATGAGAACATTGCAATTTAGGCAACTAAACTCAATGCATGTACTTTAAGACTCTATATATTGAAGACATGCCTGACCTTGTATTTGATACGAAAGTAGCTTACCTTTTGTATATTAAATATTTATGCTGATTTTAAAAATAGGTAATATATACTGTATGACCACATGTGGTGGGTTGACCCTGGCTGGATGCCAGGTGCCCACCAAAGCCACTCTATCACTCCCCCTCCTCAACTGGACAGCAGGAGAAAATAAAACGAAAGGCTCGTAGGTCGAGATAAGGGCAGTTTAATAAAGCAGAAGCAAAGGTTGCATGCGAAAGCAAAGGAAAAAAAAAGGTTTTATTCTCTACTTCCCATCAGCAGGCGATGTTCGGCCACTTCCCGGGAAGCAGGGCTTCAGTATGCGTAGTGGTTGCTCCGGAAGACAAATGTAAACAAACGAATGCCCCCCCTTCCTCCTTCCTCCTCCTAGCTTTTATTGCTGAGCAGTCATCATACGGTATGGAATATCCCTTTGGTCAGTTGGGGTCAGCTGTCCTGGCTGTGTCCCCTCCCAACATCTTGCCCACCCCCAGCCTACTGGTGGGGGGGGCAATGTTGGAGAGACAGCCTTGATGCTGTGCCAGCACTGCTCAGCAGTAGCCAAAACACTGGTGTGTTATCAACACCGTTCTAGCTACCAATACAGAGCACAGCACTATGAGGGCTGCTATGAGGAAAATTAACTCCATCTCAGCTAGACCCAATACACCACAAAATTA
The DNA here is from genome assembly GCF_018139145.2 of Gymnogyps californianus. Taxonomy (NCBI): domain Eukaryota; kingdom Metazoa; phylum Chordata; class Aves; order Accipitriformes; family Cathartidae; genus Gymnogyps; species Gymnogyps californianus. Next base: position 75,402 of record NW_026114235.1, on the reverse strand, counting down.
AAGACATAACATTCAAATAAGCATCACTGAACTGTCATTGTATTGTCCCACAGAACAATATATGTAAAACAGTATTACATTAGAGACATATACCTCACTGTGCTCAACAATCCATCTGCAATTCTGAAATACTTATTTTCTTAGTCATAGATTAAACGTGCCTTTGCCCCTCTTGGTGATCAAACTACTTGTAATTGGTAACTTCTGGGTTATCCATGTTCCTTCACATACCCGTGTTAGATTAACTCAATATCACATACTTTTTTCATGCTATCTTTCAATAGAGATAGGCAAGAATCATATACAAAGAACTTCAAGTCAATAACCTAAAACACAGCAAACCTAAAAATCTGATTCAACTTTTTTTTTTTTTAATAAAGAGGGAAAATATAAAAAACATTATGTTCACTGTTTAAGTAAGCTTTACAAAAAATGGTCTGGAAATGTGTGCAAAAACTTGTTACAGAACAGTGAATGTTAACTGTCTCAAAGCACTGCTCACTCAGACTCCCTCCTTTCAGACAGTGTTAGCAGTCTTTTTCTGACCACACCTATCCCATAGGAGTCTCCAGTGGAGTAGTGATGTTATGTTTTGATCTCAATTAATGAAAAGAAAAAAGCACCCTTTCATCTGCTTGGGAGGCATATAAAAGACATTTCCAGCACACACAGTTAGTTTTCATTAAAATGCATCCTTTCCCTATAACTTCATTTCCTTGAGATAGAATGTGCTGGTTTTGTCTGGGATATAGTTAATTTTCTTCACAGTAGCTAGTATGGGGCTATGTTTTGGATCTGTGCTGGAAACAGTGTTGATAATACAGGGATGTTTTAGTTATTGCTGAGCAGTGCTTACACAGAGTCAAGGCCTTTTCTGCTTCTCACACCACCCCACCAGCGAGGAGGCTGGGGGTGCACAAGAAGTTGGGAGGGGACACAGCTGGGACAGCTGACCCCAACTGACCAAAGGGATATTCCATACCATATGATGTCATGCTCAGCATATAAAGCTGGGGGAAGAAGAAGGAAGGGGGGGACATTCGGAGTGATGGCATTTTGTCTTCCCAAGTAACCGTTATGCGTGATGGAGCCCTGCTTTCCTGGAGATGGCTGAACACCTGCCTGCCCATGGGAAGCAGTGAATGAATTCCTTGTTTTGCTTTGCTTGCGTGCATGGCTTTTGCTTTCCCTATTAAACTGTCTTTATCTCAACCCATGAGTTTTCTCACTTTTACTCTTCCAATTCTCTCCCCCATCCCACCGGGGGGGAGCAAGCAAGTGGCTGCGTGGTGCTTAGTTGCTGACTGGGGTTAAACCACAACAGTCCTTTTTGGCTCCCAACGTGGGGCTTGAAGGGTTCGAGATAATGACAGATTTGATTGGAATGTGCTAGATCGAATTTATAGCTGTTATTGCTGTTTAGCTATTAATCGGCAGGCTCCTGTGCTTGCTTGCCTCACTGCATATTAGAGTCTAGTGCTCGTTAGTGGCTGCTTTTTGATTTCACTGCTTGCTATACTGCTGTGCTGCTTATCGTCTTACTCTGGTGTGCCTGGGAACATTCTGATAACAGCCATGGCGATGCGCCTGGGCTGGCAGATGGCCAGGGCATCGCTGCTTTCTGTGCTGCTGTACTGGACAGGCTGGAACTCCAGTGTGAACTCAAGTCAATGGGACTGTCACCTGTGGATGAGTCCACATGGGAGCAGGACACCCCAAAGCGTCTGTGGCCAAGGATAAGCCCATGCCAGAGCAGGTACATTTCAAAGCATCTGTGGCCATGGTTATGCCCGTGCCGCAGCAGGTATACCTCTGAAGGGATTGTGGCCCAAGGATAAGTCCATGCTGGAGAAGGTACACCTCGAAGCATCTGTGGCTGTGGAGAAGTCCATGCTGCAGCAGGTACACCTTGAAGCATCTGTGGCTGTGCATGAGGTCATGCTGGAGCACCTCAAAGCGTGTGGCCATGGATAAGCCCACGACAGAGCAGGTACGCCCCTGGAGGGACTGCAGCCATGGACAAGGCCATGTTGGAGCAGGTTTACTTCTGAAGGGACTGTGGCTGTGGGTAAGGCCACGCTGGAGCAGGTATATCTCTGAAGGCATTGTGGCCCATGGATTAGGCCACGCTGGAACAGGTGCACCTCAAAGCGACTGTGGCGGTGGATAAGTCTATGTCGCAGCAGGTATACCCCTGAAGAGACTGTGGCTCATAGATAAGGCTCCACTTGGAGCAGGTACGCCCCTAAGGGACTGCAGTCTGTGGATAAGTCCAAGCCGGAGCAGGGGCAGGGGGAGGAGTTCATTGCAATGTTAAATCCGATGGTCTGGTCCAAAGGGACCAGGGGTAGAGATTGTAATGGAAATACCTTTAAATTGTTGTAACCCGGGATTTGAGTTGCATGTTATAGGAATTACTATAGCAGGAACCACCTGAACCAATGGAGGACAAGCCTTACAAGAAGCAGTGCAAGTGCAGCAGCGACCTGACCTGAGCTGGCTTTGGTACCCAATAACTCAACGCAACACACCACCTCTCCTGTCCTGAGTGACCACCATAACAGATGGAGCCCAAAGTCATGGACTAAATGAACTCAGTGGACATTTTGTGGACATTTGTGGACATTTTACAGACATTTCGCAGATGTGGTCCATAGACTAAGGGAATGATATCTGTGTATTATATCAAAGGATGGGAAGGGGGGTGGTGGTTAATGATGATGTATTGGATAGTGTGGGACCTGAGCATGACGTAAATGGTATGGAATAAGGGGTGGAGAATGTGCTGGTTTTGGCTGGGATAGAGTTAATTTTCTTCATAGTAGCTACTATGGGGCCATGTTTTGGATTTGTGCTGGAAACAGTGTTGATAATACAGGGATGTTTTCGTTATTGCTGAGCAGTGCTTACATAGAGTCAAGGCCTTTTCTGCTTCTCACACTGCCCCACCAGCGAGTAGGCTGGGGGTGCAGCACAAGAAGTTGGGAGGGGACACAGCCGGGACAGCTGACCCCAACTGACCAAAGGGGTATTCCATACCATATGACATCATGCTCAGCAATAAAAAGCTGGGGGAATGTCCTGGTTTCAGCTAGGACAGAGTTAATTTTCTTCCTAGTAGCTGGTATAGTGCTGTGTTTTGGATTTAGTAGGAAAATAATGTTGATAACACACTGATGTTTTTAGTTGTTGCTAAGTAGTGTTTATACTAAGTCAAGGATTTTTCAGCTTCTCGTGCCCAGCCAGCAAGAAGGCTGGAGGGGCACAAGAAGCTGGGAGGGGACACCATCAGGACAGCTGACCCAAACTGGCCAAAGGAATATTCCATACCATATGACATCATGCCCAGTATATAAACTGGGGGGAGTTAACTGGGAGGGGGGATCGCGGCTCGGGAACTAACTGGGCATCGGTCAACGAGTGGTGAGCAATTGCATTGTGCACCACTTGCTTTGTATAGTTTAATTCTTTTAGTATTGCTATTGTCATATTATTATTATCATTATCATTGTTTTTCATTCCTTTCTGTCCTATTAAACTGTCTTTATCTCAACTCACGAGTTTTTTTTTTTCCTGATTCTCTCCTCCATCCCAGGGGTGGGGGGGCAGTGAGCGAGCGGCTGCGTGGTGCTTAGCTGCCGGCTGGGGTTAAACCACGACAGGGAAGAAGAAGGAAGGGGGGATGTTCGGAGTTATGGCATTTGTCTTCCCAAGTAACTCTTCCAATTCTCTCCCCCATCCCATTGAGGGGGAGTGAGTGAGCTGCTGTGTGGTGCTTAGTTGCCAGCTGGGGTTAAACCACGACATACCACCAAACTCCTTCTCCCACCTCCATTCTGTGCTACATGTTTATGTATTTCATAAGAAGTTCTAAGACTTGGACGCTTGTTTGTCTCCTGTTTCACAGCCTTAAGAAGCCTCTCCTCTTACCCCATAACCCAGAGCCTAGCCTCTTGAATTCAATGAGTCAGCAGTTTTTACCTTCCAGCGAAATGTTTGCACAGAGCATTCTAGGTCTCCACCAAAAGGCAAACTGTATACATTACACATAGAAACAACTATTAAAATAAAAAGAATGCAAATAGAGTCATTATCTACTTCCATTTAAGCTCACTGAATATTTAAAACATTTTTGTGAACCCTCTCCTCATTTTTAGAACTCAGATTACTACAGTTGTACTGTTGCAGTTTTTTACCTGCTGCCAGGGTATAAGCTAGTGATAAACCATGCACAGAAACTGCTAACTTTAAGCAAACTCAATGCCTAGCACCAAAGGAGAGAAACAGATAATGACCAACTATGTACCTTCTCATTAGAAGATGCCAAGGAATTGCACTAAAGCATTCACGATTAATCCATAATAATTTTTAACAATAAAAATTGTAATTGTTTAGGTATTTCAAATATATACAAACAATTTGGATCAACAACTAAAATGAAGAAATTATGATTTGACTGCAGGGAAAAGGGAGAGGAAAAAACATTCCAAAGATGTGTATATGAAACAGCTTTTATCCACACACACATAGGGATTTAACAAAAACACATGAAACCCCCAACTTTTTAATGAAATGGTATTTCTGACAGGTACATGACCCACTTACTCTCAAGGAGTACGATGACATATTGATGTAAAGAGTCAGTACACCTAGAAGAATTAAAGATCAACAGAGAGAGATACAATGTAATTAGTACAGTTTGACATTCTAGTGGAAAAGATAGTGGCTAAGACACGCAAACTCACTTATGGAAGAGTTCTTTGAAAACTAGAAAAAGCTATCAGAATTGCACAAAAGATTCCTGTTTAGAAGAATCCATATAAGCTGGATTTTAGGAAAGGGCATACCAATCTAAAAGAAGAGTAGGGCATAGAAATAACAAATACGCAACTATACTGCTGAAACAGTTCTGCTTGACCAAGACACTTGCTAGTAACTTAAAAGTTCAGTTACTTAATAATCTAGTAGGAAACACAAAAAAAGAAAGGAACTTTTGTTGCAGGAAAACATATTTGCCTGTGGAGTAATTAAGAGAAGCGATGGAAGTACCATTACTCTGAACATTTTGTCCTCAACATAATTTTAGGAAAGTATGAAAGAGTATAATCCTCCACTGATGAGATGACAGACTACATGACCCAATATATCCCTTCTGCCTTTAGATTACATGAATTTAATATAATACCTTTATTTCTAGTAGGAATGATCCTACTTAGTGAGATGACACTAATTGGTATAATTGGCTAACTGATATAATTGACATTACTGAAACCTACAGGGTCAATATGTACGATTGGAGTGTTGAAAACTCTGGGTAGAAATTAGCAACCAGAATTCTAGTTAAGAAAGATAGTGCAGAGTAAAAGAAGATTAGGAGGGTGGAATTAGTTTAAAATACTTTTGGAGCTGAAGAAATCTTCAGGCCTGCAGACAAGTCTGATAGCTAATAAAAAAAGAATATCGTGGAAAAAAGAATATTTGTAGATGTTGTCTACAAAACAAAAAACAAACAAAAACCCAAATGAAAAAAAAGCAATACTTTAAAATTACCTGTTAATAAGACACGGAGAGAAAAAACAGAAATTATATTGGGAGCTCCAATGCAAGCAAAGTTTAAGGAGTATCATATGACCTTCTAACATCACTGATATTGCATCCAACATAAAGTATTTTGGACTTCACTACGAGAGATGAAGGTTAGTCGGTTACTGAATTGTGAGCAACTGCTTAGAGACCACTGATTACAAACCAAAATAAAAGAGAAAAAAAGAGCAAACTGGGTCACAACCATATGAAAACAGTGTGACATTTTAGCTAGTTTTCCAATACTGATAAAAATTATGGAAGGATTGTAGAATTATTACAAAATTGAGAGTACTAAAATGCACAGAAATTGTGATTGCAATTGAAAGTCCTTAAAGACAGCAATTCAGTTGGCCCAACAATCACAATTCTGCAACGCAGAAAAAGGACAACACTGGTAGAAAACCCAGCCAGGTTCACTGTCAAAGCGAAAGCAGCAACTAGAATTGAAAAATGCTACATATAACAACAAGAGAGATAAAACATATAAATAAATATTTCTTTCTCTTTGGAAAAAAACCACAATCGCCTTATCATGCCACACAAAAATGCTGCAGTATTGTTCAGGCCATCAGTAGTAAAGGAAGTTGTTAGACCTCATCTAGTGGAACAATAAATACATTTTTATCTGTCAACTTCTATTTAAATTTCTAAAAGGCTTAGCTGAGAGAGTCTGTCTCCTCATCTTTCAATTTATCATATGAATATTAGAAGACTGAGAATATCATGCCAATCTTTGCAAAGTGAATTTAGGATTATCCAGGGGCTTTATAGGCCAATTAGTTTGGTATCAACAAACTACTTAAATACAAGAAAAAATGAGGAAAAAAAAAGGTATTATTTTGTAAATAGTAAGTGGTAAAGTTTCAATTATTAAAGAAGTTTATGGAAAATAGGTCTTATCTAACAAGTGCAATTTCATAAGTAGTACAGAAGTGAGCCAAAAAAACCTGCTCAGCTATTGGAGATAATACCTTGTATAAAGAGTGCAAGACTGCTTATTCTGTCTTCCCCCCCCCCCCGCCCAAATAAATTGAGAAGATAGACAGTATAAGTCTACAGCTGAAATCAGAGGAAATAATACCTAGAACTGAGAAGGATGTAACCTTAGCAGAGAAAAGCAAAAAGACATATTTGCTGGTACTGAATTAGGCAGAAATGTTTCACAGGAGGTATACCTAATCACTAGAAGAAACTACCAAAAGAAGCAATACATTCTCCACATTTTCTTGTCTTCACATCAAGACTAGACACTTCTCCAAAAGATATTCAACTGAACTCTAATTCTGCCTTCACAAAACACAAATTACTGGGCTTACAAAAAGGGTAAGTGGGACAAACTGTGATATACAGAGTGTCAGACTAGATGATCTAATAGCTACCAAAAATCCATGCTACTTTTTTTCCTATTTCTAGTTTACATGATGAGAAAAAGGAGTTTCACATGTTTCCACACTGTTAGCCAAAATAAACATACTTCCTTGCCAAGCATTCAAAAATCTATAGTGTCCAAACTTAACTAAGATTCATAGACCAGAACACAGACCTTTGTATAAAAATGAAATGTGTAAATGGTAGATTTTTTTGACCAAAGTCTCCATCATGTACGATTCTCTTTGAACAATCATTAGTATGAAGGTGACAGAATCAGGCACCATTTACTCACTTATACACGGAGACAGCACAGTCTAACATTGTAATTTTGGATAGCTACCTACAAAGAACTGGAAAGAAAATATGGTGAAAATCCTTTGGATCTGCTGTACTTTCCAAAGCTGTTTTAGAATATTTGAGCTCAAATATTTGGGAAATTTAATAAACCCCCTGGCTACCTGAGTTAATGCCAGAGTCTTGCAGACCAACAAGGAAATACTCTCTTCCAGCCTTCCCAAAGACTCTGCGTAATCTATGAAGGATATGTGAAAAATATTTGGCTTTATAATGATGACTGCAAGTAAATTTTATTTTCTTAAATTAAATGCTTAGATCTCACTCCTGATCTACACATTTTATGAATGCATGGTAGACTTTCTTTTTAGAAGACAGATACAATCTTTTTAATAAACAGATAAAACTCCTTCTATCCTCTTCTGCACAAATCTGACATATTTGATAGAAGAAATATTCCTGTGTCTAATCATAACTCTGAGTCAAAGAGGACTGCTGGACTTTATGAAAAGAAAAAAGTCATTGTATTTGTAAAACAAAAGAATTAAGATAATCTCCAACATGTAAGCAGCAAATTAAGAAAATATGTCTGCTTATATTTTTCTTATTTTTGTTCTTATGATATCTCTAGTCTAGTTCACAGATGTCAGTCATATAAATGAGGGATATAATGACAAGGATGGAATAAAACCCTAGTAATCTATTTTTTTTCAGATATTCTGAAGAAAACGGTAGACTTTAGGCAGCATGGTAGCAAAGGATGTATTTAGAAAAGCATGTATAGTAAAGAAGTGAAGAGAGAAGCAGCAGAATAAAAGACAGCTTTGTAAGCATGGGCTTACAACCTCCATGGGCTGCAGGGGGACAGCCTGCCTCACCATGGTCTTCACCACAGGCTACAGGGGAATCTCTGCTCCGGTGCCTGGAGCACCTCCTCCCCCTCCTTCTTCCCTGACCTTGGTGTCTGCAGAGTTGTTTCTCTCACATATTCTCACTCCTCTCTCTGGCTGCAGTTGCTGTTGCACAGTAACTTTTTCCCCTTCTTAAATATGTTATCACAGAGGTGCTACCACCATCACTGATTGGCTCAGCCTTAGCCAGCGGCGGGTCCGTCTTGGAGCCGGCTGGCATTGGCTCTGTCGGGCATAGCGGAAGCTTCTAGCATCTTCTCACAGAAGCCACCCCTGTAGCCCCCCGCTACCAAAACCTTGCCACGCAAATCCAATACAATAGCATACTATTATTTTTTTGCTGAGAAACTCAAGGGTTTTCAAAAGCAGCAATAGGTGTGAGGAGCCAGAGAATGAATAGGAAAAAAAAAATAAATGGTAACTTAAACTGACAAATGTCTGGGCAACAAGGGAGAACACTTCTTTTTTCTTTTCCCTCCTCAAAAGGCAGTTCCAACATCATAAATTGAAGAAAACACTGTAACTTCGCATTGCTTACTACAGACTTACGGTAACCGCATTTCTTGCATCCTGCTCTGATGTTATCCTTATTTCCACCTGAAAGAGAAAATCCCATCGATTAGGTGTTACTAAACAGAACTATCAAGTTTCTTTTAAATCTGTCTTGATAATGTCAATACACAGATAGGAGTGATCACTCCTCAGAATACTAAGAACACTAAGACCTCTTAAAAAAACTTAAAGAAAAGCAAAACAGTGCATTTCTAAGGTCACTTTTCTGTGCAGTAATCTATCAGAACAAATTTGGCTAGTATAAACTGGTACGGGTCATTTAGCTTCACATAACTTATTGCCAAATCCTCATTTGATTTATTATGACCTTTCCATTATAATTTTAATAATTATTCCACTTCTCTTAAAGCTTATGCATTTGTTCAGTTACAGTATGAACATGGTAATAGCTATCTGACATTCCAGTGATCCATAACTGCGCACTACAAATGTACTTATAAATTCTTGCAGTGCGTGGATGTTGACAGACATTCACTGGAAACTCTGAAGTAATTTATATTTTAATTACAAGAACTGTCTTAAAAAGGCAATTAAAAAAATATATAAATAATCACTCCTGAAAAATGACAAAAGGACAGACAGAAGCAATAATAATAATAAAAAACCCCAAAACTAGCTAAACAAATTGTTAAATGATTCTGAATCCAGGCAACATGGCACCAAATATAAAGAATTAATGGGTGCAAGAAATTAAATGGGGAATAAAGTGAAGAGAATAACAGAAAAGTCAGTAGATGCTATGCAGGAAGGAGGACCAGAATAGTGCAAATTTTAGGTATAGAAAGTGTGTGATTTTCCCATCTGAGCCCACAGTTAAGTTAAATAGACATAGTAAGACATGACTCAGAAGAAGAGAAACCTCAGAGACCCACTCCCCAAAACCAGATCAGTCTTATTTTTAATCAGCTGAGCCTATTCATAATGAAAGTCACAACTGAATTTCCAAAATCAAAGGGTGCCTTTCTATCTTCCAACTGAATAGAGTATGAAAAAAACAGTGACTTAAACAGTTATATAACTTTTATATAACTTATACACAGTTTTCTGAATAACTAGGTTATTTATTTAAATAAATAAATAAGCAAACATAAGAAATCCATGACAGAAATTAGAGAACCAGAAAGGGTTCAGCTCCATGAATTTAAACTTTGATTTACTGAGGCAAGCATAGTCTTTAGAAAATTCTACTCAAAATAACAGAGAAACCTTCAAACCCCAGGTTGAGAAACTAACTTGGAAACTTGGAAAACTAACTGGTCTATGCCCTGAAGAGCATTGGAAAACTGAGCAATAGAGATACATACATTCCATTATGATGCATGGTTTTCTGCAGATCCCAAAACCTCAGTATTACATATCCCCTCTGGGGTCTATAAACTCAGCAGTGTTTAGGTTCCTGTTTTATAACTGACTGTCTTTTGAGGGAAACCCATGAGAGGTAAGGGGGTAGGGAAAACAAAAGAGAGTGCCAAGAAGCAAGGAACAAAAGTATACCTGTATGTTGCAATGTCATATAAAAAAAAAAATACTCAAAACAGCATCTGCTTGTTCACTACACCTTGGGACTAGAAAACAAGATCACCCAAGCTACCTACTTTGTCTCAGTTTTCTGAAATATTCAATAAACTTAATCCCTACTGTGTAACGGACCTGTAGGTACAGAAAGATTCGGTGTTCCATGCAAGGGAAGTCAGTATAGTGATGCACGTGCTACAAAATCTCTCGTAACATATGCAGGTGCCATTTGTCAGAATTTCCAATAGAATCACCCAGCAGAATAGTAATAGAAGAATAGTACTTCACTGCTGAATTTGGTAAAGCTGGCAGGTCAGACAGCTGATGCCAGCTCCAGTTTTAATGGAATAGCTATTCAGATGCAACTTGGATATCTTTACACAAAGTTACATCTCACAACACAAATACATTTTTAACTAAGACACAGTCTATGTTTCACACTGGTGATTGGAAAAAAACCCAAAAAATGTATAGGAGTTAAACCTTTACATAGCAGTAGAAACAGGAATCCCAACCAAGACTGGTATCTTCCTAGAGCCCGTTGACAGTTTCTGAAAAAGTTAAGGCCCCTCTACCTAGCTAGAGGACAGGTGTACAGAGCTTGATCTTCCTTGCTCCCACCAAATTCTTGAGACTGAAATTTGATTATTATTTTTAGCTTTAAATAATAATGCTAGAAGCAGGGTTTTAGACTAGATGAAGTTTTAGATTATTAAAAGCAAACAAAGTACTAGAAGCTTTCTTTTCTCACTCTCTTCTTCCCAAGTGTCAATCCTCAAGAAAATTAACAACTGACACAGCAGCAACCACCACTAAGGACCTCATCCATTCAGTTGAGCACAAGGTTGCAAAAAAAAGCTTTGCAAACCTTTGAATGCAAACATGAGATGTCTTCCTCAAGACACCCCACCCCCCACCCCCCAAATGGGAACAAGCTTATTAAGGTCTTCTCTTTTCTTAAGAGAAATGTTTACCTCTTACCAAAGCTCAGGCTTGTTCAGCTGTTCTCCAAGAAAACACTCCTCATGTCTCAGGATCAATAAAAAATTATGAAGCAACAGCTACGTGTTTGGCTGACATAGATCTAAATACCTTGTAAATAGTGCAAGCATTTCTGCCTGTACTGTCTCACCATCATTCTCAACGGCTCTATTTAAACAATAATCTAGTGGGACACAAATGTTAATCCAGAACAAAACACGAGGAGGAAAAGCAAGTCTGACAATAACCATTCTTTAGATCAAACTTTAAAGAAGGTGGCTTATACTAACAGATGATAGGAACATAGCACTTGGTCATCACTCATCCAAAACTTTGGGGAGATGCCTAGAAGAAAGCGACCGCATGGCTGCACTCACCAACGGCCAGCCTGACACCCCCTCACCTACCCTCGGCCATCTCCCTCCCGCTATCCCAACGACGGCTGGTTTAGAAAACCAGCTGCGCAGACCAGAGCAACGTTTCTCCATCTGCAGCCCCTACGGCGTTAGGGAGATGCACCACCCCCATCTCCTCACACTTCCCACTGCGACGCGCGGCCACACGCCCTCCCTGCGTAATTTTCCATCAACCTGCCGTTTATTTCCCCTTCCCAACATGCTGGCCCTGGGGTCAGCCAGCTATTGCCCCTTCTCTCCCCGCAGACCCGGCCAGGAGTCCCTCACTCAACAAAGCCATGGTACCTCCTGCCACCGTCCTCGCCGGCCCAGCCTAGACCCGCAGTAGTGTCTCTCCCCGCCGGAAGGCTTTGCCCGGCGCACTCTCGGACAGTGCCACTCACAGGGTGGACGGGGGACCTTAGTACCGGGCGGGAGCCATGGGGAGAGACTGCAGATGTCTGGAGAAGCCTCCAGGTCTTTCTGAAACGATTTTCCTCCTCATTGACTCCCATGGAGACTCTGACTAGGGACTCATCCCTTCCTCCTGTCTTGGGCACCCTCCCCCCCACCTCGCTGGGCTGCATAGAAGCGCCCAAGATGGTGGGAGGTTCGGGGCAGTAGAAAGAGTTAGAGGCGAAGCGTAGGTGAGTGTCGGTCTCGGGTGGTCATCTGCTGGGATGTTCCTTTCCTGATTGTGAGCAACAACTACATCCAGGAGCCCCTCACTAATGGTAAGATGAGGTTCGCCCGCGCTGGGGGCAGGGATTGCGGTGGGTGCGGGGCAGACCGTCGGGAGGAGGGGAGCTGTATTGCAGCGTAGGTGAGGGGGTTGCGCGTGGTGTGGGGGTGAGGTGCTGCTGAGGGGGTTGTGCGCTACTTGTGGGTGGTGCGGGTGAGGAAATTGTGCGCTCCGGGGGGGTTTGTAGGCGAGGAGGCTGTGCTATGTGTGTGCGAGGGATTATTCGGGTGAAAGGGTTGCACGCTCTGTGTGTGGGGGTTGTGCTCTGTGGTTGCTTTTGAAGGGGGTGGAGGGGAACAGGTGAGGAGAATATGGTGTGGGGGGGTTGTTTCCGTGTTGTAGTACTGGTTTGGTTAAAGTTAGTTTGAGGTGTTATAGCTCTTGAAGACATTACCTTAATTTTATTATGATCTCTTGCTGAATTTAATGATATTACTTGTCTTGTAAGAGAGGTATATGCCTTTGGAGATTTAAGGCATAATTATTCTTTTTCCATGTTGTTTCATTGTAGAAGTGATAAAGAGTATCTAAGTTTCTATCATGTGTCAGGTACCAGGTCGTTGGCATTGAAATCTTATACTTATTGGTTCAGAACTGTATCTTAAGTACTGGAAATATTATGTGGGAATAACAATAGTTACCCCGTATATTTGAGTATCTACTACTGTTACTAATGTCATGAATTCAGAAGTATTTTTTAACTCGGTAATAATATTCTTTGATCAGTGACTAAGTTGCAATAAAACTAATGGTGTATTTATCTATATTTTTATAGGTTTTGCTGAGAACAACAGTAGGAGATATCGATATAGAATTATGGTCAAGAGAAGCACCAAAAACATGTCGAAATTTCATCCAGCTTTGTATGGAAGGTAATGACTGAATGGATAGGAGTTGTTGAAATTATTTCATGTGCAATATTGATATCTTTGTGCATTTTTTGTAAAATAGAGATCATAATTATGTTTTAACTTTAATATGTTAATTAATTTATTTGTATTTAGAAAATATTAATGAGCACCCAAAAAGAGAATGTTTTTCAAGGTTATTAAGGAACCCAATGGAAAAAAAAATAAATTTTTTAGTTGATTTTCTCAAATGGAGTAGATAGCATAGTATTTACTGAAAAGCTGTATGTCAGAGGCTTGGGAAGGCTTATTTTTGGCAAGTCTCTACAAAGTTTAACTTTTCCTTTAATGAATGTATGAAATGGCAGTGATGCAATACTTGGACATCCTCCAAAAACCTCATTTCCCTATCACCATCCTTTTTACCTTTTCATTTTTTCATAAGTGCTTCTAATGTTTCACTTGCTGTAGTGTTTTGTTGACTGAAGCTCTGTAATGTTCTTCACTGAAGCAGTGGGTACCAGAATGAGAAGTTCCCTATTGGGAAAACTGTACCAAGAATTTGTGAAGGACCTAGTACTTCTATGTGTTTTCTAGCTGCTGCTATTATCCCATTTATGCATTTATAGGGCAGTTAAGAGTTCTTTTAGCCCTTCTCTGTTCAGGAAAAATAGCAGTCTGGGATTTGTGCCTCCAGCACAGATCAAGCCTGTTCCACATTCTTATATCTAATGTGGAGATTTTTTGCAATGGTAAATCAACTTCTTAGCCCTTGGTAAGTATTGAGAGTTACCTTCAGTTATTCTCAGTGTTAAAGAACTGGGCTTTATTGCCTTTCTGAATTTGTCTGACTGCTGTATGCGATCCTATGCTTTGTATGATAAATTTGAGTATTTCTTTTGTGAGTACCCTAGAGTATAACCATTCATGAACATATCTAGCTATGCTGCAACACTTGCAGCATTTGCTTTGTCTTGCAGCATGCTGCAGATTTTTTTTTTTTAATAAAAAAAAAATCAACTGGAAATATGTCAAGTAAAGTTAAATTTTTATACTTTTTTTTTTTTTACTCCTTATGATCTCATAACCCTTATCTGATATATATATGTGTGTGTGTGTGTATCTGTCAATTAAAGAAGATAACTTAGGGAGCAAAATGTACTACATTTTTCATTCTGTGAAAATCAACCATTTGGGTACAGTGTAGGTGGTGAAAGGGATGACACCTGTGTTCCATGCTGGTGAGTGAAAATACTAACCATTTGGTATATAGATAACTATATATGTGAGATGTTGGCTGTGATAGACCATAGTAGTTCTAGCTCTCCTTTTAAACTGATGTATATTGGTAGTATCGTTCCAGTGATAATACTGAAAACTGAAAAGAAAATAACTCCTCAATATCATCTTGTCAGTGATGTGCAGTGCCTTTTGCAGCAGAAACATATGACACCACAATTTTTTTCATAAATGTCATCAGCAAAACAGTCACACTGAGCAAGACAGTGGAAGAGGAGGGAAGCCAGTGGAACTGGCAGAATCCAGTTACAAAAAAAATTAAAAATCACATATAAAAGTAACATGTTTAAAGTTTATGGAATGTTAATAAAATAGTATTTAAAGTTTACTAGAAAATGTGTTTTCTCAAAGAAATTTTAAGCTGCTTTCCTTTGGGGAAGAAGCTGAAGAAGAAGAGGAAGCAGTCAATAGAGTTAGTCAGGTACTGTAACAAATAATCCTTATTTTTCTTTTCAACTTAAAATTGCCTTTTTTACATGTTTGTGAAAAGTTTTAAAGTTCTTGTTCGTATGTTTGAGTTCTGAACAAAAAAACTAAAGTAATTTCTAGTATTAATGATTCTACTATTTTGACATGTTGAAAACGGAGGTTTTTAACTTTTCTAACTTTGAAGGTGCCTTCAGTTACTGCATGATAACTTTTACATTTCCATAAACATAATGTATCATACCTCATAGTGTAGAGTTTAAAATTCATGGAGGTGATAGGTACTTTATTCTTCTTCGCCTCCTTAATTATAAGAATGTGATTTGATGGTAAAATACTTGAAGTTTGAAATAGCTCCATTTTCTTATGTATATCCATTCTGTGCACAGAATGAGGTAGTGTTATTGTGGGAAAAATAGTGTGTTATCATAATTAAATATTACACTATTATGAATTGTCCACATTCACAGAACTAAGGTTGCATAGGTAGTCTTTGATCTAACATTTCCTTATCTGACTTTGCCACTTAAGGTTAGTTTAAAAATTTCTTTGGCAAGTTGTTGTTCTCATTTCTGCTGCTGACCAAATGATTTCTCTAGAGCTCTAGGCTTTCCAACTTATTTGTATGGTTCAGGTACCTATACCTGCTTCAGTTAGTGATCAGACTACATGGTGCTGAGTCCTGTACCAACATAAATGAAAAAATGGTCCTCAGTCCTAAGGATTTAGGTAAAATACAAAAGACAACAGTAAATACAGTGATGGACAATGTTACAGCGAGACAGTATCAGTCAGGATGATAGAGGTTTATTGCAACAGTAGTTTTAACTATTTTTCTTTCTTGTTTCAACTTACCAGTCAGACTAACTATGCTTGTTTACCTTAACATGCCTATCTGCCATTCTGCTCTTGGTATGTGTCTGGTTTTTAATATTGCATTTAACTCAGTTGCTTTGATGTTCTTCCCTTTCATCCCAAATACTCGCTCTTCAGTTTAAAATAGAACATCTCTTTCATGACAAGCTGTTTCAGTGTTGTCATGCTGTCTTCCAACTCAGTCTTAAAATCTTATCCTCATATTTGTCCTGACTAAATTCTGGACTAGCTGTAGCTGGGAAAATAAATCAACTGTTTATAAAGAATTTCTATTCATTCTTTATAACAGAATGAAAACTTTTTTTCCAAACCTCACTGCTTGTCTCTAGGTCTAGATCAGTATCTCTGTAGGTCTGGACATTATCTTAATATTGGTATGTGGACTTCAGCACCGACTTTCATTCTCTGTCTTCAATAAGAAAAATTGAAGGTCAAAGTTGAGAATGGTATTCTCTTACATCTACAAATTCAGAATCCTTCTGTAAACTTTTTTGGTTGCCAGATACAGTAAGTCTTGCTTGTTTCAATTTAAGAAGGGTATAACTTTAAGGACTGAGGTTGAGAGGAAAGTCTGCAAGTAACTGATGAATCCTCTAACAGATCTGGGAAAAGGGAACATTTGCTATTAATTTTTAGTGCAGTGAGGCTTAGGCTAAAATTATCTAAAGAGTAAATGAAAACACCATGTATCAGGATGAAATTTGTATGGTATTTAATAGTTGCATATTTACATGTGAAAAATAAGAATTCTTGTCTTAGTCACATCATACTAACCAAGTACTGAACTTAAGAACGCTTGACCTGCTCCCTGGGTCTTTTCTCCATCTTCCCTATTATGAACAATTTTCTACTCTGGACTTGTGCAGACTGCACTACATTTAGTCTAAGTGAGGGAATATATTTTTGCCTTTGCTGCAATGCATCACCAGATCCATGGTAACTACAGTTTAGACTGTTGTCCCTGAAACTGTACAAAGAAGGGCAATGAAGGATAATTGGAGATATGGATAATGGTAACAAAAAAAAAAAAAAGGGAATGATTATTCCCTATTTCTCACAATATGAAAGTTGAGACACAAAGATAAATGAGCAAATAAATTACCAAAGAAAAAGTATTTTTCCCTCTTGGAATTTAAGTTGTGAACACTTATGCTGCAGAACATGATGAAAGTGAGAAGTATGAATACTTTCAAAAAGAGATGAGACAAGGGATTAGGGTCATTGGTGTCTTTTAAATGTTACAGGTCAAATTGTGTCTTCTGTATCAGGAGGGCCTCTAAATTATTATATTATAGAGGGTAACAATCTTAGAAAGAAAATGTGTACCCCAGGAGATCATAGAAAGCAGAGATCACAGGATTAGGAAAGCTTGTGTCAGGGAGTGGCATGAGCAAGATGGCCGCATGAGGGAGGGTGAGCCAGGAGCCAAGAGCAAGTCCAGCACAGGCAGCATGCTCACTGACAGGGGCACACTCCTACAGGGTCTGGATACAGCAGGCAGAGTTGGCTGCTGGTAACAGGGCCCATCAACAGTCCTGGACAAGGCAAACAATAACCAAGACTAAGGTCCCCATCCAGAGAGTCCAGTCGGGAGCAGCAAGAGATGGGGCTGGAGACAAGGCTACAATGCGAGTCCAACGGGTCCATCCAGAAGATGGGGTTAGACACAGGTACACCTCTGACGTGGCCCAGGCAGTGACTGGATTCCTAGGCCTGAGCTGAAATCATGCTCATGGGCAGAGGAGTTCCAGGTAAGACTCTTCAGGGCCATTAAGGCTATTACTGCACTCGGGGACCTGACAGTGTGGCCCCCACTGGCTGTTGCTTAGTGGTTAAACTGAAACTTTCAGTGTCCAAACTGCTCATTTAATTGCCTGTACTTGCTTGGAGCAGTTTACAAAGGTGTTAAGCACCTGTCTTAGGTTCCATCTAGCTCCTGAACACGCACACGAATTACTTGTTGAAGGAAGTAATTTTTCATGTTGCTGAATGTTAGTCTTTTTTTTTCTACATAATAAAAAAATTGAAGGTGTGTTTAAATCAGTAAGATTTTATTATCCACGTTATTACTGTCTTCCTAAAAGGATTATAAGATACAGCTGAAATGGAGACATTCAGGTCACAATACAGACTGTTTCTGTAACAGATTTTCAGTCTGAAATTTCAGTGTACTTCTTAGATTAGCATAGGAAATGCTTTTTTACTGCAGTCTTTCTGTCTGAAGATCTTGTGTTGTTAGATTTATTTGATTATTTGCTTCAGTAGATGATTCCTGCATGATGTATTGCAGGTTGTTAATTTTTTTTTTTTTCTTCCTAGGATTGTAATTTGTGTCCTACCGAGTGATAAGTACTGCTTTGTACATGGTAGTTCTCTGAGTTGCCATATGTCATTATTGGAAAGTCAAGTTCTTACCTCTTCATTTACCTCTTCACTCAAGTATATAATTTATTAGACCATGTATCTTTATGATGTGTAATAATTGTGATGATTAGACAATCTTTTTTTTTTCTCCTTACTTTAAAATGAAGTGCATTGTTATTGCCAAAATACCTTTTAAATCCATGGACTTGATGCTCCTCTTTCTAGAGGAAAGATGACTTTTCATAAAAGAAAGACTTTTCATAGTCATATGAAAAGAACGCCTTCTCTGTTCTGCTATTAGAAGTGTTTATGCTTACTGCTTAGGCTAAAACTAACGAGAAAGAAGTTATCTTTTTCTTACCGTTACCTTTTTTTACCATCTACTTTCTCAAACACTGAAATTTATAACACTTTTTTTTTTTTAACAGAGCATGAAGGGAAAAAGTAAAAGTAGTCATGATCTCCTGAAGGATGATCCACATCTAAGCTCAGTTCCTGCTGTCAAAAGGTTAATATGTGATTTCCAATTTCCAGAACAGATTTACTTTTTTTTAGACCCAATTAGCATCATGTATGCTCATTGTTTGTCTCTTACTCTTTAAGAAAGTAAGAATGGCAATGCTGGATCGGACCAAATGTTCCTCTAACCCACTATGCAGTCACCAACAGTGGCCATCAGTGGATGTTCAACAAAAAATAAAAGCAGGACAACCATTGTTTCCCTGAGTAGTCTCCCAGCCTCCATCTATTTTCAGCTCAGGGGATTGTTAGAGTTTTTGATGTGGTTCATCTATTTAGTAATCCTTAATAGAGCTCTCTTCAAAGTACTTATTCAGTCTCTTGTAATGTGGTGGGTTTTTTGGTTTGTGGGTTTTGTGTTTTTTTTTTTTTTTTTTTTTTTTAAATGTTCACGACCTCCTGTCTGTTGCAGTAAGAAGTACCTCCCCTTTTTGTTCTGAACTTGGCTGCTACTATCATTTAATAACTTCTAACTCTTATGCTGGAAGAGACAGTGAGCAGTCAGTCCCTTTATACCTCTCTTTACCACAATCCCTTCTTAGGCCATCTCTTCTCTATCCTGAACTTTTAAAGCCTACTCAACTTTTCCTCATGCAGAAGTTGTTCTGTACCTGTGGTTATTCTTGTTGTTGTTCTGACCCCCTTTCTGTTCTAAATTCCCACCCCCCCAAAAATCTAAACAATGTATTAAAAGTGAGGGTGAATCTTAAATCTGTATGCTTGCATAAAGATGGTCTCTGGTTTGTTCTCAGTTTCTTTTTTTAATACTTCTTAACTTCTGATTTGCTTTTTTAACCACTGTTGAGTATTGAGCTGAGACAATTCCATAAAAACATATCAATTCCAAGAATTTGCTTATGATCAATGATGGTCAGCTCAGAGCTCCTTGTCCTGTATGTGGGATTCCTTTTCCCCATATGTGTAGCTTTACTTTTATCTACTTCAAATTTCATCTATCATTTTATTATCTCATCATTCAGGTCCTTCAGCAGTTCTTCAGTCTGCTCTTGTCTTTACTATCCTGAGTAACTTAGTATTATCAAAAAAACCTCAGTGACCTGTCTGCTTGCCTGCTATGTTACTGAGTTCAGTGAACAGCTCAAGCCCTAGCACAGAGTACTGTGGATATACACTAATGATCTTCCTCCATTGCAAGAAGTGATTGTTTGCTCCTAACTTTTGTTTCCTGTCTTTTAACTATTTATTTCTTCATGTGTGGACCTTCCCCATCACCCCAGGGCTACTTAGTTTCCTTAACCTTTGGTTAGAGATTCTGTGTGAGTCCAAATATATCAGAGAGATCATCCACAACCACATGTAGCCCCTTCAAAACTCCCCCAGAGGTTGGTAAGGCAGTTCCCTTTATAGCCATGTCACAAATCCCAAGTAGGTCATTTTACCTCTTACTATAGCTTCTACTTGTTCAGTACTGACATCAGAATTACAGACCTGGATGCATTCAAAATCTTTTCTTTAATGCTTTAAAATGTTTGGGATTTTGTTTGTTTTTTAATTATAATCTTCTATTAAGAAATACTTCCACAGAGTTTTCTGGATTAATTTTTTTAAAATAAATTAATGTCATTGATTCCAACAAATTTATGGTTTCCTTGATTCCTTGATGGCTTAGAGTGCACTTCAAAGCCTTGACTTTGGGGACTCCTTTAAGATTCCTTGCTTTGTTTCTCTAACCACTTCTTTTTTTAAATTGTAGGATGGAAAAATCTTCAAGGGTCTTTATTATTAGTTTGTGATAATTAACAGTGGATATGTTAGTATATTCAAATAGATTCCTTTTTTTTAATACACTAAGCTGTATAACATGAAAATTCTGATGTTAAGCTTAGTTATCAGTATAGTGCATGTCAAACATACCTATATAAAGAAGGCTTTCCTAAATATAGACTATTTGCAATTAAATGCTAGGAATTGTTTGATATGAGATCAAAAATGTCCATCTTAAGTGAGTTATGATTTCTTTTTTCTTTTAACCGTGATGCGATGCAAACAGTCAAAAAACATGATGGTGTACTCATTTGTTGTGTATTTTGTCTGACAGTATTCTTGTACTGTTGTTTAGATTTTTTTGTTTACTCTTGTAAGATATTGCACTTATACTGTGTCATAGCACTTGACTGTCTATTTGTTATTTCAGATTTATTTCCAGGTCTATCCCATAGTCTTCTATCTACTTGCCCAATCATACTCTTTTTTTCTTGAACCAAAATTGTTTGGTTTAAATACTAATAATAGTACTTGTTGTTGTTATAATTCTTCATCTTTCAAAAGACTGTATACACTAGTGTTTTTTTTCTGGATGGTTAGAATTTATCCATTGTATGACAGTCTGTGGTTTTATCCTGTGTTTTTAAACATTTACAGTTAGAAAGGATTATGACAGTCAAATGATAGAAAATATTATTAATTGATACTGTTACGATGAATGTGAGGATGATATGACTAGGTTGACTAAAATTTCAAGTAGCTAACAGAACCAAATTTTCTATTTAAGATCTGTTTTGTTGGGTTTTTTTAAACAGAATTTTAAATCTCCTCTGGTACTTCAAAGTAATTATGATTATTTTTCTTCTTTTAGTGAAGCAGCAAGTGAAGAAAGGGATTTGAGTGAAGTAAGTACCTGTCGTGGTTTAACCCCAGCCGGCAGCTAAGCACCACGCAGCCGCTCGCTCACTCCCCCCCACCCAGTGGGATGGGGGAGAGAATCAGGAAAAACTCATGAGTTGAGATAAAGACAGTTTAATAGGACAGAAAGGAATGAAAAACAATGATAATGATAATAATAATATGACAATAGCAATACTAAAAGAATTAAACTATACAAAGCAAGTGGTGCACAATGCAATTGCTCACCACTCGTTGACCGATGCCCAGTTAGTTCCCGAGCCGCGATCCCCCCTCCCAGTTAACTCCCCCACTTTATATACTGGGCATGATGTCATATGGTATGGAATAGCCCTTTGGCCAGTTTGGGTCAGCTGTCCTGATGGTGTCCCCTCCCAGCTTCTTGTGCCCCTCCAGCCTTCTTGCTGGCTGGGCACGAGAAGCTGAGAAATCCTTGACTTAGTATAAACACTACTTAGCAACAACTAAAAACATCAGTGTGTTATCAACATTCTTTTCCTACTAAATCCAAAACACAGCACTGTACCAGCTACTAGGAAGAAAATTAACTCTGTCCTAGCCGAAACCAGGACAGTATCCACCCCTTATTCTATACCACCTACATCATGTCCAGGTCCCACAATTTCCAATGCATTTTCAATTAATCACCACCACTTTTCCTGCCTTTTAATACATATACACACAGGTATCGTTCCCTTAATGTATAAGCCTTTACAATGTCCATTTAAAATGTTCGTTGAGTTCATTCAGTCCATGACTTTGGGCTCCATCTATCATAACAGTCTGTCTGGGCAGGAGGGATGGTGTGAAGTCCGCTCAGTGGGCAGAGCAGGATCCGGCTTTGGTGCAGTGCAGCGGGCGGGTGACATTGGGCGCAGCAGGAGGATGGTGTGTAGTGTTGGATTGTTGCATGCTGCAGTCAGTCCTGGTTCCATCACTACTGCACTTCACTTGGTTTTGTCAAAGTTCATTCCTCATTAATCTAGATAATTCTTACTGTAATACTGTTGATATAGCATATAACAACTATAGTAATGATGACATACAGTGGCAGGGTTATATAGCAATTAACATAATACAATTTAATTCACTGGTTATTCTCACCTAAAATCAAATCCCCCTGAGGCACACATCGGACTTCCCCATCCTTCCGCATCACCCACCAAGTGCATCCAGGTCCTTGAGCAAAAGCAATCCCACGAATGGGTTTGCCTTTGCCTGAGGCAGGAGTAACCCAAACTGTCTTCCCTAGCATATTTTTTATGTGCACTACAGGGACCTTATCCCCTTCTACAGTATGTAAAAGTTCTGATTGGGCAGGGCCAGCTCGATTTGACAGATCCTCTAGTGTTGACTAACCAGGTGGCCTTTGCTAGATGTGTATCCCAATGTTTAAAGGTCCCACCACCCATTGCTTTCAATGTAGTCTTTAACAGTCCATTGTATCGCTCGATTTTCCCGGAGGCTGGTGCATGATAGGGGATGTGATACACCCACTCAATGCCATGCTCTTTGGCCCAGGTGTCTATGAGATTGTTCTGGAAATGAGTCCCATTGTCTGACTCAATTCTTTCTGGGGTACCGTGTCGCCATAAGATTTGCTTCTCAAGGCCCAGGCTAGTGTTCCGGGTGGTGGCATGGGGCACGGGATATGTTTCCAGCCATCCGGTGGTTGCTTCCACCATTGTAAGCACATGGCGCTTGCCTTGGCGGGTTTGTGGGAGTGTGATATAGTCAATCTGCCATGCCTCCCCATATTTGTATTTCAGCCATCGTCCTCCATACCAAAGAGGCTTTAACCGCTTGGCTTGCTTAATTGCAGCGCATGTTTCACATTCATGGATGACCTGTGCGATAGTGTCCATGGTCAAATCCACCCCTCGATCACGAGCCCATCTATATGTTGGATCTCTTCCCTGGTGGCCTGAGGTGTCGTGGGCCCACCGAGCTAAAAATAATTCACCCTTATGTTGCCAGTCCAGATCCACCTGAGCTACTTCAATCCTAGCAGCCTTGTCTACCTGTTGGTTGTTTTGATGTTCTTCAGTGGCCCGACTCTTAGGTACATGAGCATCTACATGACGTACTTTCACAACCAGGTTCTCTAGCCGGGCAGCAATATCTTGCCACAATGGGGCAGCCCAGATGGGTTTACCTCTGCGTTGCCAGTTACTCTGCTTCCATTGCTGCAACCACCCCCACAGAGCATTTGCCACCATCCAGGAGTCAGTATAGAGATAAAGTATTGGCCATTTTTCTCGTTCAGCAATGTCTAAAGCCAGCTGGATGGCTTTCACCTCTGCAAACTGACTTGATTCACCTTCTCCTTCTGCAGTTTCTGCAACTTGTCATATAGGACTCCATACAGCCGCCTTCCACCTCCGATGTTTTCCCACAATGCGACAGGACCCATCAGTGAACAGGGCATATTGCCTCTCCTTTTCTGGCAGTTTATTATACAGTGGGGCCTCTTCAGCACACGTCACCTCCTCCTCTGGTGATATTCCAAAATCTTTGCCTTCTGGCCAGTCTGTGATCACTTCCAGAATTCCTGGGCAACTGGGGTTTCCTATTCGACTTCATTGTGTGATCAGTGCAACCCACTTACTCCATGTAGCATCAGTTGCATGATGTGTAGAAGGGACCTTCCCTTTGAACATCCAGCCCAGCACCGGCAGTCGGGGTGCCAACAGGAGCTGTGCTTCAGTACCAACCACTTCTGAAGCAGCTTGAACTCCTTCATATGCTACTAATATCTCCTTTTCAGTTGGAGTATAGCGGGCCTCAGATCCTCGATATCCCCGACTCCAAAACCCTAGAGGTTGACCTTGGGTCTCCCCGGGTGCTTTCTGCCAGAGGCTCCAGGTAGGGCCATTCTCCCCGGCTGCAGTGTAGAGCACATTTTTAACATCTGGTCCTGCCCGGACTGGCCCAAGGGCTACTGCATGAACTATCTCCCGTTTAATCTGTTCAAAGGCTTGTTGTTGCTCAGGGCCCCATTTAAAATCGTTCTTCTTCTGGGTCACTTGATAGAGAGGGCTTACAATCGGACTCTAATTTGGAATATGCATTCTCCAAAAACCTACAGCACCTAAGAAAGCTTGCGATCCCTTTTTGCTAGTCGGTGGGGACATAGCTGCTATTTTGTTGATCACATCCATTGGGATGTGACGACATCTGTCTTGCCATTTTATTCCTAAAAACTGAATCTCCTGTGCGGGTCCCTTCACCTTACTCTGTTTTATGGCAAAACCAGCTTTCAGAAGGATTTGGATTATTTTCTCCCCTTTCTCAAAAACTTCTTCTGCTGTGTTGCCCCATACGATGATGTCATCAATGTACTGCAGGTGTTCTGGAGCTTCACCTTTTTCCAGTGCAGTCTGGATTAGTCCATGGCAAATGGTGGGGCTGTGTTTCCACCCCTGGGGCAGTCGATTCCAGGTGTACTGGACGCCCCTCCAAGTGAAAGCAAACTGTGGCCGGCACTCTGCTGCCAAAGGGATTGAGAAAAATGCATTAGCGATATCACTTGTGGCGTACCACTTGGCTGCCTTTGACTCCAGTTCATATTGAAGTTCTAGCATGTCTGGCACAGCAGCACTCAGCGGTGGCATGACTTCATTCAGGCCACGATAGTCTACTGTTAGTCTCCATTCTCCATTAGACTTTCGCAGTGGCCAAATGGGGCTGTTAAAGGGTGAGTGAGTCCTGCTGATCACTCCTTGGCTCTCCAGTTGACGAATCAGCGTATGGATGGGAATCAGGGAGTCTCGGTTGGTGCGATATTGCCACCGGTGCACCCTTGTGGTAGCGATCGGCACCTGTTGTTCTTCAACCCTCAGCAACCCCACAACTGAAGGGTCCTCAGAGAGACCAGGCAAGGTGGACAGCTGTTCAATTCCCTCTGTCTCCAAGGCAGCTATACCAAAAGCCCACCGATACCCCTTTGGGTCTTTGAAATACCCTCTCCTGAGACAGTCTATGCCAAGGATGCATGGGGCCTCTGGGCCAGTCACGATGGGGTGTTTCTGCCACTCATTCCCAGTTAGGCTTATTTCAGCCTCCAATACAGTTAGCTGTTGGGATCCCCCTGTCACACCAGAGATACAGATGGGTTCTGCCCCTTCATAACTTGATGGCATTAGAGTACACTGTGCACCAGTGTCCACTAGAGCCTTATACTCCTGTGGGTGTGATGTGCCAGGCCATCGAATCCACACAGTCCAGTAAACCCGGTTGTCCCTCTCCTCCACCTGGCTGGAGGCAGGGCCCCTCTAATCCTGGTCAGAGTATTTGTTACTCACTTCTTGTAAAAATGACTTAGAGGTCCCTTCAAGAGGGTCAGAAGCCCTTCTACTTTGTCTGGCAACCGGAGCGGCATCTTTCCTGGAAGAATCCCCTTTTGTGGTTGTTTTTCCTTTCAATTCACGTACCTGTGCATCTAGGACCGAGATAGGTTTTCTATCCCACTTCCTCATGTTCTCTCCATGGTCACGCAGGTAAAACCACAGGGTACCCCATGGTGTGTACCTTCTATATTCTCTCTCTTGAGCAGAGGAATGCTCGCTCCTAATAGCTGAGATATTGGTCTGTACAGGTGGGGAGTAGGACTTTTCGATCAGTTCAATCAGTTTTTCGGACAGTTTTTCCACAGCCGAGACACAGGCTTGTAGGGATGAAGAGAGATTTTCTTCATATTGCCGGAGTTGGCGAGCCATTTCATCCACTGTCGGTGCCTCTTCGTCTTTCCAAGTTAGTACTGCCAATGGGTTGGCATACGATGATGGTGCGCTCCGTACAAACTTCCGCCACATGGGTCGTGTGCATTGAACTTCATCTGGATCTCTGGGTAATTGTAAACTGTCCGGGTCATAATAAATCATCTCTAGCACGGCTAATTCCCTCAGGTACTGGATACCTCTTTCCATGGTGGTCCACTTGCCTGGTTGACATATAACATCTTCCTTGAAGGGATACCTTTCCTTCACACTTGACAGGAGTCGCCTCCAGAGGCTGAGGGCTTGTGTCCCTTTTCCAATCGCCTTATCAATGCCACCTTCCCTAGCAAGTGATCCCAGCTGCTTGGCTTCCTTACCCTCTAATTCCAGGCTACTAGCCCCATTGTCCCAGCATTGGAGCAGCCAGGTGATAATGTGCTCACCTGGACGACGGCTGAAATCTTTTCGCATATCCCGCAGCTCACTCAGGGATAGAGATCGGGTGATTACTTCTGGTTCTGCCTCTTCCTCCTGTTCTCGTGATGGCCCTGGTTCATCTTCATCCTTTGCTAAACGAACTGATTTTTTTGAGTATTTCTTCTTCTGTATAGGGGCGACTGATACTGGCACAGATTGGTTCTCTGGTTCAGCCGCAGTGCCTGTCACGGGGGCCGGAGCAGCCGCAGTATCTGTCAGTCTGTTTTCCCTCCCTTCCCCCTGAGGGTGCTGCACAGTATCGAGCAGTGTTTGGTAGGTCCTGGCCAGGGCCCAGCACAGTGCGATAAGTTGTGCCTCTTTGGAATCGCCACAGCATTTTCCTTTCAGATAGTCTATCACTTTATCAGGGTCCTGTAGTTGTTCGGGAGTGAAGTTCCAAACCATTGGAGGTGAGAAGTTCTCTAGATACCTGCCCATATTCTCCCACATGCCATGCCACCCATGGCTATCCAGCCTCGGGGCAGATTTTGGAAAGGTATTCTTAAACAGTTGTTTAACCTTAAACAAGGCCTGGAACACGTTCAGGAGACATAACAATAGGAACATGCTGGTTTGAACATCCCAAGGATATTCAAAATTCTCAAGAGCTACTGTAATTTGCCTGGAGGAGAAGGGGAAGCTGAAGAAATGTGTCTCCCCCATGGCTTGGCTCTCCGATGAGAAAAGGTACAAGGTGTAATTATTAATAGTTTCTGATAGACGGCTCCCGAAGTACGGAGGTGATGGCAATGCTGAGTACAAATACCAGATTAGTTCCACGACCAGCAATTCCATCGTATCATAAGCCAGTGTTACAAAGTAGAACAACATGATAACTCTGGCCCAGTTCCCACGGGTGATAAACAGCACAACAGGGAGCATATACTGCAAGTAAGGTATTACATAATGCACCTTTAAGAACAAGCGCACCAACTTTGAGAGCGAATACATCAACATTGTGACCAGTGACTAGTGAACTAATATAATGTATGTTTATAACAAATTTGTTCTAACACATTCCAGTCGGATTTGTCGTTATCTCAACCCGTACTGCCCCACATTGGGCACCAAAAAGGACTGTCGTGGTTTAACCCCAGCCGGCAGCTAAGCACCACGCAGCCGCTCGCTCACTGCCCCCCCACCCCTGGGATGGGGGAGAGAATCAGGAAAAAAAAAAACCTCGTGAGTTGAGATAAAGACAGTTTAATAGGACAGAAAGGAATGAAAAACAATGATAATGATAATAATAATATGACAATAGCAATACTAAAAGAATTAAACTATACAAAGCAAGTGGTGCACAATGCAATTGCTCACCACTCGTTGACCGATGCCCAGTTAGTTCCCGAGCAGCGATCCCCCCTCCCAGTTAACTCCCCCCAGTTTATATACTGGGCATGATGTCATATGGTATGGAATAGCTCTTTGGCCAGTTTGGGTCAGCTGTCCTGATGGTGTCCCCTCCCAGCTTCTTGTGCCCCTCCAGCCTTCTTGCTGGCTGGGCACGAGAAGCTGAAAAATCCTTGACTTAGTATAAACACTACTTAGCAACAACTAAAAACATCAGTGTGTTATCAACATTCTTTTCCTACTAAATCCAAAACACAGCACTATACCAGCTACTAGGAAGAAAATTAACTCTGTCCTAGCCGAAACCAGGACAGTACCTTTTTTCTTTTTTTTTTTCTTTTTACAAATAAGTCTGTTTTTACTGTGTGTGAATTAGATTTTCCTAGGGGAACAAATGCTACTTTTGAGGTTTTTGACAACTAGCTCAAGTCAGATTTCCAGCAAAAGGCTGGAGGCCCTTTCTGAGCTCTAAGGTTTGGCCATTGTGAACATTCACAGCAGGGTAGAGTTACTACTGCATACTACCTACTCCATTTTATAAAAACTGCTGACCAGATATTTCAGTCATTAATTAGGTATATGGGAGGTTATGTACCACAGAGTGACAAACCATTAATAAAAGCCCTGAAATTGCTACTTTTGCTACTTTTGAGGGGTGAAGCCACCCCTCGAATACTGTGTTCAGTTTTGGGCCCCTCACTACAAGAAAGACATTGAGGTGCTGGAGAGTGTCCAAAGAAGAGCAACGAAGCTGGTGAAGGGTCTAGAGCACAAGTCCTATGAGGAGTGGCTGAGGGAACTGGGGTTGTTTAGTGTGGAGAAAAGGAGGCTGAGGGGAGACCTTATCGCTCTCTACAACTACCTGAAAGGAGGTTGTAGCGAGTTGGGTGTCGGTCTCTTCTCCCAAGTAGCAAGTGATAGGACAAGAGGAAACGGCCTCAAGTTGCGCCAGGGGAGGTTTAGATTGGATATTAGGAAAAATGTCTTCACCGAAAGGGTTGTCAAGCATTGGAACAGGCTGCCCAGGGAAGTGGTGGAGTCACCATCCCTGGAGGTATTTAAAAGACGTGTAGATGTGGTGCTTAGGGACATGGTTTAGTGGTGGACTTGGCAGTGTTAGGTTAATGGTTGGACTCAATGATCTTAAGGGTCTTTTCCAACCTAAATGATTCTATGATTTTATGTTTTAATTAAAGGAGATTGTCATACATGGTGCAGAATAAGGTTGCTTGCTGAAGTATGTCTTTGCCTCTAGCTGTAGGTTATGGGGATAGTCCTTTGAGTTGCTGTTGAGACAAGGATGTAATATTTGACTGGGAACGTAATCTCCCATTCCCCAAACTGAATACTGAAAGGTATTGTTTTCCATATCTAGCCACCATGCATAGGTACTGCACTGTTAGCTGATGCACTGTGGAAGTGAAGGAAAGACACAGTCTTTCCCATTCTTGTGCCTAAACAAAGAAAACAGTCCGCTTTCACTCTTTTTCCTGTTACTTTTTCTACAGAGCATAGTATGAGATCAGGTTCTTGGACTCTTCTCCTTTTGGAATTCCTGCTGTGCAGGAACATTTAAATGTTAGAAGGGTTCTGAGAAAGGTATTTAATTAATAATTCTTCAGATGTTCAAATAGCCCTTTGTTAAATGAACTGGATTTGGGGAATATAGAACAGGGACATATTAGGTATACCTATTTCAATTGTTCAGCCTAACTAATCTGCTGTCATTATAATAATGTCATGAAGTAGGAAATGGGGAGGCTTTTTTTTCTGCAGATGCTCTCCTTAGATTTCATTTCATTGAAAGATATTAGCTAGAATCTAGCATTTCGGGCAGTTATCACTTTCACATTTACACAGCTGCAAGACGTTGGTAGTTTTATAGTCATCCTATGAGCAAATAACTCTTCCAGATCTCCCTACCTCCCCCAAATAACAAGTCCCTAGCATGTAAGAGAAACTCTAGTTATTATTCCCTATATGCTATTAAATATCATCCTGTTTCTCGTACTGCAGTCCTCAAGGTCATAGATTTCATGCTTTGAGAGTCAGATCCTTTGTATTAACAATATCTTATTGTTATTTATTAAGCCTCTTTTTGTGCCTAAGTCATTAATGAAAACATTATATGTAATGTGTTCACAAGAGAGAAATTTTTTTTCACCAGTGACCTTCCTCTGTTTTCCCTTTCTGTGCAACTTGTTTTCCTCTCTCCATTTGCTAGGTAGTTAATGAACAGTAAATTTCATGTAATGGTATGGATAGCTAAAACTTGATATTCTACCCCCCCCAATCAATAATCTTCTCAAATGGCAAAATCATATTAGATACAGTAGCCATAAGTCATTCTGACACAAAATCTCTCGTTAAGTTTTTGTTTCCAAAAGCAAACAGAAGAATAGGGCAACTCCACTCGGTTAACAACAGCAAAAAATAGTATAGCTTCCAGACAGGCAGTTTTGCATTTCTGTGTCGCTAGGGGAACACAATCGTCCACCTGAACAGCTGCTTCCCTTCCGAGTTGTCATGTAGCCCACTCTGGGCTGGAAATGTGTTAAATCTATTAGTTGGTAATGAGACTTCAGAAAAATGAGTCTAAAAAGATATGAGATCAGATGGAGTTAATGAGGACAGAAGAGGGACTGAAGGAGAAGACTGGGCAGGAGAAAAGAGTTGCAGGAGGAAAGGGGTTGAGGAGGAGGGTTATACCATATTTTCTCAGTGTTTTTCTAGAAGAAACTGGTGAAATCCTGTGCAGAGTGAGGGGAATGGAAGGTTCTGAAGTAGGGGATTCAGCAGAGTTGGACATGTTGAACTATTTTGTCTCTCTCATTTTTAAAATAGGATCCATGGAATGCCCCTCCCATTACTCATGTTTCTGTAATTTTTAATTAGCTTACTACTGAGCAATTGCAATTTGTCTGGAGTTGTCCATTTTTATTCTAGAAATTCTCCTATCCAGCTACTTGTGTTTCAGTGAAATGCTCTTGCCTCCACCAGAAGTCCGTCTTCATCCTTGACTGTTAAACACCTTGAACATAGTCCTGTCATGTTCCTTTTTTGGATTCTGCCCCCTGCCATTCAGGTCTGTTGTCATTCTGTCTCCGTGATAATTTTTCAAGTAAGCAAATCCTTTGGAAAGTTTCAATATATCCTCTGTCAAACAATAACTTTATGGGAAATGAAGTGAAATGCTGATCCTGTTTCACTTTTCTCTTTCCCCTATTTAAAAACAACAAACAAAACCCCCACAACCACCTTTCAGTTATTTCATCGACAATATTCTGCTATTTTACTGTGATGAATATTCACAGATTTCATTTTTTTTATTCCTGACTGGTTTTCTCTTGTCTAAATTTAAAATCAAAGCCTGGTAGTCTGAAGATTCCTAAACAGTGACTCAAATTCAATATCTGAAATCCAGCTCTTGATTTTTCTCTTCTCTTCCCAAAATTGTGCCTCTTGCTGCTTTTTATTTTTCTCCCCTCTCCCTCTCCATATTTATGGACATGGTCTTTGTGCTACTCCTCCTCCTACCTGTCAGTCACATCCAAGACATGTACGTTGTCTTTAGAGTGTTCCTCTCCCAAGTGCTGATGTCCTGGCTGTCTCCTGGATACAGTACAGTCCTCTTGAATACCATTTATAAGTCTGTCCTTTCTCTCTGTGTGGTTAAAATTACAATCACCGCATCTTATGCTTTCTATTTGGCTAATTAGCACCACTCCAAAATAAATATAAAGAGATGTGCCATCTAGTCTTTGAGTTGGCATCTGTTATGACCCAGACCGGACAGACCAGAGGGCCGTAGAGGTTCTGGGATCCCCCGGGCTAAATTAAGGTGAAATGACACCAAACGATGACTTTGAATGCTTTATTTGAACAATCCAAACTGTGGAAGGCGTAATGGTGGGCAGCGTGGGTTGCAGCAAAACGTTCACAAGAAGAGAGAAAAGAGAGGAAGAAGGAAAAAAAAAAAAGAAAGAGGGGGGAAAAGAAAAGAGATAGTCACCACCCTTGGATC
Source organism: Gymnogyps californianus (assembly GCF_018139145.2). Lineage (NCBI taxonomy): Eukaryota > Metazoa > Chordata > Aves > Accipitriformes > Cathartidae > Gymnogyps > Gymnogyps californianus. Next base: position 43,490 of record NW_026114235.1, on the reverse strand, counting down.
CCGCGGCGTCGGCGACGAGCATGGTAATCCTCCGGTGATGGGCGCGCGCAAAGTGGTGGCTCTTTGCAATTGTGTCTTTTATAGTCTAAATCTCTGTCCACAGTCACGCCTCCTGAGGACTTATATGGGTTCATTCTAGACAGTTCTCAACATATATAGTAGTGTTCCAGAGGGTTCTTTATCTACTGAGCATGTGCGGCTTATTGGGGTGGTGGTCTTAGGGACTTTCCAAGGAGCTACAAGCCCCCTCCTCAGATAAACTTTGTGTGACCTCTGGCCATATATGGTGGGTTCCCAGGCTGGTTCTGCCAGAACACAGGACTGCATACCCTCTGGCACACCCCCTGCGTCCATGCCAGCCAACTTCTTGCTAATGGCCCTCCCTCTTTGTTATGCAGACTGTACCTTGGTTGCTACAATGTTTGAGACATTGACAGACATTAACTCTTTCAGTCTCTCTGTGGTGGGTTGACCCTGGCTAGATGCCAGGTGCCCACCAAAGCCACTCTATCACTCCCCCTCCTCAACTGGACAGGGGAGAAAAAAAAAATAAAAGTCACGGGCAAAACAGACTCGACTTGGGGAAAAATTAATTTAATTTATTACTAGTCAAATCAGAGTAGGATAATGAGAAATAAAACCAAATCTTAAAACACCTTCCCCCCACCCCTCCCTTCTTCCCAGGCTTAACTTTACTCCTTATTCTCTCTACCTCCTCCCCCCCGAGCGGCGCAGGGGGACGGGGAATGGGGGTTTGGGTCAGTTCATCACACGTTGGTTCTGCCGCTCCTTCCTCCTCAGGGGGAGGAGGACACACACTCTTCCCCTGCTCCAGTGTGGGGTCCCTCCCACGGGAGACAGTCCTTCACGAACTTCTCCAACATGAGTCCTTCCCACAGGCTACAGTTCTTCACGAACTGCTCCAGCATGGGTCCCATCCACGGGGTGCAGTCCTTCAGGAACAGACTGCTCCAGCGTGGGTCCCCCACAGGGTCACAAGTCCTGCCAGCAAACCTGCTTCAGCGTGGGCTCCTCTCGCCACGGGGTCACAGCGTCCTTCAGGCATCCACCTGCTCCAGCATGGGGTCCTCCACGGGCTGCAGGTGGATATCTGCTCCACCGTGGACCTCCATGGGCTGCAGGGGGACAGCCTGCCTCACCATGGTCTTCACCACAGGCTGCAGGGGAATCTCTCTCTGCTCTGGCACCTGGAGCACCTCCTCCCCCTCCTCCTTCCCTGACCTTGGTGTCTGCAGAGTTGTTCCTCTCACATCTTCTCACTCTGCTCTCTCTGGCTGCAACTGCTACTCCCCTGTAACTTCTTTTCCCTTTCTTAAATATGTTATCCCAGAGGCGCTACCACTGTTGCTGATTGGCTTGGCCTTGGCTAGCGGCGGGTCTGTCTTGGAACCCGCTGGCATTAACTTTATCGGACATAGGGGAAGCTTCTAGCAGCTTCTCACAGAAGCCACCCCTGTAGTCCCCCCTGCTACCAAAACCTTGCCACGCAAACCCAATACACCCTCACAGCATCCTTCCATGAAGATTCATGCAGGCTTACTTCTTCAGGGAAGCTTTGATGTGCAGTAGTCAAACTTAGATCACTAGTCAGGCTGAATGACTTATTTCTCCCTCCAAATGTCTTTTGAACTGAGGTGGTTTCTCTCCTTTCTCTGCTAGGCCTGGAAGCATAGTACATCTATAGCAAGCGGGGATGATTGATTCCACAGGTTTTCACAACCTCTTTTGATCAATGTGATATTTGTAAATTCCTTCACAGAGACTGACGGGTAAACCTCTTCCATCCCATCGTGACTGTAGCAGGAAACTTTTAATGATTTTTGTTTCCTTTTAATGGAAAATGAAGGAAACGTTTAATGCATTGCCTTGATCAAATTTTGGATCAGTGAACAATGACCAGACTAATACCATGTTGTTATGAGGTCTTCTGCAGACCTGTAAGGGTTTACAGTCTAGAATAGACCATTTTAGGGGTTTTTTAAGTGATATAAAAAAGATGTAATTTGTGTATGAAAAAATGTGTAATTATCATATTTCTAATTTGTGTTCCCTCTGAAGCAAATAAGGAGATACTTGTTTGAAAGGTTTGCTTTGAAATGAAGTTTTGTTTTGTGGTGTGTGGGGGTTTTTTTGTTTGTTTTGGTTTGGGTTTTTTTAAGGGATTATCTTTTTAAAAAAAACTTTCCATATTCAAAATTCTGTAGTTAAAACTTTTCCTTTAGCTTTTTTTTTTTATCCTTTTAAATCCATAAAGGAGGAGGAAGAAGAACGTGATGAAGATGCTGATAGTGTAGAAGGTGAAGCTGTTAGCAATGAGAGATTTCGAATAAAAGAACGCATTGCCAAAAAGTTGAAAATTGATACGAGTGAAACTGTTAAGCAGCCAATTCAAGAGGAAGAAACTAAGACAGAAAAGAAAACAACTAGTTGCAGGTAAGTATCATGTTTTGGTTTTTTTCCTTCAGCTTGTTTACAGTTAGATTTTTCTGCTCAATTCCAGTTTTGCAGTTATTATGTTGATAGGTTAGTATTACATTAAAATTACACTATCTCCCCCACCCCCCCCATCCCCGACTGTGGAGGATGGAATTGCCTATTGCGTTCTCATTTCTTAGTTTCATTTGGCAGTTTAAATTAAACAGTTAAGTTACATTTTTGTTACACTGGGCACTTATTGATACCTCGTATGGGACTTTTTCTGTTTATTTTTCCCTATGAGTTATAAATGAAGAGTATTTATATGTATTTATCATGTTTTACTTTGTATTTATACACAGTTGTAAGATTGAGTTTTGTAGCTTCTTTATCTCTGGTAACACATGATGGTCATCCAACATTGAGACTTACAGAATGTAAAGGCTTCCTAGTCCTCTATTAAAGTCTGGTTTAACACAGCAGTCATTCTTACAGTGTACCAGTTTTTCAACACTGCAATTGATACATCAGTTTTTAAATACCATCTAGGGTTGTTCTTAGAGGGTTGGAATATGTCTGTGTTTAGCAGTGTAACACTTTATTCAAATAATTAAACTAGCTCTAGACAAATTATTGTTTCTGTAGCAGTTTTCAGCTCTTTACAGACATAAAAGCATAGGTTCCAGTCATGTAATATAGCTGTGCCAGCCTTTGTGAACATCTGTACTGATTAGCACTCAAGAGAGCCAAGAAAATTTTTATTAACCACTTTAATAAGTTTGAATAGCTCCAGGAAATAAAATATTTATGGGATTTAAGCAGGAAATTGTGTCCTTTTCTACATCTTCTCCAGTATTGATTTGAATCAGAGAAGCACACTAGGTATAGTACAGGAGTCTTTGTAATTTGAGCAAATCCAAGTAGGTTCCAGGCAGTTCTTTTTCAGGCCTAGATGATGTTACTTCCAAAGTTCCTCATAATTTTGTGTTTGCTGAAGAGAAGACCCAATATACTTAACAGCTGGAGATAAATGAGCAAGAGCATTTGACATAAAAAATCCAGCACAATAACATAAAAGAATATAGTAAACAAAATCTGTAATTTAAACAGACATTAGTTTTTCCTGTCATATGATTTTACTTTTAGTTAGAGGCAAGGCAACTAACTTCCATGCTTTGGCAAGCTTTATGTAGTCAACAAGATGTGTGTGGTCAGATCTGTAAACTGATGTTAATCCATTTCTTTTAGGACCATACATAAATCTGATCTCTTTGTAGAATCATGTAGTGTTATGTACACCAGCATAAAACTATTTCCTGAGTGCTGGCTTTCTGGGTTTTTGGTTTGGGTTTTTTTTGTTTGTTTTTTTTTTTTCTTCTCTTCCTTCTCTGTAAGAGCACCTAAATCACGCTAGGTGAAATTTAATGCTTTTTTGCGGATTTGAAGGGGCTGGTGACATCTAGTGAGTATAAAACATTAATTGGAGGGAAGATATTTGATCTCTTCATAATTTGAATCACCTTTGTTTTCTTGGCTGTGCTAGTTATAAATAGGTATTGTTTCAGAGGACATATACAAGATATCTTCTAAAAACCTATCGACTACTTTTCCTTTTTTCCATCTTTGAAGTTGTACTGTGTGGCTGCTTTGGAAGTTGGTGGCTGTACTATCTCTGCTGTAGACAGCTGGTCCACAGGAAGTATACTGAGATCGAGGAGGATGATGGATAACTTGGATCTCAAAATCTGGTTATTAGTCCTACAGTTGAGATCAATGCATAATCCCAGTGGTAAATTACATGAATACTTATCTTGTGTCAATTAAAATGATTATATGTCAGTATGTGGGAGGAGAATACATCAGGTAGTTTTCAGTCTCAAATCTTGCAGAAACTGAAGCGGTTTCCTGACTGCAGAAAGAAGTAGTTCCTGTTTTTCAGTACTGTGTCTTCAGTGATTGATTAATCCAGCACCCCAGTAATGTTTGTGACGTTACCCATAATATTCCTCAATACAGAATAAGTATAAGCTTCTCAATGAACTCTCCTTGATCATGGAGACATATTAATAAAATCTGTGAAGTCAGTCTTATGAATTTGTAAACAATTAGGAATGACTTAGGCTAGGTTCTTATGTGGTCAGCATTGGACAAATAAAGATTAGTGTTAGATAGCTGTATCAGATAGTGGAGGGAAGGAGCCAGAAATTAAAAAGTTCTCCAAGGAAAGCTTTTTCTGAAAAAGTACCTACAGGTACATGGAAGCCAAACAGCATCTTTGGAATAGCAAAAGACATTGGACTCTGTACGTTCTTACTACCTACCTATCTGTACAACAACCTGTCCACCAATCTGTTTAACTGTCTGTGGGGTTTTGCAGGGATGGCTGCTAGAACCAAACTTGTTTAAGGTATAATAGCAAGTTTGTAGCATGAAAGGAACACAAAGCTAGAGCATACCCTTAGGAATGAGATATCCTATGCCCAAGCTCGCATGATATTTTATCCCATTTTCAGATACACTTGTGTAGGCATTCCGTAAGCTGCTGGCTCTGCTCATGGAAGGTCAGTGTGCTGTGTTTGTGGTTATTCCACTCTTTTAGGGCAGTAGCAGTAGTATTATAGCCAAATGGGTTATCTTGACTTAAGAGGGTTTTATTGGATGAGTTTTTAGCCGTTGGGAGCCATAGCCTTGGGAGACACTGCTTGGTACCACAAGTAACATCAATTTCTAGACTCTTATTATTTTCCAAATGATAGCCTGGCATCCTCTGGCATGAAAATCAAAGGTATAGTATTGTTTGATTATAAATAAGGTGTTATTAACTTTGAGGTCTGATGAGATAAAGCAAGATAAACATTACCAAGTTTCATTGTCTGGAATAGTGACCTTTTTTTGTAAGTGTACTGGAGATGATTGATAATATTCTCATGGGACTTCACCCACTGTAGTCCAAGTGTGTGTTGAGCAGGCAGAGATGTGGGAGGTGTGAATATCAAACAAAAAGTTGGATCCACCATACATAGCTTGAAGGGGAATATCTACTAACATCAGAGGACCAAGAAACATCTGATATCTATCAGAATTGTTCATCTCATCAGATATTTAAATGTGTTAATAGAACAATTGAACTAAAAATATTTTTTTCAGAATACTGTCTTTTAACATGCATGACTTTTTCTACAAATTCGTATTCATTTGTATCAGTCACTTTTTTTTTTTAATACAAATCCGTTTGTGAAGTCAGGAGTTTACACATCTGTTTCAGAGAAATAATATGGAAACAATAGATACCTTTTCAAATTCATGGTACTGAGATCCAAGACCACTTCTTCTAAATGCAATCATACTTGGAGTGCTCAGATGGTGAAGTTAATTTTAGTCATTTCAGTATGCATTTGAACCTTTTGTGTATGTTTTAAAAAATAATTTGAGACACTTTCCAATTTTGTATTAGATACGAAACCTCGGGGGAAAAAGAATTTCCCACTCATTCTGGCAAGTTGTTAAAGAAATTCCACAGGTCTGTTGGTTTTTTTTAGAAAGTTTAAACCTAAACTTCAAAATATAGAATAGCTGTTTACATGAAGGAATGTATACAGATAAAAGAAGTGTTTGCCATTATTGCAATTGGAATCAAATTTATCAGCATTACATCAAGTTTGTAAAATGGCAGTGGCTTGAGATGATCATCTGAAGGCTTCAGAGTAAATGGTCCTCTTCTAGTTTGGTAATTAAAAATATTATTTTTACATTTTTTTTCATCCTGTAGGTGGAGCTCAGGTGCTACACATTTGTGGTTACATGGTTTTATGACCAAAAAAACCCCAACCAACTTTACTTCTGAATACTTCTAATTTGTTCTTCTATGCTTCCTTGTATTAAGATACTTTATGTGCTGTACTTTTCAAAACTATGGTAAATGTAAAACTTCCACTGAGTGGTCTCCAGCATTCCTTGCCCTCTGAGTTCTGACTTTTAGGTATAGTATAATCACCATAATATTTTGGAAATTTTGCTGGGTACTTAGCCAGAGTTTACCAGCAGCATCTCCAGAGCTCCATCTGTTAGTGTACTATAAGTTGTATATTAAAATATAGTCTCAAGTACTAGGTGTATGAAATATGTTGATGAAGCTTCCACTCAAAATCAACTGCGATGCAAATTTGGGTGGATTTGGGTTTTGGGGGGGTGTTTTGTTTTGTTTTTTTTTAACTTTAAATTGACAAAGATTCCACATTGAGAAAATACGGAGCAGTATGGCAGTATTTCAGTCTTCCTGTTTTTCTGTATCTTGATCGACCTGTGTCCAAGCAGAATTTCATTAGGAGGTTAGTCATTTGCCCTAGATACACTAGATCATAAACAGTAGATGAATTAGGTGACAGTTTTGCTTGTTCATCGTATGAATTCTTGAGAAGATATTAATTCAAGCATGTGAACTTGGCTGTGAAGATCTGGCAATGACATAGGAGATATAATTTCTATATTATGTAGGTAGCACCTACCTAAATATTTCCATTATACGTGAGGAATAATGTTCTTTCACTAGAGGAACACTGCAGGAATCTGGACAAGACAGCCCGGATAAATGGGTAAAGAGTTTGGAGTATTAGCTGTGTGGGAGGGATTAAGTTATTCCATTAATTATGAATTGACTTCACAGCATAAGAATACAGAAAGCTGCTGCCACATATCAAGATCAACACACTTTCCTGGTTTTGCTCCATAAGTGTAGGTGCTGCTTCTACATACAGTCCTTGCCACAAATACTCCAAACTCAACTCAAACTCAGAGTTGTGACATGCTTTAAGTGGGGCACTACCTTTGGAGAATTTAGAGATTATGTCAGAAATTAAGTAGACAAAATAATGGCCTACGAAATATTATTATGCAGTATAATACCTAGTTGGCGCAAGATGTATTGTACTGGTTCTGATTTAAGCATGCTTTCTGTGGCTTTGCAGGTGGAACTCTTGAATTCTAAATACTTTTAAGTCTGTGTTACCTGAGAGAACATGTCTGTTGTGCTTTATTGCCACAGCTATGGTAAGCAGATGTGTGAGCTGGAGCTACCTGATATAAAAGGGAAAACTCTCCCCTCCTCTCCTCCCCCCCCCCCCCCCCCGCCATGGTGTTGAGAAAAAGGACAGACACAAGTTGGTGGGAATTCATTGTCTAGGTATCAAAAAACAGTGGGAATGGTGTTGGTGTAAGCTAAGTTAATGTGACTTTCATGAAGAAATCTGAAATGGAAATTTATTTTGATGTATTCTTTTAAATTAGTGCTTAAAAGAATTAATTATTTTAAATTCCAGTTCCATGGTTGAGTGTGTGTGTAATTAACGTAGTAGCTGTTTTAAGCTTCTGCCTTTTGAAAAGTATAAACATCTAAACTTCCACCTAACTTATCTTTGTAATTTATAAACTGAACTTTTTTTTTGTCTGTTTGTGAAGGTGTCTTTATAAATTAGATCCCCAGAAAATGAATGTTAGATATTTTTATGGTGCCTTGCTTGATCTTGACTATGGCTAAACTAGCAAATCACACACACACAAATTCACTTTAGATATAAGAGGAAAAAAGAAAGAGGTTTAGTCCTATACATCTCAAGAGTGTCTGAAAGAAGGGAATGGTTTCTGAATCTTTTGTTCTGGTATTGATATCCTAACTTTGTAATGATACCATACACAGACTTACCCACAGGCCATATAATACCTTGCAGTCATACCTACCTACATGTCAGATGTTTGTTTTGATATGCTTCCACGTTAATTTGTGTGTATTTAGTATGCTTTGAGTGACTTATGGCATATAAATTCAATATGGATTTGAAACCACGGTGCTAACTTATAAATTGCCATTTATCCACAGTCATATGGAAATTGCTCACTTCTGCAAATGTTTACATGACTCAATGATTCCAGTGAAACTATTCATGTAAGTAAAAGTTCATAAAAATAAGCCTGAGAACCACTGAAATTCCTTGGGACTGTAATTTGACAATCATTGTGTGGTATGAAGGGTAAAGGAGAGGAAGGAATATTTTGGCTAAAATGACAGAACAAGTCCTTACCCTTGGGATTGAGTAACTTATTTTTTTTTCTTTTTCATAAGACTGTCTCGAGATGATCACCTTCCTTTCCTGACCCCTTGGCCACTTGTTCTTGCCATTTTTGCCTCAATTAGTGTTATAGTTGCTTATGGAGTTCCTTGTAAAATAGATCTCATACAATCTCAGTAAATCAAATTTTAAAAAGTCAGCTACAAAGCCAGGGCCAGAAGCTAGCTGTCAAAGACAAGCAAGTTTTAATGCTGTAGAAAGTGTGCATGACCTTCTGCCCGCAGCACACCGCATAAAATACATAGACATCAATCTTAGAATCAGGGATGGCATCTTGCTGGGATTAGAACCTTGAGTGATGCTCACTTTTGTATTAATCCTTATCATATGTTTTATCAAGTCATTTGGTGGTTAGGATTTTTCTCATATTCTCAGGTAATGTTATAGTGATAATGCTTTTAAAGTACATTTAATATTTTCTTTTGATTTATATACTACTTTTCCTCAATGCATGAGAGATCACACACTTCAGTGACTAATTTTCTTTAAGGAAAGCAATAATATTTGATTTTTAGCTAAGTGTAATGTTTTAAATTTTATCCACTCTTTAAAACTGGTGATCAGTTACTTTTTAATTGATGAGGTCCTCTTTTTAATTTTTTTTTTCAGAAAATGAAAAGAATGATCATCTTTTTCTTTGGTAAAAATCAATCCTTAAGTTATCTGTAAGTTTGAGAAGCTAGTGTGTTCTTTTTCATTTGTATTTTTATATTTTGTTCAAGAAATTCAGTATTTCAGACATGTATAACTGACATACAGGAAAGTTTACTTCAGAATTGGTTTTAGAAATACTTTTTTTTTCTGAATAAGACCATTTACTTAGTGCTAAGAATTGCATGATTCATTTATTCTTCTCAAAATAATGTAGATTTTTCTGTATTCTTTACCTTAATATTCATTGTAAAGAAAAAATAATCTGATGTACTCTCTGTAGAGTTAATGATTGGCAGTAACTTAAAAGCAGACTATACTATATTAAACACAAACCCAGATTGTTTGGGCACAAAACCCAAAATCCCAGCACTGAGATTTTTCTTGGCTAAGCATCAAAGTGTGTTAATAGGTATAGTGTTAGCCTGGGACAAAGATGGAATTGTTACTGTGGTATATTTCATCCTGCTGCTACTTGGCAAGAGTCAGTGTATTTTTAGGTGAAGTTTGTGCATTCATCCAGTCACCTGGAAAAAAGGATGTGTAGATGACCTGTGAAAACGCAGTTAGCATGATGGAAGGTAAGAATGTGTAATCCTTATTGTACAGTGAATTGTTAGCACTATATTGTGGGCAAGATATCATTTCAAAGCGCTGGAGTGCTCTCAGTTGTTTAGCTGCATGTGATTTTTTTTTTTTTTTTTTTTAGTAACATAACAAGATGGATTTAACAGTGGTATAGCCATGTACTTTTTAATTGCTAAATGTTTATGCTCTGTTTCCTTTCTTTTGTTTCAGAGTTGAGTAGCATGGGAAGAGACATTTTGAGGTTTTTGTTTCTCTTACAGAATACATTTTTTTGTAAATATGAACGGTACATCTTAGTGGTACTGCAGTGAAGGATGACTACAGTATGTTAAAACATTTTCTTTATTCATCACATCTGCTGTTTGTCTCTAGACAGTCAAGTTGTGGTATAATGTAGTAAGTCATGTAAAATAATAAAAATATTAAAGAGCCAAATAGGTAATAGATATTTTTAATATTGTGTAGAACAAGTCATGTTGGTTACCAGATTCTGGTTGTGTAATCTTTATAATTAATAATGTTGCATGAATAAAAAGAAGTGAAATTCCATTCTTGCCTAAAAGGTTGTTGTGTTAAGTTTTTGATAGTTAATAGTTAACAGTAGTTAATTGGTAGTTTAGTAATACCAAAATAATTTATCAACTCTGTGCGCTGAGCAGATTTGCATAGTAAAATGGTGGTTATTTCATTTATGATACATCAACTTTTCTAAATCACTTTGAAATTTTTAAATTAAATGGTGACTGTCCTTAAAGACAATAATAATTAGAATTTCTGTATAAAAGTATGTTTAATTTTTGTGAATACATTTGTATCTAGATAATTTACCACCTTAGCTTTGTGGTTTTCTCCTATTTCTTCTGAATGTGGGCATAGAATATTTGAAGAAATTTTGAAGACATTTTTTGCCAGTATGCTCATGTTTAAATCTGTTTTCTTTGAAAATGGTAAAGGAAATCATTTGAGAGGAACTTTAATAGCTAATGATGGTAATTGCATTTATTCTACTATTTTTATTTTAAGGGAGCGTCGTGGTTTAACCCCAGCCAGCAGCTAAGCACCACGCAGCCGCTCGCTCACTGCCCCCCCACCCCTGGGATGGGGGAGAGAATCAGGAAAAAAAACCTCATGAGTTGAGATAAAGACAGTTTAATAGGACAGAAAGGAATGAAAAACAATGATAATGATAATAATAATAATATGACAATATCAATACTAAAAGAATTAAACTATACAAAGCAAGTGGTGCACAATGCAATTGCTCACCACTCGTTGACCGATGCCCAGTTAGTTCCCGAGCCGCGATCCGCGCCGCTCGGCCAACTCCCCCCTGTTTATATGCTGGGCATGACGTTCCATGGTATGGAATACCCCTTTGGCTAGTTCAAGTCAGCTGCCCCAGCTCTGCTGCCTCCCAGCTTCTTGCACACCTGCTTGCTGGCAGAGCACGGGAAACTGGAAAGTCCTTGGCTTAAGATAAGTGCTACTTAGCAACAACTAAAACATCGGAGTGTTATCAACATCATTCTCACACTAAATCCAAAACACAGCACTATAGCAGCTACTAAAAAGAAAATTAACTCTGTCCCAGCCGAAACCAGGACAAAGACTTTTCACAGATACATTTATATTAATTATAGATTGTTAGCTGCATTGCTGCCTGCATACTTCTGGTGGATATTGTATGAATCCTAGGGATTTGATTTCAGGAATGCTATTTCAGATTAAATGATTCTTCATAAATCTCTCTTCAATGTTTCTAGCAATCAAATTCACAATTTTGTTGAAGGCAATTATTCTTCTAGCTTAATAGACAACTGGATCTTTATATTTAAAAGCAAAAAAGCAGTGGTATTTTCTAGAACTGAAGACTAGAATATACTATATTGACTTACACTTTTCCTGAGGAGATGCTTTGTAAAATATGCATGTTTACTTTTAGAAATCTATTCTTTATGGTTAATATTTACCAAAAAAGGAACAAACCAAACCCTGAGCATTGCACTGTTCTTATGTCTAAATCTTTAACACTTTCAAGTACTGCTGAATGGATCATTGTGGACCATGTTTATAGGTTAGTATTCCTAGACTAAATTCTGCAGTGAACTTTGCAAATCCAGACTTGCAAAAGTCTTTCAGTTGTTCTTTTTGATTTCTTGAGTGATAATAATACTGTTTCCTCACAGCTGTGAACTACCAGAATGAGAAGGCTATGGTTGTGTTTTAAATAGAAATTATATAGCAGGTTCTATGGAAGTTAAAACAATGTATGTGTTTCTCCCATAAACAGCCTAATTTTTGTTGTAAATGGTAGTAGTTGCAGTTTCAGTCTGTGTTTTGTTAATATCTTATTACTGGTTGATGGTTGATTCTAAATACACAAATGTATTTAGAATCATAGAATGGTTTGGGTTGGAAGGGACCTTAAAGATCATTTAGTTTCAACCCCCCTGCTGTGGGCAGAGATACCTTCCACTAGATCAGGTTGCTCAAAGCCCCATCCAGCCTGGCCTTGAGGTAGCTCAGAGATAGTAATACTATTAATAATATCCTTCAGGTTCAATCATTTTACCATTACTTGTTAAACTTCACGGTTTCAAATTTATTTTGGATGTAAATGACAACTCTCTGGTTGCATACTGTCCCAGTTAAGATTACACATACTTCACTTAAGCAGTGAAGCATTTTACTTGCAAAATATGTGTAACTTTTTATTTTTTTATTAGTTGATCAGCTGTGTTGTCAACATAGACATGCAGCCAGTGATGATATGTATTGGTTTCTGCCTCTTTATACTGATCTCTTGAATTTTACATTGAATGACTCTAGTGTAAATAGTATCAGGTCTCAACATACAGCACTGTACATGGAGTTTATGGTTATAGATACAATAAAAAACTATTAACTCTGAAAACATACCTGCATTGTACTCAGAGGCAACCTTACAGAGAATGTATACTAAGTATGACTAATATTTTGCTATAATCTTGTAAAGTGATTTTTTTATATATATTTATGAATTACCTGCTCATAAACCCATCTCAGTGCCCTGTGTGCTTATGAGTGTAATCTATAGTCATTTGTAGATATTTATGCAATAAATAAATAGAATAGAATATTTTCATAATAAAGTATCAACAATGTTAAGCTTTTTTTTTTTTTTTTGTGAATGTATCTTTACTGTTACATTTTGGTAAGGAATTTGGAGTTTGTTTTCTTTTCCCCTCAGTTTCCTTTGTGAGATTACGTGCTTGAAATGAGTGGTAAGTTGGATAACTTCTTGCAGCTCAATTTTTTTGTCTCTGAGGATACAGGAGTTTATTTGAGAACAAGGGAGTAAAACACAGTACTTTCAAGCTAGAGCCTCCAACCTTCTGCTGCAAGTGTCATGATGTATTCTAATATGTTAAAAGTTAAAAATAGGGGTGTCTATAAATGAACACCTCACAGAAAACTGATTTTTGTGAATGCATGTAGCTGCTTCTTGTTTTTTCTGGAGAATACCATGATAAAATGGTCTTTGTTCCAAGATACCTTTACTAATAACTAGACCAGGTACTGCCATCCTCTATAGAGGATGGCATGTTGTAGAGACTGCCTTTATTACCAAGAAAGTGTTAAAGGGCTGGACTAATGCTACAGGATGGATATCCAGTCAGTTTGTTATTCTCAGGGATATTAGGACATTAGAGTATCTTGCCTGAGGGAATGTGGTGGGTTGACCTTGGCTGGACACCAGCTGCCCACCAAGCTGCTCTATCACTCCCCCTCCTCAAATGGACAGGGGGAGAAAAATATGACGAAAGGCTCGTGGGTCGAGATAAGGACAGGGAGATCACTCACCAATTACTGTCACGGGCAAAACAGACTCGACTCGGGGAAATTGATTTAATTTATTGCCAATCAAATCAGAGTAGGATAATGAGAAATAAAACCAAATCTTAAAACACCTTCCCCCCACCCCTCCCTTCTTCCTGGGCTCAACTTTACTCCCCAATTCTCTACCTCTTCCCTGCCCCCAAGCAACACAGGGGGATGGGGAATGGGGGTTGCAGTCAGTTCATCATGCATTGTCTCTGCTGCTCCTTCCTCCTCACACTCTTCCCCTGCTCCAGCATAGGGTCCCTCCCACAGGAGACAGTCCTCCACAAACTTCTCCAACATGAGTCCTTCCCACGGGCTACAGTTCTTCATGAACTGCTCCAGCATGGGTCCCATCCATGGGGTGCAGTCCTTCAGGAACAGACTGCTCCAGTGTGGGTCCCCCGCGGGGTCACAAGCCCTGCCAGCAAACCTGCTCCAGTGTGGGCTCCTCTCTCCATGGGGCCACAGGTCCTGCCAGGAGCCTGCTCCAGTGTGGGCTTCCCACGGGGTCACAGCCTCCTTCAGGCATCCACCTGCTCTGGCATGGGTTCCTCCGCAGGCTGCGGAGTGGGCTGCAGGGAGATAACCTGCCTCACCATAGTCTTCACCACAGGCTGCAGGGGAATCCCTGCTCCGGTGCCTGGAGCACCTCCTCCCCCTCCTTCTTCCCTGACCTTGGCGTCTGCAGAGTTGTTTCTTTCGCATATTCTCACTCCTGTCTTCCAGCTGCTGTTGCGCAGCAGTTTTTCCCCCTTCTTAAATATGCTATCACAGAGGCGCCGCTGCCATCACTGATTGGCTCGGCCTTGGCCAGTGGCGGGTCCGTCTTGGAGCTGGTTGGAACTGGCTCTATCTGACATGGGGGAAGCTTGTCTGCATTCTAACTGAGTTGTTCGAAGTTGTCATCTGTCGTGGTTTAACCCCAGTCAGCAGCCAAGCACCACACAGCTGCTCCCTCACTCCCCGTCCCCCCCCTGCTCCAGGTGGGATGGGGAGGAGAATCAGGAAAGAAGGCAGGACTCGTGGGTTGAGCTAAGAACAGTTTAATAACTACAGTAAAATATAATACTAACAATAATAATGAAATATAATAATAGTAATGAAAAGGAATATAACAAAAGGGGGGGGAGGGGGGAAACCCAGTGATGCACAATGCAATTGCTCACCACCTGCTGACTGATGCCAGAGCCGCGATCCGCCCCTCCCGGCCAACTCCCCCCTGTTTATATACTGGGCATGATGTTCCATGATATGAAAAGTCCTTGGCTTAAGATAAGCGCTACTTAGCAACAACTAAAACATACTAAGAAGAGAGTTAACGGTCCCGGCCGAAACCATGACATCATCCATTGACTGTGATGTGGTCTTATAATAAGTAGGTTACAGAACTACATACTTTTTTTAGTATATTCAGTTAGATATGTGATGAGGGTGTATTTGTAGTCTACAATTAACTTTGAGGGGTTGTTCATGGTCCAGAAAATCTGGCATCTGCTACCTAGACACTTTATATGGCAGTATTCTTTGTCCTGGTTTCGGCCGGGATAGAGTTAATTTTCTTCCTAGTAGCTGGTACAGTGCTGTGTTTTGGATTTAGTATGAGAATAATGTTGATAACACACTGATGTTTTAGTTGTTGCTAAGTAGTGCTTACCCTAAGTTAAGGATTTTTCAGTTTCCCATGCTCTGCCAGCAAGCAGGTGTGCAAGAAGCTGGGAGGGAGCATAGCCAGGACAGTTGACCTGAACTAGCCAAAGGGGTATTCCATACCATGGAATGTCATGCCCAGTATATAAACAGGGGGGAGTTGGCCGGGAGGGGTGGATCGCTGCTCAGGCATTGGTCAGCGAGTGGTGAGCAATTGCATTGTGCATCACTGGTTTTTTTTTTTTCCTTTTTTTTCCCTCTTCTTTTTTTTTTTTGTTATATTCCTTTTCATTATTATTATTATATTTCATTATTACTATTGTTAGTATTATATTTTACTTTAGTTATTAAACTGTTCTTATCTCAACCCATGAGTTTTACCTTCTTTCCTGATTCTCCTCCCCATCCCACTGGGAGCGGGGGAGTGAGGGAACAGCTGTGTGGTGCTTGGCTGCTGATTGGGGTTAAACCACAACAATCTGTCAATAGACATAAGACACAGTTTAAAATATGAAACAGTAATGATCTTGATGGGCCAATTTGATAGTGAGATACATCCTCAGATAAGCAGACCTTCAATGCTTTCCTACATGTTCTGCCTCAAATTGTAACATAAAAGATAAACCCAGGAAATTTTTAATCACTATAGATTATGTGGTAACTAACATTAGGAAAGGACTATTGATAGGATTATAGATTGATTTAGTTTTGAACTGTTTCTAAAAATGGTTTGGACCATCATGGAGAAGAACTGAAGTTGAGTGAACACTGTATTCCAAATTGTGATATCAAAATATTTTGTTCATACTCACTGCTTGGCTATATTGCAGGTACTTGGTTTCTTGTATCCTTTTTTGATAGATTTAAATTGACATATAATTCTCATCACCATTTCCATTAGTTCTCATTTTGACTCGTGTACTTGAAAATTTGTGATCCTCCTAGTAAAAGGGTTAATGCACATTGTTTGACAACTTCCCAAGTTGGAGAACAGCAAAGCATACCATAGTCACAGTTGGATAATTTCACAGCAAAATCACTTTTTAATGAGAAGTATATCAGCAGTACAGAGCTTTTGAAGTTGTTCTTAAGTTTGGATGATAAGTAGCCATACTGAGCTCATTGATGGAAAAGCATCATTTGCTGAACAAGCCTCATGCTTAAGACTGGAAGTCACAGTTACATCATTGCTTGGTTAATTGGCTGCACCTGTCACTTGTTAACAGCTCTAATCCATTAGTCTCTGAGCCACATGTTGAAAGGTCAGGAGGAGCAGGAAAGAGCCTGGTGTAATTCTTGAAACAATTACAAATCATGGGATTTTATTTCTGTATCTGTGCTTTCATATGTTATTTTTTGATGCCAGAATGTTTAAGGCATCATCTAATCCTTACAGTGCAAGGAGTTATGTAATGATTATTAAATAAGTATATTTCCAGTACTCGTACTCAAACTTGTATGCCAAAAGGCTAAATAATAAGTTCCTCTCTTTCTCAAACCTCCAAATCTTTGAGTAATATAATTCTTACGTTCAGGCTAACTGTAGATAAGGTTTGGTGCCATCATTGTTTCATTCAAGCTCTGCTAAAATACTCCAAAAGATACTCAGCTTGATTTAAATAATTTATAACAATTAAGTATTCTTTGTGATTAATATAGTGTTATAAAAATGCATGCTCCTAAATACCTCTGGAAATAAAATGTTCTGTGGGTTTCTTGAAACATTTTAGTATGTACTGAAGGCTGGAATTCTGAGACTGATATTTCAGCCTTACAGTAATGTATGCTTACATGGAATGGGACATCACCCATTCCATCTTTGCCTAAAGAGTGGAGGAGGTCTGTTCCATCTGCCAAGAGAATCTCTCAAAAACTGCAGTTATGGGAACTCTGACCTGATTTCCTCAAAACCGCAGGTTCTTGCATTGCCAGAGGACAGGACTTACAGTTGTAAAAACCTTTGCATACCAGCTGAGATTCTTTTTATGAAGCATCCTCTGCAAGGGCAGGGTCAATCATCTTAAGCTTTGCAAGCTTGACAATACATATTGTCCACACCAATCAAAATTTTTGCTATACACAGGCTCCATTCCCCTCTAGGACAAAAGATCTGGTGTTATACCACAGGATCTTTAATTGGTCATTCTGATACTAGACAAGACATTTGGTAGTATTGTTTCCAAGCCCTTTTTTCCCTTTTGTAAGTATGCTCCTTTGCACTTTCTTTTCATGCTTAATTTTGGTCTTGGTTATATTAATTTACAGTTTGAAGCCTTATAGTTACCAAGAAAAGAAAAAACTTGTGTTCAAAATGGGTACTTAAATGGTTACAGAGGACTATTGTTGGAAAAGTGTCTTAAGGAGCTCTCAACAGAAGTAAAAGTTTCAGCTTCTGTGGTTCATGTTTCACAGTATAGCAATGTATTTCATATCTTAAGATATCTTCCTACAATCTGTCCTTTTTCTCTTCATAAATCAGCCAAGAAATATATTTTATGCCAGCATTGATGTAAAGAGTAAAAAATTATTATTCTTGCATTCTTAGGGATCTAAAATTAAAGGAAATAGGTTTTCCATTGATATGAGAGGTCGTTTATTGAAAAGAGAGGATTTTTTTAAAAAAATAAACTTATTTTTTCAACATTAAAATCAAGATATAAAATGCATGCAATTAAGTGAACTTCCCAATAGCATAAACTCATTATATAAGTATTAATCACATGTATTTTTTTTATCTCTGAGTTTTGTGGTTGTATGCTAAAAGGGTATGTTCCCTCAATGTAGGTACACAGAAGCAGAACAGATAACAGGGGGGAGTTGGCCGGGAGGAGCGGATCGCTGCTCGGGCATCGGTCAGCGGGTGGTGAGCAATTGCATTGTGTATCATTTGTCTTTTATTGGGGTTTATTTATCTTTTTTTTTTTGTTATATTCCTTTTCATTACTATTATTATATTATTATTATTATTATTAGTTAGTAAACCCTATAGCTTATTTTGGGGATAACTCCACTACAGTAATTTAAAATTGAAGACATATGGTCCTAAGACAATGCAAACAAGAACAGCTGATCAACTTCAGCAACCAATTTTTATATGTACATCTATTTCAAAATATTTGATCATAGATTATTTAGTATCCAGCCCAGATCTGAGAAAAGG
This sequence comes from Gymnogyps californianus, assembly GCF_018139145.2. Classification (NCBI taxonomy): domain Eukaryota; kingdom Metazoa; phylum Chordata; class Aves; order Accipitriformes; family Cathartidae; genus Gymnogyps; species Gymnogyps californianus. The sequence continues at coordinate 25,022 of NW_026114235.1, read as the reverse complement.
GGAGTTTCAAGACTGTTTTAAATATAACAGAAATACTACTTTAAGCTATGCTCTGTGCTTGTAGTGTTTATTTTAAACTCCTATTGATTACTTATTTTCCTCTATTGTAAGTCATTTGTCCTCTTACAGAAAGTTCAGCAAAGTCCATAAAAAACAACTGTTTCTTCAGCCAAACCAAGTGTGAACTACTTTCCAGACTTATGAACCTAATGGAAATTATTTTGGTGGTAGTGGCAACTAATATTTTAAACGAACAAAGTTTTGGTGCTCTAGTCTGCAGGAAAATTTAGAGTCAGTTCATGAAGAGACAATTATGCCTTAACTGATCCTGGACTGTATGCATTCCAAAGGACAACACCAAGGAATACTTTACAGATGTTACATCCCTCCTGTCTCTCTCTCTTTACTTTATCACTCTTTTTCACTCTTATCTCTCTTTTCTTCCACTTGCAGGGAAAGCATCTATTCCAAAACAGATGACCTGTTATATTCTGAAAAGTATGAGTTTTCTGTGATTTGGAGTTTAATTCTACTTGTTAAGAAAACAGATTAAGTTCAAAATTAATTATTTGATCCAAATAAAACAAACATTAATTTGGCTGAAGTATTACACACAAAAAAATGGGAGTCACAGCAATATAATAACAAAAACCCCAAACTTGTAAAAACTAGTGTGGTAAGGATATGTTTTCCTTTTCCATATATGTAAGAAATGTGGGTAAATGGAACTACATGATATATGGAATTTACTGTGCAGGCTTCAGTTTTCCACATTATGTTTAGAAAGGAATGGGTTAAACTCTTGACTTGGGCTTATGCAAGGAGTCTGGGGATATTTACACTTTTAAAACCCTGTTTTTTACACACTTTCAAGAATTAAATAAGTTAATCATTGCAGGGAAAAAAAATCTATTTTTGAAGACAACAGGAAGCCTCCAATACTGGACGCTAATAATGAGCTGTCTCAAATAGGCTTCAGATAATATGTAACAGAAACCTTTTAAAACAAAGTGTAAGAAACTCACATGCTGATAGGTGTTTCACAGACCTCAGAAATACCTGGGCATATATCTTAAAAACTTTCCTAATACGGCACTTGACTCAAGAATTTTATTTCTGTATTTAGCTAACCAGTACATGATGGTTTGCTATAGAAAGGCTAACTTGCCTAACAATTACTACAGGATGCCTAAGTTTCCCTTTGAGGTTCTTCCTCAGTTCAGATCAGCTCTCTAGTGAGGTATTGGAATTAAAGAAGTTACTGTGGTTTTAAGCCCAACTTCAGAATAAAAGAAGTAGGGAAGATGAGGAGGATGAAGTTTTCTTTCTAAGAGACTAGGTTGCTTGTGCCAGGGACTAGGAATGCAAGGTACTGGAAGGAGGCTGAAAGATTGGGATCTAACAAAAAAAAGTCTTTTTGTGGATTTGTACTGATGAGAACTTGCATATTTCTTTCAAAGGAGAAAAAGCAGACTCTTAATCCTTTGAAAGATCTAATTTTTTAGATATATAACCTTGACTTCCTTAAGGAAATCTCTTCTGTTACATTTAAATTATACTAATTTGCTTTGCCAAACCTTTCCAAATCTCTGCAGTGTTCTGAATCTTAAATAATGCTCTCTTTCTAGAACATCTGCCAGATCTGTTCCATGTGCAATTGCTGTTTCTGCTGTTACCGTATCTTCTTCTGACTGAAAGAGATTAATGGTTTGAATCTGGAAAAAAAAAGGCCAAAAGAGTGTTGCTCTTGGGATCAGCAACTTTCTCTCCCCTCCCCCCCCCAGCTTTGGAAGTTTTATTACCTTTTCTTCTAAGTTGCAGCACAGAAAAGATTAAAAAGTCTCTTTTCAATGCTGACAATACAAATGATTTCTTTAAATTTTCCCAGATGTCTAAAAAAGAATTTTCTAAGCTAACGCTGAGAATACAGGAGCTAAGTAAATTAAAGGAAGAAAAAGCAGAGGAAGAAACATTTATCTTCTGTTGTGAAATGAGTATATGTGTAGATTACTTTTCATTTGATGGCTAAAAATGAATAAGCTATTCCTAATATAAGTGGGGAAAAAACATCACATGCTTCATGTTATTAAATTTAAGGATGTGTTTGTTCTTTTCTGGATGCTTTAAACAGATCTTTTGTATTTCTAAACAAAGCCTTCATTTACTGAGTTTTTTCCCTCTAAATTTGATAAGTGCATTGTATTAGGTCTTGTTTCAGTAAACTGTTACTGAAGGAACTCAAAAACAGGAAGAAGAAAATTGGTATTTACTCAATCTTTGAGGAGGAAGGCATTTTCACTCTAAAGATATTGCTATAGGAATGTTTACAGGAAACTAGAAAAACTTGATTTTTCAATTAGCAAAATGCAAGTTGATAAGGGTATAGTCCTCCCTAAATATTAGGGGATAAGATGTAAACAACAGCAAAGAAAGAACACTTAAAAGATAATTTAAGTATACAAAAAAATTGGTATTAGTTATCCAGGAATAAATTTAGGTTGAAAATTGGCAGAAACTTTCTATACATCAAAGGACAGAAGTCCCAGAAGAGCAAGAAATACAACTTCTGAAAGATGGAGCTTGGTATATATAATGGCTCAAATGAAGATGTGGTTGCATGAGACAGCAACAGACTGGACAAATAGAACCAGGTGGTCTTTTGGACTCCAGAATTCCTATTACTACTGATACTTATCTATGTTAAAAAAAAAATGGAAGGGATATAAATATCACACCAAGAAGATTTACAGATAATAGGAAATAAGGTGAAGTCTCAAGTACTAGTGAGGAGGAAGGGATAATAAAAGTACACCTGAAGAGGTCAGAACAACAGCAGACAATTATCAGTCTGAGGATCAGCCTAAAAACAAGAAGGGAGTGGTAAATCTGAAGGAAGCTTAGCTGTGACATAGGTTTAAAAAGTAGCTGCACAAAAAGCCTAGGCCTACATCCTTAGAGTTGTCACATTACAGGGAGGGGAAATCACTCTTACATAGATAATAAGGAATCTCACCTTTACACTGACATGACACCAGTAGGCATTTTAAAAAGAGACATCAGTGCATCACTGTGCATTTATTCATGAAATGGGATAAAAGTTGGTTATTGTCTTTTTCCTATTTTTCTGATACAGATTTTCTAAGTTGAACTTCAGATCAAGATAAAAGTAGAATTTAAAGTTGTATTTTTAAACTTTCCTTACGATGGCATGATGTACTGGTTTTGGCTGGGATAGAGTTAATTTTCTTCATAGTAGCTCATATGGTGCTGTGTTTTAGATTTGTGACCACAACAGTCCTTTTCGGTGCCCTACCTGGGGCTCGAAGGGTTTGAGATAACAGCAGATGTGATTGGATATACAACTAATATCACGCCTAGTTCTGGGTGAACTATGTTATTAAATCTAAACTCGAAAAGCCCAAATAGCAGTAATACAATAGTGCAGAAGTCCCAAACAGCCATATGTGAAGCATTTCAATGAAGAAGCCTGTTCCCAGCTAGGCCAATGACAGCTCTGTGATTCTGCCTGTAAAGAAGCACTTACGTAAGTTATGGAAGTAATATCTACGTAGAGGCAGTTGCTGAAAGACTGGCGCTACAGACTGACAGACAAAAGCTGAAACAAAGGATGGTATGACCTGCAGAATGAATACTAACAGCATGTGAGGTTTCCAGTTCCACTCCTTCTCCGGCCTGTGGTGAGCTCGCCAACATACATGCTGTCTTCAGCTTTTTTGCCTCACAACACACAAGTCTGACAATGCCCCTAACTTCAATCACCTATTCCTGTTGCATTTCCCTAATCACACTAAGTTTGTTACAGCCTCATCAATGTTGTGAAGGCTACCCACACCTCATAATGTGCGCTACTTTCCTTATTAATTGGATATTTCTCTTCCACAAAAAAATGCATTTGTAATAGTTTTTATTTTAAACCTTTTTCATGCTCACACAAAATAGCGTTCCATATCAGTCTAAAAGGACATCAGAGTGGCAGTGAGGTTGGTTAGTAATACATCTGTTCTCATTCTTTCTGTGATCCAAGGAAAATGTAAACATGGTGGAACAGTGACATGATCTGGGCTGGATAAAAAAAGACTAGATTTAGATTTTAGAAGAACAAACTTCAGCTCACTCTGGGAGGGATTTTGTGGGAAGCTTCCATGGAGGATAAAGGTGCTAGTGAGTGCTGGGAGTTTTTCAAGAACGCTCTCCTGGAAGCACAAAAACAGTTCATCCCCTTTAAAGGGAAGGGAAGTAGGCGGAGCAAGAGACCCCCTTGGCTTAACTGCGAGCTTCTGAGTCTGCTCAAAACCAAAAGAGAAGCGTGCCAGAGATGGAAAAGCGGACGAATACCCATTGAGAACTACAAGGGCATTGCCAGGGCATGCAGAGATGCAGTTAGAAAATCAAAAGCTCAGCTCGAACTGAAATTGGCCAGAGATGTCAAAAACTACAAGAAAGGGTTCTTCAGGTACATAAACAACAAGCAGAAACAGAAGGAAAATATTGGCAGAGGTTCTCAACACTTTCTTCACCTCTGTCTTTACCAGCACTGTTGGGCCCCAGGCCTTGGGAACAAAAATCCAGCTTGATGCAAACACAGACCCACCGTCAGTGAAGGAAGAGTTGGTATGTGAACTATCACAGGAGCTTGACCCCTACAAATCAATGGGCCCTGACAATATCCACCCGAGGGTGTTAAGAGAGCTGGCCGACATCGTTGCGAGGCCGCTCTCCATAATCTTTGAGAAATCGCGGAGATCGGGGGACATCCCAGAAGACTGGAAGAAGGCTAATGTCACCCCCATCTACAAGAAGGGCTTAAAGGAGGACCCAGGAAATTATAGGCCCATCAGTCTTACTTCAGTCCCTGGGAAAGTTATGGAACAAATCCTCCCGGGGGCTATCACAAGTCCAATGAAGCACGTGATTGGGAAAAGCCAGCACGGACTCACCAAGGGCAAATCGTGCTTGACAAACCTGATCGCCTTCTACAACAAAGTAACCTGCTCGGTTGATGTGGGGCGAGCGGTGACCATTGTCTGCCTGGATTTCTCCAAGGCTTTCGATACGGTTTCCCACAGCCTCCTCCTAGAGAAACTGATGCGTTACGGTCTAGACAAGTGGTCCACGCAGTGGGTGGGGAACTGGCTGTCAAGCCACACCCAGAGGGTGGTGGTAAATAGCTCCTTTTCAAACTGGCAACCTGTCACAAGTGGGGTCCCCCAGGGATCGATATTGGGCCCAACGCTGTCTAATATCTTCATAAGTGATCTGGATGATGGGATCAAGCGTACCCTGATGAAGTTTGCCAATGATACCAAACTGAGTGGGGAAGTGGACACTTCGGAAGGGAGAGCCACCCTGCAGGAAGACCTGGATAGGCTGGAAGAGTGGGCTAACAAGAACCTTATGAAGCTCAACAAGGACAAGTGTAAGGTCTTGCACCTGGGAAAACATAATTCAGGAGTGCAGCACAGGCTGGGATCTACCCGGCTGGGGAGCAGCTCTGTGGAAAGGGACCTGGGGGTCCTGGTGGACAACAAGCTCAATATGAGTGAACAGTGTGCTGCTGCGGCAAAGAAAGCCAACAGGATGCTGGGTTGCATCAACAAGGGCATCACCAGCAGAGATAAAGAAGTCATTATCCCACTCTACTCAGCGCTTGTCAGGCCACACCTGGAATACTGTGTTCAGTTTTGGTCCCTGCTATGCAAAAAAGATGTGGACAGACCAGAGAGGGTCCAGAGAAGGGCCACAAAGATGATCAAAGGACTGGGAAGCCTGCCATATGAGGAAAGGCTGAGAGAACTGGGTTTGTTCAGCCTTGAGAAAAGAAGGCTTAGGGGAGACCTTATCACCACGTTCCAGTATTTAAAGGGCGGCTACAAAGAAGATGGAGACTCCCTTTTTACAGGGAGTCACATGGAAAAGACGAGGGGTAATGGGTACAAGTTACTCCTGGGGAGATTCCGATTGGACACAAGAGGAAAATTTTTCACAATGATGAGAACAATCAGCCATTGGAATAGTCTCCCCAGGGAAGTGGTGGATTCCCCAACACTGGACACTTTTAAGATTTGGCTGGACAGGGTGCTGGGCCCTCTTGTCTAGACCGTGCTTTTGCCAAGAAAGGTTGGACCAGATGATCCTTGAGGTCCCTTCCAACCTGGTATTCTATGATTTTGTGATTCTATGATTCTATTCTATGCAAGAGAAGATCTGATCTCAGATATCAAAGATGATACATTATATTACATGTGTTTGGGGTTTTTTTTAAACTGAAATAGCTAGCCAAATTCTGTATCCAGCTGGTTGTCTTGATTAGAAGAAAAGAATGCTAGAAAAGAAAATCTTTATTGAGAATGCATAAAAACCTAGGGTTTTGGAACACAGAAAAGCTCAAATGGCAGAAAACTGTTCTTTGCCACACCAACCAGCATTTACATTAAATGTTATGATTCCTCTTCCACTAATAACAGAAATTTTGAACAAGTCATAAGTAGGCATCATTTCTGCAGTCTTTTTTTAATAGGTGTTCATCTATAAAGGTTTTAATCTATAGGGAATCAGATGGTAGCCTTCCTTAGAAATTACAAAAAAACCATGAGTTAGTAGGAACTTTATTCAGAGATACCTCTCAATTCTCCAATACCCAGTTGTCTCCTTTCAGAAGTTGTATGAAAGGGTCAAGTGGAAAGACCTTCCTTCAATCACAGAAATGCTTAAATTGTAATATAGAAATTAAATATGGGAAAGCAGCAATAAGGAGTATAGTATTATTTACTAACAACTATGGGGTTTTTTGTGTTGTGGCTACATATTACTGTCCACTTGCACTTAAAGAAGAGTATTCATCTGGTTTTTTTGCACAAAAGCTGATAAGGAGGTTAAAAGTATTGAGAAATAATATAGCAGACTTAAAATTAGATTTTGTTCTTGGGAGACAACACATTAGAAATCTGTTATATTTGATAGTTCTTCACTAGAAAGTAGTGCAGCACTAGGACAGGTTGCCCAGGGAAGCTGTGGAATTTCCATCTTTGGAGGTTTTCAGGACTCAGCTAGAAAAAGCCACTTGGAGTGGGAAGACAGACTAGGTGATTAGGCTCTACAGACACCTAGCTGCAACCTTTAGCTAATACCTCTTTCCATCTCTGAAAGGAAGAAGTGTTTGTGTTTCACAGCAACACTGAAAAATCATTGAGTGATGCCAATTTGAATACTCCTTCTATTCAGATCAGAAGCTTTAGGACTAAAAGAGAGGGCAAAATTATGGGTTTTTTTTTTTAATTCAGGTAAACTGAGTTGTTACATTTGGGTGGTATTCTCTTTGTAATGAATTCACACATCAACAGCATATTCCGGCTTCCAATAGTTAGGATCCCTGCAACATTAGTAAAGGGTTAAGCTGTCTCTCCTGGTCAGTGAATCAAATACTTCAGTAAAATTCAATGCGCTGCTGCACTGTCTGTCATGACCAGGAAAGACTAGTACTAGACTCTTGCTTGGGACTTGTCAAAGATCTAGAATCTGTTGCAGTTATATTTCCCCATTCTTAAGCTCAGTATGGGTAAGACACCACTTTCTGGTGGTTTTTTTGTAATAACTTGATCAACCTTGACTGGGATATGGATAATCAGATATCAAATGGCTGAGCTGAGCACTGCTTACAGAGGAAGTCACATTCTGGCAGTTACTTTGCAAATTATATCTAATTTAGAAGTGGCTAAGAGTCCCAAATCAGAGCATAAGACATTTGCCCCATTATCTCGTGTCTAGACCAGATCCAAAATAAAATTTAGTGGATCTTAGGTAAATTTAGGTGCCAAAGACCAAAACTTTAATTCTGAAAATGATCACTGATCAGGCACCTGAGTCTGCAGTCTTTACTTCCCATGTGTTTTATGTTCTGCTTTTGTCCATGCCTGTCAGTGACAGGATTAAGCAACTCAGCTCCTGTTTCATGCTACCTTCAGGCTTTGAAGCTCAGCATCTTATATAGGGCACCTAAGTACCTATTTCTAGGATTCTAGATTCTACTTTGGGAGCCAAAGGTCTTGTGTTGGGCATTGCAATACTCAGTGCTGTGAGAAACTTGTCTCTAGTCCCATGGAAGAAAGTCAGGTTAATTGCTTTCGAAAAGGAAGCAAATGAAGGTTTCATTGACTCCTTTTGAAAACACTGTCACTTGTTCTTAGCTTCCTTAAAGGCCTCAACTTACCTTCCCTTGAAGTCAATGGTTTCTTTCCATTTACTGCAATTGGAGTTAGAGTAGACATACTTAGAACTGTCAGAGATTCCCTATCAGCTGCTCTTGCTCTATTAACAATAGTAAATCAGTTTAAATTAGTTTGGTGATAAAATTGTTTTATCATTAAGAATTGAAGAATGCTACTGTTCTCTCAGCCATCTGAGTGAGTAACTCCAGGCTGTTAACAGAAGAGTTGGGCCAACATTCCCCAACTGCCTCTTCTCTTCGCCTTTTCCCAGTCTGTAGCTGGGATTCCACCACTCTTTATATTCCAGGAGCCCACGTATAGGCACTTCTATATTAGCATGTCATTTTTCATGAATTACTAATAGCAATAATTGGTATCATGCTGGGACATTTAGCTAAGTATAAGTCTTACAGATTGTGGTTTTAGTTATAATGTAAAACATATCAATACTTTAAAATTGATTTAGGACTTTATTAAGCCAATATACATTTGATTCAGACTTTGTGTGCTGTTTCAAAAGCATTTATACATTTTATGCATTTAAACATGAACAATTCTGCAAAGTGTTTCTGGAGTATATGTCCCTCTCATAAATTACATGTAAATTAATTTAGACTCAGTTGTACCTGCATTTATAGAATACTGATATAAAAGCTAGTATAGTTCTACTTTTAGAGATACCTGCCAGGTTGCATGAAAAATATGTTGTATTTAGAATTTCCTTGTCAATATTTGCAGAACATCACTAGGCACTTCTAAGTCATTGAAGTATTTATCTCTTGCTGACTGCTGTTTGTTTCTGGCACAGTGGGAAAGTAAAAGCATTATTTATTTAAAGTGTTATTAAAATTATTTGGATCTCATCAAAGCCTCGCAGCTTTTTCTCTTTTTTTCTGCTATTACCCACTTTTCTAGTATATACCCACTAAATTAAAAGCCTTGACCCTTTTATGTTCATGATGCTTGTTTGTGTGTGAAGAAGCTAGTGCCTCATTGCAGGTTGAACTTTCCTTGCTTGCGAATTAACAGATTAGCCCCAGAGGTTAAGTAAGCATGATGTGGGTGTTCAAAAAAAAAGTTCCGTTAAGCTTGTTTTGTTCTCTAATATTGTTCTCATATCTTAATTTTAATTTAGTTTACTGTATTCATTCCACTGATTTTCTGCCTTCATGTCTGGAGAGTCTCTACATCTGCTTCAAACAAAATAAATTTTGGGCTATGTAATAAACATCTTTTATAGTAGTCCTAGCATTACCACCAACAGTCTTAGACAACTCTTCAAACTCTTGAAATTCCTTTAATTTATAGTTATATATTTACTTCATATTGAAAAATTAATATCTTTATATTGTATCTCATCCCAAGTAAGCCTACCGTGGGATGAATAGGTAATAGGACTTACTAGTCACAGGGACAACCTTTTACATATTGCATATGTTAACATGCACATTTTGCATGCTTTTACATATTGTGTAAGTTAACATGCAGTCTGCAATATGTATTTACTGTCTATTTCTATGTGCTTGTATTTTGCTTCTGCTCTGAAAACTTTACACTGTACATAGATAACACTTTTTAGACAGGCATTTTGTATGTGAAATATCTGTGAAAAGAAGAAAGGTACTACAAGTGAATGGTGGCTATAAAGAATTTGGTTTTGCTCTGAAAAGCAGGAGCTGCACAAAGTTTTAATAAAAAAGACTTGGTGGAAATTGACATATTTGCTGGGTACTGAAATTGCGCTTCTTGTTTCTTACCCTGCAAAAGAGTTGTGGTGCCTTTATCCTATTGCATCTTCAACTAAAATGTTCAAACCCCATTAAGGATTTAGAAAGCAAGTACTATTTTTCCCAGTATTTTCCTTAAATTGCTTGTTTCCATGCATTCAGGCGTTTATCAATGTAAAGTTGTCTTTTTTTTATAATACTTGGAAAATAAGCAAATAGAATGGTTCTATATTATCTCAAAGTGATTTGTATATAATTTTGTTGTGGGAACTTCTTAACTTTGATCCCACGTTGCCTTATTCCATTAAACTAAAATGTAGTAATATGATTAATATTTATTCTTCTTGGACCTACATGATGTTCTGGGGCTTAAAATTCTTTTTTGTTTGTTACCTTTTGAATTTTAGTGAAAGATAATCCTCTGCATTCATAACTAAGCCAATTTATCCCTTAACACCTCTTCAATTCAGATACTTACCAGGCCTTGGTTCATGGCCACTATCTATTAAAAGATAACTGGAGGACATTCCATTTGCCCTTGATCACCAATATTCCTTAAGTGGTCATAAAGTTTGGGAATTAAGGATTAGTAAAAGGTATAATAAATACAAGGGGCTTGAGAAAAGCTGCAAAATTGGTTAGAACTATGGAAAAGGTTTCAAAATGAGTAAAGACTGAAATTTTAGTGGTCTTTAGTTCAGGAAGAAGAGACACAACTAGTTTCCAGAATAACAAAAGGTACAAGGATGTGCATATTGCTGTACACTTTAAAACAGTGCAAACATAAAGGACTTAGAACCATTAAAGACAACATACGTAAATCTGTTTCCATCACAGGATGTGCTAAAGTTGTGCAACTCATTGTGATGAGATATGATTGATGTCAAGAGCTTTGCATAATTAACTAACATGTATGCATTTGTCTCATTAATGTATATTCCATCGCAATAGATGTGATCAAAATACAGAGATATGAGCTGTCATGTACCTTGGCATGTTAACTTCCATGTGATGATATGTGGTCAGGTACTGCACTAGACACGCTTACTGATTAATCTGTCCATCTTCCTTTGAAAGTAGTTGTTAAAAAAAGATATCACACTGACCTGATACAGCAATTTCTGTGTGTGTACCAATATAACAAGATTTTAAAGAATTAACACAGTATGCTTGTGTGAAAGATGTATAAAGGCTATTTTCTTTCTCTCTTTCTCTCTCTTGTAGAATTGCTGCATATACAGTCTTGTGTTCATACACTTTTTTTGGCATTAATGTCCACAGGATTAATAAAATAGTATCAGCCTGGATTTTTAACTTATGATGAACCAAAATTAATTGGTCAATTGTAATTACAGATCATCTCCTCAGACAATATTTTTCATAGCCATTAGACATCAGGAGTTGTTTTTCCAAAGTTTTAACAGTTGCAAAACCTGTTGTATTTCTGGGGATGGAATCATAGAGCAAGTCTATCGGTTTGTAGACTTTTAATGAAAACATGTCAGTGCTGCCATCTTTTGGACATTCTTTAACAACTTATTATGGAAAACTAGGATTTGATTAACAAGGACATTGTTCATGAGGGATGTGGGGAAAATGTCAAAGAATTAATTTTGAAAAAATGTCCTGCTGTGGACTTTGATTCCATTCTTCTTAGAAATGCATTCATGCTCACAAGTACACACTGTTTTGTGAGTGTATAGTGGTCTCCCCGTGTTAAATGCTGTGTACTTTGAAGAATAGTTTGTGACTTGAAATCTTATAACACATTGCAGTTACATTTTTCTGTGCTATTTAAAGAATATTACTGTGCTTGCAGCTATATGTGCTTTTAGTATTTAGTCATGCATTCCTCGGATGGAATTAATTTTGCTTATGGAAACACAATTTCCATGAGGGCATTTTAGATGTATTTGTTCTCATTGCATTTAAAGTATTTATTTGGGGGCCTGATTATTCAAAAATATATTTTCTGTCTGGGAGACTGAAAGGTGAACAGATCAGTCCAACCTGGAAAAAACCAAAACACTCTGCTGTTTCTGAGTGAAAAGAAAAATATCCTTCCAGAGAAATGCTGGAAGCTCAGTTATATGACTTCCTAAAACTGGAATGGTGTGGCTCTGACTGGATCACTGTTCAGAAAGAAAAATTCCTGCCTTCCCCTCTTGGGATTAAACTAGATCTCAATTTTTGGGCCTTGCTATAGACAGTACACTAATATTTCTGACAATGTGGGTGTTTCCTTCCTTTTTCAGCAAACAGCATTCCAGGAGAAAAAAAATGGTAGAAAAATCAGTCAGATCAAACTTTGTAGGTGCCAGATATAGTTCAGTGAATAGCTATCCCTAACAAACTGCTTTTGGGAGTGTACTAATATCCTACCAAAAAAACACGGAGAATATAACTGTATGGGTGTTTCCTGTGACAAGAAAACAATACCTCCTTACCCACCACTAAATCCTTACGCAGTAAGAAGGAATTTGGTTCCTGTTGACATGCTGGGTCATGGTGGAGTCGCAGAAGGGCTCATAGTCACCTTCCTCATGTATTACTGACTACAAGGGTATGGTGACCTGCTCTATACAGCAGTTACAGATTGTAATGGGTTTCATAGCATTGCAGTCTAGCACAAGTTTAGTTGTGGTGCCTTGCCTATCATCCTGAAATATCAGTACAATGAGTCTGACCTATTCATATCTATTGCTGCTACTAGCTGTCATTTTAGCATTTATATATTCATCATAATTTTTGTCTGTGTTTGCAAACATACATCTTGAAATGGAAAAATTACCAAAACTTTTTGTAGTACTCTGACAACAAAATTTGAAAAAAAGATATATTCTGGCAATATAACTAGAAACAAGACAACATTTAATTTAAATAAAAAACTTTATTAACAATGTAAAACATTTAATATCTTACAGTCTGAGATAATTCTGGCATGCCCTATGAGAGGTAATACTTAGTGATATGCAGACATCGTACTATAAATTCTTTTGGAAACAAAATGGGTTGGTGTTGTGTTTTACATTGTTTATTTTAATACACCTTATTTTAACAAAATATTTATTTTTTCCAAAAGCTTGTAGAGATACTATCGGCTTAAAAGGAAATCTGTTACTTCTATGCATTGTACAGTATGTAGATATTATGATTTCTCTGTATTTACAAGTTCTAAGTATTTTCATATATGGTTTGTGTATCATAAATTAAGATATTTTTCTATGAAGCTTTCAAATTGAGATATAGTGGAAGACTAAATATGAATGAGAGCACAAAAAGCAACTGGAAATTTTGTGCAAATTCTGTTACAATATTGTTTAAATGTTTTAGAACTATAATACTTTTGCTGTTAAATAGTTTTCTATGCTTAAAGACTGTTAGAATATGATCAAGTATTTTAATATGATACTAATAAAAGTACTGTACTATGCACAAACTTTTAGCTGTAGTTCAAACAATAAAAAAACCTTAAAAATTATCTATTATCCATAATTCATGTGTATTTTCTCTGAGTGGTTGAAAGTAAGCATGCAAAACATACTTTAAAAAGTTTTAAAAACATTCTTAGTTATGCTAGATCTAGTCCACAGCTGGTTCTTGACCACCATAACTTTAGACTATTAAAATTCTTATTTTGAAAAGGAAGATGGAGCAGAAGAGAAAAAGCAATAGGCTAGTGTAGAAAATATACTTTATAATCAAAAGTAGTAATGTTTATCTTTTCAATGGTCAAATGATAGCAGTTTAATCAAAGTTATGATTTTCTTGGTGTTTCTGTATCTAATCTTCTAACTTGAGACAAGACAACACAGTCCAAAGAATCTTTGCTTCCGTCTTCTTACTAATGGGTAAGGAGTCAAGTTTAGGAGGCTGCTATCATCTGTGATGGAAAAACTCACATTTTAATACAGCATGTACACATGCACACACACAAAAGACTTTATATTTATGTGTCCTAACAGCACCTACAAGATCAAGTAGTAGATCCTATTGTTCTAGGCACAGAGCAAATAATAAACTGATTTTTGTATATGAGTCTTAAAATGCTAATTATCAGGATCTCCATGATAATGCAATAGAAATTTTGGCAAGAATACCACCAGTTCAATGATGAAACCTAAAGGAAATTACACCTTCAGTACTGGGAGACCTAAGCCAAAATATTCCTGCATGGATGAATAATATTAGGGTCCCAAATAAAACCTAAAGATAAGTAGTTTGAGATCTTGAAGACATGCAAGTTTGAAAATGTTGATCCTAAGGTTAAATTCTGGCTTAATTTAAACATGAAAAAAAATATTATTGAGTGGTCATTTGTGCACATCAGTGAGAATTTCCATTTAAAACTCCAACATTGGAACAGCTTGGCACATCAAGACTAAAAGCACTTGTCTGGGAAAGTTAGCACAATATGCTCACCCTGTTTCTGGTTAGCTTTCTACTCTACCTTGTATATTAACTCCTTTTAAATTCATACAAAATTTATATATTATTGCCCATACTTATGTTAACTCATGCACTGTCAGCAAACTATCCCAAAAAATCTTTATAATTTACTTTGAATTTGAGCCATCTTCAGGCATGGTTTCAGGCTAAGAACTATGCCTCATTATGTTCCTATTCTTGTTACATCAGGGATCTAGTTTTGATTGTAGGCTCTAGACACTACTGTAATACAAATACTTAACTATAAGAACATAGGTAAGAGTTCTGAATTTCTTAGCATAGTAACTTTCCTGCTGTCACTTAAGAGAATTCCATACAAAAAAACCAGGTCTGTGAGCAGTCAATAACATTATGTAAAGCTTTTGTGGGCTTACAGTCTTAATTCCTTTCTGGCTGTCACTGAAATCAACAGCAAAACACTCATTTAACTGAAAGCAGGATCAGGTCTTGTAAAGATCAATTCATTCAATGGCATTCAGTCATCTCATAATCATTCTCTTAAACCATGCTTTGTTGTGTAAGCAACAACAAAATGTAAAAATTACAGTCCAGACCACTGGAAGAGGCTTCCTAGAGAGGTGGTTGATGCCCCATGCCTGTCAGTGTTTAAGAGGCATTTGGACAATGCCCTTAACAACATGCTTTAACTTTTGGTCAGCCCTGAAGTGGTCAGGCAGTTGGACTAGATGATCATTGTAGGTCCCTTCCAACTGAAATATTCTATTCTATTCTATATTAATTACCTATAATGTTGTTTGTTTGTTCTATTTACTTATACTGTTATCTAGGTTTAATTTATTAAAGGTCTTGGAATATTTAAAAAAAATTAAGTGCTGTATGAATAATGAGTATGACTGTCCATTCTTCAGGCATGTGTTGGGTTTGTGTAGCGAGGGAGGGGCTACAGGGGTGGCTCCTGTGAGAAGCTACTAGAAGCTTCCCTGGCTCCAACCCGGACCCACCTCTGGCCAAGGCTGAGCCAATCGGCAACGGTGGTAGCGCCTCTGTGATAGCATATTTAAGAAGGGGGAAAAAAAAAAAAATCCCCTGCAGCCCGTGGTGAGACGGCAGGCTGTCCCCCTGCAGCCCATGGAGGGTTAACGGTGGAACAAAGATTCCCCTGCAGCCCATGGAGGGTTAACGGTGGAGCAAAGATTCCCCTGCAGCCCTTGGAGGACCCCACGGTGGAGCAGGTGGCTGGGCCCAGAAAAGGCCGCGAGTCTGTGGTAAAGCCCACGCTGGAGCAGTTTACGGAGGACTGCAGTGCGTGGAAAGGACTTGAGTTGGAGAAACTCATGGAGGGCTGACCCCCGTGAGAGGGACACCACGCTGGAGCAGGGGAAGAGTGTGAGGAGTCCGCCCCCTGTGGAAGGAGCGGCAGAGACAATGTGGGATGAACTGACTGCAAGCCCCATTCCTGCCCCCCTGCGCCGCTGGGGGGAGGAGGTGGTAGAGGAATCGGGAGCAAAGCTGAGCCCGGGAAGTAAGGAGGGGCGGGGGGAAGGTGTGTTTTTAAGATATGGTTCTATTTATCATCATTCTACTCCGATTTAGTTGTTAACAAATTAAATTGGTTTATTTTTCCCCAAAATCGAGTCTGTTTTGCCTGTGACCATAAGTGGTGAGTGATTCCTCCCTGTCCTTGTCTCAACCCACGAGCTTTTTTTGTTGTATTTTCTCCTCCCCATCCCACCAGGGGGAGGAGTGAGCGAGCGGCCGCATGGTGCTTTGTTGCCGGCTGGGATTAAACCACGATAAGGCATCAATTCTCAGAGGTCATCTGTAAACTCAACATCACAGTTGTAGTCTGTGGGAGCAGCAAAAACACCGCTTATGATTCCCTGATCCTGGGGCATGTCTCAGAGCTTTTAAACTCTAGCTGACACGTTTCCCATCCTGCTGCACAGGTGATCAGCGATTTTTCTGGCAGCGTTGAAGGGCAGTGTAGACACCAGACAGCAGAGAAGAATTCTGTATGCCTTTGTCTCTGTTCTGAATTCAAGTTGGTATATGCTTTATTTGTCTTTTCTTTCCTTATTTCCACCATGCTGCTTTCTTCTAGGCTAGGCACAGACTTTGGCATTTTTCCAGTGTCTGTAATGGCACATCTGTATCATGTATCATAAGCAATTCCCTTTCTCCTTTCAAATAGTTTTCTATCAAGCCATCCTGCCATAAAATCTTACTTGTATAATGAATTCATCCATTCTATATTCATCTTTTACCATATTATGATGAATGTTAGACTGCTTAGTTACTTGGGACAAGATCTAGGACACGTTAGGCATACTTCATCAGCTGCCAGTATGCAAAGACTACACAGCATTTAAGAAATACACATTATCAAGAAGAAACAAAAAAGGAAAATTATTATCTTTTTAATGTTGTTCACATGAAGAAAGAGAGTCCCTGTAGATGTGGAGTATTTAAGACTGCTGGGCCACAAAATGAAGGCCCATTGCTAAATACATGTATAGGGTGGAGATCCTATCCCCTGTGCATTTGTATAGGGTGCCTCATAGCTGACTACTGGGAAAAGCAAGCTGTTAGTGTTGGAGATATGCGAGAAACAAAAACAAAGGATGCTACTTAGTTAACGAGGTGTGACCTTGAGAAGAGAAACAAGATGACACCATAAGTCAGCTGGGTAAAGAAATACCAAAAGATAAGCACAGGGGCAATCAAAGAGCTACTTGAACTGTGAGTGAACTCTCCTAATTAACATACTAGAAAACCCGCCCTCGGGTAGGGAGAGCCCCCTACCAACAGAAACCCCTTCCTCACAGAACATGCGCAGTAAAAAAGGAGGATGCTGCGACTTTAAGTGGAGATGAGACTTGCGAGAACCAATAGGAACGAGGGTAACTCAGCGAAACTGTAAAAGCACTGATAACTGTTGCTCGAAAGGTATAAAATGCTTTACCGTGTGTTAACCAGGTGTGCTAGCTTTGTGGAGTTACCACCTAGCACCCATCTCTGCGCAGACATGAAATAAACAAATATCTCGACTCTGTGTGTTAATCGGCTTTTTTGCACACCGGGTGAAAGAATCCTGATTTTTGGGACAACATTAGCAGTCTCAAGTCAAGTATCTCTTCTGCATAGGGTCAGTGTCATATCACAGAATCTACAAGCCTTGCGGGGGTAAAGCAAACTGCATCACTCAGCAGGATCCCTATCATAGTCTGTGCAATTTACACCTTCATCACCTTTGAAAAAGAAAGCCTCCTGACACAGGGAATTAGTTGTGCTGCTGCCTTCATGTCACCAGGAAAAGTCTATTATTTTATCTATAGATATCATATCTATAAACTTCCAGAATACCTCATGTGAAACTCAAGAGAACAAAGTTCACATTAAATTCTGGCTCCACTGAATCAGTAGGGAAGGGACTTCACATAGATTTTTCTTTTTGTAATTTCTACCAAAAAACCCGCTAGATTTTTCAGATCTAATGGAAGGTAAAACCTTTAATTATCTTAATTTTCCTTACATGAAGAAAATATAAAACCTACCTTGATTTTTCAGTGGTAAAGGCATAGTCTCCCTGAGTTTACTTAAAAGGTTTTTCATTTCTTTCATATCTCTGTGGAAACAAAAGTTGAAAGAGATACAATAGAACAGCAGTTGAAGACTGAATGGGGAATGGCTCACAGTATAGCTTTATATGCTGAAATAATGGAGCAATAAACCAAACTAAATAATACAAAAATCTCTTGGGCAAGCATTTGGTTCAAATACATGTATCAGAAGATGCATACCAAAATAAAGGGCAGTAGATTTAATAAGGGAGCACTTTTAAGCCAGTCTGATTTTAATTAGTAGCATCCAGTCCAAATTTATGATCTATTCTGGCCCTTGAGTATTAAATGAGTTGGTGGGCACAATGTGATCCTAGTGGCAAAATACACAATATGCCTTAAAATTAGCATAAGCCAGTACTAATGTTAACTTAATACCCCTTATCAGCATTTTGTAGCTTGTGCCATGAATATATTTCATTGTTTATAAGGAAATTATAATACACGTAGCTAATCCATGTCACGTAAGCTCCCTGCGCATTAAGTGAAAATTTTAGAAAAAGCGCTGTCACTCTCACCCCCTCTTAAGAGGACTTTGGCATGAAATTTGCTAAAAGGCAGAAGATGGAAAATATGATAAGAAAATATCATCTCACAAAGCAAGTTACATATGGATATGTTTTGAGAGAGGCCATAAGTTGCAAAAAGATTCCTGTTTTACAGATAGATGGCAGACCAGCAATTTTGTGTGCAGGCTTGTAATGTCTTAAGGCTTTCAGGATTTAAAAACAATGTGTTCTTGCCTCATTCATCTACATATAAAATGGTTCTTAGAAATGAAGCAGCATGACTTGCTTATTGCTCAGTTTTATTCTCTGAGTTACTCTCTCAGTAGAACAGAACTTTATTTTATATAAATAAACATGGTAACCATTAAAATCTCAGCAGCAACTTAATATACAAAGTCATCAAAACAGGTATTTTTTGCAAAGAAATGATGGCCATCAGGATTACTCCCTACTAAAGGGTCTCAGTTTTGTCTTTCAACTGCATAGTTAAGAGGGTAAGAGAAGTCCACTTTGACATACCTGTGGATGATGTTCCCCTCCCCTCCTAAGGCTTCCACATTCATAACTATGGGCGGGCAGAAACAACTGACATGAACTAGATTCTGTGCTTTTGATTTATGAATGCAGAACCGCAGGCCAGCAGATTTCAGGTACAAATTAATAACCACTTAAGATGAGACAAAAGCTGCCTCTTTTAGAGAACCTGGCCTGCTAGCACTATAATTTCCTACCCTTTGTTTTTGACAATTACCCTCTGGTAATTAGTCAAATTAAGGATGTCACTTCTCTCTGCCCTTCTTTTAGGAGTTGCTCTCAGATATGTTAAATGTAACAGAAATGTTAACAGGCTATTTAATTTACTAACACCTTTTATAGTAGCAATACTGGCTGCCTAATTGGAAAAGACTAAATAAACCCCAGACAGAAATTTGTTTTATTTAGGAATGAAGTTCTATACATACCTTTCAGTGTTTTCAATATCTGTAGAAACCTGCCATAAATGCTGTTGAATATCTGTTGGTGATGATGACGTGTCTTCTAAAATAGGTACTTCGGAACTCTCCTCCACTTTAGTATCTAGGATCTTGGGTGGGGCACAAGGCTCTTTTCCTTTAAAATATTTAAACAAAACATGTATCCCCATTATTTATTAATTAAAATGTATGCTCAGATTATATCATTGATGTTTTGAGCTTGATCTTGCACTAAGAACTGTTCAGAAAGAGAGCAGATCACACCAATCTGCTAATCAGAGTACTGCTATATGTTACTTCTACCAAACAAAACTAAGAGAAATCCCATGCAGGCATGTATGGAGCTTAGAATTTTACTTAGTATTATGAAGAGTTTCAGTTAAACTCCAGTGGCTCACATGTGACACAAAATAAGAGCCAGAGGACAAAAAAGAACAAAATAAATAGGGAACTAGAGCATACATTCTGAAAGCAACTTCAAAAACTTTGACATTAAAGAACATTGCAATCCATGTTTCCTAGTATTACTGCAATACTAAGGGAAAACAAAAGATAAAAATGTGCAGTTTTGTAATTGATGATTTTAAAAGCAATACATAGCTGCCACCATTCACAGCCCAATATGCATTATATTCTGAATTTCCATGCTTACACTTGCCTAATTTATGCTTACTATATGAAAATGAAATGCAGTGTCAGAATTGAGTGGGGACTTCGTGACAGATCTGCCAGGGCTTTTGTCAGGGAGAGAATGGGATAATGGATGTGGACCATGATAGTGGAACATGCAAGAGAGTTAAGTACTGGTGGGATTTTTTTGTATCCTTGCAAACCTCCTGTGGATTGTCAGATGGTACTCCTTTTCTGTAGTGGCAAGTACAGCCCTGGCACCAAGTACAGGATGGGACAAATTCTTTTTGTGAACATAATTTAAATGAGAATTTTCAAATTGGAGTGCATCCCAGACACGTTATTGAGAAATTAAAGTTTTTCCCCTCTTAGTTCTCTCACAAATGGAGTAAACAATTCTCAGAAAGAAACAAATAAAACCTTCTAAAAATAGAGAAAACAACATCAATGTTTAAACTAGTGATATGAGGAGTTGAGTAGGAAATGTCTTTTCATCTCACAATTTTTGCAATTTGATAAATTTTCACATCAGAACAAACCCAAGTACTTCCTGTAAGGTTTGACAAAGAACAGTAAGAACAAGAACAGCTAATAGAGTAGTGGTTATTTAGCCTATTTTTCTGGGACACTAGAGACTAAGGTTGCAGACCATGCTATATTTCTCTTCCACATCACAACTAATTATCCCAGCTATCAGGCTTATAACCTGTTGTGTTTTTTTTTAAACTAGAAATTCCTGGATCTTAAGAAATTCTTTTTGGGCAGGTTCTCTAAACTGTTGTATTCTGGTAAATTATTCCTTTGTTGAAAAAAAATATTTCTTAGCTACTTGTCTGAATGTCAAATAGACATTACTTATACTACAGAGGATATTTGCTTAATGTTTTCATTATCCTTTAAAGCCAGCAGGAAGCCCTTTTCCCTGCTTCCCCCCCACTAAGTCATCTAACTATGATTCTAAGAGATGGCATGACCCGACATAACAAGTTTATCATCTATAAAAGAATGATGTCCTGTGTCCTTTCTCTGCTGCTTACTTTGGCATCCACTGATAACTTCTGCTTAGCCAGATCCCTCTGTGAGCCACTTTAACCCATCAAATGATAGATTACCCCAACAAAAGGAAAAATAAAAGGTGAATAGTTTTCTGATGTTGCAGTGATTTAAGTCAGATCAGTAAAGAACCCAGCATGTTCCAGAGCAAGTGCCAGAGAAGGAGGTTGATCATATGGCCAGAAGCAGCGGAAGGGAGGAAGAAGTGAAGGCAAGATAAGGGGGGGAGATAGAGAAGGGATCAAGACCTTCCTGGTGGTAACAAGCTTTTATGCTGACTCAATTGCTTGTGGAACAGCAGCCTAAGCCTACTTCCCAGATTATATGTTTTACTGTGTATCACCCTGTAAGTATAACTCCTAAATTCTATCTAGTTGTTAACTGCAGCTTATGCTGTTATTTTAAGGTAGTTCATATTGTACAATTTTAATTGTTCATTTGCGTAAGCTTCATTATTCATTACTTTTCCCATTACAAGAAGCCCATAACACAATATGCTGTTACCAATATCTCACTTACCACTTCTTTGTAAAAGAGGGATACCCCAGGGAAACCATCTAATTTGCCACTGATATCACAAGGTGTTATTGCTGGAACTGGGTATTAGTTAATTCTCCCGTTATTATGAAGTGTTATGTTGGAACTCCGACCTGACCTTTGGTGACATGCTGTCAAGAACAACCCTGTCTATAGATGCATCCTTCAGGGATGTGAAAAGTGATTCAATGGAAACACTAAAATCTAATGGAGAATGGAGACTAACAGTAGACTATCGTGGCCTGAATGAAGTCACGCCACCGCTGAGTGCTGCCCTGCCAGACATGCTAGAACTTCAATATGAACTGCAGTCAAAGGCAGCCAAGTGGTACGCCACAAGTGATATTGCTAATGCATTTTTCTCAATCCCTTTGGCAGCAGAGTGCCGGCCACAGTTTGCTTTCACTTGGAGTGAAAGGCGTCCAGTGCACCTGGAATCGACTGCCCCAGGGGTGGAAACACAGCCCCACCATTTGCCATGGACTAATCCAGACTGCACTGGAAAAAGGTGAAGCTCCAGAACACCTGCAATACATTGATGACACCATCGTATGGGGCAACACAGCAGAAGAAGTTTTTGAGAAAGGGGAGAAAATAATCCAAATTCTTCTGAAAGCTGGTTTTGCCATAAAACAGAGTAAGGTGAAGGGACCTGCACAGGAGATCCAGTTTTTAGGAATAAAATGGCAAGACGGACGTCGTCACATCCCAATGGATGTGATCAACAAAATAGCAGCTATGTCCCCACCAACTAGTAAACAGGAAACGCAAGCTTTCTTAGGTGTTGTAGGTTTTTGGAGAATGCATATTCCAAATTAGAGTCTGATTGTAAGCCCTCTCTATCAAGTGACCCGGAAGAAGAACGACTTTAAATGGGGCCCTGTCGTGGTTTAACCCCAGTCAGCAACTCAGCACCACGCAGCCGTTTCCCCCTCCCCCTCCCAGTGGGGTGAGGAGGAGGAAAGGAAAGGAAAAAAAGTAAAACTCGTGTGTTGAGATAAGAACAGTTTAATAACTAAAGTAAAATATAATACTAACAATAGTAATAATGAAATATAATAATAATAGTAATGAAAAGGAATGCAACAAAAAAAAAAGGAAGGGGGGGAAGGAAAAAAAACAGTGATGCACAATGCAATTGCTCACCACCCGCTGACCGATGCCCAGTTAGTTCCCGAGCCACGATCTGCGCCTCCCGGCCAACTCCCCCCAGTTTATATACTGGGCATGACGTTCCATGGTATGGAATACCCCTTTGGCTAGTTCAGGTCAGCTGTCCTGGCTATGCTCCCTCCCAGCTTCTTGCACACCTGCTTGCTGGCAGAGCATGGGAAACTGAAAAGTCCTTGGCTTAAGATAAGCGCTACTTAGCAACAACTAAAACATCAGAGTGTTATCAACATCATTCTCACACTAAATCCAAAACACAGCACTGTACCAGCTACTAAGAAGAGAGTTAACTCTGTCCCAGCCGAAACCAGGACAGGCCCTGAGCAACAACAAGCCTTTGAAGAGATTAAACGGGAGATAGTTCATGCAGTAGCCCTTGGGCCAGTCTGGGCAGGACCAGATGTTAAAAATATGCTCTACACCGCAGCCAGGGAGAATGGCCCTACCTGGAGTCTCTGGCAGAAAGCACCAGGGGAGACCTGAGGTCGACCCCTAGGGTTTTGGAGTCGGGGATACAGAGGATCTGAGGCCCGTCTGGTGGGTTGTCCCTGGCTGGACGCCAGGTGTCCACCAAAGCTGCTCTATCACTCCCCTCCTCAGCTGGACATGGGGAGAGAAAATATAATGAAAAGCTCGTGGGTTGAGATAAGGACAGGGAGATCACTCAGCAATTACCGTCACAGGCAAAACAGACTCGACTTGGGGAAAAAAAATAATTTAATTTATTACCA
This sequence comes from Gymnogyps californianus, assembly GCF_018139145.2. Taxonomy (NCBI): domain Eukaryota; kingdom Metazoa; phylum Chordata; class Aves; order Accipitriformes; family Cathartidae; genus Gymnogyps; species Gymnogyps californianus. Next base: position 1,436 of record NW_026114235.1, on the reverse strand, counting down.
GTCAAATCAGAGTAGGATAATGAGAAATAAAACCAAAGCCTAAAAACACCTTCCCCCCACCCCTCCCTTCTTCCCGTGCTTAACTTCACTCCCAAATTCTCTACCTCCTCCCCCCGAGCGGCGCAGCGGAACAGGGAATGGGGGTTGCAGTCAATTCATCACACATTGTCTCTGCTGCTCCTTCCTCCTCAGGGGTAAGACTCCTCACACTCTTCCTCTGCTCCAGCATGGGGTTCCTCCCACAGGAGACAGTTCTTCATGAACTGCTCCAGCATGGGTCCCTTCCATGGGGCGCAGTCCTTCAGGAACAGACTGCTCCAGCACGGGTCCCCCACGGGGTCACAAGCCCTGCCAGCAAACCTGCTCCAGCGTGGGCTCCTCTCTTCACGGGGCCACGGGTCCGCAGGTCCTGCCAGGAGCCTGCTCCAGCGCGGGCTTCCCACAGGGTCACAGCCTCCTTTGGGCGCATCCACCTGCTCCAGCGTGGGGTCCTCCACAGGCTGCAGGTGGATATCTGCTCCACCGTGGACCTCCATGGGCTGCAGGGGGACAGCCTGCCTCACCATGGTCTTCACCAGGGGCTGCAGGGGAATCCCTGCTCCAGTGCCTGGAGCACCTCCTCCCCCTCCTTCTTCCCTGACCTTGGTGTCTGCAGAGTTGTTTCTCTCACACATTCTCACTCCTCTCTCCTGCTGCAATTGCTGCTGTGCAGTAACCTTTTCCCCCTTCTTAAATATGTTATCACAGAGGCACTACCATCGTCGCTGATTGGCTTGGCCTTGGCCAGCAGCGGGTCCGTCTTGGAGCCGGCTGGCATTGGCTCTATCAGACATAGGGGAAGCTTCTAGCAGCTTCTCACAGAAGCCACCCCTGTAGCCTCCCCAGTACCAAAACCTTGCCACACAAACCCAATACAGCTCACTATACTCCAACTGAAAAGGAGATATTAGCAGCATATGAAGGAGTTCGAGCTGCCTCAGAAGTGGTTGGTACTGAAACACAGCTCCTGTTGGCACCCCGACTGCTGGTGCTGGGCTGGCTGTTCAAAGGGAAGGTCCCTTCTACACATCATGCAACTGATGCTACATGGAGTAAGTGGGTTGCACTGATCACACAACGAAGTCGAATAGGAAACCCCAGTCGCCCAGGAATTCTGGAAGTGATCACAGACTGGCCAGAAGGCAAAGATTTTGGAATATCGCCAGAGGAGGAGGTGACGCGTGCTGAAGATGCCCCACTGTATAATAAACTGCCAGAACATGAGAGGCAATATGCCCTGTTCACTGATGGGTCCTGTCGCATTGTAGGAAAGCATCGGAGGTGGAAGGCGGCTGTATGGAGTCCCGTACGACAAGTTGCAGAAACTGCAGAAGGAGAAGGTGAATCGAGTCAGTTTGCAGAGGTGAAAGCCATCCAGCTGGCTTTAGACATTGCTG